>NW_028318946.1:317500-955000 GCF_062004578.1 Staurois parvus
TTGTTGTCTTAAAAGGTATCCTGTGTACTCACTCTGCAGCCCCGTTCACAGACTGAATTATTTAGGCTTTTTTCCGAGGCTGTCTGGAAGTGACGCTCACCGATCGACACCAAGCCCCACAACAGCCTAGGGTGGATTTTGGCATAGTCTGCACATCATTAAAAGGTTAATCCCTGAAAATGGAATATCCAGACTAGATGCTGGAGAGTTTCATCACCTGACAATGTTATAGAGCATCTCTTGCAGATTGGTGTAGTGGGAGTAGGGAGTGTGGTCTCCATGTTTGATAACCACCAAAAACAGAGGAGATCCCTCACTCTTCATTAGAATTTTAATGTATTTTATATTAAGATTATCGCAGCTGATGGAAACACCCAACCTGGAGCGGGAAGAGTGAGATCCCAAAAATACAGGCCAAGGAACAAGTCAGGAAAGCAACAAATCTCTGCGTCAAAGCCCCTAAGAGACAGAAGACCAGCTACAATGATTCTGCCAACCAGACTCCACCTTCAGCTAAAATATAACTCTTACGTGGACTATCCCTTAAAATTTAAAGGAACACTCCAGTCAAATTTATAGGCCTAAAATACACCTGTGGGGCACAACCTACCTACTTAAATACACCAAAAATGTTAGGGTCACCAGAAACCTGAAGATTTGGAAACAGCTAATCCTGAGACAAGGAAATCAATACACAGGTTGCCCCAACTCTGCCCATCTGCTTGTAATCCAATGATATGCATGCCTGATCCTATCCAATTATGCACGCCCCCTATTACCCAGAAGGAAAAAAAAAATCACACTCCTGCTTTACCAAGACTATGATTCACAGTGGCCAACTGGAGGTCAGGGGCCACACCCAACCTTCCAATTCTACTTTTATCGAATACAAATTAATTTTCAAAATATTCTAACATCATCCCTTCATGTACAATACTGATATCAGTGAGGGTGGGGCTCCAAAAAACATGGATGGAAGTAAAGGAAAGTGGACCTGCATCTCTATAGAGTTAGAGAACATAAAGGTTGATTGGTTGGTTCCACCACCAGATGTCCACCAGGAGTGGAGTTCTTCTTAGGACTGGACGGAGTAAGCGCTGATTTTTTTTTCCCCCAGGGGAAGTTACAATGTATCAAGAGCCCAAAAAAATTGTAACAAGGGGTTAGAGCTCCATTTAGTGGTTAATTACTGTTGCCACTGGAGTGATTGACCCTCTGGTGACCTCTACCACTTGGAATGGAATTGAGGAAAAATCCAAGAAGTTTAATTGTCACCAGAACAGGAGGGAACTTGTTCCGACAATTGTCTCAGAGATGATTTCTTTTACTCCCTTTTCACTTCCTATTGTGTCTCCAAGACAGGAAATTTGGAAAAATCTCCCCAATGGGACAAGTACACCAAATGGTTAGAGGTTGAAGCAATAGTCAGCTTCAAACTAGAGATTACTTTTTTTGCCACAGAATGTCCTCTGATGGCCAACAATCATTCAGCCCAGTTCCTCTGAGCCTAGGTCATCCTGGAGCCACCCCCAGCCTGTGACTGGACAGCGATATGAGAAGCAGCGCAATCTCTGTCACTTTGCGCTTCCTTTTCTATAAGCATGCTTCTTGTCAGCAAAGGACTGGCTCCTTGTTGTGCCCACCACCACCACCACCCTGAGCCCTGCTGTACAGGGACTGCAAGGGGCTGATACCTCGGCAGATTCAGGTAGCTAGACTTCATTCACTCTAGCAATCGAGGTGCGAAAAAAACCCAGAGTTGAGTTTTTACTGCCCCCCCCGCACCACCACTACCTCCTGTTGCAGTAATTATACCCCCTGACCAGGGGCGGACTGACAACTCATGGGGCCCCTGGGAAATAGGGGATCATGGGGCCCTGTGTCCTTGTCCAAACTCAAAAAAGCCAATGAAAAAGGTGCCAGGGGCATCTCATGGGGCCCCCTACTGATTCCGGGCCCTCGGGCAATGCCTGAGTTTCCAAATGGTCAGTCCGCCCCTGTGCAACACTGTCCAGTCCCGTGCCAGGCTGGCCGCATGTATTAAAGAGTCAGTTCTGTGAAAACTGAGCTTTCAGCATCTGGTAGCCAGCTGATTAGAAGGCCTAGCATTAGTTGCAGTGAAGATGGAGCTAACTGAGCTAACTGATTCCGGGCCCTCGGGCAATGCCTGAGTTTCCAAATGGTCAGTCCGCCCCTGCCCCTGACACTTTCAGCAGGCGTAGTGAACATGACCTCTTTTCAAGAGACCCTGCAACCACGTGGTTGCAGCACGCTAGCGCATGGTTCAAGACATAAAAGCAGGCAGTGAGAGGGGGCGATACAATGTCTCCTCACTGCCTGTCAAATGCTCCGAAGAGCGATCCACATTCGGACCAGATCAAGCCCTTACATTAAAAAAAATACATTTAATGATGTTTCAATAATTAAAGATCCACCTTAATAATGAAGAATCCACCTTAACGTGTGTCTGAGTTTGGCTTTAGAAAAAAAAAAATTGCGTAAAGTTCAACGTTAGTCAGGTTAAGTGTTAACGACTGGGTTGTGCATCGGGGATCATCTAAAGGCCGCAGGGTTGGATGCGCACAGTTTTAATTAAATTATATTTTTCAGCCTCACGTTGGCCGCCAAGAACCTAAAGGGCCGCCAAGCAGACACCTCAGCTGGTATGGGACAGTAATAAGTATATAATGAGCTTCCTATAGAACATAGAGGATATAAAAATGAGCGCGGATGAGAGGACAGGGCGGTTTCCACCAGGCAGAGGGATAGCCTGCAAATGAGGGAGCAGGAGAAGAAGAGATAGGCATCAACACTCACAGTGTGTAGGCTCTGTCTCCATGTATTTATCAAATGAAGCTCTGATTAAACCCTAGGGCTCCCCGCTCCAATCTCTCCCTCTCCTCTCGCTATTAAACTCAAGGTTCAAAGAAAAGCCTTTTATTCATGTCGACAGCTTTCAGATGGAACTAAATCTCTCCATGCTAGACACTTTTTTTTTTTTTTTATCGTCTCTCCTTTTCTCCCTTGCTTTCAAATTTAAGCTTTTTTTTTTATCCTTCTGTTTCTATTTATAAAATAAAGTAAAAAAAAAAATGTCTTTTTATTTATTTTATTTTATTTTTTCCCAAGGAGAATAAGCACAAAAATGTTTGGAGATGCCCATGAATTTAGAAGTACGGTATTTTTGTTGACTGAAAAGTAGGACGACCTTGAAAAGGTCAAGTAGAAAGGGTGTTTTTAAACCAGTCTCGAGAGGGGAATTGGGTTTGCGTTGCCATTGGCGTTCGCAGTGGCTGACTGTCCACAATGTTTATTGAGATGGCAGAGATCGTATGAGAAACAAATGTAGGGTGCTGAATATTTATAGAGAAACTATAGAGCAGGGTTTCCCAACTAGGGTTCCTCCAGAGGTTGCTAGAGGTTCCTTGAGCAATGTGCACTTTCTGGCTTTCAGATACTGTAAGTTCCCAGGGACATCATTGATCTTTTTAGCTATCTGTAAGGGGGTCATCCTTCCCAATGACCAGAAGTGCAAGCAGCATTCTTCTAAGTGACCATCAATGTAAGGAGCATTCTTCTCAATGACCATCAATGTAAGGAGCATTCTTCCAACTGACCACCAGTGTCAGGAGCATTCTTCTAAGTGACCACCAATGTAAGAAGCATTCTTCTCAATGACCATCAATGTAAGGAGCATTCTTCTCAATGACCATCAATGTAAGGAGCATTCTTCCCACTGACCACCAGTGTAAGGAGCATTCTTCTAAGTGACCACCAATGTGAGAAGCATTTTTCTCAATGACCATCAATGTAAGGAGCATTCTTCTCAATGACCATCAATGTAAGGAGCATTCTTCTCAATGACCATCAATGTAAGGAGCATTCTTCCCACTGACCACCAGTGTAAGGAGCATTCTTCTAAGTGACCACCAATGTAAGGAGCATTCTTCTCAATGACCATCAATGTAAGGAGCATTCTTCCAACTGACCACCAGTGTAAGGAGCATTTTCTCAATGACCATCAATGTAAGAAGCATTTTTCCTTCTGACCAACATTGTAAGGAGCATTCTTTTCAATGGCCATCAATGTCAAAAGCATTTTTCCCACTGACCACCAATGTAAAAAGCATTCATCTGGCTGACCACCAATGTAAGGGACTTTCTTCCCACTGGCCACCAATGTAAGGGACATTCTTCCCACTGACTACCAATATAACAAGCGTTCTTCCAAATGACCATCGATGTAAGGAGCATTCTTCCCACTGGCCACCAATGTAAGGAGCATTCTTCCCTCTTGCCACCAATATAAGTAGCATTCTTTCCACTGACCACCAATGTAAGTAGCATTCTTCTCAATGACCATCAATGTAAGGGGCGTTCTTCTCACTGACCACCATAATGTATCATGAGTTGTAGATCTAGTCATTTTTAGCAGGGGTTCCCTGAGACAGGAAAGTTATTTCAAGGGTTCCTCTGTGATGAAAAGGTTGAGAAAGGCTGCTATAGAGGAATACTTGGACCTTATACATATTGGATAACGTTTTAAAAGCCTGTTGACATGCAGTGCTAACACATATGGTAGACAAAAATATTAGGACACCTGACCATGACGTCTACTATACGTCCAAGCATATGGACACCTCTTCCTCCAAATAAATTGGTTAAAAGGTAACTAATGGCAATTTTTTTTTTTTTTCATTATGTGTGGATTAGGAAATGGTGATAATCCCTTCTAGGTTTTTTCCCATATATACCCCATGGGGGAGATTTTCCTTCAATTTGAGTCCTGTAGAGACAACAGGAAACAATAGGAAAATTACTCCAATGTGAGCGTTGTCACCAGAACAAACTTGCTCATTAGATTTCCTCTCTATTCTTGTTCTGGTGGCAACACAAAAATTTTGGTTTGTCCCTCGCTTTCAATCCTGGTAATGGTGGTCACATGACAAATAGAGAGGGTGTATTTCCCTAATGGTAACATAGATAGCAAAAAGGTATTGAAAAGGACACTAACCACTTGTTCCTCTTCCCAAAACTACAGTAAAAATTTGGCTTTAAATACACTTTCAGCAGTTTCTGTATTAATCCAACATGGACAATTATTTGCGTCCAACCTTTTGGTAAAAATTTAGAGAAGACTCTTTTCTATTCTGTGTAGCCATCTCTTGATGAGCCTGGTGTGGAGAAACTTGAGTGTCTTGCATAAAGCCAAGACCTCAATCCCACTGAACACCTTTGAAAGGAATTGTCACACGAATGGTGTGCCAGGTCTTCTCATCCAAAAGCAATAATTGACTGCATAAATGGTGGGCAAAGCATAAGGACACGGTTTGAGAGCCCTGACCTCAACCCTACTGAACACCAAGTCTTCTCATCCAACATCAGTACCTAACCTCACAAATGTTCTTGTGGCTGAACACAAATTCCCACAGACACACTCCAAAATCTTGTTGAAAGCCCTCCCAGAAGAGTGGATGCCAATAGATCCACAGAGTGGTGGCCAACTCCTTATTAATGACCATTGTGTGGGAATGGGATGTCCAACATGCTCATATAGGTTTGAGGGTCAGATATCTGAAAATGTTTGCCATACAGATAAACAGGCAAGGGGCACTAGTACTCTATCCAACAACAATGCTTTGGTACATCACACAAGAAAGGCAATCTAAAGAGAGGAGAGAGAACAATGTGGTTGCTTTAGTGAACCCCATAGTAAAGCAACCAGATTGTTCTCTTCATCCTTCTATGGTCCTTTGAGTGCCTACCATACAACTCTTTATTTATTTAATAATTATAGTTTTGTCAGTTGTAATGGGGTCATGTTATGTGACAATGTTAAAGACCTTTAGTACTCTTCTTTACATGGAACACAGACTTGGTTTTTCCAACCAGTCCTGTGATTTCAGTAAAGTGGACAGCTTGCTTCCGTCCCAGCGTTGACTGCAAGCTGCATCAAGCCAATTAATCAAGCCCTGTCCTTATTCCAAGCAAGTCGTTATCCAGATTTACATCAACTCTGTAACGAGCAGAACTAGCTGCTCTCCGCTCCAGCATGGCGTCCGTGTGCCCACTCATCTTCTGCCCTCTCGCAACAATGCTCGACAGAGCTGAACGCCATGCCAGAGACCGAGAGGGTAGAAATGCCTTGAGATGCCTTCTTTTCTGAAGGACGTAGGCCTTCAAGGAAGAAAAAAAAGGAGAAAATGAGAAGTCTTCTGTCTTTATTCGGAATCTATATATATAACCGTCTACTTACTAATTATTTGAGCGAGAAAGTTATCTGCGGACTAGGCCTCTGGGGAAATCACACAGCTTGAGGCATTAAAGTGTAAAGTGTAGCTGACAACACTATCAATCCTATTCAATGAGACAAACGGTATAACCTATAGCAACCAAGGAACGGTCAACTTCCATTTTTTTGGACAGATGTGATTGGCTCATGGAGACTTAGAGAGAACTGGGTCATGACTGGGCTTTGGTAGGAATGTCAATATTTGCTCTTTAACTAAAATAATTATTGACATTTGCTTTTTAAATGTTTCTATTTGCCCCTTTCAAATTTATACATTTTGAAGGCTGAAAGCCAAAGCTGAGAATCCCCCTAACAGCTGCAATTTTCAATTGCTTAACCCCCATGCTGATAACATTAGGGGCTTTATCTTTCTAAAAAAGGGAGAATAACAATTAGGTTGTTGGGTTGTTTCCTGTGGTGGCTGAATGTTATCCCTTGATTTATAATGGTAAATACAGCATTTGGCCATTAGATGGAGCTAAGTATCAGTGGAATTTTCTATGATACTTAGCACCATCTATTAGCCAAATGCAGTATTTTGTGGATTCAATTGCATTTTTTTTATAAATAGACCCCTTGCTGTCTTCCTATCTATTACAGGTACTTATATAGCGCTGTCAATTTATGCAGCGCTTTACATATATATTGTACATTCACATCAGTCCTTTACCCTCAAGGGGCGTACAATCTAAGGTCTTCCAGCTCCAGAGTGTGCATAATGTTAGTCAATAAGTAGTTGATGGTTTAGGACAACTGCAGCCCAAACGGATGTGGCCCTTTGCTTGCCTTTAACCAGCCCTTGGGGCACCATTCCATCCTCTGACACTAACAATGGGCATAATTTCTGTCACTGACACCAACAGTGGGGCACTATTCCTTCCACTGACACCATTGAAAGGGAACGATTCGTCCAAATGACATCAATGATGGGGCATAATTTCTTCCATTGATTCCAATTATGAGCCACTATTCCTCCCACTGACACCAACAATGAAGCACTATTCCTCCCACTGATACCAAAGAAAGGGCATAAGTCCTCCCACTGACACCAACGATGGGGCAGAATTCCTTTTATTGACACCAATGATGGGGCATGAGTCCTCCCACTGACACCAACGATGGGGAAGAATTCCTTCCATTGACAACAAGGATAGGGCACTATTCAGGCCACTTCCACCAGTAGTGGGGTACTATTCCTCCCACTGACACCAATGATGGAGCACTACTCCTCCCACTAATACCAACGATGGGGTACTATTCTTCCCACTGACACCAAAGATGGGACACTAGTCTTCCCATTGACACCAATGATGGGGCACTAGTCCTCCCACTGACACCAATGATGGGACACTAATTCTTCCCACTGACACCAATGATGGGACACTAATTCTTCCCACTGACACCAATGATGGGACACTATTCTTCCCACTGACACCAATGATGGGACACTATTCCTCCCATTAACACCAATGATGGAGCACTACTCCCATTAACACCAAAAATGGGACACTATTCTTCCCACTGACACCAATGATGGGACACTGGTCCTCCCACTAACACCAACAATGCGGCACTAGCCCTCCTACTGACACCAATGATGGGGCACTAGTCCTCCCACTGACACTAAAGATTGGGCATTGTTTACTCCCACTGGATGCCAGGACATTTTCTATTCCCATTGACCTTAGTCCAGCCCCCCTAAATTCTGAAGGGCAGTAAACTGGCCCTTTGTTTCAAAAGTTTGGAGAACCCTAGTATAGGACATGAGGTTGGAATATTCTAGGCAGTGATCTAACATAGGTTGTAAGGTGAGGGAGTTCAGGATGGAGTGTGGAAGAGTTAGAGACTCTTTTGGGTAAAGGGAAACCCAAACTAAGAGACTTCATTAACAAATGTGAATGGCACCCAAAGGCATCATTATAGTGCACTACGTTGGATATTGCAGGTGTGTTTTTACGTACCTTGCGTTGACAGTCCATTCAAAATGAATTGGGTGCTGCCTTAATGTGAAATGATGAAACGATGTAAACAGTTGTCACTAGAACAGGAAGGCAATAGAGTGCAATGGGCACACTGGTTTGGTGACAGCTGTCTAAGCCTCACCATACACATTACAACCTTACCATACAACCTCTGTACCAAGAATTTACCAAAAACGTTGTATAATGAGAACCTACAAAAACTATCCAATCAGGCAGGCCATTATGCTAGATCAGGGTTTCTCAACCAGAATTCTGTGGAACTCTAGGGTTCGTCCAGAGGTTGCTAGGGGTTCTGCAGCTTCTGCCTCTCAGATACGTTCCCACTGACACCATTGATTTTTTTTTAGCTATCATTAAAAGGATAATTCTTTCCATTAACCACAAGTATAAGGAAAGTTCTTCCCACTGATCATCACACTAATGTATCATGAGTTGTAGATATAGTAATTTTTCGCAGGGGTTCCCTGAGACTGGAAAGTTATCTTGGGGGTTCCTCTGTCTTCACTGCAGCTAAAGCTAGACCTTGGGTGGACTGACCCTTTAATACATACGGCCAACTTGGCAGAGAACTGGACAGTGTTGCGTTAAGTACACTGCCAGGTAACAAGTAGGATTTATTTGGCCTCAGTTAGCTCCATCTTCACTGCAAGTAATGCTAGGCCTTCTAATCAGCTAGCTACCAGATGCTGAAAGCTCAGTTTTCGTGAACTGACCCTTTGCTACATGTGGCCAGCTTGGCACGGGACTGGAGAATGTTGCATTGGGTACACTAGCAAGTAACATGTAGGATTACTTGGCCTCACTTGGCGCTGTCTTCATTGCAGCCAAAACTAGACCTTCTAACCAGCTGACTACCAGTTGCTGAAAGCTCAGTGTTGGGTAAACTGACCCTTTAATACATGTGGCCAGCTTGGCATGGCAATGGACGTGACTCATGCTCAATTACACCTGTAGGTGTGAACCTAGCGTTACCGTACAAATCCATAGATATCATTAAATAAAATCTTTGACATAGACCCGATTTAAATATATACAAATAAGTCTTCACGAAGGGCATGCACGATACGCATTAGCTCTCAAGGTAGCCGGGTTAAAGGTAGTCAATATCAAAGGTTTTCATGTAGCCACCTTGGCACAGATTTGGACAGCAAGCCTATGGCTACACTACCATCATTTTGGCCTCACTTAGCGCTGTCTTCGTTGCAGACAAAGCTAGACCTTCTAACCAGCTGACTACCAGTTGCTGAAAACTCAGTGTTGGGTAAACTGACCCTTTAATACATGTGGCCAGCTTGGCATGGCAATGGACGTGACTCATGCTCAATTACACCTGTAGGTGTGAACCTAGCCTTACCGTACAAATCCATAGATATCATTAAATAAAATCTTTGATATAGACCCAATGTAAATATATACAAATAAGTCTTCACGAAGGGCGTGCGCGATACGCATTAGCTACCACAGTAGCCGGGTTAAAAGTAGTCAATATCAAAGGTTTTCATGTAGCCAGCTTGGCACAGATTTGGACAGCAAGCCAATGGCTACACTAACATGATTTTGGCCTCACGTAGCGCTGTCTCCGTTGCAGACAAAGCTAGACCTTCTAACCAGCTGACTACCAGTTGCTGAAAGCTCAGTGTTGGGTAAACTGACCCTTTAATACATGTGGCCAGCTTGGCATGGCAATGGACGTGACTCATGCTCAGTTACACCTGAAGGTGTGAACCTAGCCTTACCGTACAAATCCATAGATATCATTAAATAAAATCTTTGATATGGACCCGATTTAAATATATACAAATAAGTCTTCACGAAGGGCGTGCGCGATACGCATTAGCCCCCACGATAGCTGGGTTAAAGGTAGTCAATATCAAAGGTTTTCATGTAGCCAGCTTGGCACAGATTTGGACAGCAAGCCTATGGCTACACTAACATCATTTTGGCCTCACTTAGCGCTGTCTTCATTGCAGACAAAGCTAGACCTTCTAACCAGTTGACTACCAGTTGCTGAAAGCTCAGTGTTGGGTAAACTGACCCTTTAATACATGTGGCCAGCTTGGCATGGCAATGGACGTGACTTGTGCTCAATTACACCTGTAGGTGTGAACCTAGCCTTACCGTACAAATCCATAGATATCATTAAATAAAATCTTTGATATAGACCCGATTTAAATATATACAAATAAGTCTTCACGGAGGGCGTGCGCGATACGCATTAGCCCCCACGATAGCTGGGTTAAAGGTAGTCAATATCAAAGGTTTTCATGTAGCCAGCTTGGCACAGATTTGGACAGCAAGCATATGCCTACACTAACATCATTTTGGCCTCACTTAGCGCTGTTTTCATTGCAGACAAAGCTAGACCTTCTAACCAGCTGACTACCAGTTGCTGAAAGCTCAGTGTTGGGTAAACTGACCCTTTAATACATGTGGCCAGCTTGGCATGGCAATGGACGTGACTTGTGCTCAATTACACCTGTGGGTGTGAACCTAGCCTTACCGTACAAATCCATAGATATCATTAAATAAAATCTTTGATATAGACCCGATTTAAATATATACAAATAAGTCTTCACGGAGGGCGTGCGCGATACGCATTAGCCCCCACGGTAGCCGAGTAAAAGGTAGTCAATATCAAAAGTTTTCATGAAGCCACCTTGGCACAGATTAGGACAGCAAGCCAATGGCTACACTAACATGATTTTGGCCTCACTTAGCGCTGTCTTCGTTGCAGCCAAAGCTAGACCTTCTAACCAGCTGACTACCAGTTGCTGAAAGCTCAGTGTTGGGTAAACTGACCCTTTAATACATGTGGCCAGCTTGGCATGGCAATGGACGTGACATGTGCTCAATTACACCTGTAGGTGTGAACCTAGCCTTACCGTACAAATCCATAGATATCATTAAATAAAATCTTTGATATAGACCCGATTTAAATATATACAAATAAGTCTTCACGGAGGGCGTGCGCAATACTCATTAGCTTCCACGGTAGCCAGGTTAAAGGTAGTCAATATCAAAGATTTTCTTCTTTTTTCATCGCGGCGCTGCATGCAGAAGCGGGCACGGCAGAAAATATTGCAATTATAATAACATCCAGCAAGCCGGCCCAGGCCAACGCATAACTTGTGCTCAGAACGGCGCGCACAAGCTGACATTTCGTCCTTAATAAACCGTGCCGCTGGGCTGGTGTAAAGCTGTCCCAATTACAGCAGAAAATGTGCCTTTTTTTATCTCTCCCCAGCATCACAGCGCACGTTTATTATAACAAGAGAGGAAGTCAGACAAGGTTACATTGGAGCTGTTCTGACAAAGAACAGTTCTGTCTTTTCCCTGGTTCTCCTGCTGCCCCCCCCCCACCGACGTTAACCCTTCCCCACCGTCGGCGGTACACCTGCTTTCAAGGTAATTGGCTTTTTCCCCACGGTAAGCAAGCACGCATGTTCCTGTATGTTAAAGGAAAGAGGCGGCCGAATCTAATGGAATAAAATCGGAGCTTCTAAAAGCAGTTTTTTCCAGCTCCTAAAATGTATTTTTCTACCAATTTGCAACCGCGTCGCTGATATCCTGAAATGTGAATGGCGGCCTTAAATAGAAACTTCGCCAGCGTTGTATTTTCTTTTTTTAAAATCTTTTCTTACCATGTTTGGCGAGTTATACTGAACCTCTTCCCACCCAGACCCAGAGTCCCTTTAACCAGGCTATTGCGGAAGGCCTGCTTGATCACATGACCACTGTGATTGGCTGTCGAAGTGGTCACGGGATCGTGAGCCTATCCCGCCAGTTTTCAAGCATTGCTGAGATCGGGAGCTGTCTTGGACAGCTTGGTCACTGTTCTGTCCTCACTAAACGTTTCTCAACATGCAGCTAAACCCTCCTATTCTTCAATAAGCCAGACTGAGTGTAAGCTGTACTAGCAAAACAGGGTGGGGTGAAGCTATTAAGAAAAAACAGATAATAAGTACATATAATCAATGTAAGAACATACAGAAAACAAAATGAATAGTTAGCCTACAGATAACAGAACATTCAAGCCTACCAGCGATGCTGCCTTTAGGGGATGCAAAGAGATGCAAGCTTTAGTTTAACGTGTGCTCTGAGAGCTGAGCTCCCGAGATGCATCTTTCCTTTCTCTCAGAATTTTTGGAATTTTTATTAACTCTTATCTAAACATTTTCTAGTTTCTGAAAAACAGTAAATGTATTACCAGGGGCGGACTGACAACTCATGGGGCCCCCGGGCAATAGGGGATCACGGGGCCCCTGTGTCCTTGCCCACACTCAAAAAAAGCCTATAAAAAGGTACCAGAGGCATCTCATGGGGCCCCCTACTGACCCCGGGCCCTTGGACAGTGCTCGAGTTCTCGAATGGTCAGTCCGCCCCTGGTCCACCGCTGGGTGGGGGGGTGTTCGGCCCATCACTACTGGCAGGGGCGGACTGACAATTCATGGGGCCCCCAGGCAATAGGGGATCATGGGGCCCCTGTGTCCATGCCCAAACTCAATAAAGCCAATGAAAAAGGTACCAGGGGCATCTCATGGGGCCCCCTACTGACCCCAGGCCCTCAATAGGGGATCATGGGGCCCCTGTGTCCTTGCCCAAAACCAAAAAAGCCTATGAAAAAGGTACCAGGGGCATCTCATGGGGCCCCCTACTGACCCCAGGCCCTCAATAGGGGATCATGGGGCCCCTGTGTACTTGCCCACACTCAAAAAAGCCTATGAAAAAGGTACCAGGGACATCTCATGGGGCCCCCTACTGACCCCGGGCCCTCGAGCAGTGCCCGAGTTTTCAAATGGTCAGTCCGCCCCTGGGTATTACCGACTTCATCTAGAGGCTGAATTTAATATTGCAGGCTGAGTTTTCCCTGTTGGAGGCAGAAAAGTAACCACACAGTGGAGAAATCCTGGCCACCCAAGGACACATATGAGCGGCGCGTGGGCCTTAACCACTTCCTGTCCGGACACTTTTACCCCCTTCCTGTCCAGGGCAATTTTCAGCTTTCAGCACTATCACACTTTGAATGACAATTGCGCGGTCATGCAACACTGTACCCATATGAATTTTTTACAGTTTTTTTGAGACAGATAAAGCTTTATTTTGGTGGTATTTATTCACCACTGGGATTTTTATTTCTTTTGCTATGTAAATGAAAAAGTCCAAAAATTTTGAAAAAAAGTGTTTTTCTTATAAAATTTTGCAAATAAATAATATTTCATCATAAATCTTGGCCGAAATGTATTCCGTTATCTTTTTAGTAAAAAAAAAAATAAGCCAAATTAGTTTATAACCACAAATTATAATTAAAAAAATTTTTTTTACATTTTTATTTTATTTTTTTATATTATTATTTATGTGTTTTTTTTTTTTTTTTTTACATACTGTCACCCTAGCAGTACAGTGTCACCATGGTGATACTGTACTACTTGTGGGGGGTGATGAAGATTTTTTTTTTTGTTACAGTGATTGCTTTTACACCCATATAGGATATAAAAGCAATCATTTCTCCTTCTCTCTGTCTGCATTCTTGCAGCCATTGAGAAATACTGAGTGAGCTGTGATTGGTCACAGCTTGTCACATGGTACAAGGCTGTTGTGAATGGCCCTGTAACATGTGACCTCTGTGATCATTCACAGATTTCACACGTAGTAAGCAATGATGTCACAAGTGACATCTTGCTTACTACTTTGCATGTGATCACTGATTTGCCAATCAGTGATCACATGATCGGGATCCCGTTCGATGATCGGTGTTTCACTGTGTCCGGAGGACACAGCGGGCACCGGATCGCTAGAAATGGCGGGTGCCGTTTGTGAATGGCAACCCGCCCCTGGAGTGCCACCATCCTGCCGTTTATAAACAGCAGGCGAACGGCAAGTGGTTAAAGCCCACCTCTTTTCCTGCCATAGAAATGCGTTATGTGCTCTGCAAGAGGTTTAAGTGCATGTAATCTTTATGGGTTTGTTTACACTAGTGGTTGGGGGACGGCAAAACCTGACAGTTGAGCCGCGTTTTCACTGAGCCTCAACCACTCACCCTTTTGTTGGAAAGGCAGTGGCCGGTTGTGTACACGTACCGTGGCTGGGATGCTTTGCTTTGCACCCACATCAGGAATTATACCCCCTGTGATGCTCGATGGGCACAACCCATTCAGGACAATGGAGCCACACTGCAACCTCCCCATAACCACGCACATTGTATGGCGCAGTAGTCTGGCATTTAGGGGGTTAATACTGTGAAGCAAAAACAAAAAAGAAGCGCACCAACCTTGCGCATTACCTCAGTAGACCAGATATTTATTGAATACAAAAATATATACTCACAAACAATGAAGTATTTCAAGCATATCAGTTCTCAAAGGAACTATGGAATGGTAAGACCTGTGCGAGTCCCATCATAGGGGTGGACACTCATGGAACATCCGACGCGTTTCGGAGGACGTTCCTTCTTCATCAGATATTGATTGTATTCAATAATTATCTGGTCTACTGAGGTAATGTGCAAGGTTGGTGCGCTTCTTTTTTGTTTTTGCTTCACAGTATTGGTTGGGCTTCCCCAGCCTTGTTTGGAGCTGCACAACCCCATATGCACAGGTGGTCAAATTTTTTCAAGTTCTGGTTCCATCTATCCACCTCCTTTGGGTCTCAGAGCGCAGGGGAGTTTGTTTCTATTTAGGGGGTTAAAACAGGCAGAGAGCTTTTCAAAGAGCAACACAAATGTACACAAGGCCTAACAATACATTTCATTTATTTGCTCCTTTTGGATGGTGGCAGCCCCTTATAATGGGCACAGCAGGAGATGGGAGTGCAACAATCTCACCAATAGACAGGTGGTTTAAACCTTCAGCAATTTCCAAACACAAAAATATCAGCTCCAGGTGGACAGACCCTTCAACATGTGGCCACCTTGGCATGGATTTGGACAGCATGCCAATAGCTACACTACATGTTGTTGGCCTCACTTAGCACTGTCTTTACTGCAGCTAAAGCTAGAGCTTGGGTGGACTGACCCTTTAATACATACGGCCAGCTTGGCACAGAACTGGACAGTGTTGCGTTAAGTACACTGCCAGGTAACAAGTAGGATTTATTTGGCCTCAGTTAGCTCCATCTTCACTGCAACTAATGCTAGGCCTTCTAATCAGCTTGGCTACCAGATTCTGAAAGCTCAGTTTTCAGAGAACTGACTCTTTAATACATACGGCCAGCTTGGCACAGAACTGGACAGTGTTGCGTTAAGTACACTGCCAGATAACAAGTAGGATTTATTTGGCCTCAGCTCCATTTTCACTGCAACTAATGCTAGGCCTTCTAATCAGCTGGCTACCAGATGCTGAAAGCTCAGTTTTCAGAGAACTGACGCTTTAATACATGCGGCCAGCCTGGCACGGGACTGGACAGTGTTGCACAGGGGCGGACTGACCATTTGCAAACTCGGGCGCTGCCCGAGGGCCCGGGGTCAGAAGGGGGCCCCATGAGATGCCCCTGGTACCTTTATCATAGGCTTTTTTGAGTTTGGGCAAGGACACAGGGGCCCCATGATCCCCTATTGCCCGGGGGCCCCATGAGTTGTCAGTCCGCCCCTGGTGTTGCATTGGGTACACTACCAACTAACAAGTAGGATTATTTGGCCTTACTTGGTGCTGTCTTCATTGCAGCCAAAGGTAGACCTTCTAACCAGCTGACTACCAGATGCAGAAAGCTCAGTTTTCAGAGAACTGACTCTTTAATACATGCGGCCAGCCTGGCACGGGATTGGAGAGTGTTGTATTGGGCACACTACCAACTAACAAGTAGGATCTTCACCGCAGATAATGCTAGAACTTCTAACCAGCTGACTACCAGATGATGAAACCTCAGTTTTCAGAGAACTGACCCTTTAATACATACGGCCAGCCTGGCACGGGACTGGAGAGTGTTGCATTGGGTACACTACCAACTAACAAGTAGGATCCTCACCGCAGATAATGCTAGACCTTCTAACCAGCTGACTACCAGAAGCTGAAAGCTCAGTTTTCAGAGAACTGACCGTTTAATACATGCAGCTAGCCTGGCACGGGATTGGAGAGTGTTGTATTGGGCACACTACCAACTAACAAGTAGGATCTTCACCGCAGATAATGCTAGACCTTCTAACCAGCTGACTACCAGATGCTAAAAGCTCAGTTTTCAGAGAACTGACCCTTTAATACATGCGGCCAGCCTGGCACGGGACTGGAGAGTGTTGCATTGGGTACACTATCAACTAACAAGTAGGATCTTCACCGCAGATAATGCTAGACCTTCTAACCAGCTGACTACCAGAAGATGAAAGCTCAGTTTTCAGAGAACTGGCCTTTTAATACATACGGCCAGCCTGGCGCGGGACTGGACAGTGTTGTATTAGGTGAACTACCAAGTAACAAGTAGGATTATTTGGCCTCACTTAGCATTGTCTTCATCGCAGCCAAAGCTAGACCGTCTAACCAGCTGACTACCAGATGCTGAAAGCTCAGTTTTGGGTGAATTTACCCTTTAATACGTGTGGCCAGCTTGGCATGGAAATGAACAGTATTGCATTGGGTACACTACCAGATAACAAGTAGGATTTATTTGGCCTAAATTAGTGCCATCTTCACTGCAGCTAATGCTAGACCTTTTAACTAGCCGACTGTCAGACTCTGTAATCTCAGTTTTGGGTAGACTGACTCTCTGAAGCTGATTCCAAGCTCACACCAGAACACTGCCCAGGAAGCCAAACCCATTATAATAAAATATCTGCCATCAGAAAATACCCAACAATGCCTCCTATTCAGTGAAAGAAACTGAATCTGTGTAATAGTCAGCCCTACAAGGTGGCCCTTATGACGTCAGCTATTACTTAAACATCCCATGCGCACTGTATGCAAATACTGACTTTGCTAAAAGTCAGAGCCTAGGAAGCAGTCTGAGCATTTAAAAAATTTGCCTATTTACTGCTATTCTAGCAGCCCATGGTTTGCCTACGGCTTCCATTTAAACGCTTAATAACACTGGAAAGTTTCGCCCTTTTTGTTCCGAAGGCCGTGATTCAAAGCCCCTTGTCAGCCGCCAGCGTATTTTCCTTTCTTTTGCTTTTGATTCGGGACGCGTCTTACCTGAAAAGAATGCAGGCTGATCTGCACCACGCACGACAGGCGCATCAAACAGGTCGCCCTCCGCCAACAATGGAGCAAGATTGTTTGGTGTGTGGCGCCTTGTGACAAGGTCATTCTGAACACAAGGCCCATGATTAGAAGCCAGTTACCGCCGCAATCTATAGAGGAGAAAACTGGCCTTTTATCTTCACCGCACGAGGCAAGCTGCTAGGAATTCACCTAGGAGGGGAAAAGCCGCCTGTCTCCAGGGAAAGCTGGCTCTCTACCTGAGAAGCAGCAAATACATTTAACCACCTAACCTCAGCGTACCCATTATGGAGCAGAGCTATTGTGAAATACATTTTAGTCATCACTATACAGAAGTAATAGGTATAGAGAGAGATCACTTTGAGGCAGTTGGCCAGAAAGTGATCACTTTGATGTCATTTGCTAGAGAGGGATTACTTTGACACAGTTGGCCAGAAAGAAGTCACTTTGACACAGTTTGCCAGTGAGAAGTCACTTTGAGACAGTTGACCAGAGAGGGATCACTTTGATGCAGTTGGCCAGAGAAGAGTCACTTTGATGCAGTTGGCCAGAGACAAGTCATTTTGATGCAGTTGGCCAGAGAGGGATCACTTTGACACAGTTGGCTAGAGAAGAGTCACTTTGATGCAGTTGGCCAGAGAAGAGTCACTTTGAGACAGTTGACCAGAGAGGGATTGCGTTGACACAGTTGCCCAGAGAAAGATCACTTTGACACAGCTGGCCAGAGAGGGATCACTTTAAGGTAGTTGGCCAGAGAGGGATCACTTTAAGGTAGTTGGCCAGAGAGGGGTAATTTTAACACAGTTGGCCAGAGAGGGATCACTTTGATGCAGTTGGCCAGAGAGGGATCACTTTGATGCAGTTGGACAGAGAGGGATCACTTTGACGCAGTTGGCCAGAGAGGGATCACTTTGACACAGTTGGCTAGAGAAGAGTCACTTTGATGCAGTTGGCCAGAGAAGAGTCACTTTGATGCAGTTGGCCAGAGAAGAGTCACTTTGATGCAGTTGGCCAGAGAAGAGTCACTTTGAGACAGTTGACCAGAGAGGGATTGCGTTGACACAGTTGCCCAGAGAAAGATCACTTTGACACAGCTGGCCAGAGAGGGATCACTTTAAGGTAGTTGGCCAGAGAGGGGTAATTTTAACACAGTTGGCCAGAGAGGGATCACTTTGATGCAGTTGGCCAGAGAGGGATCACTTTGATGCAGTTGGACAGAGAGGGATCACTTTGACGCAGCTGGCCAGAGAGGGATCACTTTGACGCAGTTGGCCAGAGAGGGATCACTTTGACGCAGTTGGCCAGAGAGGGATCACTTTGATGCAGTTGGCCAGAGAGGGATCACTTTGACGCAGTTGGCCAGAGAAGAGTCACTTTGATGCAGTTGGCCAGAGAAGGATCACTTTGATGCAGTTGGCCACAGAGGGATCACTTTGACACAGTTGCCCAGAGAGGGATCACTTTGATGCAGTTGGCCAGAGAAGAGTCACTTTGATGCAGTTGGCCAGAGAGGGATCACTTTGATGCAGTTGACCAGAGAGGGATTACTTTGACACAGTTGCCCAGAGAGGGATCACTTTGATGCAGTTGGCCAGAGAGGGATCACTTTGATGCAGTTGGCCAGAGAGGGATTACTTTGATGCAGTTGGCCAGAGAAGAGTCACTTTGATGCAGTTGGCCAGAGAGGGATTGCGTTGACACAGTTGCCCAGGGAAGGATCACTTTGACACAGTTGCCCAGAGAAAGATCACTTTGACACAGCTGGCAAGAGAGGGATCACATTAAGGTAGTTGGCCAGAGAGGGGTAATTTTAACACAGTTGGCCAGAGAGGGATCACTTTGATGCAGTTGGCCAGAGAGGGATCACTTTGACGCAGTTGGCCAGAGAGGGATCACTTTGACGCAGTTGGCCAGAGAGGGATCACTTTGACGCAGTTGGCCAGAGAGGGTTCACTTTGACGCAGTTGGCCAGAGAGAATTCACTTTGACGCAGTTGGCCGAAGAGGGACTCAAAGCACCTATCAAACTAGTGTTGGAACAGATACTAGATGAAGCTGCCGTTTTGGCATGCTCAGTATAATATCATACTAGGGACAATTTTTTAGACAGGAGCCAATTCATCTGCCAGCATATCTTTGGAGCGTGAGAGGAAACCATAGTACCCAGAAGAAACCCACGCAAGCACAGGGAGGACATGCAAGATGGTGGCACGGAAGCAGAACGGCACAAGGAGAACCTTGACAATGAGACAATGCTGGACTCCATGGACTAGTAAGTATGTTCTTTTTTTCTTTTCTTTTTTTATCATAAAGGGACAATTATTATGGAGGCTGAATTCAGCTTTTCATAGGTAAGGTGACGTTCGATATTTCTTGAAGCTCCAGGAGGCCAGAGATAAAACAATACAGCTCTATCTGACTGCAACCCCTCCTTACAAAAGAGCAATCTCCAAGTAAGAGAAAAATCTTGTGCAGGTAAGTAGAAGCCGGGTGCTCTTCTTCTGCAGGGTCACTGGTTGTATAGCATGCGTAGGAGGATAATCTCTGTATCCCCCCCCCCTTCCCTTCAGTCTTTCATTCTCCTCTACAAGCATCTGTACAGACACTTCATCACCTGTTCACTGGAACTACATGCAGTCAGCTCTAGGCAATGTCTCATTACCTGCCCAATCCCCCTTCGCTCTTCTCCGAGTGAATGACAGACAGCCTTTCTGGGTTACACTACACCGCTGTGTCACTGACTGGCCTGAAGATCTGGATGACTTCACTTCAATCCACTTCACTGAGAATGCATTCTATTCCTTAATAATGGAAAGGAGCAGAAAAACATACACTACATTGCCAAAGTATTGGTCGGCCGGCCTTTCCACAAACATGACCTTCAATGGCCCCCCAGTCTTAGTCCGTAGGGTTCAATATTGAGTTGGCCCGCCCTTTCCACACACATGACCTTCAATGGCCCCCCATTCTTAGTCCGTAGGGTTCAATATTGAGTTGGCCTGCCCTTTCCACACACATGACCTTTAATGGCCCCCCAGTCTTAGTCCGTAGGGTTCAATATTGAGTTAGACCCACCCTTTCCACACACATGACCTTTAATGGCCCCCCCAGTCTTAGTCCGTAGGGTTCAGTATTGAGTTGGCCCCGCCCTTTGCACACACATGACCTTCAATGGCCCCCCAGTCTTAGTCCGTAGGGTTCAATATTGAATTGGCCCGCCCTTTCCACACACATGACCTTCAATGGCCCCCCAGTCTTAGTCCGTAGGGTTCAATATTGAGTTGGCCCTGCCCTTTGCACACACATGACCTTCAATGGCCCCCCAGTCTTAATCCGTAGGGTTCAATATTGAGTTGGCCCCGCCCTTTCCACGCACATGACCTTTAATGGCCCCCCAGTCTTTGTCCGTAGGGTTCAATATTGAGTTGGCCCCGCCCTTTGCAGCTATAACAGCTTCAACTCTTCTGAGAAGGCCGTCCACAAGGTTTAGGAGGGTGTCTATGGGAAGGTTGGACCATTCTTCCAGAAGCACATTTGTCAGGTCAGGCACTGATGTCGGGGGAGGAGGCCTGGCTAGCGGTCTCCACTCTAATTCATCCCAAAGGTGTTCTATGGGGTTGAGGTCAGGACTCTGTGCAGGACAGTCAAGTTCCTCCACCCCAAACTGGCTCCTCCATGTCTTTATGGACCTTGCTTTGTGCACTGGGGGGCAGTCATGTTGGAACAGGAAGGGGCCATCCCCAAACTCTTCCCACAAAGCTGGGAGCATGAAATTGTCCAAAATGTTGCCTTAAGAGTTCCCTTCACTGGAACTAGGGGGCTAAGCCCAACCCCTGAAAAACAACCCCACACCATAATCCCCCCTCCACCAAACTTTACACTTGGCACAATGCTGTCAGACAAGTACCGTTCTCCTGGTTACCGCCAAACCCAGACACGTCCATCGGATTGCCAGTCAGATAAGTGTGATTGGTCACTGCAGAGAACATGTCTCCACTGCTCTAGAGTCCAGTGGCGGCGTGCTTTACACCACTGCATCCGACGCTTTGCATTGCACTTGGTGATGGAAGGCTTGGATGCAGCTGCTCGGCCATGGAAACCCATTCCATGAAGCTCTCTACGCACTGTTGTTGTGCTAATCTGAAGGCCACACCAAGTTCATAATGGGCACAGCGGGTGTACAGACCTGGGAACTCAACACAGGGATGGCGAGAACCCCTCATAATGGGCACAGCAGGTTTACAGACCTGGGAACTCAGCACAGGGATGGTGGGAACCCCTTATAATGGGCACAGCAGGTTTACAGACCTGGGAACTCAGCACAGGGATGGTGGGAACCCCTTATAATGGGCGCAGTAGGTGTACAGACCCGGGAACTCAGCACAGGGATGGTGGGAACTACTCATAATGGGCACAGCGGGTGTACAGACCCGGGAACTCAGCACAGGGATGGTGGGAATCCTTCATAATGGGCACAGCGGGTGTACAGACCCGGGAACTAAGAACATTGATGGTGGGAACACCTCATAATGGGCACAGCGGGTGTACAGACCCGGGAACTCAGCACAGGGATGGTGGGAACCCCTCATAATGGGCACAGCGGGCGTACAGACCCGGGAACTCAGCACAGGGATGGTGAGAAACCCTCATAATGGGCACAGCGGGCGTACAGACCCGGGAACTCAGCACAGGGATGGTGGGAAACCCTCATAAAGGGCACAGCGGGCGTACAGACCCGGGAACTCAGCACAGGGATGGTGGCAACCACTCATAATGGGCACAGCGGGTGTACAGACCCAGGAACTCAGCACAGGGATGGTGGGAATCCTTCATAATGGGCACAGCAGGTGTACAGACCCGGGAACTAAGAACAGGGATGGTGGGAACCCCTCATAATGGGCACAGCGGGTGTACAGACCCGGGAACTCAGCACAGGTATGGTGGGAACCCCTCATAATAGGCACAGCGGGTGTACAGACTCGGGAACTCAGCACAGGGATGGTGGGAACCCCTCATAATAGGCACAGCGGGTGTACAGACCCGGGAACTCAACACAGGGATGGTGGGAAACCCTCATAATGAGCACAGCGGGTGTACAGACCTGGGAACTCAACACAGGGATGGTGGGAACCCCTCATAATAGGCACAGCGGGTGTACAGACCCGGGAACTCAACACAGGGATGGTGGGAAACCCTCATAATGAGCACAGCGGGTGTACAGACCTGGGAACTCAACACAGGGATGGTGGGAACCCCTCATAATGGGCACAGCGGGCGTACAGAACCAGGAACTCAGCACAGGGATGGGGGGAACCCCTCATAATGGGCACAACAGGTTTGCAGGCCTGGGAACGCAGTGCAAGGATGGTGGGAACCCCTCATATTGGGCACAGTGGAGCACAGACACAGAAAATCAGCGTAGACATCTCCCCAGTTGTGTTTCCAGGAGGCAAAAGAGACTATTGCGGGTTCAGCATCCACCAAACACTGAAACATCAACTTCTTGTGTACGAACCCTTTAAAACGTGTGGCCAGCTTGGCACGGAAGAGGTCACCATGCTATTGGGCACACCACTGACTAACAGCTGCAATGTATTTGGCCTCACTTAGCGCCACCTTCGCCGTAGCTAAAGCTAAGCCTTCTAAACCGTCTGACACGGATGGGTTTCGATTTGCGGGTTTGTCAGGAGGGGCCGACAAGAGCCAAAGCTAGCGTCATAAATCATTCATAGCGCAGAGCAAGTGCTCCGGCCTTTAAAAGCAATGGACCCGAATAAAAAGCTGTTAAATGCCGGCTATGGCCCAGAGGCCCAGCGAAAAAAAAAGAAAAAGAAAGAAAGATAAAGCGGAGGCACGATGGCGGGGAGGGGAAACGGGCGAGAGAACCGCGATCCGTCTTCCGTAATTAAGGGACAATAGATAGATATTAATTAGTGGCGGTGATGAATTACGAGATTCTGCGGCCGCTCCAACGAGCCCTTCGGGGAGCATTCCAAGATGGAAGTGCGCCGCGGCGTCTGCGTAACCGAGACAGAGCAGCATATAAATTAAGGAAACGCACGGCTGGCCATAATCACGTTACATTACAAGGTAATTTCAATCTATGGTGTTAACTGCGGGGCTCGGGGTCCTTAAAGGGACCTTACTCCGGCCATAATAGCACATTCTGGGCTTACTCCGGCCATAATATCACGTGCTGGGCTTACTCCGGCTATAATAACACATTCTGGGCTTACTCCGGCCATAATATCACGTGCTGGGCTTACATCAGCCATAATAGCGCGTGCTGGGCTTACATCGGCCATAATAGCACATTCTGGGCTTACTCCGGCCATAACAGCACATGCTGGGCTTACTCCGGCCATAATAGCACATGCTGGGCTTACTCCGGCCATAATATCACGTGCTGGGCTTACTCCGGCCATAATATCACGTGCTGGGCTTACTCCGGCTATAATAACACATTCTGGGCTTACATCGGCCATAATAGCGCATGCTGGGCTTTCATCGGCCATAATAGCGCATTCTGGGCTTACATCGGCCATAATAGCGCATTCTGGGCTTACTCCGGCCATAATAGCACGTGCTGGGCTTACTCCGGCCATAACAGCACATGCTGGGCTTACTCCGGCCATAATAGCACGTGCTGGGCTTACTCCGGCCATAATAGCATGTGCTGGGCTTACTCCGGCCATAATAGCACGTGCTGGGCTTACATTGGCCATAATAGCACATGCTGGGCTTACTCTGGCCATAATAGCACATGCTAGGCTTACTCCGGCCATAATAGCACATGCTAGGCTTACTCCGGCCATAATAGCACGTGCTGGGCTTACTCCGGCCATAATAGCACGTGCTGGGCTTACATTGGCCATAATAGCACATGCTGGGCTTACTCCGGCCATAATAGCACATGCTAGGCTTACTCCGGCCATAATAGCACATGCTAGGCTTACTCCGGCCATAATAGCACATGCTAGGCTTACTCCGGCCATAATAGCACATGCTAGGCTTACTCCGGCCATAATAGCACATGCTGGGCTTACTCCGGCCATAATAGCACATGCTAGGCTTACTCCAGCCATAATAGGACACACTGGGCTTACTCCGGCCATAATAGGACACGCTGGGCTTACTCCAGCCATAATAGGACACGCTGGGCTTACTCCAGCCATAATAGGACACGCTGGGCTTACTCCGGCCATAATAGGACACGCGGGGCTTACTCCGGCCATATTAGCACATGCTAGGCTTACTCCGGCCATAATAGCACATGCTGGGCTTACTCCGGCCATAATAGCACATGCTGGGCTTACTCCGGCCATAATAGCACATGCTGAGCTTACTCCGGCCATAATAGCACATGCTAAGCTTTATTCTAGGGAGTGTTAAAGGGTATGTCCACCCAAACCCGATATTCCTGCATTTGGTGGATGCTGGAGAGTTAAAACAAGGGTTGTGAATTAAAACTGAACTCAAGACAGATATAAAAGACAAAAATGAATGCAGATCGGTGTTAATTAATAGGTTTCAGCCTCTTGCAGACACTGTACAGCAGAGAGGAAGAAGCAGCACAAGAATTCAATGCGTTCATGGGCTGATAAGGAGCATGCTCATATGAGGAGAGAGCAGAGTGATGGGGAAAAGAGTATTACTGTGCTGCTCCTTCTTTCCCTGTCCATTCACAGGCTGGGGGCGGGTGCAGAACAACCTGGGCTCAGTGAAAATGTATTTTGCTGTATATGAATGTGACCTGGTATCAGCCTCTTGCAGTCCCTGCACAACAGAGCTCAAACTGGGCGGGGGGAGAAGCAGCACGAGCAGCCAATCAGTTAATCGGCTGCCAAGCAGCATGCTGATAGAAGGAGAGAGCAGAGTGACAGAGAAATGAGCTCATCGCTGTGCTGCTTCTCCTTTTACTGTCCAGTGATGGGGTGGGAGCGGGTCCAGGACAACCTGGGCTCAGAGGAAGTGTGTTGAATGATGCTGGCCATCATAATTCATACATCTAGTGGCAAAAAGAAATGTTTTGGCTGGAGTTCTGCTTTAAAGTAGATCTAAATTTTAATTGTAGTTTTGAATGGAGTGTGGAAGGTTTAGAACCTCTGTCAGGTTTTTATTGCTGTCTGTGTCCCCGCTTGGGAGGGTCACAAGTTCTATTTGTGTCCAAGAGGTGATTTTCTCTCAACTCCTGTCTGGGACAGGGAGCTGATGGAAATTTCCCCAATTGGACCCAGGCAAATGGGATAGGAAACCAATAGAAATCTCCCCAACTGGACCCAGGCCAATGGGATAGGAAGCCCATGGAAATCTCCTTAACTAGACCCAAGCAAACGGGACAGGAAGCCCATGAAAATCTCCACAACTGGACCCAGACAAATGGGACAGGAAGACGATGGAAATCTTCCCAACTGTACCCCGGTGAATGGGACAGGAAGCCAAAGGAAATCTCCCCACCTGGACCCAGACAAATGGGTCAGGAAACCTGGATCCAGGTGAACAGAACAGGAAGCCAATAGAAATCTCTCCTACTGGCCCAGGCAAATGGGACAGAAAGCCAAAGGAAATCTCCCCTACTGCACCCAGTGATATGGGACAGGAAGCCTGGACCCAGGCGAACTGGACATGAAGCCCATGAAAATCTCCCCAACTGGACCCACGAAAATGGAACAGGAAGCCCATGGAAATCTCCACAAGTGGACCCAAGCAAATAGGACAGGAACCCCATGGAAATCTCTTCAACTGAACCCAAGCAAACAGGACAAGAAGCCCATGGAAATCTCCCCAACTAGACCCACGCAAATGGGACAGGAAGCCGATGGAAATTCCCCCAACTGGACCCAGGCAAACAGGACAGGAAGCCCATGAAAATCTCCACAACTGGACCCAGACAAATGGGACAGGAAGACGATGGAAATCTTCCCAACTGGACCTCGGTAAATGGGACAGGAAGCCAAAGGAAGTCTCCCCAACTGGACCCAGGCAAATGGGTCAGGAAGCCTAGATCCAGGCAAACAGAACAGGAAGCCAATGGAAATCTCCCCAACTGGACCGAGACAAATTGAACAGGAAACTGATGGAAATCTCCCCAACTGGACCCAGGCAAATGGGACAGGGAGCCCATGGAAATCTCCTCAACTGGATCCAGGTGAATGGGACAAGAAGCCCATGTAAATTTCCCAACTGGATCCAGGCGAACGGGACAGGAAGCCAATGGAAATCTCCCCAACTGGACCCAAGAAAATGGGACAGGAAGCCCGCGGAAATCTCCACAACTGGACCCAGACAAATGGGACAGGAAGATGATGGAAAACTTCCCAACTGGACCCTGGTAAATGGGACAGGAAGCCACAGGAAGTCTCCCCACCTGGACCCAGGCAAATGGGTCAGGAAGCCTGGATCCAGGCAAACAGAACAGAAAGCCAATGGAAATCTCCCTCACTGCACCCAGGCAAACGGTACAGGAAGCCAAAGGAAATCTCCCCAATTGAACCCAGGCATATGGGACAGGAAGCCTGGACCCAGGCGAACTGGACAGGAAGCCAATGGAAATCTCCCCAATTGAACCCAGGCATATTGGACAGGAAGCCTGGACCCAGGCGAACTGGACAGGAAGCCAAAGGAAATCTCCCCAATTGAACCCAGGCATATTGGACAGGAAGCCTGGACCCAGGCGAACTGGACAGGAAGCCAATGGAAATCTCCCCTACTGCACCCAGGCGAATGGACCAGGAAGCCCACGGAGATCTCCCCAACTGGACCCACACAAACGGGACAGGAAGCCAACTGAAATCTCCCCAACTAGACTCGGGCAAATTGAACAGGTAGCTTATGGAAATCTCCCCAACTGGACCTAGGAAAACGGAACAGGAAGCCGATGGAAATCTCCCCAACTGGACCCAGACAAACGGGACAGGAATCCAACTGAAATCTCCCCAACTGTACCCAGGAAAATGGGACAGGAAGCCGATAAAAATCTCCCCAACTGGACCGAAGCAAAAAAAAAGGCAAAGTTTTAGCATTCGATATACTTACAGAATATATAATATATAAATTACAGAAGAAAGTTTTTATTTTTGCTTTGAATGAAAATCAAAAACCGTCTTGGAAATCTTTAGTCCTGGTTAGGAAGTCGTAAAGGATGGGAGGTGGGGGGAGGGATTAGGGACATTGACGGAAGCAAGGCCCATCCACGGAAAATGATCTCCGGCATCTATGACGAGTTTTCACCTCGCCTTGTCACCTCGGAGCGCAGCGGGACCTCGCCGCCGAAACGCTTCCTGACAAATGATTAGAGTGATTCCGCAACAACAAATTGTAAGAGCCGCGGACATCACCGATTTGGAAAATGGCTTTCCTTGTAAGAGCTCCCCGAGTGCTTGTTCTCTAATGCGAAACTACAACCATTTTCCAGCCGCCTCTCGTTCTGCGCTCTCATCCTGGGAATTGTCTGCGTCTCGGCGTTTCTCGTCTGTCGCCTTGTTACAAAACCCAGAGCCGCGCGTCGCCGGGAAAGCCGAATACCCCGGCCTGTGAGACCTTGGCTTTGTACACCGCCATCTTCATACCTGCAAACCCCGATGACTCTCCAGCCATGAAAAAATAATGACCTGCCCTCCGTGTTTTATTCATCGGTCTTCGCACAGGTTGTCATGCATTTTCCATTCTGAAGGCCATCATTGGTTGTAACACAAACTGCAGGATGCAGTGTGTTTTTTAAATGCAGTACACACATTGACACCTGTGGCCCCCTGCTTGCTTTTATGTGGCCCTTGGGGCATTATTTCCCCCACTGTCAGCAACAGTGGGGCGTAGTTCCTGCCACTGACACCGACAAAAGGACACTATTCCACCTATTGACACCAATGATGGGGCACTATTCCTCCTATGACACCAATGATGGGGAACTATTCCTCCCACTGACACCAATGATGGGGCACTATTCCTCCCACTGACACCAATGATGGGGGACTATTCCTCCCACTGATACCAATGATGGGGAACTAATCCTCCCAGTGATACCAATGATGGGGAATTATTCCTCCTATGACACCAATGATGGGGAAGTAATCTTCCTATGACACCAATGATGGGGAACTATTCCTCCTACTGATACCAATGATGGGGAACTATTCCTCCTATGACACCAATGATGGGGAACTATTCCTCCCACTGACACCAAAGATGGAGTACTATTCCTCCTATGACACCATTGATGGGGAACTATTCCTCCCACTGATTCCAACAATGGGGAACTAATTCTCATATGACACCAATGATGGGGAACTATTCCTCCCACTGACACCAATGATGGGGAACTATTCCTCCCACTGATACCAATGATGGGGAACTATTCCTCCTATGACACCAATGATGGGGAACTATTCCTCCCACTGATACCAATGATGGAGAACTATTCCTCCTATGACACCATTGATGGGGAACTATTCCTCCCACTGATTCCAACAATGGGGAACTATTCCTCCTATGACACCAACAATGGGGCACTATTCCTTCCACTGATACCAATGATGGGGCACTGTTCCTCCCACTGACACCAATGATGGGGCACTATTCCTCCCTCTGATACCAATGATGGGGCACTATTCCTCCCACTGATACCAATGATGGGGCACTATTCCTCCCACTAATACCAATGATGGGGCACTATTCCTCCCACTGACACCAATGATGGGGCACTATTCCTCCCACTGATACCAATGATGGGGCACTATTCCTCCCACTAATACCAATGATGGGGCACTATTTCTCCCACTGACACCAATGATGGGGCACTATTCCTCCCACTGATACCAATGATGGGGCACTATTCCTCCCACTGACACCAATGATGGGGCACTATTCCTCCCACTGACACCAATGATGGGGCACTATTCCTCCCACTGATACCAATGATTGGGCACTATTCCTCCCACTGATACCAATGATGGGGCACTATTCCTCCCACTGATACCAATGATGGGGCACTATTCCTCCCACTGATACCAATGATGGGGCACTATTCCTCCCACTGATGGGGAACTACTCCTCCTATGATACCAATGATGGGGCACTATTCCTCCCACTGACACCAACGATGCACCACTTCCATTGATACCACTGATGGAGCACTATTACTCCCCCTAATACCAAAGATGGGGCATTGTGTACTCCCACTGACACCAGGACATTTTCTTCTCCCACTGGTCAAAGTCCGGCCCCCCAAAGGTTTGACTGACAGTAAATTGGCGTTTTGTTTAGAAAGTTTGGGGACCCCTGGCATAGTGCAACCCAATATCAATGGGCTAACCTAAGTGCGACGAATACAGCAAAGAAACTCATGTGCCTTTTTGGTCGTTGAGTTTTGTGCGTTTTGTTCTGCTCGCCATGCTTGAAGAGCCATTAACAATGAACGGCACCACAAGTGCGATTTCTTTTTTCGTTGCATTTCGTGAACTTCTGCGTGCAATCAAAGAAAACTTAGGCGGGAACGAAGCCTCTGGGAGAGTTACTTAGACTCCATCCATACCTAAGCATTCCGCAAAAAAACGCGCGTCACACCTGGGCTTCCGTTTATTGTTAATGGCCCCCTAAACGCGGCAAGGAGATGCGTGTTATTGCACATGATAAATACATCAAAACACACGGTTAACAAACACACAAAACTGACACCAAAAACAAATACATGAACTTCTTTGGCGCGTTTGTCGCCCATCGGGCAGCGACTTGAAATAAATGGGTTGCCCTATGCGCGTAGCACGAAAACACACAAAAAAAGGCACGCTCACGTGATGCTAGGCATGAACCTAGCCTTAGGGTAGCTCAGCTTCCAATACCCAAACAGCACCTTCCTCCCGTGTTTCCGGAAACCTATTTTCTGAGAAAAAAGCCCTGGGAGGAGGTGTTCTAGGGTGACAACTCTGTTGTTAGAGTACAGTGAGTGAATGTTGTCACCCTAGGACAGGAAGTGTGTTTCTGGCAGGATCAGAAAATAAAGAAGCTGCCCCATCTAAGGACGGATGAGCAGCTATATACACTATATTGCCCAAAGTATTGGCCCCGCCCTCCCAATCATGTGATTCAGGTGTTCCAATCCCCTCCCAATCATGTGATTCAGGTGTTCCAATCCCCTCCCAATCATGTGATTCAGGTGTTCCAATCCCCTCCCAATCATGTGATTCAGGTGTTCCAATCCCCTCCCAATCATGTGATTCAGGTGTTCCAATCCCCTCCATGGACACAGGTGTATACAATCAAGCCCCTAGGCATGCAGACTGCTTCTACAAACAATGGTGAAAGAATGGGTCGCTCTCAGGAGCTCAGTGACTCCAAGCGTGGTCCCGTGATAGGTGGCCACCTGTGCAATAAGTCCATCCGGGACATTTCCTGGCTACTAAATATTCCACGCTCAACTGTTAGTGGGATTATAACAAAGTGGAAGCAACTGGGAACAACAGCCACTCAGCCACCAAGTGGTAGGCCATGTCACATGACAGGGCGGGGTCAGCGCATGCTGAAGCGCACAGTGCGCAGAAGTCGCCAACTGTCTGCAGAGTCAATAGCTAAAGCCCTCCAAACTTGGTGTGGCCTTCAGATGAGCCCAACAACAGTGTGTAGAGAGCTTCATGGAATGGGTTTCCATGGCCGAGCAGCTGCATCCAAGCCTTCCATCACCAAGTGCAATGCAAAGTGTCGGATGCAGTGGTGTAAAGCACGCCGCCACTGGACTCTAGTGACCAATCACGCTTCTCTGTCTGGCAATCAAATGGGCGTGTCTGGGGTTGGCGGTGGCCAGGAGAACAGTACTTACCTGACTGCATTGTGCCAAGTGTAAAGTTTGGTGGAGGGGGGATTATGGTGTGGGGTTGTTTTTCAGGGCTTGACTTGGCCCCCTAGTTCCAGTGAAGGGAACCATTAAGGTGACATTTTGGACAATTTCATGCTATCGACTTTGTGGAAAGAGTTTGGGGATGGCCCCTTCCTGTTCCAACATGACTGCTCACCAGTGTACAAAGCAAGGTCCATAAAGACATGGTGGAGCCAGTTTGGGGTGGAGGAACTTGACTGTCCTGCACAGAGTCCTGACCTCAACCCCATAGAACACCTTTGGGATGAATTAGAGTGGAGACTGTGAGCCAGGCCTCCTCCCCCGACATCAGTGCCTGACCTGACAAATGTGCTTCTGGAAGAATGGTCCAACCTTCCCATAGACACCCTCCTAAACCTTGTGGACGGCCTTCCCAGAAGAGTTGAAGCTGTTATAGCTGCAAAGGGCGGGGCCAACTCAATATTGAACCCTACGGACTAAGACTGGGGGGCCATTAAAGGTCATGTGCGTGGAAAGGGCGGGGCCAACTCAATATTGAACCTTATGGACTAAGACTGGGGGGCCATTAAAGGTCATGTGCGTGGAAAGGGCGGGGCCAACTCAATATTGAACCCTATGGACTAAGACTGGGAGGCCATTGAAGGTCATGTGCGTGGAAAGGGCGGGGCCAACTCAATATTGAACCCTATGGACTAAGACTGGGAGGCCATTGAAGGTCATATGCGTGGAAAGGGCGGGGCCAACTCAATATTGAACCCTATGGACTAAGACTGGGAGGCCATTGAAGATCATATGCGTGGAAAGGCTGGCCGACCAATACTTTTGGCAATATAATGTATATATTCGATTTTTGTTCTGGGGTTTGGATACATTGTAACACTTTGAGGATTCTCGGGTTTGCTCAGCCAGCAGCCGGTCTCTGTGTTGTACAATTTATGCAGAGCGATCCGACACAAGTCTACCGCCGTCCGCCATCCCATCTTCTTCCTGTCACTCTCATCCGCCCTAATGAATCCTGATCCTCAGGCTCTTCCAGGCGCCCCACCGCAGAGACGCGTTCCTTCCGACATCTACCTTCCCCGCATTTGCATAAGGCTGTCAGTTAGATTTGGCTCCCGGTCACGTTTTTTTTTCTTCCAAAGTGCTGAAGCCTGTGTATATTTGCGCTGTACGCTACGAGACGGCGGAGCGGCTAATACCGCCATTAAATAACTGACAGCGCAAGAGTCGTTCCGGGGAAAATAATGGATCTTCCCTTAGAGGCAACTAATACAAAAAAAAAGAAAAGAAAGAAAAAAGTCCGATGGAAAATGACGCATTTTGAAGATTTCACATTTAGGGCTCATTCACATATACAAACGCATGCATTAAGTCAGGTCAGCACATCGCATGACAACGCACCGGATCTGTGTGCATTGCAGTGCTAGTCGTTGTAAATGGCACCCCAGCGCATTTATCGACGCACAACACTGTGAGTACTACACATCCAGGGGCAGACTGACCATTCGGGCTCTCAGGCAGGGCCCAGGGTCAGTAGGGGGCCCCATGAGATGTCCCTGGTACCTTTCATAGGCTTTTTTGGGTGTGGTTTGAGTTTGGGCAAGGACACAGGGGCCCCATGATCCCCTATTGCCCGGGGGCCCCATGAGTTGTCAGTCCGCCCCTGTACACATCAATGGTTTATATCACATCTGTGTATAGTTTGTGGACATAGAGGTCGCTTTCAGGCACTTGGGGAAACTCGTTTATTGACGAAGCTGCTACATTAGTCAAGCTGCCTCCATCCACCCAAAACTGAAACGTTAAGCAGATGTTGGCTCAGAGGTGAAGCAGTTATATAAGTCCCGGTTCCTGTGCAAGTTCTTGGCTGTGTTCACAAATGTATGACACATATCAGCCCCTGCTGACATCTTCCCACCTTGTAACTTGCTACACTACTGAGAGATCACTGAGGCTCCATTCACATCTCCACGTAGCGAGTAGACATGTGCGGTTAGTTTAGTTCCGAATAGAAATGCGGACAAATTTTCCGTTATTTGGAGATTTGGACGTATCCGAATTCCAAATTACAGTAGTAACATATTTAAACGGATCTAAAATAAGGAAACGAAATGGGGGCGAGATTAGAATCGATTCAAATTCGAAAACAAATTTGAAAACAAATTCGAATTTGAAAACACATTTCAAAAATTCAATTTAGAAACCAAGAATAGAAGAAAATAGAATAGAAAATAAAGGAATTGAAAAGAAAAGAGGAAAAGTGAATATAAAATAAAAGATTAGAACAGAATAGAAAATAAAAGATTAGAACAGAATAGAAAATAAAAGAATAGAATAGAAAAGAGTAGAAAAGAATAGAGGAGAAAAGTGAATAGAAAATAAAAGATTAGAGCAGAATAGAAAATGAAAGAATAGAATAGAAAAGAACAGAACAAAATAAAATAGAAAATAAAGGAATAGAATAAAAAAGAACAGAATCATTTAGAATAGAAAAGATTAGAAAAGAATAGAAAATCGAAGAGAAAGGAATATAATCAATTAGAATAAAAGAAAAGATTAGAAGAGAATAGAAAATCAAAGAATAGAATAGAAAAGAATAGAATAGAATAAAAAAGAATAGAATAGAAAAGAATAGAATAGAAAATCAAAGAATAGAAAATCAAAGAATAGAATAGATCGGAAATCCGATTGGAAATGCAGAGATGTAACCAGGTCCTGAGGGAGAGGAAATGCTTCTAACTTTGTTGCTGCTCGTTGTTCCCCCCCCGAAGGCCCCAGTCATGCCAGCCGCATGTGCACTGTAGGTAGGTGAAGCCCTATGCAACGAGAAACGCGCAAAAGAAATCTCTGACTGTTTTTGCAAAATGGCGCCGAACTGAACTGTATGCTGTTGGGGCACCGTGCATTTCAGCAACACACATAAACGCATACGTTTGGCTAGGTTCACAAATGTCTGACGTGTATCAGCCCCCCTGCTGGACCCCGTGACTTGCTACAAAGTTACAATGTACAGTTTGAGTGATCACAGGATCACAATGCCGATGACATCATCTCAGCCTAATGCAGGCCATAGACGGGTCGAAAAAATAATCAGGCGATTTTCGCACCGTTAGTGGGTTAATTGGTCGGCTGTTTTTCAGGGTTTTGGCACATATTTTTTTATTGGTAAAGTTGGAAAAAAATTGGCCGATTTTGCAGATCGGCCGATTTTCCCAGCAATGATGGGCAAATCGGCCAATGGTTTTACCGATAACAAATCTGTGCATGAGCCATGACCTGCAAGAGGAAGCAAAATAAGAAGAAAAAGAAGAAGAAGAAAAAGAAGGAAAAGAAGAAGAAAATAAAAAAAAGAAAAAGAAGGAAAAGAAGAAGAAGAAGAAGGAAAATAGGAAAAGAAGAAGAAAAAGAAGGAAAAGAGAAAAAGAAGAAGTAGAAAAAAAATGAAAAGAAGAAGAAAAAGAAGGACAAGAGGAAAAAGAAGAAGAAGAAGAAAAAGAAGAGGAAGGAAAAGAAGAAAAAGAAGAGGAAGGAAAAGAAGAAGCAGAAGAAGAAGAAGAAAAAGAAGAGGAAGGAAAAGAAGAGAAGAAGAAGAAGAAGAAGAAGGAGAAGAAGAAGATAAAGAAGAAGCTGAAGTAGAAGAAGAAAAAGAAGAAGAAGGAAAAGAAGAGAAGAAGTAGAAGAAGTAGAAGAAGAAGAAGCAGAAAAAGAAGAAGATGAAGAAGAGGAAGAAGAAGAAGAAGCAGAAGAAGAGGAAGAAGAAAAAGAAGAAGAAGAAGAGGAAGAAGAAGGAAAAGAAGAAGAGGAAAAAGAAGGAAAAGAAGAAAAAGAAGGAAAAGAAGAAAAAGAAGAAGGAAAAGAAGAAAAAGGAAAAGAAGAAGAAAAAGAAGAAGAGGAAAAAAAAGAAGAAAAAGAAGAAGAAGAAGAAGAGGAAAAAAAAGAAGAAAAAGAAGGAAAAAAGAAGAAAAAGAAGAAGAAGATGAAGAAAAAAAAGAAGATGAAGAAGAGGAAAAGGAAGAAAAAGAAGAAGAGGAAGAAGAAGGAAAAGAAGAAGAAGGAAAAGAAGCAGAAGAAAAAGAAGGAAAAGAAGCAAAAAAGAAGAAGAAAAAGAAGGAAAAGAAGAAAAGAAGGAAAAGAAGAAGAAGAAAAAGAAGGAAAAGAAGGAAAAGAATAAGAAAAACAAGGAAAAGGAGAAAAAGAAGAAGAAGAAGAAAAGGAAAAAAAAGAAGCAGGAAAAGAAGGAAAAGAAGAAGTAGAAGAGGAAGAAGAAGAAGAATGTAACTATTTGTATCCGAATAAAAACATCTGTATCCGAAATGGATACAAATGGATACATTGTTGCAACCGCAAGACTTTTTCATGTCAAATAATAGCGGAGCTCTCTGCAGGGACAGAAGTAATTAAATGCCAGCCGTAGACGGGATGAAAATCGGCTGATTTTTTTTTACCGTTGGTGGTAACGTCGGCCTATTGAACGACCGATTTTTTTTTTTTTTTTTTTAAACAGCTGGTTTTCGACCCGTCTATGGCCTGCATAAGTGATGTCATCTACCTGGGAGCTCAAGGATGGCTTTACGGACTGACTTGTAGATAAGTTACTAAAATATCCACTTTTAATATATTTCAGGAAGAGCAAACCATAAACCATGAAATAATCGGAGAGCCTCGGCGTGACAACCTATTTAAAGGCCCTGCCGGGCCGTTACTCCTCATCCGGCGTTGGCCAGAGTGAAGAATTATAGCGTGAACCTGACGCTATGGGAAGAAGGAGGGAGGGGTCCGAGCGAGGAACGAGAGAGACAGAGAGAGGATTAATCCTGATTTAAGCACTTAGGCTGCAGGGAAAGAAAAAGGCAAAAAAAAAAAAAAAAATTCTAAAATAAAAAAAAAAAAAGAGATCTTCCTCTATAGGGATTAGCCGCGAGCCGAATTTTTATTCTCCTTGGCAGGGCCAAGGTATGAAAGGGCCGGATTTATTCAAATAAAAAGCAGTGTGAGATTAATTTCCAGCTGTTTCCGTTTTATTTTGGGGGAGAAATTGGCGTCTTAAGCCGCTTTTGTGTGTAAAATGTGTGCCGTTCCGCTGATGATTTCCCCGTCATGTCGGAAGACGTTGCGTGCGTGAGGCTGCGAGACGAAAATGCTCTCACCAAGACGGTACACGAGGGGCATCCTCTGCCCTCGGGCTGCGGCGGCGGCGTGCTGAGAAGGGGATGCGCTAATGCGCTCCAAGGCCCGGCCACTGTTGACGGGAAAAAATGGCTGCCCGTCCCACGAAGTTTGAGGAGCACTTGGATTCTGCGTATCAACTCGGCGAAAATAGAAAGCGCCGTTAATGAAAAAAGATCAGAAAAAAAAAAACCTGTCACTTGAAAGGCTGCCATCTTGTCAGGTTCCGACAGCGAAAGGCGCGTTGTTTACATAACCGCTGTCTGCTCTTGACGGGAGAGGAAAAAAAAAGATGGCTGCCGACTTGTGTAGAAGGCAGTGGGGGGCTCTGGGTTGAAAGAATGTCTAGGCCGACGCCAGAGATGTTTTGGCAGCTCTTGACAGGCGAAAAAGGCGGCCATTTTTGCAAGAAGATGGATTTAGCCGACCACGTGTCTTTGCACTCTCTTGAGTTACGGTGTCACCCCCTCCCGTCACCCCCCGAGCGGGAGTAATGGGCTTCAGCCTCCCGTCCAGGCTTTGGCTCCTGTCCATCAAGTTGGCCAGCGTGAGGTTCTGAGAACAAAGGCCGTACATAATGGGAGACAATGAGCTGCGCTCTGGCCTATGTGTAGGGCGAGGGCCTCGCTGTTTGATGGATCCACTCTCTCGGAGTTAATGCACGTCTGCTTAAAGCTGCACTTTACATAAATGAGTTCGGGAAGACGGGATGGGAAATGGAATGGACTTTTCAGTCCTGAAAACCCCATCGCCTCCATTTATTATAAGATGAATCTTTCGTGACCATGGGCTGAGTGCCATGAACGTTCCTTGACGACCTGTTGGTGTTTTATGCCATTTGAAGCTTCATACGGTTTTGGCTAGAACAAGGCAAGGTTTGATCCGTGGTGGAAAGATCTTCCTATACTTCTGGAGCTACCCTGAGAGACAAGACCCCAATGGGAGCAGACGTTCTTGGCCCCCACTTTCTGGAGTAGCCTTTCTCAACATGTTTTACCACATAGGAACCCTTAAAATTTTTTTCAGGTCTTGTGGAACCCCTGCTAAAACCAGTCCATTAGTGGTAAGTGAGAACAATGCTCCTTATATTGGTGTTCCATGAGAAGAATTTCCCTTACATTGGTGGTCAATGGGAAGAATGTCTCTTACATTGGTGGTCACTGGGGAGAATGTCCCTTACATTGGTGGTCAATGGGAAGAATGTCCCTTACATTGGTGGCCAATGGGAAGAATGTCTCTTACATTGGTGGTCAATGGGAAGAATGTCTCTTACATTGGTGGTCAATGGGAAGAATGTCCCTTACATTGGTGGTCAGTGGGAAGAATGTCCCTTACATTGATGGTCGTTGGGAAGAATGTCCCTTACCAGGGGCGGACTGACCATTTGGAAACTCGGACACTTCCCAAGGTCCCGAGGTCAGTAGGGGGCCCCATGAGATGCCCCTGGTACCTTTTTCATAGGCTTTTTAGAGTTTGGGCAAGGACACAGGGGCCCCATGATCCCCTATTGCCCGGGGGCCCCATGAGTTGTCAGTCCGCACCTGTCCCTTACATTGGTGGTCAGTGAAAAGAATGTTCCTTACATTGGTGGTCAATGGGAAGAATGTCTCTTACACTGGTGGTCAGTGGGAAGAATGTCTCTTACATTGGTGGTCAGTGGGAAGAATGTCTCTTACATTGGTGGTCAGTGGGAAGAATGTCTCTTACATTGGTGGTTAATGGGAAGAATGTCTCTTACATTGGTGGTCAGTGGGAAGAATGCCCCTTACATTGGTGGTCAATGGCAAGAATGTCTCTCACATTGATGGTTGGTGGGACGAATGTGCCTTACATTGGTGGTCAATGGGAGGAATGTCTCTTACATTGATGGTCGTTGGGAAGAATGTCTCTTACATTGGTGGTCAGTGGGAAGAATGTCTCTTACATTGGTGGTTAGTGGGAAGAATGTCTCTTACATTGATGGTTGATGGGAAGAATGTCTTTCACATTGATGATCGATGGGAAGAATGTGCCCTACATTGGTGGTCAATGGGAAGAATGTCTCTTACATTGGTGATTAGTGGGAAGAATGTCCCTTACATTAGTGGTCAGTGAGAAGAATGCCCTCCCTACAGTGGTGGTCAGAATGTCAGATCATTGGTATCATGCTGCTGGCCCTGTAACTATGCCAGCACCATGAAATGGGAGGTCAATTGGCTACAAACCATAGCAGCCTCTGGAGGAACCCTAGTTGAAAATGTCCGCTCCAGATTGTGGTCTCCATATGTCCTTGACCATCTCCTGTATCACGTCTGCAGTCTCTGACCATCTCCTGTATCACGTCTGTAGTCTCTGACCATCTCCTGTATCACGTCTGCAGTCTCTGACCATCTCCTGTATCACGTCTGTAGTCTCTGACCATCTCCTGTATCACGTCTGCAGTCTCTGACCATCTCCTGTATCATGTCTGCAGTCTCTGACCATCTCCTGTATCATGTCTGTAGTCTCTGACCATCTCCTGTAGTAGGTCTGCAGTCTTTGGCAGTCTACTGTAGCATTACATATACTAGAGATTATGTGCAGCCCTTAGGTGACATCGTGGAGGATGCCCGAACCTCAAAAATGGACAACCAATGGCAGAGATTCATATTAAAAATCTGTAATTTCCTGGGAGAAAAAGCTTTATTCTTTTGTGTAAACTGCAAGCAGTCTTCCAGGAAGCCCCAACAAAAGGCCAAAGGCAGCCATAGTGGTAACAGAGAACCATTATCCCGCTTCTGGCGACTTATCACAGTACAAAAGGAGAGGAAAAGTATGCTTCTCGGTATTTTTCTTTCTTCTTTACGTGGTTGTATTAAACGATTGTATTTTCCCTTTTATCTGTAATCTGCAGTTTAGTGCTGTACTGCCTCGGGAAGTGCTCGTATTTCAAAAGGTATCCATAGCACCCTTTCTTCCCGGCCTCCTGACACCACCAAGCCTGGTGAGGTATATCTACCCTCGCTAAATTTTACACTACTCTTATTCTCTCCTCCACTTCAAGTCAGTACATTTTTATTGAAAGCCTTTGAAAGGGCTGCTTCCACAAGTTCCGCAATATTATGCATGGACCACCTTGAATGGCTTCCTTGGGGCCACATGCAATACAGGTGGCCATTTTATGGACTATTGCCAAGCAGCCAATCAGTTTACAAGGAACTGCTAACATCAATAATGTAAAAGGGAGGTAAAGGGAAGAGGCAAGCTAGTGTGCTGCCAATCATCTGAATAGATTCATATACAATGAAGGCCTTAAAGTGGGAGTCCTCCCAGAGCTGATATTTCACTGTTGGGTGAATACTGGAGAGGTATCTCTCCGGGACCTTGTTGGTGAAATCTCTGTGTTGAGTTCCCAAGTCTGCACACCTCCTGTGCCCATTATGAGGGGCTCCCACCATCTCTTTGTTGAGTTCCTTGGTCTGCGTACTTGAGGGCCCATTATAAGGAGCTCCTACCATCTCTTTGTTGAGGTCCTTGGTCTGCGTACTTGAGGGTCCATTATGAGGGGTTTCCACCATCCTTATGCTGAGTTTCCCGGGTCTGTACATCTTCTGTGCCCATTATGAGGGGTTTTCACCATTCCTGTGTAGAGTTCCAGGGTCTACCCACCTACTTTGCCCATTATGAGGGGCTCCCACCATCTCTTTGTTGAGTGCCTTAGTCTGCGTATTTGAGGGCCCATTATGAGGGGTTCTCACCATCCTTATGCTGAGTTCCTGGGTCTGTACATCTGCTGTGCCCATCATGAGGGGTTCCCACCATTTCTGTGCTGAGTTTCCAGGTCTGCCCATCTACTTTGCCCATTATGAGGGGCTCTCACCATCCCTTTGCTGAGTTCCTAGATCTGCTGTACCCATTATAGGGGGATCCAACTACCCTTAAGCTGAGTCCTCTGGTCTGTACATCTGCTGTGCCCATTATGAGGGGTTCCCCCCCAAGTGCTGAGTTCCCGGGTCTATACACCTGATGTGTCCTTTTTAAGAGGGTTCCCACCATCAGCACACCAAGTTTCCGAGTCTATACACCTTATGTGTCCATTATGAGGGGTTCCATCCTCCATACACCAAGTTCCTGGGTCTGTATACCTGCTGTACCTATCATGAGGTGTTCCCACCATCCATATGCTGAGTTCCTGGGTCTGCACACCTGCTGTACCTATCATGAGGTGTTCCCACCATCCATATGCTGAGTTCCTGGGTCTGCACACCTGCTGTGCCCATTATGAGGGGTTCTCACCATCTTTATGCTGGGTTCGTGAGTCTGTACACCTATCAGGAAACAAGGTTCTATGATACGGCAGGATAGTTTCAGTTTCCTGACCCAAAGCAAACACCTCAAAGGCCTGGAAAACCTCCACCTTTATCTTCAAAAAGCTGCCTTTGAGTTTCAGTCCAGTGCCTTTGCCTAGTCTGAAATGATATCAGTCTCCTGCAGGCATAAATAAACATTTCCTCAGTCTCCTCTCCCCTAGTGATCGCTCAAACTGTACATTATAACTTTGTAGCAAGCCACAAGATGAAAATCTGCAACGGGCTGGTCTGTGTCAAACATTTTTGAACACAGCCAAAAATTGCACAAGCACCAGGATTTACCAAACAGGCATCTTAGTCCTGGAAGTAGAAGCTGACTAGGGATGATGCCTAAACAAAGATGGTGCCATCCTTCTGGAGTGATTAGGAGATTTCCAGAGAGTTTTACATGCTATTTAGTATGCATGAGAACATACATCTGATGCTAGTTCTCCTTTAAATTCCATATCAATTACTAGGAAAAGGCATCATTAACCGCACAATCTGCGTCCTGCCTCCGGCTGGCACCCAACGGGTTACACTTATTAGCCTCGGCAAATGAACTTCGGGATTGGCCGGTGCCATGAAGCGGAGGCAGGCTCTCTTTACTGTCGGCAGAGTTAATAATGATAATTTCTGAATAAAAAGCTGCAGTGCCATCTGGTACGTGAATCTAGCTTTATGTCCCTCTGCTTTTCAAAGGCTTTACGAGGTCTTCAGGACTGCGAGCGCTCACAACTGTTTGCCGTGTCATACTCCGGGTTTTATGTGATTGGGGAAGCGAGGCGTTGAAGTACAAGCTCCCCCGACGCAATCCGCGCTTTATTCCCCGGCCCGGGCTTGGCACCGTTTTCTGGCAGCCAGCTCCTGATTATCATGGCCGCTGGCTGCGGCTGTAGAGCTTTAATGCCACGGAGAGCCTGCGTGTCGGTTCCACATCCCTGCAATGGAGCAAGTTGGTGGCCAAAAATATACCCGTAGTCTTGAGCGGCATCCAAGGAAGTGCCGGATAGTCAATACAGCCATCTGTGCCATCCCGAGGGAACTCCATAATCTAAGTTTTCGTTTATAGAGTTTTTTTTTCTTTTTACTTTTGTGAAACGACAACAATTTATATCATTTTATTGGAGGCTTAGGAGAGTCCCTATACAGGGCTTCAGGCGTTTGCATGACGCAAACCGCTCCTTTGTATGATAATAAAAGAGAGGAGGCATCCAAAGTGGAGTAGGCAAGGCATCATTCTAATCTGTGGCCAAGCTGTTCTATGCAATCTACCCCCCGCCTTTCCCTACAAGTACGTTTAAGCCAAACTGGGCTTCTTGCCTTTGTCCATGGCCTATGGATAACCTACTAGAGGGTGCTGGATATATTATGAACCTGGAACAATATTCACAATATTACAAGGGTGACAACAGTAGATCAGTTGGAAAGATGTCCTTAAATTGTCAAAGCCTTGATCCTACAAGTGGCGGGAAGATACCTCCTGGAGGTGAAGTCATGGCAGGTCATGGAACCATGTCATCCTAGCCAAACTGGGCTTCTTGCCTTTGTCCATGGCCTATGGATAACCTACTAGAGGGTGCTGGATATATTATAAACCTGGAACAATATTCACAATATTACAAAGGTGACAACAGTAGATCAGTTGGAAAGATGTCCTTAAATTGTCAAAGCCTTGATCCTACAAGTGGCGGGAAGATACCTCCTGGAGTGTTGCAATGAGGTGAAGTCATGGCAGGTCATGGAACCATGTCATCCTAGCCAAAACAGAACTCCAATTTGGATAAAGCAGTGCTTTCAACAATATGATTTTGTGCAATCTACCCCTCGCCCTTCCCTACAAGTCCATGCAAGCCAAACCGAGCTTCTTGCCTTTGTCCATGGCCTAGGCTTCCATGGATAACCCAATAGAGGTTGTTGGGTATAGAAATAGTGTAACAAAACAGGAACAATATCCACAATAATACCTAGTTGACAACAGTTGTGTCCTTAACTTGTCAAAGCCTTGATCCTACAAGTGGCGAGAAGATACCTCCTGGAGTGTTGCAATGAGGTGAAGTCATGGCAGGTCATGGAACCATGTCATCCTAGCCAAAACAGAACTCCATTTTGGATAAAGCAGTGCTTTCAACAATATGATTTTGTGCAATCTACCCCCCGCCTTTCCCTACAAGTCCTTGCAAGCCAAACCGGGCTTCTTGCCTTTGTCCATGGCCTATGCTTCCATGGATAACCCAATAGAGGTTGTTGGGTATAGAAATACTGTAAAAACCATGAACAATATCCACAATAATACCTAGGTGACAACAGTTGTGTCCTTAACTTGTCAAAGCCTTGATCCTACAAGTGGCGAGAAGATACCTCCTGGAGTGTTGCAATGAGGTGAAGTCATGGAAGGTCATGAAACCATGTCATCCTAGCCAAACTGGGCTTCTTGCCTTTGTCCATGGCCTATGGATAACCTACTAGAGGGTGATGGATATATTATAAACCTGGAACAATATTCACAATATTACAAAGGTGACAACAGTAGATCAGTTGGAAAGATGTCCTTAAATTGTCAAAGCCTTGATCCTACAAGTGGTGGGAAGATACCTCCTGGAGTGTTGCAATGAGGTGAAGTCATGGCAGGTCATAGAACCATGTCATCCTAGCCAAAACAGAACTCCATTTTGGATAAAGCAGTGCTTTCAACAATATGATTTTGTGCAATCTACCCCCCACCTTTCCCTACAAGTCCCTGCAAGCCAAACCGGGATTCTTGCCTTTGTCCATGGCCTAGGCTTCCATGGATAACCCACTAGGGGTTGTTGGGTATAGAAATACTGTAAAAACCATTAACAATATCCACAATAATACCTAGGTGACAACAGTTGTGTCCTTAACTTGTCAAAACCTTGATCCTACAAGTGGCGGGGAGATACTTCCTGGAGTGTTGCGATGAGGTGAAGTCATGCCAGGTCATGGAACCATGTCATCCTAGCCAAAACAGAACTCCATTTTGGATAAAGCAGTGCTTTCAACAATATGATTTTGTGCAATCTACCCCCCCCGCCTTTCCCTACAAGTCCATGCAAGCCAAACCGGGCTTCTTGCCTTTGTCCATGGCCTAGGCTTCCATGGATAACCCACTAGAGGTTGTTGGGTATAGAAATAGTGTAAAAAAACAGGAACAATATCCACAATAATACCTAGGTGACTATAGTAGATCAGTTGGAAAGCTGACCTTAACTTGTCAAAGTCTTGATCCTACAAATGCTGGGAAGATACCTCCTGGAGTGTTTCGATGAGGCGAAGTCAAGGCAGTCATGGAACCATGTCATCCTAGCCAAACCAGAACTCTATTTTGGATAAAGCAGCTTTTTCAACAATTTCGTACAATCTACCCCTTTCCCTATAAGTACATGCAAGCCAAAATGGGTTTCTTGCTTTTGACCATGGTCTATGCTCCTATGGATAACCCGCCACAGAGCTTTGGGTATATTAAAAACCTGGAACAATATCAACAATAATACCTAGATGACAACAGTAGATCAGTTGGAAAGCTGACCTTAAAGTGTTGCTAAACCCAGGACCCTGCATTCACTATATCTGGTCTCCCAGGAAATTGTATTCACTATATCTGGTCTTCCCAGACCCTTCATTCACTATATCCGCTCTCCCCGGACCCTGCATTCACTATATCCGGTTTCACCGGACCCTGCATTCACTATATCCGCTCTCCCCGGACCCTGAATTCACTATATCTGGTCTCCCCGGACCCTGCATTCACTATATCTGGTCTCCCCAGACCCTGCATTCCCTATATCTGGTCTCCCCGGAGCCTGCATTCCCTATATCTGGTCTCCCCGGACCCTGCATTCACTATATCTGGTCTCCCCAGACCCAGCATTCCCTATATCTGGTCTCCCCGGAGCCTGCATTCCCTATATCTGGTCTTCCCGGACCATGCATTCACTATATCTGGTCTCCACGGACCCTGCATTCACTATATCTGGTCTCCCACAGTACACACAACATGGAAATGCAATTATTTTAGTAAATATAAACTGCTAAATCCCTTTCCCATCAGAAGTTAGAGCAGTCTTGTGACTTCAATCAGTTTTCAGCAAAGCAATAGCTAAAGCTTGTAGGAGGAGTTTTCTTTCTGCTCTAGGAGGATGTCAAACCCCTGACCTCTGTCTGACCAGTGCTGATTGGCCCTGTGCTGATCACATGCACTCTTCCAAGATAATAAAAACCTCTTTAGCAATACACACCAAACAGAGAATGTGCAAATTGCCTACGGTTCAGTCTGTCTTATCAGGAGATAAGAGGTGGTCGCTTAAAAGAGGGGAGGAATAGAGAAGGATCAAATGGCCTTTTTACACAATGCAGAGGATTACCTCTTTGTCCATGGCCTATGCTTCCATGGATAACCCACTAGAAAGCGTTGGGTATATTAAAAACCTGGAAAAATATCCACAATAATACAAAGGTGACAACAATAGATCAGTTGGAAAGCTGACCTTAACTTGTCAAAGCTTTGGTCCTACAAGTGGTGGGAAGATATTTTCTGGGGTGCTTCAATAAGGTGAAGTCATGGCAGGTCCTGGAACCATATCATCCTAGCCAATGCAGATTACCGTTTTGGATAAAGCAGCTCATTCAACAATATTTAGACCAAGAACATACCAGCGTTAGATGGAAACACAGGCAATGTGAAAATGTTTGTCTCATTTCCCACTGTGATGTCCACTAGAAGATAGCCACAAGAATTAAGGATATATGATTGTACCGGAACCGTGTATGGGTTGCCTTAAAGTGTACCTAAAGCCCAACCTTTTTTCTAGTTTTGGATGGCACGGGCAAAGGTTAGAACCCCTGTCAAGGTTTTTTTATTGCTGTCTGAGACCTCACTGGGGAAATTCACTATTGAATAGGGTCACCAAGACTGAAAGTGATGGGAAATAATACATCTTGAGTTGTGACCAGAACGGGGATAGACAGGAAATATTTACGAGGAGAGGAATTCCCTTAATTTCAAAAGAGTTCCTGTAACTTCCTGTGAGGCCTTTGGGACAGAAAGTGAAAAGAAATCTCAATGAAACACAAGTGACCAAAAAATTTTCTTTATGTAGACATCTCAAAATACATTTAGACATGATTACAATGAGCATGAGAGATCTGAAGGAAAGGTGGATCCATTGTGGTTTAAACTGTCTGCCTACCATTAAATTCGCATGGTTAACGTTTGGTAGATACTGTAGATCTGAAGCACCAATGGTTTCAGGTATTCTTCAGGGATTCTTTCGGTGAGATGTCACCATCAAACCCTCAGGTATACACACCTTCTATGGTCATTATGAAGGGTTCCTACTACCCCTGCTGGATATTTAATTTACTGTACATCTTGGAGAATGCAACATGAACAGTGGGAACACCTCAAAGTGGATGGGAACACAGCCAGGAACGAGGGCAAGGAGATCTCACTCCTGGAGGGCCTCAGCTCACCAATTTGGAATAACTCTTTTTGTGAATACAAATGTGGTTTTTCTCCACCAGGTTGTAAACAGCAGATGTTCTGAAGGGGTAAAACCAACTGAAATTCACAGATTCTTGGAAGAATGTGTCTTCTATTGCTTCAAAGATGCTATTTGGTTTAAGAACTGAGTCACCAGTTCACAATATCCTGAGACTAGACGGTTTTTTAGGGACACTGAGATTGCCAAAATTCTTCCCATATGTTTGAGCTGATTAATTTTGAGAATGACACAGATAAAAAGGTTCAAGATCTTGGTTTAGCTTTAATGACATCTGTATAGTTGTACAAAGAAGGTACAGAGGTGCCTGTTTGTCCTTTCTAAAACCTCAGTTTAGCACGATAGTTTATTAGGTTTGGGGGAAAAAAATGGTTGCTAAGGTCTTAATCAGGGATAATGGTGGCCTATTGCCAGTTGGCCTTGTTCTGTGGTGTCTTAAATTATGGAAAAGAACCGATTCCTCGTGGTAGTTTAATCCAATGTCTCGGATTTTCTGGTGTCCCATTTAAACAGTAAATATTTTTGAAGGCCTTCATGCTTTTATCACCCATTCACTCATAAAAGAATTAAAGAAAATGAAGAGCTTTACATGGCCTCTCGTCCTTAGAATGTCTGTCTGCCAAGGGTGAAAGCCAGCACAGATACGACATGACTTCAACTGACTCTTAAGATGCAGCTCCTAGAAAACGTAGGTGTGAGGTGCCAGACTCTGATCTTTTATCTGTCAATCAGGAGGTGTTTGTTGGACTTGACTTGACCTCAGCAGTTCTACCCCCTCAAGGGGCAATGGTCTCCAAAACTGAGAAATCCAAATTAAATTGAAAGGAGGCAGTTGTCTTAGGAGCCCCATAATCATGTATCGTTGACAACAATGTGACAGCAGGAAGGTAAAAGGTAGTCAACAAATTTCCAGAGCCAACAATGCCCCTTCATTAGGGCTTTAATGAAAAGGACTATTTCTTAATAAGACTCTATCGAACAACTCCTGGGGGATGCTCCTTGTCAGGGAAGGAACATTAATGGTCGTAAGACAAGTGCTTGGGATACTTGTGTCATGAGCAGGGGTGGACTGACCATTCAAGCACTTGGGCACTGCCCAAGGGCCTGGGGTCAGTAGGGGGCCCCATGAAATTCCCCTGGTACCTTTTATAGACTTTGTTTGTGGGTGTGCTTTGAGTGTGGGCAAGGACACAGGGGCCCCATGATCCATTATTGCCTGGAGGCCCCATGAGTTGTCAGTCCTGGTCATGAGTATCTCAAGTACACATCTATTGTGATCATTAAGCCCTGATGAAGGAGGTCTATTGACCCCCGAAATGTGTTGGAAACTATTTACTCTTAAGACGAACATCTGCTGCTCTTCTTATCAATTTAATTTCTTACTGAACCAACCAACCAATCATTCCAAGTGTCTGATTTAGGAGACCAGCTATTTTGCATATTGACATTTTTCACCTTTCACGTCTACTGAACTACGACTGAGAAGGAGAAGCATTACATTTTATAAAAATTCTGTACAAACGTGAATGTTAGAACGATGGACTAAAATAAATAAATGTTTTTAATGGGGAAACTATAAACAAAGGGGTTGATTTACTAAAAAGGCAAATAGACTGTGAACTTTGCAAAGTGCAGTTGCACTTTGCAATTGCAGGTGCTCCAGAGCTTAATAAATGAGGCAAAGCTTCCCTTTGCCATGAATACCCAATCACATGCAAGGAAAAAAAAACTGCATTTTTTGCTTGCACATGATTGGCTGATGAAAGTCAGCAGAGCTTCTGCTCATTTACTAAGCTCTGGAGCAACTGCACTTCCAAAGTGCACAGTCTAATTGCCTTTATTAAATCAACCACAAAGTGTTGTTTTCTCTAGCATCATAGGTAGGCGCTCATGACCACAGAATGGTCCACCCTGATATTTTTGTTGGAAGTTCAGCCTTTCTGCTTTTGCGGTGGGATTAAAACTGTACCTAAACCACAATATTCAGAAATAATACGATTGAGGCGTCGAGGAATAGTGGCGGAATTCAGAGGGAAACAGCAAATGCAATAAAGATCTGATGGATTGAATTTGACAGACGCACCAAAATTTAGTTTTACTCTCCTAGAAAAGGCAGGCAGCTTAGAAGCGATGTGATTACTCTACAAAACAGTATCAAAGGTCAATAGAGAGAGGTCTTCAAATCGAACTGCCAACTGGACTCAAAGCTACAAGACAAGATTTGAGGTCTGTGATTTGATCAGGTCTTTTAAACATTTGCAATAAACACTTTATAGCCAACAGTTTTTGGACATCTGACCATCACACTTGTATGTGTTTTGGTCGACATCCCATTACAAAACCATGGAGTTGGCCCATTTTGCAGCCATCTTCTGAAAAGGCTTCCCAGAAAATTTTAGAGTGTGTCCATGAGAATTTCTTCTCATTCATCCAAAAGAACAGGATGAGATGAGGATGAGAAGGATGAGAAGTCCTGGCTCAAATCCTATATGTGTTTAGTACAGTTGAGATGTAGGCCTCTTCCACACCAAACCTATCATGCCCCGGCTTTTAGGAGCTAGATTTTCAAAACTGTCCTCACATCACAGGTATCTCGGAAAGCAGGATTAACCCATCAAATTGTGAATTTGGAAGGGGACATTTGAATGCCTAATGCTGAACTTATGGAAGATACATGAACCACCAACAAATGCAGCTGTATTCATTAAAATCATTAGATGCATTTCTAAATGCAAATACTCTAAGTCCTCATATTTGGACGTAATTTTAGCTTCCTGTAGTCCCCTACACATCAGTACCCATGAGCAGGGGCCACACTCTGGGCCAATTAGACTCTATTGCTTTTTGCATGGGTGCCAATTTCTCCTCTCAAGCATGCTTACAGGAGGAAAGAGGAAAGAGATTATTTCATCAGTGCTCTTCTGCTCCTTCACTCTCCAATCACCAACTAGGGGTAGAGAAGTGACCAAGTTGTATTGCTTAACTGCGGTAAAAAAAAAAGTGAGGTCATCAACCCGAATGTGCTCTCTGGCCAGAGTGTCTAGTTTAGAAGCCGGATTGAAATGAATTACACATCTTTTGGCATATATGACAGTTCAGGTATGTCTATTTCATACCTTGGGTTCATGTCCTGAGGTTTTAAAACACTCGTGGCCTGAAAAACCTTACGAGTCTTGGTAGGTTATACAAGCTATGCTCAGACCACAGTTGAACATGTCTGCCTTGTAGACTCCATACTTCTATCAAACCCAAACTCCTTTAGGAAGAATCTTGATTACAGGAACATCAGACCTGCCAACATCATTCACATCGTCAAGAGACATCTGTCCAACTTGGTATTTACCACTTACGGTTTGATGGATTTAAACCAGCCTAAACGATACAACTGATGTAAAAATAATTACTTATGGATTTCGATTTCACTGGGAAATACTGGCCCACAAAACATCCTCCTTGTAAAAGTCAGCCGTTGTCAAGCTGATTGTGCAAAATGATAAAACGTCTCGCAATTCTTCGATGGTGGAAAATTGAAAATCCATGTATTGATTACTGAACATCATCAGAACATCTATTTTTATATAATAGAATTTTTACTTGGAGTGATTATGTATTTTCCAGGATGGCACTGGTGGGCAGGTGCCCAGGGTGGAAGGAATAAAGGGGGCTGTCCAAAACCCCAAATTTACAAACCATGATAACTTTTTGGACATTTTGAGTCTTTCATCTGGCCACCTCTGGCCACCATTTCTGCTGATGGGATGGGAGACTTTGAGAGGAATTAGAAGGATCTTTATGGCTCAGGAAGTGTGAAACCATCTCTTCTTTTTCTTGTTTGCTGGTCTGTACAGTTGAAAAGTAGTTCTGCATCAAGTTATTATTAATAGCATGCCCAAGGCTATTCAGGACAGGACAGCATGGCGCCCAAATAGAGGCCTGAATGTGATTAGGAAGATACTGTGTCATAAGCTACCGGGCAGAGAGGGACAGGATAGAAACAGACTGAGAAGTTTGGGGTAACAAGTTACCAGGTGAAGTTGGATAGGATACATTTAGATGTCTAAGATTGGTGTAATAAGATAGCAGGGGGAGATGGCAAAGATAGATCCAGACGGGCAAGCTTTGAGCTGCGTAGACAGGTTATTCTGCGTACCTCAATTAATGGGAATAACATCAACGTGTAGGCAGGTGGAGTTCCCCTTTAAGTCAGATCCCTCCCCTGGAGGGAGTGGGAGAGACTCCTAGTAGATGGATGGTTCTAGGGCTGGGAGAAGAGTTGGGCCTGGGAGCAGGAAGAAGAGAGGAGGAGAGAAGTATGTGTCCTAGCAGACAGTAGGCCACATGAGGCCTCCTAGGCCTGGACTACACCTGGGACTTTTCTGAGGCCCCCAAAGGACATACTAGAGGAAGGTAAAGTAGTCTTAGGACCTGGGCCCAAGCGTAACCATTTCCCCCTTTGCTGGCTATTATCGACTAGATGGCTTGTGACAGATTTTATTGCTTTGTAACACAGTGCCTTTACTAGGCTGTAATTGTTGCACCACGTTCAGTAAAGTAATTTCAACTGCACTGTGGCCTTGGAGTCCAATTATTGGCCAGAATACTAGGGGAGAGAGATGGAGAGAGAGAGTATGTTCTGCTGGCGTCCCCTCGCTGTTGGCCTGCAGAAGGTGCCTAGTGTCTGAAGCCCCTGGGAGTAAGGGAGTGAAGCACTCAGCCATGAGGGTGCATCAAGGGTCCCACACATCGGGAAGAGTTGTTGGGCAACATGTTGCACTGCCCAGAAGGTCAGCGTATGTTGGGGGTCAATTCGCCTGTTCCCTATGGCCACATCTGAGCCCCTCACCTGCCAATAAATGTTTAACTAACATAACATTTCATTGAAGTATAAATTCAATCAATTGTTTCTCTTATTGGACTCAATGTCTTTGCAAAGTGCCACACCTTGAGAACAGTTGGCACTCCACTCTCTAGGTACTTAGGTCTTTGATGCAGATAGTCCCTTTATAGGATCAAGACTCTTATTGGATATCATGGGACAGTCCTTATGGGTTAACTTTTATCATTTATGATCGCAATTTAAATGATGGATCCTCAGAGGTCATTCGCGGCTAACCAAGGTTTCTCACTCTCTCCAGAGAAGTCACCTCCAGGACTCAACCCTATCTCCGGTTGAGCACCAGTGTCACCCCGTTTCACATTCTTTGCACAGTCTTCAAGACTTCCTGAATGGGAGCTTCAGCCTGCATCCTTGGGGTGAACGTTGCACCTCGTCTTCCAATGCACTCCACCTGGTTTCCCTTCCTTGCATCTCTACACACCTTATCCACCCCCAAGCTCCTTCCATGAGGTTCCCACCTTCAATTACACACTTTGAAGTTCTCCAGACCCAGTGGCCATGTCCATAAAGAGTTTCTTTTACCTTTTTTATGCATCCCATCTCTGTAAGCAGAATTTCCAAGAAGGCATCTGGGAGAGCACCACGCTGCTTAATGACAAGGGTTACGAAGACCAACCGATCTCCGGTTCGTCTTTTTTGTACTTGCTCCCAGAGGTACAAGATAATTCCATTCATTTTTTGTCTCCTCCAGTCTCTGTTTTTGTTTTGGCCTTTTATTCTGTCTTTTATGGTGTTTTTCAAAGCTCCCTAGAGGCCGGGAAAACAATTTTAGTTTTAATGAATAGAAGCGCTCTGAAAGAAAGCTCCTTTTTGCCTCTTAAAAAATGGAACATATTAAAGTTCGGGCACTTGCCGTAGCGATTTAAAATTCATTTCCCCGCAAGTATATTATATGAGCTTCCCTTTATTGTACGTGTAAGAACAAAAACTTCCAGGACACAAAGAGAGACCCACGGTGCCACATATTTACTAAATGGAGTTATAAAAAAAAAGATGTTACAAGCAACCTTTAGCAGCTGTTTAAATAGGCTTCAATATAAAAACAAGGTTGTTCACCTGTTTGGGCACCAACTAGGCATTTCTATTGATTTTTAATTGCCATTCCACCATTGCACATTAAGATCAGTTTAAAAACCACCTGTGTATACTTGTAATATAGTCACGTGCCAGCGCTGGAACACATGTGTGAGGAAGTGTATATGCATCATCTAGAGCAGTGGTCTTCAAACTGTGGCCCAGGGGCAGAAAGAGTCTCTTTTGCATATCTTTACCCCGCCCTTATTCCTCCCACTGACACCAATGATGGGGCACTATTCCCCCCACTGATACCAATGATGGGGCACTATTCCCCCCACTGATACCAATGATGGGGCACTATTCCCCCCACTGATACCAATGATGAGGCACTATTCCTCCCACTGATACCAATGATGGGGCACTATTCCCCCCACTGATACCAATGATAGGGCACTATTCCCCCCACTGATACCAATGATGGGGCACTATTCCCCCCACTGATACCAATGATGGGGCACTATTCCCCCCACTGATACCAATGATGGGGCACTATTCCTCCCACTGATACCAATGATGGGGCACTATTCCTCCCACTGATACCAATGATGGGGCACTATTCCTCCCACTGACACCAATGATGGGACACTATTCCTCCCACTGATACCAATGATGGGGCACTATTCCTCCCACTGATACCAATGATGGGGCACTATTCCTCCCACTGACACCAATGATGGGACACTATTCCTCCCACTGATACCAATGATGGGGCACTATTCCTCCCACTGATACCAATGATGGGGCATTATTCCTCCCACTGATACCAGTGATGGGGCACTATTCCTCCCACTGATACCAATGATGGGGCACTATTCCTCCCACTGACACCAATGTTGGGGCACTATTCCCCCCACTGATACCAATGATGGGGCACTATTCCTCCCACTGACACCAATGATGGGGCACTATTCCCCCCACTGATACCAATGATGGGGCACTATTCCTCCAACTAATACCAATGATGGGGCACTATTCCTCCCCCTGATACCAATGATGGGGCACTATGCCTCCCACTGACACCAATGATGGGGCTCTATTCCTCTCACTGATACCAATGATGGGGCACTATTCCTCCCACTGACACCAATGATGGGGCACTATTCCTCCAACTAATACCAATGATGGGGCACTATTCCTCCCCCTGATACCAATGATGGGGCACTATTCCTACCACTGACACCAATGATGGGGTACTATTCATCCAACTAATACCAATGATGGGGCACTATTCCTCCCCCTGATACCAGTGATGGGGCACTATTCCTACCACTGACACCAATGATGGGGTACTATTCATCCAACTAATACTAATGATGGGGCACTATTTTTCCCACTGATACCAATGATGGGGCACTATTCCTCTCACTGACACCAATGATGGGGCACTATTCCTCCCCCTGATACCAATGATAGGGCACTATTCCTCTCACTGACACCAATGATGGGGCACTATTCCTCCCACTGACACCAATGATGGGGCACTATTCCCCCCACTGATACCAATGATGGGGCACTATTCCTCCCACTAATACCAATGATGGGACACAAATCAGGAGCTCGGTTATGGAAAGGTTCAATTTGAGCAAATGGAGCGACACCCAGTCTGATATGTCGTTCAGTAGGTGGGTGATACGGGCGGAGACTGAAGGGGTGAGGCGAGGGGATAATGCCTGGTTACTGAGAGTGGCTCTCCTCTGCCATTAAGTAAGGGTGCTAAAATAGACCAGTAAAATCTGCATTTTGAAGTGCTTTTGAAGCATTTTCCCAAGCGTGGTCTCGAGCCGTTTCCCTGCTCTCGTCGTGAAGCCAGACTCGCCAGTGACGTCTCTAGAACGCCACTCACAATCTTGAAATTGAAGGTGAAGTACTTTCCATGCCTCCTCCTGTACCCTCCATTATACGAGCGCATCATTACCCCATCTCAGGGCTCGATGGCCGGCGTTAGATGTATTAAGTAGAAGATTCAAGGCTGAGCGTACTCCAGGCGGGTACTCAGTGCAGTAATTGATAATGTGTCGGCTATCTAGGAGACTTCCGGCGGCTGGAAGGGAAGGAGGCGCTGTCAGCCAATCACATTTCAGCTGCCATTTTTCTTGCGTAGTTTAGAAAATGAAAACGTTCTCCGTATGCTGAGGCATATTTATAATGGGTGAGATGGAAATGTTGATGGTTTTGCAGATACATTCCATTTAAAATTGGAGAATAATGGGTCAGTCCAATCAGAACTGATGTATGTTGGATGCTGGAAAATTATGTTCTAAAGTCCCCAGCCTGTACACCTCCTGTGCCCATTACGAGGGGTTCCCGCTATTCCTATGCTGAGTTCTCGGGTCTGTACACCCGCTGTGCCCATTATGAGGGGTTCCCACCATTCCTGTGCTGAGTTCCCGGGTCTGTACACCCGCTGTGCCCATTATGAGGGGTTCCCACCATCCCTGTGCTGAGTTCCCGGGTCTGTACACCTGCTGTGCCCATTATGAGGGGTTCCCACCATTCCTGTGCTGAGTTCCCGGGTCTGTACACCTGCTGTGCCCATTATAAGGGTTTCCACCATCCCTGTGCTGAGTTCCCTGGTCTGTACACCTGCTGTGCCCATTATAAGGGTTTCCACCATCCCTGTGCTGAGTTCCCTGGTCTGTACACCTGCTGTGCCCATTATAAGGGGTTCCCACCATCTCTGTGCTGAGTTCCCAGGTCTGTACACCCGCTGTGCCCATTATAAGGGGTTCCCACCATCCCTGTGCTGAGTTCCCGGGTCTGTACACCTGCTGTGCCCATTATGAGGGGTTCCCACTATCCCTGTGCTGAGATTCCAGGTATGTACACCAGCTGTGCCCATTATGAGGGGTTCCCACCATCCCTGTGCTGAGTTCCTGGGTCTGTACACCAGCTGTGCCCATTATGAGGGGTTCCCATCATCCCTGTGCTGAGATCCCGGGTCTGTACACCTGCTGTGCCCATTATTAGCACTTCCACTATTCATTCATTGAGTTCCTGAGTCTGCACATCTGCTGTACCCATTATGAGGGGTTCCCATCATCCCTGTGCTGAGTTCCTGGGTCAGCACTTCTGTTGTGCCCATTATGAGTGGTTCCCACCATCCATGTGCTGAGTTCCTGGGTCGGCACTTCTGTTGTGCCCATTATGAGGGGTTCCCACCATCCATGTGCTGAGTTCCTGGGTCAGCACATCTGTTGTGCCCATTATGAGGGGTTCCCACCATCCCTGTAGTTCTGTCCAAGGGTGAATACACTACTTCTAGATACAGTGAGCACATTTTGTTGCCCTCGGACAGGAAATGTCTTATTATCAGGATCACTAAATGAAAACACCGTTCAGATGCAGCCACTACACTGAAGGACAGGTTGGCTGCTAGAAATCACATTTTCGTGTACTCGTCACAAAGATAATATCCCCCTCACTGTTCCCGCTGCCCGGGGCACTTACCTCATTAATAAATAACGGGCTCTGAGGATAGGACTGGCCCGCTGCTTGTTAGGCACATTCATAGGTGACCGCATTGACACTTGTCCTGATCCCACCATGGTCACCAGGTGTTGGTGTAAGCAGTATGTGTGATGGATCGGTTCTCCAGGGGTCCCCATACGGTCGGGGTTCACTAATTAACAGGTAGTAAGTTCTCATTTTATCAATGACCTTAGTATGGGTGAGTGCTGCACTGCCTAAGGCCCCATGCACACAGTACGGCCCTATGCACCATGGGAGGAAAAAACAGCGGCTAAAGTCGCATTTTGCAAACACATTTAGGTGCATTTAGGTGAGTTTAGGCGCATCAAACGCTTGGGCATTCATTACGTCCATTGGCCAGAATATGAATTTATTCATTTATTCTGGCCAATGGAATTATTGATCGCCCAACTGCTTGACAAGCCTAACACTGAAGCTTGTTTATATGCATTTAGGTGCCTCGAGCACTTGGGCGTTCATTCATTCCATTGGCCAGAATAAATGAATATTCTGGCCAATGGAAGTAAAGAACTCCCTAGCGCTTGACGAGCTTAAATGCACCTTAGGGTGTTCAATCATTCCATTGGCCAGAATATTCATTTATTCTGGCCATTGGAATGAATGAAGGCCCAAGAGCTTGATGAGTGCTTTTATATGCATTTAGGTGCGTTGAGCACACGGGCGTTCATTCATTCCAATGGCCAGAATAAATGAATATTCTGGCCAATGGCGCCCAAGTGCTTGACGAGCTTAAATGCACCTTAGGGTGTTCAATAATTCCATTGGCTGTTGGAATGAATGAAGGCCCAAGAGCTTGACGAGCCTAGCGCTAAAGAGCTTTTACATGCATTTAGGTGCGTCGAGCGCATGGGCGTTCATTCATTCCAATGGCCAGAATAAATGAATATTCTGGCCAATGGAAGTAAAGAACTCCCTAGCGCTTGACGCGCTTAAATGCACCTTAGGGTGTTCAATCATTCCATTGGCCAGAATATTCATTTATTCTGGCCATTGGAATGAATGAAGGCCCAAGAGCTTGATGAGCCTAGCGCTAAAGTGCTTTTATATGCATTTAGGTGCGTTGAGCGCATGGGCGTTCATTCATTCGAATGGCCAGAATAAATAAATATTCTGGCCAATGGCGCCCAAGTGCTTGACGAGCTTAAATGCACCTTAGGGTGTTCAATAATTCCATTGGCTGTTGGAATGAATGAAGGCCCAAGAGCTTGACGAGCCTAGCGCTAAAGAGCTTTTACATGCATTTAGGTGCGTCGAGCGCATGGGCGTTCATTCATTACAATGGCCAGAATAAATGAATATTCTGGCCAATGGAAGTAAAGAACTCCCTATCGTTTGACGAGCTTAAATGCGCCTTAGGGTGTTGAATAATTCCATTGGCCAGAATATTCATTTATTCTGGCCATTGGAATGAATGAAGGCCCAAGAGCTTGATGAGCCTAGCGCTAAAGTGCTTTTATATGCATTTAGGTGCGTTGAGCGCATGGGCGTTCATTCATTCCAATGGCCAGAATAAATTAATATTCTGGCCAATGGCGCCCAAGCGCTTGACGTGCTTAAATGCACCTTAGGGTGTACAATAATTCCATTGGCTGTTGGAATGAATGAAGGCCCAAGAGCTTGATGAGCCTAGCGCTAAAGTGCTTTTATATGCATTTAGGTGCATTGAGCGCTTGTGTGTTCATTTATTCCAATGGCCAGAATAAATGAATATTCTGGCCAATGGCGCCCAAGTGCTTGACGAGCTTAAATGCACCTTAGGGTGTTCAATAATTCCATTGGCTGTTGGAATGAATGAAGGCCCAAGAGCTTGACGAGCCTAGCGCTAAAGAGCTTTTACATGCATTTAGGTGCGTCGAGCGCATGGGCGTTCATTCATTCCAATGGCCAGAATAAATGAATATTCTGGCCAATGGAAGTAAAGAACTCCCTAGCGCTTGACGAGCTTAAATGCACCTTAGGGTGTTCAATCATTCCATTGGCCAGAATATTCATTTATTCTGGCCATTGGAATGAATGAAAGCCCAAGAGTTTGATGAGCCTAGCGCTAAAGTGCTTTTATATGCATTTAGGTGCGTTGAGCGCATGGGCGTTCATTCATTCGAATGGCCAGAATAAATAAATATTCTGGCCAATGGCGCCCAAGCGCTTGACGTGCTTAAATGCACCTTAGGGTGTACAATAATTCCATTGGCTGTTGGAATGAATGAAGGCCCAAGAGCTTGATGAGCCTAGCGCTAAAGTGCTTTTATATGCATTTAGGTGCGTCGAGCGCATGGGCGTTGATTCATTCCAATGGCCAGAATAAATGAATATTCTGGCCAATGGAAGTAAAGAACTCCCTAGCGCTTGACGCACTTAAATGCACCTTAGGGTGTTCAATCATTCCATTGGCCAGAATATTCATTTATTCTGGCCATTGGAATGAATGAAGGCCCAAGAGCTTGATGAGCCTAGCGCTAAAGTGCTTTTATATGCATTTAGGTGCGTTGAGCGCATGGGCGTTCATTCATTCGAATGGCCAGAATAAATAAATATTCTGGCCAATGGCGCCCAAGCGCTTGGCGTGCTTAAATGCACCTTAGGGTGTACAATAATTCCATTGGCTGTTGGAATGAATGAAGGCCCAAGAGCTTGATGAGCCTAGCGCTAAAGTGCTTTTATATGCATTTAGGTGCATTGAGCGCTTGTGTGTTCATTTATTCCAATGGCCAGAATAAATTAATATTCTGGCCAATGGAAGTAAAGAACTCCCTAGCGCTTGACGCGCTTAAATGCACCTTAGGGTGTTCAATCATTCCATTGGCCAGAATATTCATTTATTCTGGCCATTGGAATGAATGAAGGCCCAAGAGCTTGATGAGCCTAGTGCTGAAGTGCTTTTATATGCATTTAGGTGCGTTGAGCGCATGGGCGTTCGTTCATTCAATGGCCAGGATAAATGAATATTCTGGCCAATGGAATTAAAGAACGTCCAAGCACTTGACACGCCTAAATGCACTTTAGGGTGTTCAATAATTCGATTGGCCAGAATAAATTCATCTTCTGGCCAATGGAATAAATGAATGCCCGAACGCTTCACGAGCCTAACGCTAAAGCACGTTTACCTGCATTTAGGTACGTTGAGAGCTTGGGCTTTCATTCATTCCAATGGCCAGATTAAATGAATATCTTGGCCAATGGAACAAATGAACGTCCATGCACTTAACGCGCCTAAATGCATCTACAAAATGCGGCTTTTGGCCCATTTTTGACATGCTGAACACCCAGGAGCATGACGCGCCTAAATTCGTAGTAACAGGCTTTAGCGCCAGGCTCGTCAAACGCTTGGGCCATTCATTCATTCCAATGGCCAGATTAAATGAATATCCTGGCCAAAGGAACAAATGAACGTCCATGCACTTAACGCGCCTAAATGCATCTGCGAAAGGCGGCTTTTGGCACGTTTTTGATACGCTGGCCCTGGATTTTTTAAGTTAATGTTCTGGACAATGGAATGAATAAATGTCCAAGGGCTTGATGCACCTAAATGTGTGTCAAGCTCTTGGACACTGCCCAAGGGCCCGGGGTCAGTAGGGGGCCCCATGAGATGCCCCTGGTACCTTTTTCATAGGCTTTTTTGAGTTTGGGCAAGGACACAGAGGCCCCATGATCCCCTATTGCCCGAGGGCCCCATGAGATGTCAGTCCGCCCCTGCCTGTTGCTATGCATTTAGGCACGTCATGCTCCTGGGTGCTCATTCCAATGAAAAAAAAAAAGACTGAACCCCAAAAAACATGCCATTTTCAGCCCCCGTGTCCCAGAACCCTAAGCCCCCATTCACACATCAGTCATGCCTATGCATATTTTTTTGGGCATACAGCTTGTCTGAGCTTTCAGAAAGCAGGAGGCGGGGAGCTAAAGTTACACTATGCAGAGCTCAGTGAGAACTGATTGGAGGGACCCCCCCCCCCTCCTTCACACAGCACACAGGAACAGAACTGAGGCAGTCAATCACAGGCAGGGGCGGACTGACCATTTGGAAACTCGGGCACTGCCGAGGGCCCGGGGTCAGTAGGGGGCCCCATGAGATGCCCCTGGTACCTTTTTCATAGGCTTTTTTGAGTTTGGGCAAGGACACAGGGGCCCCATGATCCCCTATTGCGGGGGGCCCCATGAGTCGTCAGTCCGCCCCTGATCACAGGCTGTGTGCTGGAGCTCCCTCCCCTGTCACCTTTCTTCTCTTGGTGTCAGGAAAACCCGGCAGACGTGATTCTCATGTTAATAGCAGAGGAATGAAGCAGCAGACAGAAATAACACTCAATGCTCTGGACTGAGACAAGTACACACTATAGAGGGATATGTTTTGTTCATGTTTCCCGTCTGAGATTTACAACCACAGAACAGCAATTTTTTTTCTACCTTGTTAAATATCCTTCCCGCTTCGCTTCCATTCCCTTTCGCCCCGTATGGATTTCCGGTACGTTTGTCAATCCTTTCTACCTGGGAACACTAATTGGAACGTTTAATCGTTACAATTAATCCCGGTTAATAGATTGCGGCAGAAGCGGGCTGACTTTTTGGAAGCGATTAAGATGCGGGGTCAGGTCAGCTCCGTCCGTTTGATGGCGGGGCCGGCTCCAAAATCAATACGCTTCTTCCTCGCCCCTTATTGTGCGCTTTTTTTTTTCGGGGGGGGGGGGGGGGTTGGAAAAAGAAAAATCAATGAAATGTTAATTCTTTCAAAAGTATAAAACGCGAAAAAAGGATAACAATTAAATAATTGAGCGAATAATGGGTCAGTCCAATCAGAACTGATGTATGGTGGATGCTGGAAAATTATGTTCTGAAGTCCCCAGTCTGTACACCTCCTGTGCCCATTATGAGGGGTTCCCACCATCCCTGTGCTGAGTTCCCGGATATGTACACCTGCTGTGCCTATTATAAGGGGTTCCCACCATCTCTGTGCTGAGTTCCCAGGTCTGTACACCAGCTGTGCTTATTATGAGGGGTCCCCACCATCCCTGTGCTGAGTTCCCTGATCTGTACACCTTCTGTGCCCATTATGAGGGGTTTCCACCATCCCTGTGCTGAGTTCCCAGGTATGTACCCCAGCTGTGCCCATTATGAGGGGTTCCCACCATCCTTGTGCTGAGTTCCCGGGTCTGTACACCAGCTGTGCCCATTATGAGGGATTCCCACCATCCTTGTGCTGAGTTCCTGGGTCTGTACACTCGCTGTGCCCATTATGAGGGGTTCCCACCATCCCTGTGCTGAGATCCCATGTCTGTATACCCGCTGTGCCCATTATGAGGGATTCCCACCATCCCTGTGCTGAGTTCCCGGGTCTGTACACCCGCTGTGCCCATTATAAGGGGTTCCCACCATCTCTGTGCTGAGATCCCGGGTCTGTACACCCGCTGTGCCCATTATAAGGGGTTCCCACCATCTCTGTGCTGAGTTCCCGGGTCTGTACACCCGCTGTGCCCATTATAAGGGGTTCCCACCATCTCTGTGCTGAGTTCCCGGGTCTGTACACCCGCTGTGCCCATTATGAGGGGTTTCCACCATCCCTATGCTGAATTCCCAGGTCTGTACAACTGCTGTGCCCATTATGAGGGATTCCCACCATCCTTGTGCTGAGTTCCCGGGTCTGTACACCTGCTGTGCCCATTATGAGGGGTTCCCATCATCCCTGTGCTGAGTTCCCTGGTCTGTACACCTACTGTGCCCATTATGAGGGGTTCCCACCATCCTTGTGCTGAGTTCCCAGGTCTGTACACCTGCTGTGCCCATTATGAGGGATTCCCACCATCCTTGTGCTGAGTTCCCAGGTCTGTACATGCGCTGTGCCCATTATGAGGGGTTCCCACCATCCCTGTACTGAGTTCCTGGGTCGGCACTTCTGTTGTGCCCATTATGAGGGGTTCCCACCATCCCTGTGCTGAGTTCCTGGGTCAGCACATCTGTTGGGGGGGTTGCAAAAAGAAAAATCAATGAAATGTTAATTCTTTCAAAAGTATAAAACGCGATAAAAGGATAACAATTAAATAATTGAGCGACTTTTAATTTGCATGCAATATGGCGTCATGAAATATTTAGGGCCGTGGCGATGTTTGATGCGTGTTAGCAGCTGTCACTTGCTGGGATAATTCCTTCCCTTTTCAAGGCGAGGGATTGGAGGAGTCGCGGGGAGACGCGGAGGGAGGAAAAGGACGGGAAAACAAATGTTTTTGGCCGACTGTCTCTTCGGATTAGACGAGCCGTCGGTAGTGAGCGATAAGTGCAATGGGGGGGGGCGGCTTTTCTATCCTTTTCAGGGAGAAAATGTTACCGCCTATAAACCCGATCAAGCTTTCATACATTAGGGCCCATTGACGGTGTTGCGTTGCGGCGTCACGTGAGACACCGCATATCGTGGCGCAACAACGCACTATGGCAACGTGCCTGCACGGCGATGCCTCGAAGTGCAATGCGTTGGAAGAAATACGCCACGTCCGATTTTTTTATACATTTTGGGTGCGTTGAAAATAACGCGCAATGCGCAACGTGCAGTTTATGCATTGAGAACATAGTAGGGCCCATTTGCACTATTGCGCAGCGGTATCACACTTTACATTTTATTTTGAATGGCATCCCAACTGCATTTGTGGTTTGGGGGGGCAGTAGAAACATTTGGTTGAGCCGCATTAGGGCTTGCTCGCACTTGCTTTGGTCTCTGAAGAGCGATTGGTGTTCAGATCGGAGCATTTGACAGGCAGTGAGGTGTTGTGTTCACCGCCTGTTTTAACTCCTTGAACCCCCCCCCCTTCCTGCAGAGAAGGACCTTTTATCTCTGTTGGGAAGCAGTGGTCTCTCTGCAGAGGTCCAACACTAACCCCTCCCCCCCTTCCTGCAGAGAAGGACCTTCTCTCTCTGTTGGGAAGCAGTGGTCTCTCTGCAGAGGTCAAACACTAACCCCTCCCCCCTTCCCGCAGAGAAGGACCTTCTCTCTCTGTTGGGAAGCAGTGGTCTCTCTGCAGAGGTCCAACACTACCCCCCCCCCCTTCTTGCAGAGAAGGACCTTCTATCTCTGTTGGGAAGCAGTGGTCTCTCTGCAGAGGTCCAACACTACCCCCCCACCTCCGCAGAGAAAGACATTTTCTCTCTGTTGGAAAGCAGTGGTCTCTCTGCAGAGGTACAACACTACCCTCCCCCCCGCAGAGAAGGACATTTTCTCTCTGTTGGGAAGCGGTGGTCTCACTGCAGAGGTCCAACACTAACCCCCCCTTCCTGCAGAGAAGGACCTTCTATCTCCGTGGGGAAGCAGTGGTCTCTCTGCAGAGGTCCAACACTAACCCCTCCCCCCCTTCCTGCAGAGAAGGACCTTCTCTCTCTGTTGGGAAGCAGTGGTCTCTCTGCAGAGGTCCAACACTAAACCCTCCCCCCCTTCCTGCAGAGAAGGACCTTCTCTCTCTGTTGGGAAGCAGTGGTCTCTCTGCAGAGGTCCAACACTAACCCCTCCCCCCCTTCCTGCAGAGAAGGACCTTCTCTCTCTGTTGAGAAGCAGTGGTCTCTCTGCAGAGGTCCAACACTAACCCCCCCCCCTTCTTGCAGAGAAGGACCTTCTCTCTCTGTTGGGAAGCAGTGGTCTCTTTGCAGAGGTCCAACACTAACCCCCCCCCCTTCCTGCAGAGAAGGACCTTCTATCTCTGTTGGGAAGCAGTGCTCTCTCTGCAGAGGTCCAACACTAACCCCTCCCCCCCTTCCTGCAGAGAAGGACCTTCTCTCTCTGTTGGGAAGCAGTGGTCTCTCTGCAGAGGTCCAACACTACCCCCCCCCTTCCTGCAGAGAAGGACCTTCTAACTCTGTTGGGAAGCAGTGGTCTCTCTGCAGAGGTCCAACACTAACCCCCCCCCCTTCCTGCAGAGAAGGACCTTCTCTCTCTGTTGTGATGCAGTGGTCTCTCTGCAGAGGTCAAACACTAACCCCTCCCCCCTTCCCGCAGAGAAGGACCTTCTCTCTCTGTTGGGAAGCAGTGGTCTCTTTGCAGAGGTCCAACACTAACCCCCCCCCTTCCTGCAGAGAAGGACCTTCTATCTCTGTTGGGAAGCAGTGGTCTCTCTGCAGAGGTCCAACACTAACCCCTCCCCCCCTTCCTGCAGAGAAGGACCTTCTCTCTCTGTTGGGAAGCAGTGGTCTCTCTGCAGAGGTCCAACACTACCCCCCCCCCTTCCTGCAGAGAAGGACCTTCTATCTCTGTTGGGAAGCAGTGGTCTCTCTGCAGAGGTCCAACACTAACCCCTCCCCCCCTTCCTGCAGAGAAGGACCTTCTCTCTCTGTTGGGAAGCAGCGGTCTCTCTGCAGAGGTCCAACACCAACCCCCCCCCCCCCGCTTCACTGATTGCAGACCTATAAATCTGACTTTTCAGGGGCTGTGTCAGTCCTCTGCAGAGAGCCCACTGTTTCCCCACACAGAGCAAGGGTCCTTCTCTGCAGCTGGTCTGCTTTTGATGTGTTTTTTAACTACTTGTTCTCTGGGGGAAGCAGTGGTCTCTCAGCAGAGGTCCAACACCAACCCCCCCCCCCCCCCCACTTCACTGATTGCAGACCTATAAATCTGACTTTTCAGGGGCTGTGTCAGGCTTCTGCAAAGAGCCCACTGTTTCCCCACACAGAGCAAGGGTCCTTCTCTGCAGCTGGTCTGCTTTTGCTGTGTTTTTTCACCACTTGCTCTCTGGGGGAAGCAGTGGTCTCTCTGCAGAGGTCTGATAAGCCCCGTGCTGAATCAAAGTAAGAAATCTCCAATCAGAAAAGCTCATATTCACAGCTGATTGGAGAAATCTGCTTTGACACAGAAGGGGATGGGTCAGACCTCTACAGAGAGACCACTGCTTCCCTTCAGAGAACAAGTGGTAAAAGAATGCAGTAAAAGCAGAGTGGCTTTTTGAAGCAATTAAGACGCAGGGGTCAGGTCAGTTGTTGGCCAGCTCCAAAATCCATACTCTTCTTACTCTCCTTGTACTGTCTAAGAAGACACAGCCTAGGTACAAACGTCTATCCCCTGCCAGGACTTTGTGGAGAAGCAGTGGTCTTTCTGCAGAGGGCCGATGCCCTCTACTGAGTCAAAGCCATAACTCTCCAGTGAACAAAGCTCAGGCTCCATGCTGATCGGAGGAATCTGCTCTGGGATTGGTTGGGCAGCCACAACCTAAGTAGAAAAGTCTATCCCCTCCCAGCAAGTTGCAGAGAATGACCCTTGCTCTCTGTGAGGAAGCAGTGGTCTTTCTGCAGAGGTCCAATGCCCTCTACTGAGTCAAAGCCATAACTCTTCAGTTGACAAAGCTCAAGCTCCATGCTGATTGGAGGAATCTGCTCTGGGATGGAGGGGAGGCAGCCACAACCTAAGTAGAAAAGTCTATCCCCTGCCATCAAGTTGCAGAGAATAACCCTTGCTCTCTGTGGGGAAGCAGTGGTCTTTCTGCAGAGGTCCAACACCCTCTACTGAGTCCAGGCCATAACTCTCCATCCGACGAAGCTCAGGCTCCATGCTGATTGGAGGAATCTGCTCTGGGATGAGGGGGGGGGGGGCAGCCACAACCAAAGCAGAAAAGTCTATCCCATGCCAGCAAGTTGCAGAGAATGACCCTTGTTCTATGTGGAGAAGCAGTGGTCTTTCTGCAGAGGGCCGATGCCCTCTACTGAGTCAAAGCCATAACTCTCCAGTGAACAAAGCTCAGGCTCCATGCTGATCGGAGGAATCTGCTCTGGGATTGGTTGGGCAGCCACAACCTAAGTAGAAAAGTCTATCCCCTCCCAGCAAGTTGCAGAGAATGACCCTTGCTCTCTGTGAGGAAGCAGTGGTCTTTCTGCAGAGGTCCAATGCCCTCTACTGAGTCAAAGCCATAACTCTTCAGTTGACAAAGCTCAAGCTCCATGCTGATTGGAGGAATCTGCTCTGGGATGGGGGGGGAGGCAGCCACAACCTAAGTAGAAAAGTCTATCCCCTGCCATCAAGTTGCAGAGAAGAACCCTTGCTCTCTGTGGGGAAGCAGTGGTCTTTCTGCAGAGGTCCAACACCCTCTACTGAGTCCAGGCCATAACTCTCCATCCGACGAAGCTCAGGCTCCATGCTGATTGGAGGAATCTGCTCTGGGATGAGGGGGGGGAGCAGCCACAACCAAAGCAGAAAAGTCTATCCCATGCCAGCAAGTTGCAGAGAATGACCCTTGTTCTATGTGGAGAAGCAGTGGTCTTTCTGCAGAGGTCCAACGCCCTCTACTGAGTCAAAGCCATAACTCTTCAGTCAACAAAGCTCAGGCTCCATGCTGATTGGGGGAATCTGCTCTGGGATTGGTTGGGCAGCCACAACCTAAGTAGAAATGTCTATCCCCTCCCAGCAAGTTGCAGAGAATGACCCTTGCACTCTGTGGGGAAGCAGTGGTCTTTCTGCAGAGGTCCAATGCCCTCTACTGAGTCAAAGCCATAACTCTCCAGTTGACAAAGCTCAAGCTCCATGCTGATTGGAGGAATCTGCTCTGGGATGGGGGGGGAGGCACCCACAACCTAAGTAGAAAAGTCTATCCCCTGCTAGCAAGTTGCAGAGAAGGCCCCTTGCTCTCTGTGGGGAAGCAGGGGTCTTTCTGCGCAGGTCCAATGCCCTCTTGCTGAGTCAAAGCCATAACTCTCCAGTCAACAAAGCTCAGGCTCCATGCTGATTGGAGGACTTTGCTCTGACTTAGACGACGGTGAGTCAGACCTCTACAGAGAGGCTGCTGCTTCCCCACAGAGAACAAGTGTTAAAAGAACGCAGCAAAATCAGACTGACTTTTTAAAGTGGGAGGTCAGGTCACCCTTATCCGTTTGATGGCAGGGCCAGCTCCAAAATCAATACTCTGCTTAGTTGCATTTTATTGTGTAAGTAGACACTCTTTTGGGGGAGGTGGCAGCCACAGCTTAAGTAGAAAAGTCTGTCCCCTGCCAGCATGCTGCAGAGAAGGACTCTCTGTGGGGAAGCAGTGGTCTCTCTGCAGAGGTCCAATGTCCTCTACTCACTCAAAGCCTTAACTCTCCAACCAGCAAAGCTCATGATTCCTACTGATTGGAGAAAACTGTTCTGACTCATCAAGAGGCGTACCACACCTCAAAAGAGAGACCACTTCTTCCTCAGAGAGAGTGAGGGCCGTTCTCTGCAGCATTCTGGCAGGAACTAGGCGTTTCTACTCAAGCTGTGGCTGCTTTCTAAAGAAAATGAATGTTCTCTCCTGTTTTGTTGCACCTGGAATGTATTTAGCTGCTTCAAATGTTCTTCATGGTCTTCATGGTCCACTATGGTCCATCATACCCCTATTAGGTTGTCCTTCTCTGTGCTCAACAACATCCTTTGTTTGATTTTCTTTTGCTCTTTTTTTCCCCATCTCTGGCTTCCTAGTGGTTACACCAAGACTGAATGCAGATTGTATGGCAGATTACCCACCTTGAATCATCTTGTGGGGGGGTTCTGGTTGCTGTCATGCTTTGTTCCCTGTCCTATTCAGAAAGAAAATCCGACCACTTTGCAGGGAAGATAAGGCGGAAAGGGTTTAGGAGGAACGAAATGGAGGAAATCAATTTTACTATTTATGAGCAGCAGACTCCTAGGGAGGATGAGCGCTCCTATGACACCCCCGCCGCCACCATGCCCCTTCGCTGATCTCGCTGTGCGCCAAGGTTCCAGCAAATACATTTAGAGATGATGGTAGGGGGACCTTTCGTGGTCTTGCTGTGACACGCACAGCTGAGTGTTTTAGCCCTTCCTCGCTCAGTGCACAAGGTTAGAGCGGTAAAATAATTTTGTGGTTAACTGCGAAGAAAGGTGCCGACCCGGCCTCTTATTATTTTTGCCCCCTCCTCTGTGATGGGGGACGCGGATCCAAGGGATTAAATCAGCATTTCTTTTTAAAGTGAACCCATCATTAAATAAAAAAAAAAACAAGAAAGTGCTCAGATTCGCCTTTTAGTTCCAGACAAGTCTAGTGTGGCGAGCCTTGGAAGCCCCAAAACACAAAATAAAGGTCTAATTTAGTGGTGGCCCCAGGAGCTGCCTTCTCTTTGCTCCCTGTCGGTCGTTCCGTTCAGCTGCCGATAGCGAAGAGACGTACCCCGTACTTACAGGTATGGCTGACTTCCCTTCCTTCCATGTGACATCACTGAGGTTGGTGATTGGTCATAAGGTGGGAAGGGAGAGAGTCTTCAGTCTTGTATAAGCACCAAGTCCCAATATTCTCTTTGCTCCCTGTCGGTTATTCCTTTCAGCTGCTGATAGCGAAGAGAAGTACCCCGTACTTACAGGTATGACTGACCTCCCTTCCTTCCATGTGACAGCACTGGGGTTGGAGATTGGTCACAAAGTGGAAAGGGAGAGAGTCTTCAGTCCTGTATAAGCACCAAGTCCCAATATTCTCTTTGCTCCCTGTCGGTCGTTCCGTTCAGCTGCCGACAGCGAAGAGACGTGGTGTCAGTGGAAGGAATAGTGCCCTATTATTGGTGTCAGTGGGAGGAAAGTGCCCCATTATTGGTGTCAGTGGAAGGAATAGTGCCCTATTATTGGTGTCACTGGGAGGAATAGTGCCCCATCATTGGTGTCAGTGGGAGGAGAGTACCCCATTATTGGTGTCAGTGGAAGGAATAGTGCCCTATTATTGGTGTCACTGGGAGGAATAGTGCCCCATCGTTGGTGTCAGTGGGATGAAAGGTGCCCCACTGTTGGTGTCAGTGGCAGGAATTATGCCCAATTGTAAATGTCAGTGGGAGGAATAGTGCTCCAAGAGCCAGATAAAGGAAAGCAAAGAGCCGCATCCGCCCCTGGGCTGCAGTTTGGAGACCACTGATATAGTCTATCTTAAGCTGGCCATACACCAATAGAATTTGGTTTGAGCATTCGCATAGAAATTGTGAAAGGCAAGCAAAGAGCCGCATCCGCCCCTGGGCTGCAGTTTGGAGACCACTGATATAGTGGATCGTAAGCTGGCCACACACCAGTAGAATTTTGTTCGCATTGAAATTTTGAAAAATGGTTTATCTGAGAATTCAACCTTGCCACCATTGATTCAAGTTTACGCTTGAAAACCATTAAAATTTCATCCAGACCTTTTCCTTGAATGGAATCCCAGATGTATTCTTCTTTTGTGCATAGAACATCCGCATTAAAATATGTACGATTTTTCCCGAAGGAAAACCACGTTCGGAGTTAGGATTTCCTTAGTTGGAGAAGACATTACCATCCCGCACCTTCCAATCTTCTCATCACCACGGTCAAAAACGAACATCAATTTGACCTCCAATTAACCAATACAAAATCGGACCAAAGTTCCAAAATCCAACCTTGAGGAGCAAAATTCAACTGGTGTATGGCCAGCTTTAGCATTTGTCAAGTTGCCTGAATCTGGATAAATAAGGCATGGAGTGACACGGTGACAAATGAGGCCCTGACGAATTCCCGCAGCCATAAACACAGCTGGGTTATCGGCAAAGCGACATCGAAACCGTTATCATTAATATTCCATTAGCTTACATCCTCATTAATGCGGATACAAAAGAAAAAAAAAATGTTTAATTGTGCCGTGACTACGCGAGGAAGACGGCGTGCATTTATAAACAGCTGTCATTTCAGGCGAAACTTTAGAGATCCAAACTGCAGGCGCGGAGACTTCATCCGAACAAAGAGACACTGAATAAGCCTTGATTGGACGGGTTGACAGCTAGGTAACTAGCGTGAAAGGCTCAGTACCGGTTGGAATACATGGAAGCTATAGCAGATCCTTCAATCTATATAGTAGTGAATAAGTGTTAATAAACCTTACATCCAAAATTAATCAAAGTCCCTCAATGTCATGACTAATGCACCATAGATAGGCTTGTCCACTCCTACTTCCACCATTACCTATCCATACCACTCCCCACCCCCTTAACCAAATAAACTTTACAAAAAACATGACACCATTTGGAGTAAAATGGCCAACATGGCCTTTTATTAACAACTTCACATTTTAACATACATCAACCGTTCCTTAACGGAAACCAAAGAATTGTTGTTGGTCTTCAAAGGCACCCACAAACGATCCAAAATGCACCTGCGGACAACCCTATACACTAGGCCTCCAGCCGCAACCAACCAGCTCGGAGACAACCATACCGTCCGCAGTGCAGCACCACCACCTTCCAGTTAAACCTTGGTTAACTGGGAATATCCACCGGGCCCCCCATACCACGGATGGGGTCCCACACCATTGTTTTACCTTCCAAGATGAGAACCGCCTCCAAAGACCAACAACCGCCCGCGAACCAACAGAAAAAAACCCCTTTCCAACTGGTGTCCTTTTCTTTTTTTTTCTTTTTTTTTATTTCTCTTCTTACCTGCCCCCGGACGAGACCCTATACCCAACCAAACAGGGAGGGCGGGAGGGAAGCTCTGGTCCTTGCACACGTCCAGCTCCACTGACGCCCCTTCCACAGAACCCCCCACCCTAAGGTGCCACAGACCCCTCCTACACTCCACATCTGCCAATCCTATAATTCCCCAATCAATTCCCCACCCCCTGGAGCTAAATTTAACCCTTTCCGTTCCCTACACGACTCTGGGCCTAGTCATGTATGCCCTGCGCTATTTCCATTCTTCCCTATTCGCTACGGGCATTTCTTTATCACCAATAATAATCAATGTCCGCTACAAAAATTGCAGTCCAAAATTATAATCCACTCAAAAAAGAAGAAAAACACTTCTTCCAACGCATCCACTCCAGGAACTGTACAGGCCAGATCTCCTGTGGATCAAAGGTATATCCTGATGCCACGACACCCTCTAGATTCCTCAGGTACTCTGCTCTCAATGTCTCCAAGAAAGCAAATGAAACAACCTAGTGTAATACCGCCAGACCAATTTACAATATGGACTTTATTCTCAAACTGCTCACATTGTAAAAGATATAAAACTCGCTCTAAAACAATGGAAGGAACCTCACAGCCATCCGGAACAGCGTCCAGGCACTCCTACACGTTCGTTTCCCTTCTCCAAAATGGCCGCCGGTCGACTTCCGGTTCCGGTAAACGTCTTGACGTCACTCTCCCTTGACGCGTTTCATCATCGGCTTAATCATAAGGGGCCATAATTGATCCTTCAATCTGTTTGAGCAGAACAACCTCTAGTGTAGAACCTACTACCACCCAACCGTAATCCTGGATAGTAGACCAGGCATGGACCTTGTGGCTGGTCCCTGGTGCGACTAGAAAATATCAGAATCCCCTCATTTCTGTAGACTGGCAGTAGCGCACTGTAAAATGTACGACCACAAGTAGTAGCTGCCAACCCACTTGCACAACTGCACACTAATGCACGTACAGTCCATTGCCAGAAACAGCCAAGGCCCTTTTTTTCTGCATTAAGGTCACCTGCCAGCCCATTCGAATTGAATGGACTGTCTGGACCCCTGTAAGGATTTATTTAATGAAAGTCTTAATTTTGAACTAATATTTCTAGGAAGGTGGTGAAGGATTGGGCCCCTTTACCGCCCCCCCCAGTAGGGTCAGGTTAAACTTTTTTTTTTAACACTGTTTTATATTAAAGATCTCTAGAAAGATCTAAGGACCCCTTGGTTAATGATGTTTAGTGTTGCTGAGATCATAAAGAACAGTGGCCGTTCCCTCCTCCACTAGCATTTTCGTGGTGGCCATAATGGAACCATTGAGCTCCTTTATACATTTCTAACTCTAGGATTGGGCCTTGGGAAAAAGTCTTTGATTTCCCACCTTGATTAGCTAGGGTATCTTTGCAATCAGTAGCTTAGCAGTCAATGAAGTGGTCAATCAGAGACATTGATTTCCCTCTAAGGCGCTCCCCGAGGCTTAGAAAGCTTTTAGAATCTCCTTGAGCTGGCATTTTGGAAGAGGCAATGATGGAGGGCCATTGGGCTCCTTTTGCATATTTCTTACCTTGGGGCTGGGGAATTTAGCAAAGCCTTTGATTTGCCACCTTGTTCACAGCACTGATTAGCTAGGGCATCTTGGCCAATCTGTGGCTTAGGAGTCAATGACGTGACCAATCAGAGGCATTGATTTCCCTTTAAGGCGCTTCCCGAGGTTTAGAATTTTTTTAGAACCCTCCATCCAGTGTTTTGGAAGTGTCCATAATGGAACCATAGGGCTCCTTTTATACATTTCTAGCTCCAAAATTGGGCCTTTGGAATTTGACAAAGTCTTTGATTTGCCACCTTGTTCACAGCACTGATCAGCTAGGGCATCTTGGCCAATCTGTGGCTTAGGAGTCAATGACATGACCAATCAGTTGCACTGCTTTCCCTTTAATGCGCTTCCCGAGGTTTCAAATTTTTTTAGAACCCCGGCAGTTTCCACCTCCATCCAGTATTTTGGAAGTGGCCATAATGGAGCCATTGGGCTCCTTTTATACATGTCTAACTCCAGAATTGGGCCTTTGGAATTTGACAAAGCCTTTGATTTGCCACCTTGTTCACAACACTGAGTAGCTAGGGCATCTTGGCTAATCTGTGGCTTAGGAGTCAATGACATGACCAATCAGTTGCACTGCTTTCCCTTTAATGCGCTTTCCGAAGTTTCAAATTTTTTTAGAACCCCGGCAGTTTCCACCTCCATCCAATATTTTGGAAGTGGTCATAATGGAGCCATTGGGCTCCTTTTATACATGTCTAACTCCAGAATTGGGCCTTTGGAATTTGACAAAGCCTTTGATTTGCCACCTTGTTTACAGCACTGATTAGCTCAGGCATCTTGGCTAATCTGTGGCTTAGGAGTCAATGACATGACCAATCAGAGGCACTGCTTTCCCTTTAAGGCGCTTCTTGGCCTTAGCTAGGGCATCTTGGCCAATCAGTGGCTTAGCAGCAGTCAATGAAGTGGACAATCAGAGACATTGGTTTCTCCCTCGGGCCTTCCCCTTGGGTTAGAAATTCTATAAAATTGCCCAAAGTGCCAATATGGCTGCTGCCAAAGTGGTGGCTGGGATTTGTTTGGAAGTGGGATTGTTGCAATCCTTTGGATCACCACAGACCACACATAGGACCCAACCATGGCCGTGGAAGTCTTCCATGCTGCAGAAGAGCCCACTTGAATTCAACCACCCTTGACATCATTAGTGTTCAGATTTGGGTTTGGATTTTTGGCCTGTTTGACCACTATGATACTATTTTACTGTTTGCAGTCCCTCACTACGTTATGTGAGCTATTGTCAACAAGGGCAAGAGGAGACACTGGAACTCTGCTCTGAGGAAAATTCAAAAAGACACGGAGAAGGTAGAGGAAATGGTGTATCTGAGCTTTATGATATCATCACATGATTATATATAATATTGAATACAAAAAACAAAGGGATCTCCAATTTGACATCTGGGTAATATGGGGGTTTATTGGCTAATAAATGTGGACTCTTGTATCACATCTGTATAATTTATAGCCTTTGTCGATGCCTCTGCTGGAAAATGTAGCCTGTGATTTTCTTCAGTTTTGTGTGACGTTGTAAAAAAAAAAAAGAAGATTTTGAGAACCTTTACAGCCCTTCTGGAAATGTCAGTGTGACTTCGGCGCGGTTCTCCAGTCGCACTGACGGGTAGATAAAACGACAAGCCGGAGAAGCAATGCTTTCTCCCAGCTCCAGTCTGAGGTAATTACCTTCTGACTATTCTGACTGCTGCCGGATGAGAAGCAAAATAATCAAAGTCGCGCATTAGCCATTCACTGGGAACAATATCGTACAAGCTGCCTCTTATCGCTGTTAACCCATTCTGGGCGCACGCTGATGCTTCTCTGCGGCATTGTTTGGAGGCCCTCGAAGAGAGTACACACAGGCCAGATTTCTAGCACTGAAGCTTACACTACATGGGCAAATGTATGCGGCTCTCTGTCCAAAAAATCAAGTTTAAGCTTTTCCAGTGAAGGAAACTTGTAATATTACAGCATATAAAGACTCTTTGGACCAGCCTTTGGACTAACCTTTGGACCAGCCTTTGGACCAACCTTTGGACCAGCCTTTGGACCAACCTTTGGACCAGCCTTTGGACCAACCTTTGGACCAGCCTTTCACAATTCTTTCAACAGAGAGGAACCCTTCTGCTCTCAGGGAACCCATGCTAGAAATGACTATATCTACAACTCGTGATACATTAGTGTAATGGTCAGTGGGAAGAATGCTTCTTGCACTTGTGGTCACTGAGAAGAATGTTCCTTACACTCTTGGTGATTGGGAAGAATTACCCCCTTACAATTGGCTAAAAAGGTTAATGGTGTCAGTGGGAACTTAACTGAGAGGCAGAAATTGCTCAAAGAATCCGTAGCAACCTCTGGAGAAACCCTAGGGTTCCATGGAAGCCTCATTGAGTAACCCTGCTTTGGACCAATCATTCCCAAATTAAGTTCCTTGGAACCATAGTGTTCCTCATGACATTAGTAGGGATTCCGTGAGTCGTGGCTGCTTGACCTCCCATTTAATGGTGCTTCCATGGTTCCAGGTCCAATGCCCCTTGGCAAAGCCAACGCCATGACACCAATTTTCTGTTTAGCTCTTTGTAAAGGTTGCTTATTCCGAATGTAGGAGGCATTTTTACCAATGGCTCCTAATGAATTGGTTTAATCTAAGGTTTCCCCGAGACCTTCAAATTATTTTAGTGGTTCTTCTGGGGTAAAAAGGTTACAAAATGCTGCTCTTCCAACGTCGTGATAACAATTTGGTAAAGGCTCTTTTCTGTTCCAGGATGATGGTGCCACTGTGCACAAAGCCATCTCCATAAATACTTGGTTTTACCATTTTGGTGTGGAGGACCTTGAATGGTCTAGAGCCCTGACACTTTGAACAGTTTGGTGTGGAGGAACTTGAGTGGCACTGCACAAAGCCCTAGACCTCAACCCTGTTAATCACCTTTCGATTTGGAGGAACTTAAAAAGCACTGCACAAAGCCCCTGACTTCACCCCACTGAATACCTTCAGCGTGGACTCGACCGATCTACACAGAGCCCTGACCTCAACAGCACTGAACACTGAGCTTTGAGCATTTTGATGTTGAGGAACTTGAGCGGCACTGCACAAAGCTCCAGACCTCAACCCTACTAAACACCTTTGAAATGAATTAGAACGCTGAGTAGGTCTTCCCATCCAACATCACCACCTGACCTCACAAATAAAGGCACACACTCCTGAAGACACACTCCAAAATCTTGTGGAAAGCCTTCTCGAAAAAGTGGAGGATGTTCTAGCCACAAAGGAGGCAACTCCATATTAATGCCCAAGAATCTTGAATGGGGTGTCCAACAAACCGGTATAAGTATGATGGTCAGGTGTCCGCTAACTACCAGCACTCAACTGTTGATGCCTTGATGAACATATTCTTGTTTTCTGGTCTTGACCTGAATACTGCAATAAGGAAAATAGGCTTTCACGAGGTGACGGTATTTCTCTTGATGGTGGAAATTTGTGACCTGAAGCAAAACAGGAAATAACCTCTCTTATAGGAGCCATCTACTGTGCCAAATGATCAATCCAGGCATTTGAGTCAAGAGCCTCTCCCATTATATAGACTACAGTCTGAATAGCTATATAGCCTCCAACATATTTCCACAATAGACTTGTGCTCCAGACGGTGACTGTGCCTAGGCTTAGATGGTGTCATCAGTCTGCTGCAGGCGGAAGGAAGGATTTCCCCATTCTCCGCTCTCCGATTGGTCACTCTGTACATTGTATTTGTAGCAAGCCACTGTGAATCTGGTATAAACTTCAGGTCCCGGCTCTGGCTGAATGAGTCAAGTCCGGTGGGTTCCGCTGAGGGTGCTGGCTGGGTAGAGAGTCTGTCAGGGATCGCGGGTTTCGCCGCAGCGCACGGGTCTGCGTGTGCGCAAATTGCCTAGGCGCACCAATGTGCAGGCACTAGGACCTGGGCGCCCACGGCGGCAATTGCGGCCGCGCATGCGCACTCGCACACGCGGGCGCGTGCCTGGCACCAATGACGGTGCAGGGTGCGCTATTTAAACTAGCCAGGCGGTGATCAGATTGCCGCAAGGTCTAGTTCCTGTCATCTGTTTTCTGAAGTGAGTTCCTAGTTGCCGACCCTGCCTGTCCTGATTCCTGTTGACTATCTCCTGCTCTGATCCCTGGCTCGTCCCTGACTACTCCTCTGCCTACCCCTATGTTATTGGACCTCCTGTTGCTGAACCTTGGCTCGTGACCTGTTTACTCTTCGCCTACTGCTCTGTACCGATCTGCCTCCACCGTTACCGACCCGGGTTGTCTGACCACGCTGACCCCTGACGGTCATCCATCCATCCTGCATGGGTCCTGGACCTGTCAGCCCTTCACATCAGGCTCACCCCTGGCACATACCCTCAGTGGGACCCCTCTACCACAGTTGGGTGCACTCAGGGACCGGGACCTGGTCTCAGTCTTGCACCAAGTCCATCCCCACCATCAGGGGTTCTGGTGAAAAGGCAGACGAGACTTAGACTCCGCGTCCTGGGGAATCTCGTTCTGTGGGTCACTAGAGATCCCGCTGGGCAGTGCATGACAGAGTCCATCCAAACTCTATATGGAATCTAAAGCGAAGGATGTGTCCTAGGTGCCGCACACCAAACAATCGAATGCATTAGAGCGGTAATTGCAGCGGTGGTCTCAGCAGTAGCAGCCTCAGTCTGTCCATTCCCTTCAGCGCGTTTCGTCCTGCCCATGGACCGTGATCGTGGAAGTCCTTCATTACCGCTCTAATGTGTTCGGATTGTTCGGTGGGCGGCTCCTGGGACACCTCTTTCCTTTTGTAGCAAGTCCAAGTCAGAAAATGGAACAAAAAACTGCACAGGCACCAGGACTGTGTCACCTTTAAGCCGGTGTGATGGATATGGTAAAATGCCTATTTGGTTTCTTGTTGAATATATACATTTTTTCTATATATACCGTATATACTCGAGTATAAGCCGAGTTTTTCAGCACATTTTTTGTGCTGAAAAAACGGCCCCCTCGGCTTATACTCGAGTCAACGTCTGCAGGGGGGGGCGCGAGGCTCCGTCAAGGGGGGCGCGTACAGGGGTGGGCAGAGGGCTGCTGTCTCTTACCTGGCTCCCACGATGATCCATCCAGGAAGCGCTGCTCCTTCCGTCACTCCGGCCACTCCCTCACTCCTGCCGCTCGGCTCCGCCTCCTCACCTGTGATTGGCCGCCAGAACTGTAGCTCAGGAAAGGTACACAGGCGGCCAATCACGGGCGAGGAGGCGGAGCCGAGCGGACCCGCGAAAATCGAGTGAGGGAGAGGCCGGAGTGAAGAAGGACAGCTGACAGGTAAGTGTGCAGTGCAGAGGTGCTGCTGCAACCACATATGCTGGCTGCAGGAGCACCATACTGCAACAGGGGTCAGCAAGTGTCATTGGTGTCAGTGGGAGGAATAGTGCCGCATCATTGGTGTCACTGATACTAATGATGGGGCATTATTCCTCCCACTGACACCAACGATGGGGCACTATTCCTCCCACTGACGCCAATGTTGGGGCACTATTCCTCCCACTGATACTAATGATGGGGCATTATTCCTCCCACTGACACCAATGATGGGGCACTATTCCTCCTACTGATACCAATGATGGGGCACTTTTCCTCCCAGTGACACCAATGATGGGGCACTATTCCTCCCAGTGATACCAATGATGGGACACTATTCCTCCCACTGACACCAATGATGGGGCACTATTTCTCCCACTGACACCAATGATGGGGCACTATTACTCCCACTGATACCAATGATGGGGCACTATTCCTCCTACTGACACCAACGATGGGGCACTATTCCTCCCAGTGATACCAATGATGGGGCACTATTCCTCGCACTGATACCAATGATGGGACACTATTCCTCCCACTGACACCAATGATGGGGCACTATTCCTCCTACTGACACCAACGATGGGGCACTATTCCTCCCAGTGATACCAATGATGGGGCACTATTCCTCCCAGTGATACCAATGATGGGACACTATTCCTCCCACTGACACCAACGATGGGGCACTATTCCTCCCAGTGATACCAATGATGGGGCACTATTCCTCGCACAGATACCAATGATGGGACACTATTCCTCCCACTGACACCAACGATGGGGCACTATTCCCCCCACTGATACCAATGATGGGGCACTATTCCTCCCACTGATACCAATGATGGGGCACTATTCCTCCCACTGATACCAATGATGGGGCACTATTCCTCCCACTGACACCAATGATGGGGCAATATTCCTCCCACTGATACTAATGATGGGGCATTATTCCTCCCACTGACACCAACGATGGGGCACTATTCCTCCCACTGACACCAATGATGAGGCACTATTCCTCCCACTGATACCAATGATGGGGCACTATTCCTCCCACTGACACCAATGATGGGGCACTATTCCTCCCACTGACACCAATGATGGGGCACTATTCCTCCCACTGACACCAATGATGGGGCACTATTCCTCCCACTGACACCAATGATGGGGCACTATTCCTCCCACTGACACCAATGATGGGGCACTATTCCTCCCACTGATACCAATGATTCCCACCCTCGGCTTATACTCGAGTCAATAGTTTTTCCCAGTTTTTTTGTGGTAAAATTAGGTACCTCGGCTTATATTCGGGTCGGCTTATACTCGAGTATATATACGGTATCTACTTTTATATTTTTATATTTCTAAATGCTTTGTATGAATATATATATGTGTTGTGTGTATATTTGTTGTCGCACATTCCTGAGCTAGCCAGCAAGATTAATTAGGACAGGAGCAGATAATCACCGGATACTTAGTCCTAACTAAATCACCGGCATCTTGGTTCAGGAAATAGATGGTGACCCTGGATGAAACCTGGTCTCTTTGGTCCTCTGGTGGTACCATGGCACTACTAAGTCTGGGTTCAAACTTTTCTTGTGCGGTGCAATAAGGCACATGCGCTTTCTTTTCGGTGCATTATTGTGCCTTGCGTTGCGTTTCAAATGCTTGGGCTGGCAATGCGCCAAAATGTCCAAAAAAACACCCATTTTTGGCAACTGCACCGCACGGTAGGGCTTCACATGTTGGAGAAGTATCGTCTTAGTGAGTTGAGGCGCCGGTCCAAATGAATGCACATAACGTGCGTTGACGTGCTCTGTGGTAACACCTGCATCACCGCAGCGGACCACAGAAGAAAGCCGTGGATCCAACCAGGGGCGGACTGATAACTCATGGGGCCCCTGGGCAATAGGGGATCATGGGGCCCCTGTGTCCTTGCTCAAACTCAAAAAAGCCTATGAAAAGGTACCAGGGGCATCTCATGGGGTCCCCTACTGACCCCGGGCCCTCGGGCAGTTCCCGAGTTTCCAAATGGTCAGTCCGCCCCTGGATCCAACCCAAGCCACCACGCTTACCTCTCCACCACTGTGGTTTTAGCTGAACCCCACCACCACCCCGACGGGTGTATTCTAAAACAGCGACATGAAGATGCCAGCGAGGCAAGCGTATCATAAGAATTTTCCAGGAAGCCGGAATAATGGACCATTGTGCGTCTCGTTCCGATAAGCGCGCTTCTGGCAGGCGGGATTCACCTGCTTCAATCTTCCGATTTTTCGTTGGAGGCGCTTATTGTGTTTAATGAATACAAGAGAGACAAATTAACTCCTACAGCCCTCGGGATGCTTCCACAACGGCATAAATAATAAGCCGCTCCGTGCTCATCTGCATGCGCGCGGCGCGTTCGTCCACAGCTCCCGGGGCGAGCGGAGAGCTTGGTAAAGGTGCAGGGCGCTCCGAATGCGCTAAGGATAGAATCGGGGGAGGAGAGCTTCCAATCGGGCTTACCAAAGTCAAGGGGCAACCATAAGAACGAGGACCTGCTGGCCATTGACTGCATTGGGGGTGCGTTATCGCACTTATAATAACGTCGCGCGTCAATGTGCATTGCGTTGAAATGAACGGGCTACCAACGCATCCTGATGTGCTAAAAAAAACGCACACGACCCCGTTTTCTAGCGCAACGCGCTGCGACGCAAGCGTGTGGCCTTCAAAATGAACGGCACCGCAATACACCCTACGTTTGTCAGGCTCCATTCACACCTAGTGGGAGCGCGCATTTTTTTAGCGCTTTTTTGGGCGCATTATTTGCACGACGCTCATAGGACCGCCTATTGATTTTGGTGGGCAGCCCTACGTGCAACAGTTGCGGCAAAATAATTCATAAAGGCCGGTTCACACTCCACGTTCCCTTGCGTTTTCCGTGTGTTTACACATATCCTGCGAGAAGCGCGCCAAAGAATCTCCCAAACCTTTTCAAGCATGGAGCGTGGCTGCTAACTGCGCTCGCAGTGCCATTAACACTTGATACCACCGCAAGCGTGATGTGCGTTTGTAGTGCGTTTGTAGCGCGTTTCCCAGCATTGCTCATAGGCAGCCTATTCCTTTGAACCCAAACCTTTTCAGGCATGCGTTTTGGCACGTTTGTAGCGTTTGCCACGTGACACAATAAGCGTCAGCTAAGTGGCTAACCACGCTTGGGACACCATTAACAATTAAAACATCGCAAGCGTGGCGTGCGTTTTTAGCGATTTTTTGCGCATTTTCTGAGCATCGTGCATAGGGCAACCCATTCATTTGAACCCAAACCTTTTCGGGCATGCGTTTTGGCACGTTTGTAGCGTTTTTCATGTGACACAATAAGCATCAGCTAAGTGGCTAACCACGCTTGGGACACCATTAACAATTAGAACATCGCAAGCGTGGCGTGCGTTTTTAGCGATTTTTTGCGCATTTTCTGAGCATCGTGCATAGGGCAACCCATTCATTTGAACCCAAACCTTTTCGGGCATGCGTTTTGGCACGTTTGTAGCGTTTTTCATGTGACACAATAAGCATCAGCTAAGCGGCTAACCACGCTTGGGACACCATTAACAATTAGAACATCGCAAGCGTGGCGTGCGTTTTTAGCGATTTTTTGCGCATTTTCTGAGCATCGTGCATAGGGCAACCCATTCATTTGAACCCAAACCTTTTCGGGCATGCGTTTTGGCACGTTTGTAGCGTTTGTAATATGACACAATACGCATCAGCTAAGCGGCTAACCACGCTTGGGACACCATTAACAATTAAAACATTGCAAGCGTGGCATGCGTTTTTAGCACTTTTTTTGCGCATTTCTGAGCATTGTGCATAGGGCAACCCATTGCTTTGAACCTAAACCTTTTCGGGCATGCGTTTTGGCACGTTTGTAGCGTTTGTCACGTGACACAATAAGGGTCAGCTAACTGAGCTTGAGATACCATTAACAAATAGAACATCGCAAGCGTGGCGCGCGTTTTTAGCGTATTTTTAGTGCGTTTACGAGCATCGCGCATCGGGCAACCCATTCCTTTGAACCCAAACCTTTTCGGACATGCGTTTTTGGCACGTTTGTAGCATTTGTCACGTGACGCAATGCATTTCGGGTAACTGTGCTTGGGATACCATTAACAAATACAACACCGCAAGCGTGAAGCGCATTTGTAGCGCATTTTTCACGCGTTTCTGAGCATCGCGCATAGGGCAGCCCATTCCTTTGAACCTAAACCTTTTTGTGCATGCGTTTTCGCACGTTTGTAGCGTTTGTCACGTGACTAAATAAGCATCAGCTAACCGCGCGAGAGGTGCGATTTGCAAGACACCTGACACAGATGTGTATGCAAATCGCACCAAAAGTAGCGCAAGGACTACTTTAGAATTTGGTACGGCTCCGGAACTGAGCCGATATGACCGCTGTGATTGCGGACAATAGGGTGCGGCTTGCCATGCGATTTGCAAGTCGCATGGCATGCAAATCGCATGACAAGTCGCACCCAGTGCGACCGGGGGACTTACAGCACATTTTCAAGTTGTGGGCGGAATCGCCATGCGATTTGAAAAAACCTAGTGTGAGGAAACGCATGCAAGAACGCCCATGCGATCCGCAAATGCAAAAGCGTGAATGCAGCTGGAATATTTTGCAGCGCTTCAGTTTTGTGCTTTTTAAACTGTGTGTTTTGCCGTGTTTATTGTGCGTTTTTGTGTGCGGCGAATTACGCATTTGGGGCGCGGTAAAATGGCACCACAAGTGCGATGCGCTTTTTCGTGCGTTCTGGGAACACACGTTTGTGCATTCTGGGTAAGGCTCTGCTCACTTCTGCACGCTCTGGGAGCCTTTACCCCCCCGCGGTCACACCGATCTCGACTTTGAAATCGTGCGACTTACAGCGAAGTCGCGCAATTTCAAAGTCGGAGGACATGCCGATTTCAGGGGCTATTTGCGAGACATCTGACACAGGCGTCTATGCAAATCGCACCAAAAGTAGCACATGGACTACTTTAGAAATCGATGCGCCTCCGACCAAGTCGGAACCGCGCCGATATGACCGCTTGAATTGCGGACAATAGGGTACGACTTGGCGTGCGATTTGCAAGTCGCATGGCATGCAAATCGCATGCAGAGTGACTGAGGACTTAGTTAACATAGCAAGCAAGACTCTACCGATCTGCCAGCCCTATAGATGCCTATAGAGCCAAACTGCGCAGGCGCGGATCGAGAAGCCGGCGGCGGGATTAGGGCGCCGAGCGCGGGGGATAGACCCTCCTATGGCGGACGCAGCAAAAGGGGAAGGCAACTTTCTGGAATGTGATGAATCTCTTTGTTTAATTGATCTTATTTCAGCAACTGTGTAGCAGCATTGCTGACTGTCCTGCCTGATCCACAGCCAGCCACTAGAGGGAGCCTTTCACCTTGCTACAAAGTTACAATGTACAGTCTGAGCGATCACTGGGGGGAGACTGAGGAAATGCTTCATTGTACCTGCAGCAGACTGAGGACATAGGCAAAGTCACTGGACTGGAGCTTAAACTCAGCTTTTTGTTTCTGCCGGCGAGTCCTAGTTAGGCGCACAGTCATTAGCACGCCGCGAGCAGAAGAGGCTGAACGCCGGGCCGCCGCGCACAATGCAGATCTCCCCCCTTTGATCTCCCGCCGTTCCGCCCCTTCTATTCCCCGCTCACCTTTCCCCCCCACCCCCCCTCACCCTCCCGCCATCTTTCCCAGCCTGAACTAACCTAACGATTTCTCATCTTCGCGGCCCGCGCCGCCGGCCGCCTCGTTTTATTGGCTGTGACACCAATCTCACAACAAATTTAGCACCTCATTTCCACAGCCATCAAATATTCCACCTCCATTATCCGGCTGATGCCGCGACGTGAGAGGGGTTTTCTGAAGTGGCCGCGACGCAACCACCGCCGCGGCCAATCGAGTTGTCATCGAGGGGGGGGACGAAAAAAAAAATGGCGTTAGATGTATTTTAAGATAACACCAGCAACGTGTCCCGGGCAGGGGCAGACTGACAACTCATGGGGCCCCCGGGCAATAGGGGATCATGGGGCCCCTGTGTCCTTGCCCAAACTCAAAAAAGCCTATGAAAAAGGTACCAGGGGCATCTCATGGGGCCCCCTACTGACCCCGGGCCCTCCAATAGGGGATCATGGGGCCCCTGTGTCCTTGCCCAAACTCAAAAAAGCCTATGAAAAAGGTACCAGGGGCATCTCATGGGGCCCCCTACTGACCCCGGGCCCTCAATAGGGGATCATGGGGCCCCTGTGTCCTTGCCCAAACTCAAAAAAGCCTATGGAAAAGGTACCAGGGGCATCTCATGGGGCCCCCTACTGACCCCGGGCCCTCAATAGGGGATCATGGGGCCCCTGTGTCCTTGCCCAAACTCAAAAAAGCCTATGAAAAAGGTACCAGGGGCATCTCATGGGGCCCCCTACTGACCCCGGGCCCTCAATAGGGGATCATGGGGCCCCTGTGTCCTTGCCCAAACTCAAAAAAGCCTATGAAAAAGGTACCAGGGGCATCTCATGGGGCCCCCTACTGACCCCGGGCCCTCCAATAGGGGATCATGGGGCCCCTGTGTCCTTGCCCAAACTCAAAAAAGCCTATGAAAAAGGTACCAGGGGCATCTCATGGGGCCCCCTACTGACCCCGGGCCCTCAATAGGGGATCATGGGGCCCCTGTGTCCTTGCCCAAACTCAAAAAAGCCTATGAAAAAGGTACCAGGGGCATCTCATGGGGCCCCCTACTGACCCCGGGCCCTCAATAGGGGATCATGGGGCCCCTGTGTCTTTGCCCAAATTCAAAAAAGCCAATGAAAAAGGTACCAGGGGCATCTCATGGGGCCCCCTACTGACTCCGGGCCCTCGTGCAGTGCCCGAGTTTCCAAATGGTCAGTCCGCCCCTGACGCAGTGTGATGTGCAGAATCGGATCGCATGGGTGTGAACACTCATGCGATCCGATTCTATTACGGACAAAAAGCCATATAAAATGTACAGCTTAAATTGCGCCGCACAAAATTTGCATGTGATTTGCGCAGGAATGCGGTGCGGTTCCTGTGCGAATCACATGCGATGTTCTGCACCGCAGAAGGGTGAACCCGGGTTCAAAAACATCAAGAATACGTACACACTGCATGCTTTTCTGCAGCGTCTCCGTTGAAGTCTACTGAACCACAAACGCACCGTTTTGCGCTTAAAAAAGTCCCTGGCCCTTTCCAAAATCGCAGCGGCTAAAGAAACAATAGATGTGTCTCATAGGGAACCATGTAAGTGCGCCAAAAGACGCATAGGAGCGAAACAGGCCTTAGGGCCCCTTCACACCGATGCGTTTTACTGCGTTTTTACCTTTACAAACGCATTTGCCGTGGCCCCCTACCTTTCCATTTAATAAGTAAATCCACTCAAACTGTCCGCATCCTCCTCCACCTCACATGATCTGCGGCAGCTTCTCCCCCCCCCCCAAGCGACCCCATTAGCTGGATCCCCGTTACGCGTGGGCGTTCGTACGGTCTGTGTTCCTTCGTTCGCCCCTCCCTCCCATGTTCCCACGCATACATTACAAGTAACAATCTGCAATTAGAAGCTCGTTTGCCAATAAAAAACCTAATAAAAAAAAAGGATGCTGGGGGAAAAAAAAGGCGCCGTGAAGAGTACAGAGCTCCCCTGTAACGCGGCGCCGAGAACGAAATGAAACCTCGAACTCGCCGCCTGGAGAAACAGCTAATTGAAATCAATCGGATATTTACTTTAAAACAAATGGCTCGGAGCGGAAAAGGAATCATCTCAGCAAGCATCAAAACAGCCCTGACGGAATCGGGGATCGAAAAATGGCTCGCGGCCCGGGAAACGCGAGGCCCCCGCCTGCGTCTGGAGAGGAAACTTGCTCTGGTTGCCCGTGGCAACCATTAGCGGTTTTCTTGGGTGAGGTAAAAATTTAGTTGCTAGGGGCAACCAGAGCTTTAGTTACCTTGGGTACCTCGAGAACCCGAGGTAATGACTGCTCCAGGAGTCGTCCTGAGTGCCTCGTCTGTGTTTGGATATGAAACCGGTCTCGCTGCCCGTGGCAACCCTTTGTGGCTTGCTTGGGAGAATCGAAAGACTTGGTTGCTAGAGGCAACTGGAGCATTTTTTTTACCTCAGGTACTTTGGGTACCTCCAGAACCTGAGGTAACGACTGCTCCAGGCATCGTCCTGAAGGCCTCGTCTGTGTTTGGATATGAAACCGGTCTCTCTGCCTGTGGCAACCGTTTGTGGCTTGCTTGGGAGAATCAAAAGACTTGCTTGCTTGGGGCAACTGGAGCATTTTTTTACCTCAGGTACTTTGGGTACCTTGAGAACCTGAGGTAACGACTGCTCCAGGAGTCGTCATGAAGGCCTTGTTTGTGTTTGGATATGAAACTGGTCTTGCTGCCTGTGGAAACCATTTGTGGCTTGCTTGGGAGAATCAAAAGACTTGGTTGCTAGGGGCAACTGGAGAATTTTTTACCTCAGGTACTTGGGGTACCTCAAGAACCTGAGGTAACAACTGCTCCAGGAGTCGTCCTGAAGGCCTCGTCTGTGTTTGGATATGAAATCAGTCTCGCCTGTGGCAACTGTTTGTGGCTTGCATGGGAGATCGATAGACTTGGTTGCTAGGGGCATCTGGAGCATTTTTTACCTCAGGTACTTTGGGTACCTCAAGAACCTGAGGTAACAACTGCTCCAGAAGTTGTCCTGAAGGCCTCATATGTGTTTGGATATGAAATCGGTCTTACCTGTGGCAACTGTTTGTGGCTTGCTTGGGAGATCGATAGACTTGGTTGCTAGGGGCAACTGGAGCATTTTTTTACCTCAGGTACATGAGGTAAGTCTTCCTGGAAATGGGCCATCAATCAGAGATTGATAAATGGCCCGTGGCCAGGAAAACGGGAGGCCCTTGCCTGCGTATGCAGAGAAAACTCACTTTTGTGGCCTGTGGCAACCATTGGCAGCTTTCATGGTAGAGGTAAAAATTTGGTTGCTAGGAGCAGCTGGAGTTTTAGTTACCTCAGGTAGTTTGAGTGCTTTGAGAACCTGAGGTAACAACTGCTCCAGGAGTCCTCCTGGAAATGTGTAGGCCTCATCTGTGTTTGGAAATGAAACCGATCTTGTTGCCCATGGCAACTGTTTGTTGCTTGCTTGGGAGATCGAAAGACTTAGTTGCTAGGGACAATTTTTACCTCAGATACTTTTGGTACCCAAGGCAACAACTGCTCCTGGAGTCTTCCTGGAAATGTGTGGGCCTCGCCTGTGTGGAGAGGTAATGGTCTTGTTGCCCATTAAAACGGTCCATGGCTTTCATGAACGAAAGATAAATTGGTTACTAGGGGCAATTGGAGCATTTTTCTCCCCATGTACTTTGAGAACCTGAGGTAACAACTGCTCCAGGAGTCCTTCTGGAAATATGTAGGCCTCATCTGTGTTTGGATATGAAACCAATCATAGGGACAACTAAAACTTTTTTTTAACCTCAGGTACTTTTAGTACTTCAAGTTGACAAAGGCTCCAGGAGTGCTTCTGAAAATTAGTGGGCCTTGCCTTTGTCTGGGGAGAAAAAAGTGGCCTTGTTGCCCATGGCAATACTTCATAGCTTACTTCGGAGAATAAAAACTTGGTTGTTAGGGGCAACTACAGTGTTTTTTACCTCTGGTACTTTGCATACCTCAAGTTCCTGAGGTAACTGCTCAAGGAGTCTTCCTGGAAATGTGCAGGTGTCTAAAAAGAAAACCAGTTTTGTTGCCCATGGCAACCATGCATGACTTTAATAGACGAATGAAGATTCGGTTGCTAGGGTTGGATAAAAAATTGGTTCCTGGGGCAACAGGAGCATTTTTTTTTACCTCAGATTCTTCGGGTTCCTCAAGTACCTCACCCGTGTCTGGAAGGAAGACCAGTTCTGTTGATCATGGCAACAATTTGGAGGATGGAGCTGACCAAAGAGAATGGGGAAGGGAAACCGTTCTAGATAGAGTTGTGAGGAGATAGAAATACCATCACTGGGGACATTCACCATCTGTGGTTGTCCTGGTGACCACTATCACAGGAAAGCCAACATTTTTACAGTTGACACCAGTTCAGGAACAATGGGAAATCTTCCTAAGGAGGCACATGTTCCAGTGGCAATGGTCTAAGGCTGGTAGTTGTTCCAGGCTGTTGATCCGCATTTTACCACCTTTACGAACGCCTACCTACAAATTTCCATGATAGTCACTCAAATTCAACTTGGCATGTCGCATTTGGTAAGCCAAACGCGCCCATCGAAGTCATCAGAAGCAAACTGCAACCATGTGCTTGGGAGGCAGTTGCGGTGCGGTATTTGAGGAGGCAGCATTGAGGAGGCAGCAGGACAGCAGAACGCCTGCAAACTGCCACTCAACCACCTCTGAAAAGCGTTCCACCACAGATCGCGGGATGGTTACGTCTGCTGCCCATGTGAATGGAGCCTAAAATGGGATTTCTTGTCACTTTGGAGAAAGTTCTTCTCACTTCTTGTGGTTCCTCCAGGACGGGAAGTGAAGGGAAATCTCTCTAGTCCCAACAGATCTTCTAACCCTTCACACTTCTCCACAAAACAAAACGAACATTTGGACATTGTTTTTGGAATCCTTCACATTCAGGAGCTTCCAATCTAAAGTCCTCACCAAGAAGGCAGAAACAGTTTTTGGGATGAAGCCAGTTGACCCACCAGTCAAGTTTTTGGACCGTTTTGGAGACGTGAGCAATGGCAGGAAACCCATGACCAGAGCCTACAAACTCCATGTCTCTGCTGCCCGTTGCGGGGGAACCAAACCTGGAATTTTTTGCATATAAAACTAATAACCCCCATGAGTGTTGACACGCGGCCCATCTTCTAGCACCAACTCCATATGGTTGTCGCGTTCGCTCCACAGAAAGCCGCCAATTAGCATCATCCGCGGCCCGGTCTGCCGTCTCCCTGGGCCCTCCCTTGTACTCCTATTTCCAAGCAAATTATGTGCTCTGTTTCACACATCTCCCTAAACACGCGGCCCCAGGAATGTTACGGGCCCCAAAGACCTTCTGCTTCTATCATAGAGAACATCCCCCACCCTTGCCGAGATCCCTGCGGGACACCCTCTGCCTCCATTATCATTTTTCCTGAAAAAAATGTCATGCAACTGGACGAGGACGGGAAGGAGGTGGAGGGGGGGGAGGTACAAGTACGCAACTTCTGCCCCAAACCATCTTCGTATCTGAAGACGCAAATCCCAAAAGTCGTACGTTGAGGGCTTGTTATATGTAAGGAGCGGGTTGACTTTGTGGCCTGATAGAAATGGAAACAGCAACTCCTACTGCCTTCGTCCCTGAACGGAGAGCGCCCTAAAAGCCAGTACTACTCGGTACAAGGTTCATCCTCGTCCTACCACCGCCTGCCATAGGTTCTGAAAGGCTGCCGGCAGCACTAAGGTTCACACCTACCGTCTCATGAATGCATTTTTGCACGCATTTTCATGCTACACGCATAGGAAGCTCATTCATTCCAGTGGGGTTCCCTACACACCAAAGCAGCTCAAGTACCTTTTGGGCACCTCTGCTCGCTACGTGTTGGGGTGCTATTAATGGTGGTAAGCATGGCATGCATTTTTGCGCGTTTTCACTCTACACCTAGGGAGGCCTAGTCCTCTCCATGGACTGCCCTACACACTCCAACTGCGCCAAAGTAGCTCATGTACCTTTTGGGGTGCCATTAATGGTGGTAAGCGTGGCATGCATTTTTCACGCTACACATAGGGCAGCCTAGTCCTCTCCATGGACTGCCCTACACACGACAACTGTGCCAAAGTAGCTCATGTACCTTTTGGGCTCCTCTGCTCTCTACGTGTTGGGGTGCCATTAATGGTGGTAAGCATGGCATGCATTTTTGCACGTTTTCACACTACACACATAGGGTGGCCTAGTCCTCTCCATGGACTGTCCTACGCACGACAACTGCGCCAAAGTAGCTCATATACCTTTTGGGCACCTCTGCTTGCTACGTGTTGGAGTGCCATTAATGGTGGAAAGCATGGCATGCATTTTTGCGCGTTTTCACGCTACACACATAGGGCAGCTTAGTCCTCTCCATAGACTGTCCTACACACGACAACTGCGCGGAAGTAGCTCATATACCTTTTGGGCACCTCTGCTCGCTACGTGTTGGGGTGCCATTAATGGTGGTAAACATGGCATGCATTTTTCACGCTACACACATAGGGCAGCCTAGTCCTCTCCATGGACTGCTCTACACACAGCAACTGCACCAAAGTAGCTCATGTACCTGTTGGGCACCTCTGCTCACTATGTATTGGGGTGCCATTAATGGTGGTAAGCATGGCATGCATTTTTGCGCGTTTTCACGCTACACACATAGGGCGGTCTAGTCCTCTCCATGGATTGCTCTACATACGACAACTGTGCCAAAGTAGCTCATGTACCTGTTGGGCACCTCTGCTCTCTACGTTTTTGGGGTGTCATTAATGGTGGTAAGCATGGCATGCATTTTTCACGCTACACATAGGGCGGCCTAGTCCTCTCCATGGACTCCTCTACACACGACAACTGCGCCAAAGTAGCTCATGTACCTTTTTGGCACCTCTGGAAAGCATGGCATGCATTTTTCACGCTACACACATAGGGCGGCCTAGTCCTCTCCATGGACTGCCCTACACACGACAAATGTGCCAAAGTATCTCATGTACCTTTTGGGCACCCCTGCTCGCTACGTGTTGGGGTGCCATTAATGGTGGTAAGCATGGCATGGATTTTTCACTCTACACACATAGGGCGGCCTAGTCCTCTCCATGGACTGCCCCACACATGATAACTGTGCCAAAGTAGCTCATGTACCTTTTGGGCACCTCTGCTCTCTACGCGTTGGGGTGCTATTAATGGTGGTAAGCATGGCATGCATTTTTGAGCGTTTTCACGCTACACACATAGGGCGGCCTAGTCCTCTCCATAGACTGCTCTACACACGACAACTGCGCCAAAGTAGCTCATGTACCTTTTGGGCACTTCTGCTCGCTACGTGTTGGGGTGCCATTAATGGTGGTAAGCATGGCATGCATTTTTCACGCTACACATAGGGCGGCCTAGTCCTCTCCATGGACTCCTCTACACACGACAACTGCGCCAAAGTAGCTCATGTACCTTTTTGGCACCTCTGGAAAGCATGGCATGCATTTTTCACGCTACACACATAGGGCGGCCTAGTCCTCTCCATGGACTGCCCTACACACGACAAATGTGCCAAAGTAGCTCATGTACCTTTTGGGCACCCCTGCTCGCTACGTGTTGGGGTGCCATTAATGGTGGTAAGCATGGCATGGATTTTTCACTCTACACACATAGGGCGGCCTAGTCCTCTCCATGGACTGCCCCACACATGATAACTGTGCCAAAGTAGCTCATGTACCTTTTGGGCACCTCTGCTCTCTACGCGTTGGGGTGCTATTAATGGTGGTAAGCATGGCATGCATTTTTGAGCGTTTTCACGCTACACACATAGGGCGGCCTAGTCCTCTCCATAGACTGCTCTACACACGACAACTGCGCCAAAGTAGCTCATGTACCTTTTGGGCACTTCTGCTCGCTACGTGTTGGGGTGCCATTAATGGTGGTAAGCATGGCATGCATTTTTCACGCTACACATAGGGCGGCCTAGTCCTCTCCATGGACTCCTCTACACACGACAACTGCGCCAAAGTAGCTCATGTACCTTTTTGGCACCTCTGGAAAGCATGGCATGCATTTTTCACGCTACACACATAGGGCGGCCTAGTCTTCTCCATGGACTGCCCTACACACGACAAATGTGCCAAGGTAGCTCATGTACCTTTTGGGCACCCCTGCTCGCTACGTGTTGGGGTGCCATTAATGGTGGTAAGCATGGCATGGATTTTTCACGCTACACACATAGGGCGGCCTAGTTCTCTCCATGGACTGCCCCACACATGATAACTGCGCCAAAGTAGCTCATGTACCTTTTGGGCACCTCTGCTCTCTACGCGTTGGGGAGCCATTAATGGTGGTAAGCATGGCATGCATTTTTGAGCGTTTTCACGCTACACACATAGGGCGGCCTAGTCCTCTCCATAGACTGCTCTACACACGACAACTGCGCCAAAGTAGCTCATGTACCTTTTGGGCACTTCTGCTCGCTACGTGTTGGGGTGCCATTAATGGTGGTAAGCATGGCATGGATTTTTCAAGCTACACACATAGGGCAGCCTAGTCCTCTCCATGGACTGCCCCACACACGACAACTGCGCCAAAGTAGCTCATGAACTTTTTGGGCCTTAAGCTTTGCACATTTTTTGAGGTGTCAAGGGCAGGAACTATGCTCCACCATTGAGGGAATAATGGCCCAAGGGCCAGATAACAGCAAGCAAAGGCTCGCATCCGGACACCAGGCCGTAGTTTGGAGACCCCTGAGCTAGAAGATGCCGGACGTCCCCCAGCCAGGAAATGAGGCGGAGCTCTATCTGACATCTAATGCACATTGTGGGAAGCTCGCAGTGTGCGGTGAAATCAGAGTAAGCCATTTCAGCCTGTAGATACGGCTCCCTCCAGTACTCACCGGGTTACAGAGAAGGAAAAAAACAAAAGTCCATTTTGAGTTTCAATCAGTTACGCTCTTTTTTTTTTTTTTTTCTTTTGTGGCTTGCAGGGGTTGATAACATGCCGTCAAGAAAAAAAAAAAAAAAACAGAAAACAGCTTTTTCTCAAATGCCAGCAAAATGAATATGTAAATTTTATTGTGAGCAATTAAGTGCGCCAGGCGAGTTTTGCCTGAATCTGACAGCAGAGGAAGAATACGTCTCCTCCAGACTTGAAGATGTTTTATTTTTCATTCCTTAAACTGCACAGCGGAGACGATTCACGCTGCTGCGGCAATTACACCGCAGAAAGAAGAGACGGTGAAAAAAAAAAAAACAACCCGCGTTTCTCATCGCATCTGCGGAATAAAATCATAACAATGCGAAGGAGCAGACAGGCTGAGCGAGTCATTCATACCGGGATCTTTATTGTGTGCCATGAAAAAAGGCGAGCATTAACCCGCAATGACACGGCACATCCAAACCATTAGCTGACGCACGGCGGGCCTTTGGCGCTTCGGATGCCGCTATGATCGTTCCACAGCCTTACGGACTATATCGGCGGCCTGGGATTTGAGGGTAAGTAAGGGTGGGGGCAGGGAGGTTGGGTAAAACTGGCTGGACTAAAGGTACCCCTAAGACATGACTATGGACAGATCCAGCCTGGACCAGGCTTAAAGGGCATGTACACCCCAACAATCAACTTATCTTCCATTGGCTCTGTTCTATATATCAGTGAAAGCATTTTGTTATATTTGTTCGATCAACGCCAAAAATATCTGCTGATGCTTCCAGAAATCTGGCAGCATCAGCAGATATTTTTGGCATTGATCGAACAGATATAACAAAATGCTTTCACTACTATAGCTCAGAGAATCAGCTGTCACTTTCCCCGGAGCTAAAGGAAACTCTCAAGGGGTGTACAATCTAAGGTCCCTGACCCTCAAGGGGAGTACAATCTAAGGTCCCTGACCCCCAAGGGGTGTACAATCTAAGGTCCCTAACCCTCAATAGGCGTACAATATAAGGTCCCTAACCCTCAATGGGCGTACGATCTAAGGTCCCTAACCCTCAAGGGGTGTACAATCTAAGGTCCCTAACCCTCAAGGGGCGTACGATCTAAGGTCCCTAACCCTCAATGGGCGTACGATCTAAGGTCCCTAACCCTCAATAGGCGTACAATATAAGGTCCCTAACCCTCAAGGGGCGTACGATCTAAGGTCCCTAACCCTCAAGGGGTGTACAATCTAAGGTCCCTAACCCTCAAGGGGCGTACGATCTAAGGTCCCTAACCCTCAATGGGCGTACAATCTAAGGTCCCTAACCCTGAATGGGCATACAATCTAAGGTCCCTAACCCTCAGGGGTGTACAATATAAGGTCCCTGACCCTCAAGGGGTGTACAATCTAAGGTCCCTAACCCTCAATGGGCGTACAATCTAAGGTCCCTAACCCTCAGGGGTGTACAATATAAGGTCCCTGACCCTCAAGGGGTGTACAATCTAAGGTCCCTAACCCTCAAGGGGCATACAATCTAAGGTCCCTGACCCTCAAGGGGTGTGCAATCTAAGGTCCCTAACCCTCAGGGGGTGTACAATCTAAGTTCCCTAACCCTCAAGGGGCATACAATCTAAGGTCCCTAACCCTCAAGGGGTGTGCAATCTAAGGTCCCTAACTGATATTCATACATACACATACTAGGGCCAATTTAGACAGGAGCATGTCACCTACCAGCATGTCTTTGGAGTGTGGGAGGAAACCCACACAGGCACAGGGAGAACATGCAAACGCCAGGCAAGTGGCACTGTGGTTGGAATTTGAACCAACGACCCGAGTACTGCCAGGCGGAAGTGCTAACCATTTAGCCACTGTGCTGGTAATATAAAGTCTTTGGACCAGGGGCGGACTGACCATTTGGAAACTTGGGCAGTGCCCGAGGGCCTGGGGTCAGTAGGGGGCCCCATGAGATGCCCCTGGTACCTTTTTCATAGGCTTTTTTGAGTTTGGGCAAGGACACAGGGGCCCCATGATCCCCTATTGCCCGGGGGCCCCATGAGTTGTCAGTCCGCCCCTGCTTTGGACCTCCCAGTTCAATGGACTGCACAGGATTGGCCAACAGATTGGGGACAGAACCAACTGCCAACTACATCTCTCTGGCCCCCTGGTAAGATCCGCCCCCTGGTTGGTTGTGTCTCTGCCCCTCCCACTAAGCCATAACCGAGGATTCACTCTTGTGTATTTGGGAGTCCCCAACGATTTCTTTATTGTGATGTCTGCAATCTTCGAACCAATCAGAATCCACCCCAAACTGAAGGATGCTTTTAGGTGGAGCCACCCTTAAATTATAACCAGGGGCGGACTGACCATTTGGGAACTCGGGCACTGCCGAGGGCCCGGGGTCAGTAGGTGACCCCATGAGATGCCCCTGGTACCTTTCATAGACTTTTTTGGGTGTGGTTTGAGTGTGGGCGAGGACACAGGGGCCACATGATCCCCTATTGCCCGGGGGCCCAATGAGTTGTCAATCCGCCCCTGATTATAACTGAGAGAATGGTGAACGCACAGCTAACACATCTCCAGGAAAAGAAAAAAAAGAGCAGAGAATTCCTTTAGAGGAGTTCTTTGTGGAAGGCGCTCGCTCCTTTCAGCCAGAGACGGTGTAATCTTACACATTCCTGCCGAGCCAGACGCTCCGCCAAATGAACAATCGCCCATTAGAAGCGCGTAGTACGAGGTGCGGCGGCGTAAAGACGGCCCATCTGCTGCACAGAAACGCACGTCTTGTCGATATCTGTCAAAGATCCGTCAAGCCGGCTCCTGCGGGGGCCCTTCGGCCTCGATTGCAATATTGTTCTTATTTAGCTAATGGAATGTCAATCAGCGGCCGGCCCCGGTAAGACGAGGTAATTGGAATTTCTGAGCCGCTGAATTGTGGAACAACCCGGGGTCAGACAGGAGAGCCGACCCCCCCCCCGACGTGACCAGGCATCCTGTCAACTAGTCGCTGGCGCAGCACCGGCGGCGAACGAGCGTCACCGCAAATGAGCGATCGACATTGTTCCCTGCTCTATAGGCAGATTACAATGAATGTCATTAGTTGATTCTCTCTTCTTGGAAAGCAGAGCGATAAAGAACATTTCGTGGATGACTCCGAGCGAATCGGATCGGTCTGATTATGTCCATTATGGGGCGGACTGACCATTTGGAAACTCGGGCAGTGCCCGAGGGCCCGGGGTCAGTAGGGGGCCCCATGAGATGCCCCTGGTACCTTTTTCATAGGTTTTTTTGAGTTTGGCCAAGGACACAGGGGCCCCATGTTCCCCTATTGAGGGCCCGGGGTCAGTAGGGGGCCCCATGAGATGCCCCTGGTACCTATTTCATAGTCTTTTTTGAGTTTGGGCAAGGACACAGGGGCCCCATGTTCCCCTATTGAGGGCCCGGGGTCAGTAGGGGGCCCCATGAGATGCCCCCAGTACCTTTTTCATAGGCTTTTTTGAGTTTGGGCAAGGACACAGGGGCCCCATGATCCCCTATTGAGGGCCCGGGGTCAGTAGGGGGCCCCATGAGATGCCCCTGGTACCTTTTTCATAGGCTTTTTTGAGTTTGGGCAAGGACACAGGGGCCCCATGATCCCCTATTGAGGGCCCGGGGTCAGTAGGGGGCCCCATGAGATGCCCCTGGTACCTATTTCATAGTCTTTTTTGAGTTTGGGCAAGGACACAGGGGCCCCATGTTCCCCTATTGAGGGCCCGGGGTCAGTAGGGGGCCCCATGAGATGCCCCCAGTACCTTTTTCATAGGCTTTTTTGAGTTTGGGCAAGGACACAGGGGCCCCATGATCCCCTATTGAGGGCCCGGGGTCAGTAGGGGGCCCCATGAGATGCCCCTGGTACCTTTTTCATAGGCTTTTTTGAGTTTGGGCAAGGACACAGGGGCCCCATGATCCCCTATTGAGGGCCCGGGGTCAGTAGGGGGCCCCATGAGCTGCCCCTGGTACCTTTTTCATAGGCTTTTTTGAGTTTGGGCAAGGACACAGGGGCCCCATGATCCCCTATTGTCCGAGGGCCCCATGAGTTCTCAGTCCGCCCCTGTGTCCATATTTCTGTGCTCAAAGCGGTACCTTTTTTTGCATGGAAATATGTATTTTTTTTATTGTAGGCCTGTAATTCTTAGGAATAACTCACTGAAATCTGTCCGACAAGAGTCTAGTAAACATCCCGGGTAAGATAAAATTTGAAACACGAAATCATAAATTATAATTTAATAAATAATCATAAAAAATAATAATATAATAATAATAAATTTATTTCAATAATATAATCAAACCATAAACACTGAAATTTGAAATATAGCGCCAAGTTCGCACACAGGGGCGGACTGACCATTTGGAAACTTGGGCACTGCCCGAGGGCCCGGGTCAGTAGGGGGCCCCATGAGATGCCCCTGGTACCTTTTTCATAGGCTTTTTTTGAGTTTGGGCAAGGACACAGGGGCCCCATGATCCCCTATTGAGGGCCCGGGGTCAGTAGGGGGCCCCATGAGATTCCCCTGGTACCTTTTTTATAGGCTTTTTTGAGTTTGGGCAAGGACACAGGGGCCCCATGATCCCCTATTGAGGGCCCAGGGTCAGTAGGGGGCCCCATGAGATGCCCCTGGTACCTTTTTCATAGGCTTTTTTGAGTTTGGGCAAGGACACAGGGGCCCCATGATCCCCTATTGAGGGCCCGGGGTCAGTAGGGGGCCCCATGAGATGCCCCTGGTACCTTTTTCATAGGCTTTTTTGAGTTTGGGCAAGGACACAGGGGCCCCATGATTCCCTATTGAGGGCCCAGGGTCAGTAGGGGGCCCCATGAGCTGCCCCTGGTACCTTTTTTTATGGCCGGAGTAAGCCCAGCATCTGCTATTATGGCCGGAGCAGGGGCGGACTGACCATTTGGAAACTCGGGCACTGCCCGAGGGCCCGGGGTCAGTAGGGAGCCCCATGAGATGCCCCTGGTACCTTTTTCATAGGCTTTTTTGAGTTTGGGCAAAGACACAGGGGCCCCATGATCCCCTATTGCCCGAGGGCCCCATGAGTTGTCAGTCCGCCCTTGTGTCCATATTTCTGTGCTCAAAGCGGTACTTTTTTTGCATGGAAATATGTATTTTTTTTATTGTAGGCCTGTAATTCTTAGGAATAACTCACTGAAATCTGTCTGAACAAGAGTCTAGTAAACATCCCGGTGATGATAAAATTTGAAACATGAAATCATAAATTATTTAATAAGTAATCATAAAAAATAATAATAATATAATAATACATTTAATTCAATAATATAATCAAACCAAAAACACTGAAATGTGAAATATAGCGCCAAGTTCGCACATCGCTGAGCAAAGTCGCAGAATCGTTTTCAGTGTCTGATGAGGAATTTCCCCCACCAATCATTATCACTCAATTCTGCAAGTGGTTCTGATTTACTATCGCTGTTCTCTAGCCGGTCTAAAACCGAATTAAAGGGACGCTTTTTGGACGCCGTGGACGTTTCTCAGTTTCCAGGCAGAAAGGGCGGTAAAAATGCAGGCAGGGCGTAGGACAAAGCACTCGGGACAACATGTATGTGAAATGGTTTGATACAGGAATGTTATACTATGTGATTTTATGGTTTTAGTGAATGTCACTTTTTGTCATTTTCAAATTTCCCGCCAGTTCCGTCCCCCGACGACGCAGGGAACGGAACCCGGAAGACAGATGCCGGTATCGGCCGGAGGAGATGGCCGGGGACACTGCAGGGGGGACATCGCGGGAGCGCAGGACAAGGTAAGAGAAGAGATCCCGGAGGAAAGGTAAGCCCAAGTGTAGCTCGGGGTGGGGTTACCGCTTCTGGTGCTGAAACTTTACCCCGAGCTACACTCGGAAATACCGCCAGGGGGGCTACAGGAACAATCGAGGTCAATGGGAACGGCGAAGACTCAACGTCACGATCTAATTCACCTGTGTGAATGTTTTAAAGGTTAGGGATTGGATTGTCACATAGTTACATAGTTAGTCTGGCTGAAAAAAGACAAAAGTCCATCCAGTTCAACCATTAAAAAAAAAAGTTATAATCCTACACCCACAGTTGATCCAGAGGAAGGCAAAAAATCCAGCAAAGCACGATCCAATTTGCTCCTGCAGGGGAAAACAATTCCTTCCCGATCCCCTGAAAGGCAATCGGATATTCCCTGGAAGAACGTCACCTATAAATGTTATATCCAGTTATATTCTGTGTATCCAAGAAAGAATCCACTGAGCTGACCACAACCAACTCTTGAGGGAGTCTATTCCACATTTCCACAGCTCTCACTGTGAAGAACCCTTTCCGTGTTTGGAGATTACATTTCTTTTCCTCCAGATGTCTTTGCAGAATTTTTTTTGGTGTACACCATGACCACCGATGGAAGTTTTGGGTGTCCCCATCCACCTTTCAAAGTTCTAAATTTTCCTGACACATTCTCCATACAGAGATGGTGGGAATCCCTCATAATGGGCACAGCAGGTGTACAGACCTGGGAACTTAGCACAGGGATGGTGGGAACCCCTCATAATGGGCACAGCAGGTGTACAGACCCGGGAACTCAGCAAAGGATGGTGGGAACCCCTCATAATGGGCTCAGCAGGTGTACAGACCCAGGAAATCAGCACAGGGATGGTGGGAACCCCTCATAATGGGCACCGCGGGCGTACAGACCCGGGAACTCAGCACAGGGATGGCGGGAACCCCTCATAATGGGCACAGCGGGTGTACAGACCTGGGAACTCAGCACAGGGATGGTGCCCCCGAAAAATATCAGGAGTGACACACACCAACTGAACCATTACTGCTATTTAGGTGGAGTGACCCTTTAATTTTTTCCAAAAGAAGAGGATCCCCCACCATTCACGTTCCGTCCTTTGAATCGGATATACCGTCTCGGTACCAAAGCGAGCGGAGAACTGTCATCCGGCGCTGGAGCAGAGACAGTATATCTAATTCAAAAGATGTTGGAGATTTAATCTCAGGCTCACATCGTAACTCAATATTATCACACGCTCGCTCCGATGTTTATTCGTCTGCAGAGAGCCGGCTTTATACAGTGTGCAGAACACATCTCAAATCTTCCAGATTAGACCCTCTCCAGAACGAGGCAGCCGGCAACACCGACACACCGAACCGAGAACATTTCCTTACCTCTTATCGTGGCAAGGTGAGGGAAAAGACGCAAGTCCATGGAGTTCGGCCAATCATCGAAATGAATAGATAATTCAATTGAAACCCTCCATATACAGAACACATTATTCACTGACAATCCAGATACGGAACCCAATATTGACACATGATCCAGATCCAGAACCCAATATTGACACATGATCCAGAACCCAATATTGACACATGATCCAGATCCAGAACCCAATATTGACACATGATCCAGATCCAGAACCCAATATTGACACATGATCCAGATCCAGAACCAAATATTCATAGATGATCCAGATCCAGAACCCAATATTCATTGATGATACAGAACCAGGGGCGGACTGACCATTTGGAAACTCAGGCACTGCCCGAGGGCCCGGGGTCAGTAGGGGGCCCCATGAGATGCCCCTGGTACCTTTTTCATAGGCTTTTTTGAGTTTGGGCAAGGACACAGGGGCCCATGATCCCCTATCGCCCGGGGGCCCCATGATCCCATAGATGATCCAGATCAGAACCCAATATTCTTTGATGATACAGAAAACAATATTCACAAACAATTCAGATACTGGACCCAATATTTACTAACAATCCAGATATGCAACCCAGTATTTACAGATGTTCTGGATACAGAACCAAATATTCATAGATGATCTAGATCCAGAACCCAATATTCATTGGTAAAACAGAAACCAATATTCACAGATGATACAGAACCCAATATTCACAAACAATTTAGATACTGAACCCAATATTTACAGATGTTCCAGATACAGAACCAAATATTCATTGATGATACAGAACCCAATATTTACAGATGTTCCAGATACAGAACCCAATATTTACTAACAATCCAGATATCCAACCCAGTATTTACAGATGTTCCGGATACAGAACCAAATATTCATAGATGGTCCACATCCAGAACCCAATATTCATTGATGATACAGAAACCAATATTCACAAACAATTCAAATACTGAACCCAATATTTTCAAATGTTCCAGATACAGAACCAAATATTCATAGAAGATCCAGAACCCAATATTCATTGATGATACAGAACCCATTATTCACTAACAACCCAGATACGGAACCCAATATTGATAGATGTTCCAGGAACAGAACCTAATATTCACAGAAAATCTACATACAGAACCCAGTAGTCACAGATGGTCCAGATACAGAACCCAATATTCACAGATGATCCAGATCCAGAACCCAATATTCACAGATGATCCAGATATGGGACCCAATATTCACAGATGATAAGGATACAGAACTCAATATTTACAGATGATCCAGATCCAGAACCCAGTAGTCACAAATGATCCAGATAGAGAACCCAATATTCATAAATGATCCAGACACATTACCCATTATTCATAGATGATCCAGATACAGAACCCATTATTCATAGATGATCCAGACACATAACTCAATATTCATAGATGATCCAGACACAAAACCCAATATTCATAGATGATCCAGACATAGAACTCAATATTCATAGATGATCCAGACACATTACCCATTATTCATAGATGATCCAGACACAGAACCCAATATTCATAGATGATCCAGACACATAACCCATTATTCATAGATGATCCAGACACAAAACCCAATATTCATAGATGATCCAGACACATAACCCATTATTCATAGATGATCCAGACATAGAACTCAATATTCATAGATGATCCAGACACATTACCCATTATTCATAGATGATCCAGACACAGAACCCAATATTCATAGATGATCCAGACACATTACCCATTATTCATAGATGATCCAGGAACAGAACCCAATATTCATAGATGATCCAGACACAGAACCCATTATTCATAGATGATCCAGGAACAGAACCCAATATTCATAGATGATCCAGACACAGAACCCAATATTCATAGATGATCCAGACACATAACCCAATATTTACATACATAAACATTATTGCCGGCAGGGGCGGACTGACAACTCATGGGGCCCCCGAGCAATAGGGGATCATGGGGCCCCTGTGTCCTTGCCCAAACTCAAAAAAGCCTATGAAAAAGGTACCAGGGGCATCTCATGGGGCCCCCTACTGACCCCGGGCCCTCGGGCAGTGCCCGAGTTTCCAAATGGTCAGTCCGCCCCTGATTGCTGGTTATATTTTCTGCATTGAGGAATGCATCCAGCTTTTTTAACCTCTTCAGCTCTTTAGATGTGCCTAGTACGTCCTGAGCTGGAAGAGGTTAAAAGCTCTTTTATGGAAAACAAGCACTTTTATGGGACTGGTTAGGTGATAGTTCTTGCTACAGTGATTTCACAGGAATCAGCTCAGGAGTGTCAAACTGGCGGCCCTCCAGCTGTTGCCAAACCTCAAGTCCCATCATGCCTCTGCCTTTGGGAGTCATGCTGGTAAATGTCAGTCTTGCAATGCCTCATGGGACTTGGAGCTTGGGCAGTACAGTGGCTAAATGGTTAGCAATTTCCCCTGGCAGTACTAGAGTCACTGGTTCAAATCCCAACCACAGCACCACCTGCCTGGAGTTTGCATGTTCTCTCTGTGCCTGCGTGGGTTTCCCTCCCGCACTCCAAAGACATGCTGGGAGGTTAATTGGTTCCTGTCTATATTGGCTCTAGTATGTGTATGTATGAATGTAAGTTAGGGACCTTAGATTGTACACCTCTTGAGGGTCAGGGACCTTAGATTGTACGCCCCTTGAGGGTTAGGGACCTTAGATTGTACGCCCCTTGAGGGTTAGGGACCTTAGATTGTACACCCCTTGAGTGTTAGGGACCTTAGATTGTACACCCCTTGAGGGTTAGGGACCTTAGATTGTATGCTCCTTGATTGTTAGGGACCTTAGATTGAACGCCCCTTGAGTGTTAGGGACCTTAGATTGTTCGCCCCTTGAGGGTTAGGGACCTTAGATTGTACACCCCTTGAGGGTTAGGGACCTTAGATTGTACACTCCTTGAGGGTTAGGGACCTTAGATTGTACACCTCTTGAGGGTTAGGGACCTTAGATTGTACGCCCCTTGAGGGTTATGGACCTTAGATTGTACGCCCCTTGAAGGTTGGGGACCTTAGATTGTACGCTCCTTGAGGGTCAGGGACCTTAGATTGTATGCCCCTTGAGGGTTAGGGACCTTAGATTGTACACCCTTTGAGGGTTAGGGACCTTAGATTGTATGCCCCTTGAGGGTTAGGGACCTTAGATTGTATGCCCCTTGAGGGTTAGGGACCTTAGATTGTACGCCCCTTGAGGGTTAGGGACCTTAGATTGTACGCCCCTTGAGGGTTATGGACCTTAGATTGTACACCCCTTGAGGGTCAGGGACCTTAGATTGTACACCCCTTGAGGGTCAGGGACCTTAGATTGTATGCCCCTTGAGGGTCAGGGACCTTAGATTGTATGCCCCTTGAGGGTTAGGGACCTTAGATTGTACGCCCCTTGAGGGTCAGGGACCTTAGATTGTACGCCCCTTGAGGGTCAGGGACCTTAGATTGTACACCCCTTGAAGGTTAGGGACTGATGTGAATGTGCAATATATATGTTAAGTGCTGCATAAATTGATGGTACTATATAAGTACCTGAAATAAATAAACAGCTGGAGGGCCACCAGTTTGACACCCGTTAGCACATGCATACTAGTCCAATCTAACTGCAAAAAAAGACACACCTAAATCTCAGTCTTAAAAGCGAGGATAGGCCTAAATGCTAAGGAGCATGAAAAGGCATTTATTTTGACCATCTTTTCTAAAGAGGATTCAAAATAATTAATAGTAGGATCTTTTAAAAAGTTGCGAAGACAGAAAATCGCAGCTCCAAGTGTCTTCGCAAAGCCCCCGGGAGACGCAAATATATATCTCTTTCGATCAATGCTTCCAACTCTCCTGAGACTTTGCTCATCACCCGCACAAATGATGACCTTGGCTCAGGATCCCGGCACAATGGCGCTGTAATTAATAGGAATACCACGTACGTCTTTTTACTGACACCTGTACACTTCATAGCACCGAGTTAGGCGTAATCCATCTTCATCACGCTATCGATGCCTGGCCGTCTTTCTGATGGGCCCTAACTGCTTTCAGATGAAGCCAGGCGCCAGTCACGCCATCAGTTATTCTGCAAGAAAGCCCCGTGGTAGAAAATTAAGTCCCTACTAATAAAGTTCTGATTTAAGATGGAGAAATGATGATTTGACAGCTCGTGTTAACCATGCCAGCACTGCCAAAGTGACGGAGACCACTTATGCCCCATTTATTAGGGCTGTAAATTAGACATAAAAGACTCTCTGGCAGTTATAGGGTTGACCCTCTCTGAAATGTAGGTGGATGCTAAAGTGTCAAAGCACCTAATAAACTGTCTGACTTGTGGCCACCTGAGCATCTCATCTATATGAGCTTGTTGGATATCCCATTCCAAAATCATGGATAATGATATGGAGATGCCCCCCCTTCACATATGTGGACACCTGACCTGACTGGGAGTCTAGATGAGCTTTTTGAAGGTCCTGTTCCAAAACCACGGCCATTATTATAGAGCTGGTTCCCTTTTCTAGCTCTAACGGTCTCCTCTCTTCTAGGAGTTCTTCTAGAACATTTGTGAGGTCAGGTACCAATGTTATATGAGAACAACTGGCTGGCTATTGGAATTCCAATTCATCCTAAAGGTGTTCAGAAGGGTTGAGGTCAGGGATCTGTGAAGGCCACTCGAGTTCTTCCACACCAAACAAAAGAACATTTACGAGGTCAGGTACTGAGGTTGGATGCGAAGACCTGACTCGCAAATGGCATTCCAATTAATCCCAAAACTGTTCAGCAGGGTTGAGGTCAAAGATCTGTGAAGACCACTCGAGTTCTTCCACACCAAACAAAAGAAGATTTATGAGGTCAGGTACTGATGTTGGATGAGAAGACCTGGCTAACAATTGGCATTCCAATTAATCCCAAAACTGTTCAGAAGGGTTGAGGTCAGGGATCTGTGAAGGACTTGAGCGGCTTGTACTCTAAACCCTATTGAACACTCGAGTTCTTCCACACCAAACAAAAGAACATTTATGAGGTCAGGTACTGAGGTTGGATGCGAAGACCTGGCTCGCAATTGGCATTCCAATTAATCCCAAAACTGTTCAGCAGGGTTGAGGTCAAAGATCTGTGAAGACCACTCGTGTTCTTCCACACCAAACAAAAGAACATTTATCAGGTCAAGTACTGATGTTGGATGAGAAGACCTGGCTAACAATTGGCATTCCAATTATTCCCAAAACTGTTCAGAAGGGTTGAGGTCAGGGATCTGTGAAGGCCACTCGAGTTCTTCCACACCAAATAAAAGAACATTTATGAGGTCAGGTACTGATGTTGGATGAGAAGACCTGGCTCACAATTGGCATTCCAATTCATCCCAAAGGTGTTCAATAGGGTTGAGGGTACAGGCCGCTCAAGTTCTTCCACACCTAACCATGTCTTCATAGAGCCTGGCCTTCACCAAACTGTCACCACAAGGATGGAAGCAGAATCGTGTAAAATGTCTTTGTATGCTGTAGCATTAACAGTACCTTCCCTGGAAACACCTGAGCTCAATCATTGCTAGGGGTGTCCATATTTTTTCATATCTCCTCTAAGCAAATCTAGATGACCACTCTGGCAAAAGAGTTTTTCAACCATTGGAAAGCTTCCCTCCTCCATAGATGGCATCCTGCATTTTTCTTTTTACTTACCTCCTCCACAAGCGAATGATATCTCAGTAGTTCAAATATAACTCTTTGGGACAGAGCCACCGGTAACCCACCACATCCTAAATAGTGGTTATAACTCTTTGCTTTGACAATATCATCATAGGGGCCACCAAGGTCTGCACCCCACAAGAGCAAGAGATCTGAGAGGTCATCCTGCATCTGGGCAAAATGGTTGCGTGGCATTTCCTAGGGTGGGTTTCCTGATAGTGTGTTGAAATGGTCACTTTTAGTCTCCATTGAGTGACCGCATGACGGGGTGACAACAAGTGTTGTTACAACAGGAAATGCCTGGACAAGGACCTTCAGGGCAGGATCATCAAATGTTATAGTGATCAAAGCTGCTTTTTTAAAAACAATTCAATTTCAATATTGTAATATAGGTAATGTGAGATTTTAGCGATTGGGTTTTCATACATTTTAAATAAACGGCCATAAAAAATGCTTTAATTCGGGTGCCCGGGGATGATGCAACTGGTGCCAGGGCTGAGGTGCCCGTACTAAATGAACGGGAAAATAATACAGTGGCTTTTCTTCCCTTGCGTCGCTATTGTAGCCGCGCCGCTATTAAATTTGAGCTTTTTATCTTTCCCTGTGCTGTGATGGGGTCAGGAGATAAACGGAAAAAGCCGGCAGGATGGAGAGACCTCTTTGTGGAAGAAGGTCTAAGAGAAGAGGACTCCATTATCTCCTGCAGATAGAGGGGTGAAGAGGGCATCCCTATCTCAGGCTGCGCCGAACTTCACACTGACAAGATGGAGTCCTTGGAAAAAGAAGTCAAGACAGCCGCCGGTTACCATGCCATTGTCCGTGCTTGACGTTTCATACTTCTATGAATGGATTTCGTATACAGATACGTTAATTCTTCTTCAATGGCTAGCTGCCTATCAATCAACCCTCTCAGTCAAGGATTCTGATCCGGAGTCAGCAGGATGGGCTCATGAGAGACCCAAGAGAAGCTATGCTGCCCCCTAGACATTAAAACCCACTTAAAGGGCCACCGGCAGACAGCATTACGGGGTTAATACAGCGTATAACATGTCCAAACATGGCCCGACTGAAACAAAAAAAACCTGCCCTACAAGGACAAAAGGGAAAATTGATGGACAGACAGATGGATTGATGGTTTTTTGCTCCTGAGAGCTGGAGGAAATTTCACTCAATTCATTTCCTGTCTGGTGTGTCCACTTCCTGCCATCCCTCTGACCTCTCGCCCTGCACCGCTTTCATATTTAGGATGCGCTAGTAAATACCTTTCATTGTCACATCGCGTACAAAACATTCCTCTCCAACGCTCCCTTCCTCACAGGTTCCTCTATTAAATCAAAGTGGATATTTCTTCATTTCACCAAGAATTTCAAGGCAAGTAAACCCAACGGTCCTTCCTTCAACATGTGACTTGCCTTTCCTGGCTCTCCTGTCCTCCACTGATCACCGTTGAAATAACTTTCTGGTCTCAGGGAACCCCAGCTAAAAATGACTATTTCTACAACCAGGGCTTCAGACAATAGGTGCAGGAACTCTCTCTTTCCAAGTCACCCCTTGTCTCCGCCCCCTACCCTCCTCCGAGCACTGTTCCTTGGTTCCACCCCTAGCAGTACCGCCCTTTAGAGAATACAGAACCAAGTATAATTTTGCAGTGCTAAGTAATTTGTATGGAATTTGTTAATGATAACAAGAAAAGCAGTAAAATAGATCCTCTGCAGCCAACAATAAATCCCCCTCCAGCAACAATAAGATCCCCACCTAGTAACAGCAGATATCCCCCCAGCCAGCATCAATAGACCCACCAGAAATCAGCAATAATAGATCCCTCTCTCAACAGTAGATCCATCCCATCAACAATTGACTCCCCAGCAACAATATATCCCCCACAGCCAGGGGCGTACTGACAACTCATGGGGCACCCGGGCAATAGGGGATCATGTGGCCCCTGTGTCCTTGCCCAAATTCAAAAAAGCCTATGAAAAAGGTACCAGGGGCATCTCATGGGGCCCCCTACTGACTCCGGGCTCTCGGGCAGTGCCCGGGTTTCCAAATGGTCAGTCCGCCCCTGCCCACAGCATCAATAGACCTCCCCCGCACAATAGACCCTCCCCCCTCAACAATAGATTCCCAGCAGCCTGCATCAATAGACCCTCCAACACACCCCAATATCCCTTGCCATTACATACATTCAGTGTGGGAGGTACTGGAGGTGCTGGAACTGAGTTCCCCCCTGTTCCCGCTGAAAAAAAGCCCTGTCTGCAACTCATGATACATTGGTGTGATGGACAGTGGGAAGAATGCTCTTTACATTGATGGATACTTAAAGGAACACTCCTTACATTGGTGGTCAGTGAGAAGAATGCTCCTTACATTGGTGGTTATTGAGAAGAATGTTCCTTACATTGGTGGTCAGTGGTAAGAAGGCTTCTTACAGTGGTGGTCACTTAGAAGAATGCTCCTTACAGTGGTGGTTGGTGGAAAGAATGCTCCTTGCATTGGTGGTTATTGAGAAGAATGTTCCTTACAATGGTGGTTATTGAGAAGACTGTTCATTACATTGGTGATCAGTGGGAAGAAGGCTTCTTACAGTGGTGGTCACTTAGAAGAATGCTCCTTACAGTGGTGGTTGGTGGAAAGAATGCTCCTTGCATTGGTGGTTATTGAGAAGAATGCTCCTCACATTGATGGTCAGTGGGAAGAAGGCTTCTTACATTGGTGGTCAGTGGGAAGAAGGCTTCTTACATTGGTGGTCACTTAGAAGAATGCTCCTTACAATGGTGGTTGGTGGGAAGAATGCTCCTTACCTTGATGTTCAATGAGAAGAATGCTCCTTACATTGGTGGTCGGTGGGAAGAATGTTCCTTACATTGGTGGTCGGTGGGAAGAATGTTCCTTACTCTTGTGGTCATTGGGAAAAATGACCCCCTTACGAATAGCTAAAAGGATCACTGGTGTCAGTGGGAGCTTATCTGAGAGGCAAAAAATGCTCATGGCTCAAGGAGCCCCTAGCAACCTCTGGAGGAAGTTCATTTGGGGAACCCTGGTCTACATGTACAGACTGTACATTGTAACTTTGCAGCAAGTCACAAAGTGAGGGGCTGCAGTTGGGGCCGATCGGAGTTGGACGTTTGTGAACATAGTGAAGGCATGGTCACAAGCAGGGCCACTGATAGGGGGGTGGAGCCAGCCCTTCTGTATTGGGCACAGGCCAGTAATCCCATGGGCCACGGCTCCTAGAGATTGAATAAAAGTTCCCAGGGCCCCATCAGTACAGCAGCAGGGGTCAGGGACTAACATATTGAGTTCAGTTGGCAGTAGGTTGAGGAGAACCTACCCTTGAAGTGTTCAAGGGTAGGTGAGAGGAGGAGATACAATGCATTGGTCAGATGTTCTCTAAACAGCGATCCTAACATGTACCGCTAGTGTAAATGAGGCTTCATAGGAGCAAATTTAGGTATTCAAAACCTATCTCTATGTGGGGTGGAGGGAGGCAGGCAGCTTTGTTGGGGGGAAGGGTCTCCATCAGGCATGCTGTATGGGGCCCCTCGATTTCTAACGGTGGCCCTGGGCACCCGGAATTACATGAATATGCCATCTCTGTGCTGGAATCTCAGTACAGGTAGAAAATGGCTTCCATGGCTGATGCCTAATTAAAGATGGTGCCGTCCTTCTGGAGAGAAAACCAGATGCAGGCATTTTTAGGGGAAGTACTGCCATCTCCATGAGAAGAAATACATACCTGGAACTGGTATACGGATTATTTAGGGTGTTGGGTTTCATTTTTAGCACATAGGGTCCTGTGTGAAGCTAAATAAAAAAAGGAACCGGTGCACAAAGGTTCTGCCTAAAATATTAAGGCACATTAAAAAGTGACTGGTGCCTGATGAAGCATCCTGCGCCCGTCATCTTCCCTGGCACGGCTGACTCACGCTTTTTCTCCAGGGAAGGCAGCGAGAACTTCAGCCTGGCACCAGCCCAACGCCTGCTCCCGGCCAAACCACCGTAGCCGAGTATCAGTGGCATGCTGAGTAACCCTCCACCGGGAGGTCTTCAGCCCAGGACGTGCCAGCCTGTATGTCCGGGAAACGACAGCTTGGCATGCAGTGACTGGCACAGATCATATCCGTGGCAAAGGCATGATATAATCTTGGCCGCGCGAATGAGAGACGCTATTGTGCAGCTTCCTCTGGAAGGTTATCGGCGCGGCGCGCTCATACCTGCAGGAATTTTCTGCATGTCCTAACAAATTAGGCTGCCGATTAATTGGTGCCAGTGCCTACCCGAGGCGCCAGGTGCCCGCTGATACATATAAAGGCCACCAAGGACCCAGGGGCATTTGGGGGGGGACTTTGATTGGGATGAGAGGTGAAAACTTTACAGGATGTTAAATTATTCTTGGCTGTTGGGGAAGGTGGGGGAGGGGTGGGCGAGAGGAATCAGGTAACATATATAAACTATGAGGACGAGGTTCAGGATCCTGTTACACATTCCATACGGTAGGTGGTAGTAATTGCTATGGTTGGAATAATTGTTAACGGGTTTCTTTGGTTTCTTCTAGATTTTTTTTTATGGCAGTTGTGCTTTTTCTGCTGAGCCTTGCAGAGAACTTTGACCCATTTCTGCACTGATTGAGCTTATTTATGGATCTTCCCACCATGTTCTTACAATGATGGAGCTTATTTATGGATCTTCCCACCATGTTCTTACTCTGATGGCGCTTATTTATGGATGTTCCCACCATGTTCTTACTCTGATGGCGCTTATTTATGGATGTTCCCACCATGTTCTTACAATGATGGAGCTTATTTATGGATGTTCCCACCATGTTCTTATAATGATGGCGCTTATTTATGGATGTTCCCACCATGTTCTTACAATCATGGAGCCTATTTATGTATCTTCCCACCATGTTCTTACAATGATGGAGCCTATTTATGGATGTTTCCACCATGTTCTTACAATGATGAAGCTTATTTATGGATCTTCCCACCATGTTCTTACAGTCATGGAGCCTATTTATGTATCTTCCCACCATGTTCTTACAATGATGGAGCCTATTTATGGATGTTTCCACCATGTTCTTACAGTGATGAAGCCATTTTATGAATGCTCCCACCATGTTCTTACAATCATGGAGCCTATTTATGGATGTTCCCACCATGTTCTTATTATGATGGACCTTTTTTATGGATGTTTCCACCATGTTCTTACAGTAATAGAGCCTATTTATGAATGTTTCCACCATGTTCTTACAGCGATGGAGCCTATTTATGAATGATTCCACCATGTTCTTATAATGATGGAACTTAATTATGAATGATTCCACCATGTTCTTATAATGATGGAGCTTAATTATGGATGTTTCCACCATGCTCTTACAGTGATAGAGCCTATTTATGGATGTTGATGAAGATGAAAAGCAATAGGATTTAGACACATTTGTTCAATCTTCTCCATTCAACAAGAATGTGTGGCCAGGACATTACTGGTCATGCTTGCATTTTATTGGCCTGATAGGTCGTGACTTTGTGGTTTACTGCTCTCCTCTCATCTATGGACACCCCAAAGCTGGCCATGCATATGGCCACTTTCAGGAAATTTCAACCACTTTCAAGCTTCACTCTTGATGGCGATGAGAAGCAGAAGGATTTGGACACTCCTTTATTCCTTCTTCTTCATTTGCATAAATAAAAATGTTTGACCAGGACATGCTGGGCCTTGATGGCTTCTAAAGGGATGATGGATTGTACCTTTGTGTCTGACTGCTCCCATTTATTTATGGACACCCTAAAGCTAGTCATGCACATGGCAACTTTCAGGCAATTTTAAACACTTTTGAATCCAATTCTTGATGGAGATGAGAAACAATGGGATTTAGACACTAATATATTCCTGACCCAATGTTTCTTCACAACTTAGCTAAGCAAGAATGTTTGGCCAGGACATTTCTGGTCATGCTTGGGTCTTGACTGCTCTGAAGGGCCTAATGGGCCATGTCTTTGTGGATGACTGCTCTCCTTTTACTATGGACATCCTAAAGCTGGCCAACTTTCAAGAAATTCGATCAAATTTTATCTCAACTCTTGATGGAAAGGAGAAGCAGAGGGACATGGACACTCATCTATTCCCTCTTCTCCATCTACAGAAACAAGAATGTATGGCTAGGACACTTGTGGATATTCTCGAGCCTTGATGGCCCTGGATGGCTAATAAGTCGTTCCTTAGTTGTTGACTACTCTTCACCTATGGACACCTTAAAACTGGCCATGCACATGGCAATGTTCAGGTAATTTCAACCACTTTCGATCTCCACTCTCAGTTAAGATGAGAAGCAATTGGATTTGGACACTCGTTTATTCCCTCTTTTTCATTTTCATAAACAAGAATGTTTGACAAGGACATTTCTAGTCATGATGGCTCTAAGGGGCTGATGTACCTTTCTGTCTGACTGTTCTCCTTTATCTATGGACACCCTAAAGCTGGTCATGCACATGGCAACTCTCACGCAATTTCAACCACTTTTGTACTCTATGAAGATGAAAAGCAACTGGACCTGGACACCAATTTATTCCTCACCTAATAATTCTTCACAATGCTTGGCCAGGACATTTCTGGTCATGCTTTGGTCTTGATGGCTCCAAAAGGACTAAATGGTCGTGCCTTTGTGGCTGACTGCTCTCATTTTTTCTATGGACACCATAAAAGCTGGTCATGCACATGCCAACTTTTAAGCAATTCGTTCACATTTTATCTCGACTCTTGATGGAAAGGAGAAGCAGAGGGACTTGGACACTCATCTATTCCCTCTTCTCCATATAGAGAAACAAGAATGTATGGCTAGACATTTCTGGTTATTCTTGAACCTTGATGGCCCTGTAGGGCTAATGAGTCGTACCTTAGTTGTTGACTATTCTTCACCAATGGACACTTTAAAACTGGCCATGCACATGGCAATGTTCAGGCAATTTTAACCACTTTCGATCTCCACTCTCAGTTTAGATGAGAAGCAATTGGATTTAGACACTCATTTATTCCCTCCAGGGGCGGACTGACAACTCATGGGGCCCCGGGCAATAGGGGATCATAGGGCCTCTGTGTCCTCGCCCAAAATCAAACCACACCCAAAAAAGCCTATGAAAAGGTACCAGGGGCATCTCATGGGGCCCCCTACTGACCCAGGGCCCTCGGGCATTGCCCAAGTTCCCAAATGGTCAGTTCACCCCTGATTCCCGCTTTCATTTTCATAAACAAGACTGTTTGACAAGCACATTTCTAGTCATGGCACTAAGGGTCTGATGTACCTTTCTGTCCGACTGTTCTCCTTTATCTATGGACACCCTAAAGCTGGTCATGCACATGGCAACTTTCCAGCAATTTCAACCACTTTTGAACTCGGCTCTTTATGGAGATGAGAAGCAACTGGACCTGGACTCCAATTTATTCCTCACCTAATAATTTTTCACAAGTTACATAAGCAAGAATGCTTGGCCAGGACATTTCTGGTCATGCTTTGGTCTTGATGGCTCCAAAAAGCCTAAATGGTCCTGCCTTTGTGGCTGACTGCTCTCCTTTTCTTCTATGGACACCCTGAAGCTGGTCGTGCACCTGGCAACGTATGAGCAATTTCAATCACATTCAATCTCAAATTTCAAGAGGAGAAGCAGAGGGATTTGGACACTCATTTATTCCCTCTTCGCCGCATACATAAACAAGAATGTACGGTCCAGAAATTTCTGGCCTTGATGACTTGGGCTGGTGGGTTGTACCTATGGACACTAAAACTGGCCATCCACATGGCAATGTTGAGACAATTTCAACCACATTTGATCTCCACTCTCAATTGAGGTGAGAAGCCATGGGATTTGGACACTCATTGATCAGATTTTTCGATCAGGTCAATTTGATCTTATCTCCTTGCGGTTGATTGAGATCACTAATTTCCACATTTGAAATGGTTGGAATATTGCCACGTGCATGGCCAACTTTAGGAAACAGTATGGTTTCTTCAGTGTCCATATAAGGTATACCACTGCATGTGATTGGGGCTTAGTGACAAAGGAAGGTCTAACCTCAGAAGATTTGATCAGTAGGTGTCACTGGAGGTGGGTGGAGCTTAGTAACAGAGGCAGGTCGAACCTCAAAGCATTGGGAGGTAGGTGTCACTCAGGTGACCCAGTAGATAGAATCATCTCCGCCCACACTGCACTATAAATGTGAAAGGAACACACTCATTGGCTGCTGTGGGCAGCAGGAAACTTCTCCTTTAGTCACCTAAATAATTGCCCAACATGGCTGCCTCCATACGTGCATGTGATATCTTGTTAGCCCTTTAATTCACAGAAAACAAGCTTGATAAAATAATTCACAAATGTGTTCCCATTAAGCCGTTATCATGTCTAATTAAATCAGCCGCGTTCTTTTTTTCTTCCCCTCCCCCCCCCCCATTCCCTTTAAGAAGTCGCCACTCGCAAATTAACTTGTCTCCGAGCCGTGCAGAAAATGGGGGAAGCCGAACGAGGCGCAGAAGGGATGGATGTACAGCCATTAACACTCTGTTCTCTCATCCGCCGACTAATGAACAATTACCGTAACACGCTTTCAGATCGGTGATTATACGGAGCTGACCCGGGCCCCGCTACACCTTCCCACGTGCTCGCTTCTGTTCTACTTCGGATGAATCGCCGCGTAGCCAAACGCCGCCATCTGCTTGGCCCTTTCATTTGAGCGAAACTTACATTTTTGAGAAAAAGCCTCATTAAAATAATCAAAGTCACTGAATTACAAAAAAAAAAGAAAAAAGGAAAAAAAAAATACACGCAGCGGGTTAGAGTCGTTTTTTTTTTTTTTCTCCTTATCGTCTGATCACTACATTTTTTTTTTCCCCTAATTTGTTTCTTTTTTGAAAGCTTCAATTAGACATTGTTCCTAACTGGGTTATTACACAAATTAATTAAAGACGGGCCAATAAACCTGGGAGCTCCGTGCGTCTGGATGGCGAGGAATGGAAGCAGCGTACCTTCCATGTTTGCTTTGTTCAGCCTGAATGTCTGTGTATGTTAGGGACCTTAGATTGTACGCCCCTTGAGGGCCAGTTCACACTACATGCTTTTTTTCTGCATCCAAAACGCACAGAAAGTAGGTGATATGGTGGTCAGTGTCATAGTTCACATCAGTGCTTGCAGTTCCATCCCCACCACTAGGGGCTCTGGTGCTGGTCACCCAATTCCATCCACACCACTAGGGGCTCTGGTGCCAATTACATCCCCACCACTAGGGGTTCTGGTGCCAGTCACCCAATTCCATCCACACCACTAGGGGCTCTGGTGCCGGTCACCCAATTCCACCCACACTACTAGGGGCTCTGGTGTAGGTCACCCAATTCCACACACACCACTAGGGGCTCTGGTGCCGGTCACCCAATTCCACCCCCACCACTAGGGGCTCTGGTGTAGGTCACCCAATTCCACACACACCACTAGGGGCTCTGGTGCCGGTCACCCAATTCCACCCCCACCACTAGGGGCTCTGGTGTAGGTCACCCAATTCCATCCACACCACTAGGGGCTCTGGTGCCAATTACATCCCCACCACTAGGGGTTCTGGTGCCAGTCACCCAATTCCATCCACACCACTAGGGACTCTGGTGCTGGTCACCCAATTCCACCCTCAACACTAGGGGCTCTGGTGCCAATTACATCCCCACCACTAGGGGTTCTGGTGCCAGTCACCCAATTCCACGCACACCACTAGAGGCTCTGGTGCCGGTCACCCAATTCCACCCCCACCACTAGGGGCTCTGGTACTATCACCCAATTCCATCCACACCACTAGGGGCTCTGGTGCCGGTCACCCAATTCCACCCACACTACTAGGGGCTCTGGTGTAGGTCACCCAATTCCACACACACCACTAGGGGCTCTGGTGCTGGTCACCCAATTCCACCCCCACCACTAGGGGCTCTGGTGTAGGTCACCCAATTCCACACACACCACTAGGGGCTCTGGTGCCGGTCACCCAATTCCACCCCCACCACTCGGGGCTCTGGTGTAGGTCACCCAATTCCATCCCCACCACTAGGGGCTCTGGTGTAGGTCACCCAATTCCACCCACACCACTAGGGGCTCTGGTGCCGGTCACCCAATTCCAACCACACCACTAGGGGCTCTGGTACTATCACCCAATTCCATCCACACCACTAGGGGCTCTGGTGCTGGTCACCCACACCACTAGGGGCTCTGGTGCCGGTCACCCAATTCTACCCCCACCACTAGGGGCTCTGGTGCCGGTCACCCAATTCCGTCCCCACCACTAGGGGCTCTGGTACTATCACCCAATTCCACCCACACCACTAGGGCCTCTGGTACTGTCACCCAATTCCACCCACACCACTAGGGGCTCTGGTGCCAATTCCACCCACACCACTAGGCGCTCTGGTTTCGGTCACCCAATCCCACCCACACCACTAGGGGCTCTGGTGCAGGTCACCCAATCCCACCCCCACCACTAGGGGCTCTGGTGTAGGTCACCCAATTCCACTCACACCACTAGGGGCTCTGGTGCCGGTCACCCAATTCCACCTCCACCATTAGGGGCTCTGGTCCCGGTCACCCAATTCCACCCCCACCACTAGGGGCTCTGGTGTAGGTCACCCAATTCCATCCACACCACTAGGGGCTCTGGTGTAGGTCACCCAATTCCACACACACCACTAGGGGCTCTGGTGCCAGTCACCCAATTCCACCCCCACCACTAGAGGCTCTGGTGCCGGTCACCCAATTCCACCCCCACCACTAGAGGCTGTGGTGCCGGTCACCCAATTCCACTCCCACCACTAAGGGCTCTGGTACTATCACTCAATTCCACCCACACCACTAGGGGCTCTGATGTAGTTCACCCATTTCCACCCCCACCACTAGGGGCTCTGGTGCCAATGTCATAGTTCACATCAGAGCTTGCAGTTCCAGTGCATTCCGGTTGCAGAAAGAAAAGTAGAACAGGCTGCATTTTTTCTGCACAGAACTGTACTGGAACGCGGTAAAATAGAATCCCATTGTTGGTGGCAGTGGGAGGAATATTACCCCATTGTTGGTGTCAGTGGGAGGAATAGTGTCCCATCATTGGTGTCAGTGGGAGGAATATTACCCCATTGTTGGTGTCAGTGGGAGGAATAGTGTCCCATCATTGGTGTCAGTGGGAGGAATATTACCCCATTGTTGGTGTCAGTGGGAGGAATAGTGTCCCATCAGTGGTGTCAGGGGGAGAAATATTGCCCCATCATTGGTATCAGTGGGAGGAATAGAATCCCATTGTTGGTGTCAGTGGGAGGAATAGTGACCTATCGTTGATGTCAGTGGGAAGAATATTACTCCATTGTTGGTGTCAGTGGGAGGAATGGTGCCCTATGATTGATGTCTATGGGATGAATGGTGCCCCATCATTGCTGTCAATGGGAAGAATATTACTCCATTGTTGGTATCAGTGGGAAGAATGGTGCCCTATCGTTGGTGTCAGTGGGAGGAATAGTATCCCACCAGGGGTGGACTGACAACTCATGGGGCCCCCGGGCAATAGGAGATCATGGGGTCCCTGTGTCCTTGCCCAAACTCAAAGCACACCCGAAAAAGCCTATAAAAAGGTACCAGGGGCATTTCATGGGGCCCCCTACTGACCCCGGGCCCTCGGGCAGTGCCCGAGTGTTCGAATGGTCAGTCTGCCCCTGAATCCCACTGTTGGTATCAGTGGGAGGAATAGTGCCCCATCATTGGTGTCAGTGGGAAGAATATTACCCCATTGTTGGTGTCAGTGGGAGGAATGGTGCCCTATCATTGGTGTCAGTGGGAAAAATATTACCCCATTGTTGGTGTCAGTGGGAGGAATGGTGCCCTATCGTTGGTGTCAGTGGGAGGAATAGAATCCCATTGTTGATATCAGTTTGAGAAATAGTGCCCCATCATTGGTGTCAGTGGGAGGAATAGAATCCTACTGTGGGTATCAGTGGGAGGAATAGTGCCCCATCATTGGTGTCAGTGGGAGGAATAGTGCCCCATCATTGGTGTCAGTGGGAAGAATATTACCCCATTGTTGGTATCAGTGGGAAGAATGGTGCCCTATCATTGGTGTCAGTGGGAGGAATAGAATCCCATTGTTGGTATCAGTGGGAGGAATAGTGCCCCATCATTGGTGTCAGTTTGAAGAATATTACCCCATTGTTGGTGTCAGTGGGAGAAATGGTGCCCTATTGTTGGTGTCAGTGGGAGGAATAGTGCCCCATCATTGGTGTCAGTGGGAAGAATATTACCCAATTGTTGGTGTCAGTGGGAGAAATGGTTCCCCATCATTGGTGTCAGTGGGAAGAATATTACCCCATTGTTGGTGTCAGTGGGAGAAATGGTGCCCCATCTTTGGTGTCAGTGGGAAGAATATTACCCCATCGTTGGTGTCAGTGGGAGGAAAAAGGCAAGCAAAGGGCGGCGGTTTGGAGGCCACAGCTGTAGAGGGAAGTTTGGGGGTCATACCTAGACAGCCCCCTCGGCCTCTCCCACCCTATATTTACCAAGGCACAGGTTCATTTTGTCACCCCCTGACCCCGGCTATGCGGCAATCGATATACCGGCGCGGCGAAAGAAGAAAAAAAAACCGGCCCGTTCCATGGAGCGAAGACAAGGTTAATAATAAATGCGAGTGATGAGGAATGGAGGAATCGGCGGGGCAATCAATAACAGAATCTCAGCTGTCTACCTGCCACCCGCCACAATTGCCTTCATAACAGAATCCATTACGCCCGTCGGGTGATTTGTGGATCGGCGCGCCTCCCCGACACCATCGCCGCCGCAAATCTGCATATTTCAGGGGAAGAAAAGCCTCTCCGTCAACATCAATTATCAGGCGCCGGCGCGGGGCTCTAATTAGTTAAGACGTAGCCAGTTAGCCGTTCGCCATATTCAATCTATCGGGGGAGGAGGTGGAATCGAAAAACGTCTCTCTCTGGAAATTCACAAGTCAAACGAGGAACGGGTGATGCCGGCAGTTTTAGACACGTTTAAAGGGCGTCCAGTTAAAAAAAGGCGAATGATAGATCTTATTTGCCCCTCCCCCCCCCCCGAACACCTTCATTCAGAGGGGTAGGTACTTTATGATGACCTCAGGACTTCACTTCGGTTCTCTCCCGGACTGTTCACAAATGTCTAACACAAATCAGCCCCTGCTGCAGGTTCCCACCTTAAGACCTTGGGGCTTGGGGTGGGTAGGTAATAACCAGGGTCAGGGTCAACATCTACTTGGGGGGGGGGGGTAGGTGGATAGGTAAAAACCAGGGTCAGGGTCAACATCTACTTGGGGGGGGGGCTTGGAGTGGATAGGTAATAACCAGGGTCAGGGTCAACATCTGCTTTCTGGACTGAGATACCGACTCAGAGATGAAATACCTTAAGAACTTTGTGGGGGGAGGGGGATAGGTAATAACCAGGGAGGGTCAGGGTCAACATCTATTTGGGGGGGGTAGGTGGATAGGTAATAACCAGGGTCAGGGTCAACATCTACTTGGGGGGGGGTAGGTGGGTAGGAGATAACCAGGGTCAGGGTCAACATCTACTTGGGGGGTAGGTGGGTAGGTAATATTCAGGGTCCACATCTACTTGGGGGGGTAGGTGGGTAGGTAACAACCAGGGTCAGGGTCAACATTTACTTGGGGGGGTAGGTGGGTAGGTAATAGTCAGGGTCAACATCTACTTGGGGGGTAGGTGGGTAGGTAATATTCAGGGTCCACATCTACTTGGGGGGGTAGGTGGGTAGGTAACAACCAGGGTCAGGGTCAACATTTACTTGGGGGGGTAGGTGGGTAGGTAATAGTCAGGGTCAACATCTACTTGGGGGGTAGGTGGGTAGGTAATAATCAGGGTCAACATCTACTTGGGGGGGGGGTAGGTGGGTAGGTAATAACCAGGGTCAGGGTCAACATCTACTTGGGGGGTAGGTGGGTAGGTAATAACCAGGGTTAGGGTCAACATCTACTTGGGGGGGGGGGGTAGGTGGGTAAGTAATACCCAGGGTCAGGGTCAACATCTACTTGGGGGGGTGGTAGGTGGGTAGAAAATAACCAGGGTCAGGGTCAACATCTACTTGGGGGGGGGGTAGGTGGGTAAGTAATACCCAGGGTCAGGGTCAACATCTACTTGGGGGGGTGGTAGGTGGGTAGATAATAACCAGGGTCAGGGTCAACATCTACTTGGGGGGGTGGTAGGTGGGTAAGTAATACCCAGGGTCAGGGTCAACATCTACTTGGGGGGGTGGTAGGTGGGTACGTAATAACCAGGGTCAGGGTCAACATCTACTCGGGGGGTAGGTGGGTAGGTAATAACCAGGGTCAGGGTCAACAGCTACTTGGGGGGTAGGTGGGTAGGTAATAACCAGGGTCAGGGTCCACATCTACTTGGGGGGGTAGATAATATTCAGGGTCAACATCTACATGGGGGGGTAGGTGGGTAGGTAATAATCAGGGTCAACATCTACTTTTGGGAGTAGGTGGGTAGGTAATAACCAGGGTCAAGGTCAACATCTACTTGGGGGGGGGGGGTAGGTGGGTAAGTAACACCCAGGGTCAGGGTCAACATCTACTTGGGGGGGGTGGAAGGTGGGTAGATAATAACCAGGGTCAGGGTCAACATCTACTTGGGGAGGGGGTGGTAGGTGGGTAGATAATAACCAGGGTCAGGGTCAACATCTACTTGGGGGGGGGTGGTAGGTGGGTAGATAATACCCAGGGTCAGGGTCAACATCTACTTGCGGAGGAAAGTAGGTGGGTAGATAATAACCAGGGTCAGGGTCAACATCTACTTGGGGGGGTGGTAGGTGGGTAGATAATAACCAGGGTCAGGGTCAACATCTACTTGGGGGGGGGTGGTAGGTGGGTAGATAATAACCAGGGTCAGGGTCAACAACTACTTGGGGGGGGTAGTTGGGTAGATTATAACCAGGGTCAGGGTCAACATCTACTTGGGGGGGGTGGTAGGTGGGTAGATAATAACCAGGGTCAGGGTCAACAACTACTTGGGGGGGGTAGTTGGGTAGATTATAACCAGGGTCAGGGTCAACATCTACTTTCTGGACTGAGATAGCGATTCAGAGATGAAACAGCTATGTAAATCCTGCTGCCTGTGCAGTTTTTGGCCGGTGTTCACGAATGTCTGACACAAATCAGCCCCTGCTGCAGGTTCTCACCACGGCGTATCCATGAACAATGGAGAATCTCTCCTGCCAGTTCTGCCTCTGATGACTTCAATGGCTCTGTGGGGGCCTGAAGGGATTAGTTGCTTGGCCTTGTTTTGTGGCCCCAACCTACGGCGTAATAAACATCAGTCGTCAGTGAGTGCGGCTTCACTCCCAGCTAAGGAGCAGCAAACACAATCATTTCAGGAAGTCGTTGCTAATTGCCACCAGGAGAGAGGCCGCAGGAACAACGGCGGAGGCGTCTGTCCGTGTAAACAGGTCCCCGGTCTGGAATCACACCTAACACGGCCGTCACATCCATTGTACTCCCCAACAGGTGATCTGTGCAATTTATCACCGCAGGAAACACGCTCGTTATTAAAGAATCGGAGATCTACACCCACAGTGCGCAGTGACGCGACATGGCGCGGCGCAACGTAACTTTACTATATGGGGGAGGTAAAGTACCTTGCAGTGATGTCACTCCTGTATAATATATCTTATATCTGGAGGGCGGTGATGTCACACCTGTATAATATATCTTATATCTGGAGGGCGGTGATGTCACTTTGTATAATATATCTTATATCTGGAGGGCGGTGATGTCACTCCTGTATAATATATCTTATATCTGGAGGGCGGTGATGTCACTCTGTATAATATATCTTATATCTGGAGAGCGGTGATGTCACTCTGTATAATATATCTTATATCTGGAGAGCGGTGATGTCACTCTGTATAATATATCTTATATCTGGAGGGCGGTGATGTCACTCCTGTATAATATATCTTCTATCTGGAGAGCGGTGATGTCACTCTGTATAATATATCTTATATCTGGAGAGCGGTGATGTCACTCCTGTATAATATATCTTATATCTGGAGAGCGGTGATGTCACTTTGTATAATATATCTTATATCTGGAGGGCGGTGATGTCACTCCTGTATAATATATCTTATATCTGGAGGGCGGTGATGTCACTCTGTATATTATATCTTATATCTGGAGAGCGGTGATGTCACTCCTGTATAATATATCTTATATCTGGAGAGCGGTGATGTCACTCTGTATAATATATCTTATATCTGGAGGGCGGTGATGTCACTTCTGTATAATATATCTTATATCTGGAGAGCGGTGATGTCACTTCTGTATAATATATCTTATATCTGGAGAGCGGTGATGTCACTCTGTATAATATATCTTATATCTGGAGAGCGGTGATGTCACTCTGTATAATATATCTTATATCTGGAGAGCGGTGATGTCACTCCTGTATAATATATCTTATATCTGGAGGGCGGTGATGTCACTCCTGTATAATATATCTTATATCTGGAGGGCGGTGATGTCACTCCTGTATAATATATCTTATATCTGGAGGGCGGTGATGTCACTCTGTATAATATATCTTATATCTGGAGAGCGGTGATGTCACTCCTCTATAATATTTCATTTTCTGACACACTGTAAGTCACAATGCTGCATTTTGGCGTCGCGGCACATTTTGGGCCCTTTGAGCGGAAGCGCTGGAGCCGCTCACCTGTCACGCTCCCACATTTGCTCTCATGTGATAAGCGGTAAATGTCACCACACGCACTTTATTTCCCGCTGATTAATCGGTAACAATTCAATTTGTCGGGACGGATTATGTGACACAACAACGCCGCGGCTTATCTGATCCATTTTAGATAAGGATTGCCGTTTAATGTCAAAATATGGAGGAGCCGCGGGGAGAGGAAACATCGCAGCATCATTTATTGTGTGTTCATAGCCACTCTGAGCGCGGCCACGCCGGCCTTATCATCCTCCAATACAAGGGGACACAGACCACACCAAGATAAAAATGGGCGGGGCTACCGAGTTCTGACGCAAAACATTCGCAGTGCTTAAACGCAGCCGGGGATGGGGCACGCCGTTTTCAGCCCCACGAATCATCAACTGACCTTTAGTAGACGATGATAGCGAAAGATCAGTGACAGCCCCAAGATCTGAATTCTGTTCAGCCAGATTTATAATCCATCCTTGTCCAGATTACGGTGAATCCTCCCAACAGAGACACAGACAGACCATCCAACCTTTCCACATTCTACCCAAAGGAAAAATGTGCGGCCGGAGTCGGGCTTTAAAATATACCCAATCCTCAAAATCTTTAAATATTATTATTATTATTATCATCATTATTATTATTATTATTATCATTATTATTATTATTATCATCATTATTATTATTATTTTTGTTGTTGATAGTATTATTATCACTATTATTATTATCATCACTATTATTATTATTATTACTATTATTATCACTAATATTATTATTATTATTACTATTATTATCATTATTATTATTATTATTATTATCACTATTATTATTATTATTATCACTATTATTATTATTATTACTATTATTATCACTATTATTATTATTATTATTATCACTATTATTATTATTATTACTATTATCATCACTATTATTATTATTACTATTATTATTATCACTATTATTATTATTATTACTATTATTATTATTATTACTATTATTATCACTATTATTATTATTATTACTATTATTATTACTACTATTATTATTATTATTACTATTATTAATGTTATTATTATTATTTTTGTTGTTGATAGTATTATTACTACTATTATTATTATTACTATTATTATTATTACTACTATTATTATTATCACTATTATTATTATTACTATTATTATTACTACTATTATTATCACTATTATTATTACTATTATTAATGTTATTATTTTTTTTTTTTTTGGATAGTATTATTATCACTATTATTGTTACTACTATTATTATTATTGCTATGATTATTATTATTTTACAGTATTTATAAAGCGCCAACAGTTCACTCAGAGCTGTACATTACAATGGGAGACAATACATGAGACAGTACAGTAACAATACAATGCGATACACGAGGGGTTCGAGGGCCCTGCTCCTTGGAGCTTACAATCTAGGAGGGAGGGGACAGTGGTAGGGGAGGAATAGCTGTGGGGGATGGAGTGGCAGGAAGAATAATAATTATTAATATTGTTAGTATTATTATCACTATTATTATTATTATTATTACTACTATTATTATTGCTAGGATGATTATTATTGTTACTATTATTATTATTATTGTTGTTGTTGTAAGTATTATTATCACTATTATTGTTACTACTATTATTATTATTGCTATGATTATTATTAATAATAATATTTTTGTTCATATTATTATTTCTATTACTACTATTTGTATTGCTATTATTACTAATATTATTGGTACTAATATACTATTTTTTTTTAATTATTATTATAACTACTACTACTTCTGCTAAAAAAAATGGTAAAAACATGGTATTTATATCAAAATAGCTATTTTTTACAATACCCCGCCCTTTAAGAGACTGAATTCTGAATTCATTCTAATGGGGTTCACACCTACTTTAAGTAGAAGCAATACGTTTCAAGTGACCTTTTTGGAGAAAAAAAAATATTATTATGATTGTTAGTATTATTATCACTATTATTATTACTATTATTATTATTACTATGATGATTATTATTATTACTATTATTATTATTACTATGATGATTATTATTATTACTATTATTATTTTTTGTTGTTGTAAGTATTTTTATCACTATTATTGTTACTACTATTATTATTATTATTATTAATAATATTTTTGTTCGTATTATTATTTCTATTACTACTATTATTATTGCTATTCATTTTTTTTTCATATTATTATTTCTATTACTTCTCTGTTTATTGCTATTATTACTAATATTATTGTTACTATTATACTTTTTTTTTTTATTATTATTATTATTATTATTATTATTAGTGCTACTACTTCTGCTAAAAAAAAAAGGTAAAAACATGTAATTTATATCAAAATAGCCATTTTTTATGATACCCCGCCCCTTAGCAGAATATTGCCGGCCATAGGCGGTTCGAAAATCGGCCGATTTTTTGGCCGAAAGAAAAATCGGCCGATTTTCGCACTGTTAGTGGGTTAATTGGTCGCCCATTTTTCGCACTTTGAGATTTTCGGTCATGTTGGAAAATTTGGGCGATCGGCCGATTTTCCCGGCAATGATGGCCAAATCGGCCGATCGTTTTAGCAATAAAAAATCGTCGCATGAGCAGTGTCCTGCAAGGGACAAAAGTTATGGGGTGAACTTTTTGATATAGTCGGATGATTTTTTAAACCGTTGGTGGTAACGTCGGCCAAACGAATTAACGATTTTTCGTTTACCATTCGAAAAACCGACCGATGTTCGACCCGTCTATGGCCGGCATAAATCTCATTCTGGTGGGGATCACACCTTCTTTCCGTAGAAGCAATACGTTTCAAGTGATCTTTTTGGAGAAAAAAAAAAACAAAAAATCGAAAACGCGGGCTGTTGCTGTGAACACTGCCCAGACTTTTTCCGTAAGCCACGGCGATGACGTTGCTCGTGTATAAAATGAAGAGTGGAATGTAGATTGGTGGTATTTATCGCAGTGCGGAGCGCGTTGTATGTGCCGAGGCCGCTGTCATTTTTTTTCTTGTTATTCTGGCTCCTCTCCCCCCTTCCCTCTGTTCTCCTGCAGCTTCAGCTCAGCAATGACCCCACAAGCCAAGAATCCCAGGAATTTCCTGCTGCAAGACTCCTGTTAACCCCAAACTTTCCCCATCCTCCCCCCACCGAGGCTTGGGAGGCTCAGTCCCTCTCGGGTCAACGGCGCCCATCAGCTCGCCAACTTGCAAGGCAACCGGGGAGCTCCAACGTCTGAAGCGTTCGCTTTCCTTTTTTTAGAGGTCAACTTTTCAGCGAAAAACCCAGAAACCGATCGGCGGCGTGTGAGAAGCAAAGGCTTCTGGGAGGAAAAAAAAAACTTGCAAACTGGTATAAGGCCTGACAGCCACACTACAGAACACATCACGGGTTTGTAATTCCACCACCTGACAGGGTTAAAAAAAAAAAAGAAAAAGATAAAAAAAACAACTCGCTTTGTGTGGTTGGAAAAGTAACCTTGAAAGTTCATCGTGGAAGTAATTTCACTCTTGTACTTTCCAGCGTTTTTTTTGCTTTGTTTCCAAGGCGATGGCTGGAAATACTGGCGCTCGTCACTTCTTCAGCAACACTTTCAATTAAATGCATTTTTCCCCCCCTGCCTCCATGTGTGTGTGTGTGTGTGGCGGTGTAATTCCTCCCAACTTTGGCAATAAAAACGGGTTCAACTTGGCGGCCAAAGGAATTTTCCTTTATTTTTTAATTGGAGGAGGAAAAGTTCGTGGATCTGGAGTTGAGCCAAAACTTTTTTTTTCCTTAACATGTTGGATATAGTAGGAAATGGACGAAATTCTTGCCTGCTTTTTTTTTTTCCATCTGTATCCTATTGGGGAAATTGCTCTTTACTTATTGCCCTGAAGACACAATCGGAGTTGAAGGGAAATCCCCTTATGCAGCCCATAGACTGGTCGAAAACCGGCCATTTAAAAAAAAAAAAAATTAAAAATCGGTCGTTCAATAGGCCGACGTTACCACCAACAGTTGAAAAAAACGGCCGATTTTTGTCCCGTCTACGGCCGGCAAATATAATAGCAGAGCTCTCTGCAGGGAGCTCTGCTATTATATTTGATATGAAAAAGTATTGTGGTTGCAACATTGTATCTATTTCAGATACAGATGGTTTTATTCGGATACAAATAGATACATTGTTGCAACCACAATACTTTTTCATGTCAAATATAATAGCGGACTGGAATTCTTCTTCTTTTTTTTCTTCTTCTTTTTCTTTTCTTCTTCTTCCTCTTTTTCTTCCTCTTCTTATTTTTCTTCTTCTACTTCTTCCTCTTCTTCCTCTTCTTCCTCTCCTTCCTCCTCTTCCTCTTCTTCTTCTTCTTTTTCTTCTTCTTTTCTTCTTCTTCTTCTTCTTCTTTTTCTTCTTCTACTTCTTCCTCTTCTTCTTCTTCTTTTTCTTCTTCTACTTCTTCTTCTCCATCTTCCCCTTCTTCTTCTTCTTTTTCTTCTTCTACTTCTTCCTCTTCTTCTTCTTCTTTTTCTTCCTCTTCTGCTTCTTTTTCCTCTTCTTCTTCTTCTTCTTCTTCCTCTTCTTCCTCTTCTTCCTCTCCTTCCTCTTCTTCCTCTTCTTCTTCTTCTTTTTCTGCTTCTACTTCTTTTTCTTCTTCTCCTTCTTCTTTTCTTCCTCTTCTTCTTTTTCTTGCAGGTCACAGCTCATGCGCAGATTTTTATCGGTAAAAAGATCGGCCGATTTGCCCATCATTGCCTTGAAAATCAGCTGATTGGCAAAATCGGCCGATTTTTTTCCAACTTTACCGATAAAAAAAATGTGCCAAAATCCAGAAAAATGGCCGACCAATTAACCTACTAACGGTGCGAAAATCGGCCGATTTTCGTCCCGTCTACAGTCGGCAAATATAATAGCGGAGCTCTCTGCAGGGAACTCCGCTATTATATTTGACATGAAAAAGTATAGCGGTTGCAACATTGTATCTATTTGTATCTATTTCAGATACAGATGTTTTTATTCGGATACAAATAGATACATTGTTGCAACTGCAATACTTTTTCATTTCAAATATAATAGCGGACTGGAATTCTTCTTTTTCTTCTTCTCCTTCTTCCTCTTTTTCTTCTTCCTCTTCTTTTCTTTCTCTTCTTCTTTTTCCTCTTCTTTTTCTTCTTCTTCTTATTTTTCTTGCAGGTCATGGCTCATGTGCAGTTTTTTTATTGGTAAAAAGATCGGCCGATTTGCTCATCATTGCCGCGAAAATCGGCCGATCGGCAAAATCGGCTGATTTTTCCAACTTTATCGATAAAAAAAAGTGCCAAAATCCAGAAAAACGGCCGACCAATTAACCCATTAACGGTGCAAAAATCGGCCAATTTTTTTTTTCGGCCGAAAAATCGGTCGATTTTCTACTCATCTATGGCCTGCATCAGTTGTCTTCGGAACAAAAATTTCCCTTTCAAACTGAAAATGTAGGTTGCATTCACACTTGAGCTGAGCCTAGTTGGTTTTCTAGTTGGAAAAAATGTGCGATATGTTCGGTTTTGCATGATTTTCAGGCGCTCCCAAGCAACTGTTGGGGCCAAAAATGGTTGAAGCTTGTAGCTCAAAAAACACTTGAAGCTTGCAGCTTAAAATAATCTCATATACTTTTTTGAGCTACGAGGTTCAAGCAACACTTTGCTCGGGTGTGAACAGAACAGCTGAAAACCATGAAGTTTTTGGAAGCGGTTCCGAGCTTCCAGCTACAAAATGCCCAGATGTGAATGGGGCCTGACAACCGGTTCTAATGACAATAGTCCCCAGAATGAGTTGAAACGGTGAATCTCCATCACTTAGACAGCAATAAAAACCTATTCCAATGTAAGATCAGGTAGAAATGAAGAAGTGGCTTAGGCAAACTAAGAAGTGACTTGGAAAAGCTACAAAACATCTTCAACGCTACAGAGCACCAATTTGGAACTTTGGCCAGTTTGGAATGGTGGAGTAGAGAAACTCGAATGGTCTGCACAAAGCCCTGACTATAACACTACTGAACACCTCTAATCATTTTGGTGTGGAGGAATTCAAGTGGCCTGCACAGAGCCCTGACCTTAGCCATACTGGACACCTTTAACCGATTTGGTGTGGAGCATCTCAAGTGGCCTACACAAAGCCTTGAACTCAATCCTGCTCAACATTTTTAACCAGTTTGGAGTGCAGGAACTCAAGTGGCCTACACAAAGATTTGACCTCATGCCTACTGAACACCTTTAACCAGTTTGGTGAGCAGGAACTCAAGTGGCCTACAGAAAGACTTGACCTCAATCCTACTGACCACCCTTGCCAGTTTGGTGTGAAGGAACTCAAATGGCCTATACAAAGCATTGACTTCAATCCTACTGAACACTTTTAACCAGTTTGGTGTGGAGGAACTGAAGTGGCCTGCACAGAGCCCTGACCTTAGCCATACTGGACAACTTTAACTGATTTGGTGTGGAGGATCTCAAGTGGCCTACACAAAGCCTTGACCTCAATCCTGCTCAACACCTTTAACCAGTTTGGAGTGCAGGAACTCAAGTGGCCTACACAAAGACTTGACCTCAATCCTACTGAACACCATTGCCAGTTTGGTGTGAAGGAACTCAAATGGCCTCTACAAAGCATTGACTTCAATCCTACACCTTTAACCAGTTTGATGTGATGGAACTCAAGTGGCCTACACAGAGCCATGACCTCATCCCTACTGAACACCTTTAACCAGTTTGGTGTGGAGAACTCAAGTGGCCTGCACAGAGCCCTGACCTTAGCCGCACTGGACACCTTTAACTAGTTTGGTGTGGAGGAACTCAAATGGCCTACACAAAGCCTTGACTTCAATCCTACTGAGCACCTTTAACCAGTTTGGAGAGCAGGAACTCAAGTGGCCTACACAAAGCCTTGACTTCAATCCTACTGAGCACCTTTAACCAGTTTGATGTGGAGGAACTCAAGTGACCCACACAAAGCCTTGACCTCAGTCCCACAACAACTAAGCCTTATATAATGAATGAATCTTGTATGGCAATTATCACTTTTAACTGGATGAGGGCGCGTGTCCCTACGCACCAAAAGGCTAACTGATTAAAAATTAACTTTTATTCAAACTTGATATAAAATGGTACATTTTATCTTCAACTCTATACGTGTGTACCCATAGGGTAAAGAGAGCCTATCTTCTAACACGTACATAAATGATCCCAAATCAATATACATTGGGCCAGTTATCCCATATCTGCATGACTGTCCAAATATATGACAAATGGTGCAAAGTGATACTCTATCATTGAAGATGATCTAACTTATAACAGCCTCAAAGATATGAAGGAATATGTATACTTATAGGGTATAGAAATGACATATACACCAGACCTACCCCAATAGCATGATGGTAATGTTAGCAATTCAAAACAGACTTATAGCCCATTTTCCCATCTCAAAGCTGCCTTGTTCCATTAAAGTCTTTTATGGGTGTCAACCAAATACATAGCCTTTCTGGCTCAGATATATAATACGGGTACATATGTGGCCATAATCATACCACTGATGGACAAGCCCATACATCACAATATCCAAAAATGTATTTCTATCTGGCTGTAGGGTACATGCATCCTCACCCTGTTAAAATTGACCTCAGTCCTACTGAACCCCTTAAACCAGTTTGGTGTGACGGAACTCAAGTGGCCTTCACAGATCCCTGACCTCAACCCTACTGAACATTTTTAGGATGAACTGAAACACCAACTAGGAGACAGGTCTTCTTGTCCAAGACCAGTACCGGACCTCACAAATGCTGAAAGAGAACTAATTCTGCCAAACACACTCCAGAGCCTTTTCAGAAGAGTGGAGGATGTTGTAGCCACAAAGGGAGGGGGGTGTTGAAGGTCAACTCGATATTAATGGAATGGTTCTGGACTGAGATGTCCTTCAAATTCCATAGTGAGTGATGGTCAGGTGTGTACAGTTTTGGCCATATAGTTTATTTCCAGGAATATGAATATGAGACATCTACTGTACACCTACATCCAGGGGCGGACTGACAACTCATGGGGCCCCCGGGCAATAGGGGATCATGGGGCCCCTGTGTTCTTGCCCAAACTCAAAAAAGCCTATGAAAAAGGTACCAGGGGCATCTCATGGAGCCCCCTACTGACCCCGGGACCTCGAGCAGTGCCTGAGTTTCCAAATGGTCAGTCCGCCCCTGGTCCCACATCTCCTCTGATCCTGCCTCCTTCTTCATCGCCTTCCGCCCACAGCACTGCGATCTGAAAAACTCCCAAGGGTACAAAAACATTTTTAGATTTTATTATACCCAAAAGATTGAAAATACTGGGGTTCCCGGGTCTGAACACCAGCTGTACCCAGTATATGAGAGGTTTCCACCATGCTTCCATGGAGTTCTTGGGTCTACACACCTGCGCTGCCCCTTATAAGGGGTTCCCACCTTTTATATGACTTTACATGTGCTGTGCCCACTATGAGGGGTTCCCACCATCTCTGAGCCAAGTTCTCAGATCTGAACATCTAATGTGCCAATTGTGAAGGGTTCACACCATCTTTTACCCAAGTTCCCAGGTTAAAAAAGGTACCAGGGGCATCTCATGGGGCCCCCTACTTACCCCGGGCCCTCGGGCAGTGCCTGAGTTTCCAAATGGTCAATGTGCCCCTGCCTACATCTACTACCTCTACACATACATCAACTACATTGTTGCAATACGCTTTTCTGCTTCCATAGCTACCAGTTCACCACATGACGTGTTAATGACATGGGGCCTGTTTTGCTATGGCTTTCAGACGGATCCGGTAATAGCCGACTTCAATGGTTCCAATGTTGTTTTCAACCTCTCTCTCCCTTTTGTGTTCTCCGTGCCCGTCGTCCCCTCGCCTTCTGATTCTTCTCAGTCAACACTTAGAAAAGTCCATTTACAATACCTAAATTTTTCATTTCTCAACCCTGCGAATATCTCTTGACTGCCTCGCAGATCAAAGGCGAAGACATGTTTTAAAAATGAGAGGGAAGTGCAAAAAAAAAAAAAAAATGGAAGAGTGAAGGAAAAAATCAGAGGACTGGGCATCCTGTTCAATTTTACGCCCTTGTAGAAATTTATTTCAAGCTGCCCAAACTTTTTCTTTTTTCATGGGTGATTCAAAGACCGCTTTCATGTTGTTTAAAGAAGGACACGCAGTGTGCTAAAGCCAGCTTTATGAGACAATTCCCAGAGGGCAAGAGTGTGCAGATGGTGGTCTGATGTCAGGAAAACATCACTGGGAGCACCTTTAAATAGAAAATACATGTGGAGAATGTACTCTGAGGTATAAATTATAAAGGTAGTACAAGGCTGGCATGGGAAAAAGAAAATTCCAGAACCTGGTTGGCCTAAATAAATCTTTTCTCTAAACTTGGGAATTGATGTTCCCTCAGAAGAAAGCAGAAACAAGTATGATCTATATCTACCTATCTATAGGAGTTCTATTTCTTTCTATTTCTCTCTGTCCATCCGTCTATCTATCTATTTTTTTTTTATTAAAGAACCATTCCACTTGGGAGTTCAGGCTCTTCCTGTTAGATTCTCCATAATATAAAATAGATACGAAATCAACAAGGATGGTAGGAACCTCTCATAATTTGCTGATCAGGTGTATATATCCAGGAACTCAGCACCAGGATGGTGGGAAAACCCTCATAATGGGGACAGTGGTTGTTCAGACCTGGGAACTTGGGTAAAACATGGTGGGAACCCCTCATAATGGGCACAACAGGTGTTCAGACCTGGGAATTTGGGTAAAAAATGGTGGGTACCACTCATAAAGGGCACAACAGGTGTTCAGACCTGGGAATTTGGGTAAAAGATGGTGGGTACCCCTCATAATAGGCACACCTACCTCGCCCCCTTATGAAGATTTCCACCAACTCTAAGGCAAGTCCCAGGTCTGAACACCTACTATGCCCATTATGATGAGTTCCCACCAACTCTGAGCAAAACACCTGTGATTTTGCTCAGAGTTGGTGGGAACTCTTCATAATGGACATAGTAGGTGTTCAGACCTGGGAACTTGGGTAAAACATGGTGGGAACCCCTCATAGTGGGCTCAACAGGTGTTCAGACCTGGGAATTTGGGTAAAAGATGGTGGTTACCCCTCATAATGGGCACACCTACCTCGCCTCATTATGAAGATTTCCACCAACTCTGAGGCAAGTTTCAGGTCTGAATACTTACTATGCCCATTATGAAGAGTTCCCACCAACTCTCAGCAAAACACCTGGGATTTTGCTCAGAGTTGGTGGGAACTCTTTATAATGGGCACAGTGGTTGTTCAAAAATGGGAACTTGGGTAAAAGATGGTGGGTACCCCTCATAATGGGCACAACAGGTGTTCAGACCTGGGTATTTGGGTAAAACATGGTGGGAACCCCTCATAATGGGCACAACAGGTGTTCAGACCTGGGAATTTGGGTAAAAGATGGTGGTTACCCCTCATAATAGGCACACCTACCTCGCCCCATTATGAAGATTTCCACCAACTCTGAGACAAGTTCCAGGTCTGAACACTTACTGTGCCCATTATGAAGAGTTCCCACCAACTCTGAGCAAAACACCTGGGACTTTGCGCAGAGTTGGTGGGAACTTTTCATAATGGGCACAGTGGTTGTTCAGAACTGGGAACTTGGGTAAAAGATGGTGGGTACCCCACATAATGGGCACAACAGGTGTTCAGACCTGGGAATTTGGGTAAAAGATGGTGGTTACCCCTCATAATAGGCACACCTACCTTGCCCCATTATGAAGATTTCCACCAACTCTGAGGCAAGTTCCAGGTCTGAACACTTACAATGCCCATTATGAAGAGTTCCCACCAACTCTGAGCAAAACACCTGGGATTTTGCTCAGAGTTGGTGGGAACGCTTCATAATGGGCACAGTGGTTGTTCAGAACTGGGAACTTGGGTAAAAGATGGTGGGTACCCCTCATAATGGCCACAACAGGTGTTCAGACCTGGGAATTTGGGTAAAAGATGGTGGTTACCCCTTATAATGGGCACACCTACCTCGCCCCATTATGAAGATATCCACCAACTCTGAGGCAAGTTCCAGGTCTGAACACTTACTATGCCCATTATGACGAGTTCCCACCAACTCTGAGCAAAACACCTGGGATTTTGCTCAGAGTTGGTGGGAACGCTTCATAATGGGCATAGTAGGTGTTCAGACCTGGCACTTGGCTCAGAGTTGGTGGGAATATTCATAATGGGATGCGGTAGGTGTTCAGACCTGGGGATTCAGCACAGGAATGATGGGAACCCCTCATAATGAGGTACAGTCGATGTTCAGACCTAAGAAATTAGCGCAACAATGGTGAGAACCCTTCATAATGGGCACAGTAGGTGTTCAGACCTGTGAACTCGGTGCAGGAATGGTTCGAACCCCTTACATAGGGCACAGCAGGTGTTCAAACTTGGGAACTTGAGTAAAATATGCTGGGAACCCCTCATAATGGGCATAATAGGTGTTTAGACCTTGGAAATCAGTTCAGAGATAGTGGGAACCCCTCATAATGGGGCGCGATAGGCGTTCAGACCTGGGGACTCAGCACAGGGATGATGGGAACTCCTCATAATGGGTACAGTAGGTGTTCAGACCTGGGAACTTGGCACAGGAATGGTGGGAACCCCTCAAAATGGGCACAGCTGGTGTTCAAACCTGGAAACGTGGGTAAAAGATGGTGGGAACCCTTCATAATGGGCACATTAGATGTTCAGATCTGAGAACTTGGCTCAGAGATGGTAGGAACCCTTCATAATGGGCACAGTGGGTGCTGAAACCTGGGAACTTGGCTCAGAGATGGTGGGAACCCCTCATATTTGGAACAGCAGGTGCTCAAACCTGGGAACTTGGGTAAAAGATGGTGGGAACCCTTCATAGTAGGCACATTAGATGTTCAGATCTGAGAACTTGGCTCAGAGATGGTGGGAACCCCTCATATTTGGCACAGCAGGTGCTCAAGCCTGGGAACGTGGGTAAAAGATGGTGGGAACCCTTTGCAGTGGGCACATTAGATGTTCAGATCTGAGAACTTGGCTTAGAGATGGTGGGAACCCCTCATAATGGGCACAGTGGGTGCTGAAACCTGGGAACTTGGCTCAGAGATGGTGGGAACCCCTCACAATGGGCACAGTGAGTGCTGAAATTTGGGAACTTGGCTCAGAGATGGTGGGAACCCCTCACAATGGGCACAGTGGGTGCTGAAACTTGGGAACTTGGCTCAGAGATGGTGGGAACCCCTCATACTGGGCACCACACATGTAAAATCCTGAGAACTCAGCATATAAAAGGTGGGAACCCCTCATCAGGGGCAGCGCATGTGTGTAGACCCAAGAACTTCATGAAAGCATGGTGGAAACCCCTCATATACTGGGTACAGCTGGTGTTCAGACCCGGGAACCCCAGTATTTTCAATCTTTTGGGAATAATAAAATCTAAAAATGTTTTTGTACCCTTGTTTTTCAGATCGCGGTGCTGTGGGCGGAAGGCGATGAAGAAGGAGGCGGGATCAGAGGAGATGTGGGATCAGGGGTGGACTGACCATTTAAAAACTCGGGCACTGCCCGAGGGCCCAGGGTCAGTAGGGGGCCCCATGAGATGCCCCTGGTACCTTTTTCAGAGGCTTTTTTGAGTTTGGGCAAGGACACAGGGGCCCCATGATCCCCTATTGCCCGGGGGCCCCATGAGTTGTCAATCCACCCCTGTGTGGGACTGATAGAAAAGGGATTTATCAGATATAAAGGCCACCAACGTCTGGTGAGTTCTCTGTGTGGACACAAATCTGGGAAATCACGTGGACCGGGAGTGACAGTTCTCCGGGGTGGAGGGAGGAGGACACATCACATACAAACTCCATATTTCCACTCCGAATACGTTGGATGTTTATTATTATAATTTGCGGACTGCGCTGTTATAGGAAAACCAGGAGGAAGCCATTGTGCGAGCCGTAATGATATGTTGCGCACTTCGTCGAGGCGCGGTATAAACCACGGCGCTATATTTACAGCATATAATGCACAAAAAGACGCTATTTTTAAATAAAATCCTTCCGTTTCTAATATAGACCCCTTATTTTGGTGATGTCATCGCCAGTGCTGAGAGAGGGTCATCCAGTGCCCGGGGCGAAGATGCCAAACCACGGAAGGAAAGCGCCACCAATCCCTACAGTAAACCATTGAGCCCAGGGCAGCCGCCCCTCCTGCCCACCCCTTGTCCCAGCCCCAGTCATTACTGGCTTTCTGTGCTTCTCAATGCAATGTAGGCAGATCATGGCTGGTGGCAGGGTGCTGTACATAGTTTCCTGACAACATCACAGCCGCCTGCCTGAAAAGCTGCCGCTTCTAACACCCCAGTCACATTGGGGGAAACTTGGCATGCGATTTGCAATGCAAACCATTGCGCCCAGGGCAGCCGCCCCTCCTGCCCACCCCTTGTCCCAGCCCCAGTCATTACTGGCTTTCTGTGCTTCTCAATGCAATGTAGGCAGATCATGGCTGGTGGCAGGGTGCTGTACATAGTTTCCTGACAACATCACAGCCGCCTGCCTCAAAAGCCGCCACCGATAACACCCTGGTCACATCGGGTGCAACTTGGCATGCGATTTGCAATACAAACCATTGCGCCCAGGGCAGCCGTCCCTCCTGCCCACCCCTTGTCCCAGCCCTGGTCATCACTGAGCTTCTATGCTTCTCTATGCAATGCAGGCAGATCATGGCCGGTGGCAGGGTGCTGTACATAGTTTCCTGACAACATCACAGCCGCCTGCCTCAAAAGCCGCCACCGATAACACCCTGGTCACATCGGGTGTGACTTGGCATGTGATTTGCAATGCAGGCCATTGAGCCCAGGGCAGCCGCCCCTCCTGCCCACCCCTTGTCCCAGCCCTGGTCATCACTGACAATCTGTGCTTCTCTATGCAATGTAGGCAGATCATGGCCGGTGGCAGGGTGCTGTACATAGTTTCCTGACAACGTCACAGCCGCCTGCCTCAAATGCCGCCGCCTCTAACACCCCAGTCACATCGGGTGTGACTTGGCATGCGCCTTGCAAAGCCCCCAATCCCTACAGTAAACCATTGAGCCCAGGGCAGCCATGCTTCTTGCCCACCCCTTGTTCCAGCCCTGGTCATCACTGACTTTCTGTGCTTCTCTATGCAATGTAGGTAGATCATGGCTGGTGCAGGGTGCTGTACATAGTTTCCTGAAAACATCACAGACGCCTGCCTCAAATGCCGCCTCCGATAACACCCTGGTCACATCGGGTGCGACTTGGTATGCGACTTGCAAATCCCTACAGTAAACCATTGAGCCCAGGGCTGTCGCCCCTCCTGCCCACCCCTTGTCCTAGCCCCAGTCATCACTGACTTTCTGTGCTTCTCTATGCAATGCAGGCAGATCATGGCTGGTGGCCGGTAAGCCGCACAATTTCAAGAACGGCTTTGACCTAATGAAAGCCGTGGGAGGAGCTATTCAAATATTAACCTGTTGACGCCAACAGCACGTAAATATGCTGCCGCTCGGCGTCAAGGCCCAGCCTTTTGAATACCAGAAGTAACCTGCGGGGGACGGGACAGTCCGGCTGGGGAGGAAAGCGCTAGATGATGCTGGGTGTCCTCCAGCCAGGAAATGAGGCTGAGCTCTGTCTGATTTGCTGCAGCTTCTAATGCACATTGTAAGTCGCTTGCAGTGTGCGGTGAAATCAGAGTGAGCCGTTTCGGTTTTATTTTAAAGCCCAAACATGGCGGACGCGCCTGAAATTGTTGGCGCCGGTCCCCTTTACCTGCCCAGCTCGTCTATTCCTAGGTTTCTATTCTGATCCGTGGCTTTTAATTGATTTATAAAAAAAAAAAAAAACAATTACGTCTAATTACCGGCTGATATTTTTACCGCAAAGCGTGGGCGGCCGGATTCCACGCAAAAGAAACTTCTAACAGTCTAGGAAGAGGTGAGGAGTCGGGCTGCTGCGGGGGAGGGGGGAGGGTGTTAACAGCGCAGCAATGAAACCCCCGGCGCTTCCCAATTCAACAGATTGCAGGCATGTGTTTACTAGCGCGGCGCGGGATGCGGCGCGGATTCTGCCAGGCAGGCAGCGCTGTCCTCTGGAGGATCATTCAGGGCTTTCCAGCAAGAGGACAGTTGTGGGGTTGCGTGACAGATCCTGAACCCCGATTACTGGAAATAAAGTCTCCGCTAACTCGTCCGCGGGGCAGTATTAAAAAAAAAAAGCGGGGAGGGGAAATCAAATCTAAAAATGAAATCTCACCAACAAAACACACACATATATACACTACATTGCCCAAAGTATTGGCCCCGCCCTCCCAATCATGTGATTCAGGTATTCCAATCCCCTCCCAATCATGTGATTCAGGTGCTCCAATCCCCTCCCAATCATGTGATTCAGGTGCTCCAATCCCCTCCCAATCATGTCTTTCAGGTGTTCCAATCCCCTCCCAATCATGTGATTCAGGTGTTCCAATCCCCTCCCAATCATGTGATTCAGGTATTCCAATCCCCTCCCAATCATGTGATTCAGGTGCTCCAATCCCCTCCCAATCATGTGATTCAGGTGCTCCAATCCCCTCCCAATCATGTCTTTCAGGTGTTCCAATCCCCTCCCAATCATGTGATTCAGGTGTTCCAATCCCCTCCCAATCATGTGATTCAGGTGTTCCAATCCCCTCCCAATCATGTGATTCAGGTGTTCCAATCCCCTCTACATCATGTGATTCAGGTGTTCCAATCCCCTCCCAATCATGTGATTCAGGTGTTCCAATCCCCTCCCAATCATGTGATTCAGGTGTTCCAATCCCCTCCACATCATGTGATTCAGTTGTTCCAATCCCCTCCCAATCATGTGATTCAGGTGTTCCAATCCCCTCCCAATCATGTGATTCAGGTGTTCCAATCCCCTCCACATCATGTGATTCAGGTGTTCCAATCCCCTCCCAATCATGTGATTTAGGTGTCCCAATCCCCTCCCAATCATGTGATTCAGGTGTCCCAATCCCCTCCCAATCATGTGATTCAGATGTCCCAATCCCCTCCCAATCATGTGATTCAGGTGCTCCAATCCCCTCCCAATCATGTGATTCAGGTGTTCCAATCCCCTCCCAATCATGTGATTCAGGTGCTCCAATCCCCTCCCAATCATGTGATTCAGGTGTTCCAATCCCCTCCATGGACACAGGTGTATACAGTCATCCCCTAGGCATGCAGACGGCTTCTACAAACATTGGTGAAAGAATGGGTCGCTCTCAGGAGCTCAGTGACTCCAAGCGTGGTCCCGTGATAGGTGGCCACCTGGGCAATAAGTCCATCCGTGACATTTCCTGGCTACTAAATATTCCACGCTCAACTGTTAGTGGGATTATAACAAAGTGGAAGCAACTGGGAACAACAGCAACTCAGCCACCAAGTGGTAGGCCACGTCACATGACAGAGCGGGGTCAGCGCATGCTGAAGCGCACGGTGCGCAGAAGTCGCCAACTGTCTGCAGAGTCGATAGCTAAAGACCTCCAAACTTGGTGTGGCCTTCAGATGAGCCCAACAACAGTGCGTAGAGAGCTTCATGGAATGGGTTTCCATGGCCGAGCAGCTGCATCCAAGCCTTACATCACCAAATGCAATGCAGAGCATCGGATGGTGTAAAGCACGCCGCCACTGGACTCTAGAGCAGAGGAGACGTGTTCTCTGGAGTGACCAATCACACTTCTCTGTCAGGCAATCCGATGGACGTGTCTGGGTTTGGCGGTTGCCAGAACGGTACTTGCCTGACTGCATTGTGCCAAGTGTAAAGTTTGGTGGAGGGGGGATTATGGTGTGGGGTTGATTTTCAGGGGTTGGGCTTGGCCCCCTAGTTCCAGTGACGGGAACTCTTAAGGCAATATTTTGGACAATTTCATGCTCCCAACTTTGTGGGAAGAGTTTGGAGATGGCCCCTTCCTGTTCCAACATGACTGCACACCAGTGCACAAAGCAAGGTCCATAAAGACATGGAGGAGCCAGTTTGGGGTGGAGGAACTTGACTGGCCTGCACAGAGTCCTGACCTCAACCCCATAGAACACCTTTGGGATGAATTAGAGCGGAGACTGCGAGCCAGGCCTCCTCCCCCGACATCAGTGCCTGACCTGACAAATGTGCTTCTGGAAGAATCGTCCAACCTTCCCATAGACACCCTCCTAAACCTTGTGGACGGCCTTCCCAGAAGAGTTGAAGCTGTTATAGCTGCAAAGGGCGGGGCCAACTCAATATTGAACCCTACGGACTAAGACTGGGAGGCCATTGAAGGTCATGTGTGTGGAAAGGGCGGGGCCAACTCAATATTGAACCCTATGGACTAAGACTGGGAGGCCATTGAAGGTCATGTGCGTGGAAAGGGCCGGGCCAACTCAACATTGAACCCTACGGACTAAGACTGGGGGGCCATTGAAGGTCATGTGTGTGGAAAGGCCGGCGCCCAATACTTTTGATAATATAGTGTATATATCAATGGGGATCAAAGGATTATTCCACCTAAAAGTGGACATCACTAGAGGCGGAGGTTGGTGGTTGAGTTTGCCTCTGACCTCTGGTAGGTCTTAGATTTTACAATATTGAACCCTATGGACTAAGACTGGGAGGCCATTAAAGTCCATGTGCGTGGAAAGGCCGGCCGACCAATGCTTGGGGCAATATAATATATATATAAAATAGAAATATTGTTCAAAGAAATAAAAAAGACAACATTTGGACCCCCTGGACCCAACATCATACTAGCCAGGACCCATCACAGGTGTGCGGGGGAAATGGCGTCTCACACGAAGCTCCACCCGCTCGCGTTTCGTGCTGTTTGTAGGAAAGGTGTCAATACGTTCAGTTTGCAAATGTCGGGGAGTTGTGGGTATAAAGCTGGCAACATGGAGGGAACATATGTTTGCTGATAAATATTTTCTCATAATACCTGCAGCTTCCATGTGTCTGGAGTTTACCAGTCCCAGTTTGCCGGCACTTTGGCGGCGGCAAGTTTCTCAAATGGAATTTGCTGGAATGCAGTCGCTTGGTAGCAAATAATTACTTTTACTACATGTAAGCCCGATATCTAAATCGGCTTTAACATGTAAATGTGTAATCTGCATCTAATAAAATAGTCCCTGGTCATCCTGCCACGAAGATTCTCCTTCAGGCACTTCCTGTTGTAAGGTGACAACGCTCTGCCTGCATCCCATTTGTGGTCCTGCGTTGTCACCCCGTTACACGGGCTTCCGATGGAGACTACGAGTGGCCGTCTCAGCACACATCATCCAGGCATGGTCCACTGTTGTCACCATCAGGTAACCTGCCCTGAGAAATGCCATGCAACCATCGCCACAGAAAGTGACTACAAAAAGCCTGGAGGAGATCAGCAGCACTGAGATCCAAGAAACGGTTAAAAAAAAAAGGGGGAGAAAGTGAATATTTTATTGTATATAAAAGTCAATTATTTTTATGATATACCGTATCGTAAATGTACCTAAAATAAAAAAATTAAATAAATACATTTTTAAAAATGAATAAAATATAATAATATTAGGATAGTTGTGTATAATGCAGAGAAAAAAAAAAATCAAAAACCTTTCACTTTTTTTTGGGTACATGCTCGCTTTTGTATTTTTTTGTTTGAATTAATATCAAAGTAGATGCTAACTGAATAATATTTAGATGAATAATAATAAGAATAAAATAATAGATATTAGGAGAGTTGTATATCACACAGAGAAAAATAAAATGATTTTAAAAACTTTTCACTTCTTTTTGGCAACGTTACATACTCACTTTTATATTTTTTATTTGAAATAATATCAAAGTATATGTAAATTGAATATTATATAGATTATTATTCTTATTATTATATAGTATACAAATAATTTAAATAGTGAAATCAAAATAATATTCAGTTAACATAATATTATTAAGAATATTATTATTATTAATATTATTGTTCAAATTAAATAGTAAAATCAAAATATTATCCAGTTAACTGAATAATAATAATAATATAAATAAATTACATAGTGAAATCAAACTATTATTCAGTTAACATAATATTATTAAAAATATTATTATTACTGTTATTATTCAAATTAAATATTGAAATAAAAATATTATTCAGTTAACTGAACAATAATAATGATAATAATAATATATAAATAAATTAAATAGTGAAATCAAAATATTATTCAGTTAACTGAATATAATTAAGAATATTATTATTATTATTATTATTATTCAAATGAAATAGTGAAATCAAAATATTATTCAGTTAATGGAATCATAATAATAAATTACATAGTGAAATCAAAATTTTATTCAGTTAACATAATATTATTAAGAATATTATTATTATTATTATTATTCAAATTAAATAGTGAAATCAAAATATTATTCAGTTAACTGAATAATATTATTGATAATAATAGTAATAATAATAATATATAAATAATTAAAGTAGTGAAATCAAGATATTATTCAGTTTACATAATATTATTAAGAATATTATTATTATTACTATTATTATTCAAATTACGGTAACTAGCGAAATCAAAATATTATTTAGTTAACTGAATAATATCTTGATTTCACTACTTTAATTATTTATATATTATTATTATTACTATTATTATCAATAATATTATTCAGTTAACTGAATAATATTTTGATTTCACTATTTAATTTGAATAATAACAGTAATAATAATAATATTCTTAATAATATTATGTTAACTGAATAATATTTTGATTTCACTATGTAATTTATTATTATGATTCCATTAACTGAATAATATTTTGATTTCACTATTTCATTTGAATAATAATAATAATAATAATAATATTCTTAATAATATTCAGTTAACTGAATAATATTTTGATTTCACTATTTAATTTATTTATATATTATTATTATTAATATTATTCAGTTAACTGAATAATATTTTGATTTCACTATTTCATTTGAATAATAATAATATTAGAAATAAATTACATAGTGAAATCAAAATATTATTCAGTTAAAATAATATTATTAAGAATATTATTACTATTATTATTCAAATTAACTAATGAAATCAAAATATTATTCAGTTAACTGAATAATATTATTGATAATAATAGTAATAATAATAATATATAAATAATTAAAGTAGTGAAATCAAGATATTATTCAGTTTACATAATATTATTAAGAATATTATTATTATTATTACTATTATTATTCAAATTACGGTAACTAGCGAAATCAAAATATTATTTAGTTAACTGAATAATATCTTGATTTCACTACTTTAATTATTTATATATTATTATTATTACTATTATTATCAATAATATTATTCAGTTAACCGAATAATATTTTGATTTCACTATTTAATTTGAATAATAACAGTAATAATAATAATATTCTTAATAATATTATGTTAACTGAATAATATTTTGATTTCACTATGTAATTTATTATTATGATTCCGTTAACTGAATAATATTTTGATTTCACTATTTCATTTGAATAATAATAATAATAATAATAATAATAATAATAATAATAATAATATTCTTAATAATATTCAGTTAACTGAATAATATTTTGATTTCACTATTTAATTTATTTATATATTATTATTATTAATATTATTCAGTTAACTGAATAATATTTTGATTTCACTATTTCATTTGAATAATAATAATATTAGAAATAAATTACATAGTGAAATCAAAATATTATTCAGTTAAAATAATATTATTAAGAATATTATTACTATTATTATTCAAATTAACTAATGAAATCAAAATATTATTCAGTTAACTGAATAATATTATTAATAATAATAATAATTCCCTGGTCTCCTCCTCCCATGCCTGTCTTCAGGACTTCTCCAGGGCTTCCCCCATCCTCTGGAACTCACTACCCCAATCCAACAGACTGTCACCTACCCTCCTCACCTTTAGGCGCACCCTGAAAACCCATCTCTTCAGAGAAGCCTACCCCACCCTCACCTAATTGCCGATCTCCTCCGCTCTTCCCACCACTCTCTCCATTCCCCACAGCCATTTCCTCCTGCACCACTCTCCCCTCCCTCCTAGATTGTAAGCTCCAAGGAGCAGGGCCCTCGAACCCCTCGTGTATTGTATTGTATTGTTACAATACTGTCTCATGTATTGTCTCCCATTGTAATGTACAGCGCTGAACTGTTGGCACTATATAAATACTGTATAATAATAATAATAAATTAAATAGTAAAATCAAAACATTATTCAGTTAACATAATATTATTATTATTATTACTATTATTATTATTCAAATTAAATAGTGAAATCAAAATATTATTCAGTTAATGGAATAATATTTAGATAATAATAATAATAATAATCGAATAAATGAAATAGTAACTCTAAATATTATTTAGTTTACTTTGGTGTTAATCAAATAAAAAATACCAAAACAAGTTTGTAGCCAAAAAGAAGTGAAAGGTTTTTGATATTTGTTCCTCTGTCTACATGATACACAACTATCCCCTTATCTACATAATACACAACTTTTCAAGCCATTTAATTTTTTTTTTTCCCTTACCGCTAGTGATTTTTCCTACTTTTTCCCGTTAATATATGTTTGGTAGCTGAACCCGTTTGACATATTTCCTAATACAGCCTTCCCTGCTGGATATATTCAGGGTAGAAGGTGTACTCACCCTGCAGCTCTGGAACATTACATTATATATCAGGTCGGAGCGATCCAAAACGATGTCAGGTTACATTAGGCAGCTCATCTCCAGCTCCCGCAGAAAAGTATAATTTATTTCTGACTTTTTTTTTTTTTTTTATAGGGAAAGTTCATGGACACAGAGGTTCTTTTTTTAATTTAAATACAGAATCATGTGTGAGTATAATAATATATGTAAGAAACGAAAACAAAAAACTGAGTATTGCTTTGCTGTTCAGAAAACGTTTCCGCTGTGGTAAAAGTCAGATCACTCCGTGTTTATTATGGAACTGCAGCATTCCACGGAACCCGAGGGGAGGCGAAATCAAAGGCCGCTTCTAAAAATGGAATCTCACCAATTTCATAAAACACACACATATGTACACTATATTGCCAAAAATATTGTCCCCGCCCTCCCAATCATGTGATTCAGGTGTTCCAATCCCCTCCCAATCATGTGATTCCGGGGTTCCAATCCCCTCCCAATCATGTGATTCCGGTGTTCCAATCCCCTCCCAATCATGTGATTCAGGTGTTCCAATCCCCTCCTAATCATGTGATTCCGGTGTTCCAATCCCCTCCCAATCATGCGATTCCGGTGTTCCAATCCCCTCCCAATCATGTGATTCAGGTGTTCCAATCCCCTCCCAATCATGTGATTCAGGTGTTCCAATCCCCTCCCAATCATGTGATTCAGGTGTTCCAATCCCCTCCATGACGACAGATGTATACAATCCATCCCCTAGGCATGCAGACGGCTTCTACAAACATTGGTGAAAGAATTAGTCGCTCTCAGGAGCTCAGTGACTCCAAGCGTGGTCCCGTCATAGGTGGCCACCTGTGCAATAAGTCCATCCGTGACATTTCCTGGCTACTAAATATTCCACGCTCAACTGTTAGTGGGATTATAACAAAGTGGAAGCAACTGGGAACAACAGCCACTCAGCCACCAAGTGGTAGGCCACGTCACATGACAGGGCGGGGTCAGTGCATGCTGAAGCGCACAGTGCGCAGAGGTCACCAACTGTCTGCAGAGTCAATAGCTAAAGACCTCCAAACTTGGTGTGGCCTTCAGATGAGCCCAACAACAGTGCGTAGAGAGCTTCATGGAATGGGTTTCCATGGCCGAGCAGCTGCATCCAAGCCTTACATCACCAAGTGCAATGCAAAGCGTCGGATGCTGTGGTGTAAAGCACGCCGCCACTGGACTCAAGAGCAGTGGAGACGTGTTCTCTGGAGTGACCAATCACGCTTCTCTGTCTGGCAATCTGATGGATGTGTCTGGGTTTGGCAGTTGCCATTAGAATGGTACTTGCCTGACTGCATTGTGCCAAGTGTAAAGTTTGGTGGAGGGGGGATTATGGTGTGGGGGTGGACAATTTCATGCTCCCAACTTTGTGGGAGGAGTTTGGGGATGGCCCCTTCCTGTTCCAACATGACTGCACACCAGTGCACAAAGCAAGGTCCATAAAGACATGGTGGAGCCAGTTTGGGGTGGAGGAACTTGACTGGCCTGCACAGAGTCCTGACCTCAACCCCATAGAACACCTTTGGGATGAATTAGAGCGGAGACTGCGAGCCAGGCCTCCTCCCCCGACATCAGTGCCTGACCTGACAAATGTGCTTCTGGAAGAATGGTCCAACCTTCCCATAGACACCCTCCTAAACCTTGTGGACGGCCTTCCCAGAAGAGTTGAAGCTGTTATAGCTGCAAAGGGCGGGGCCAACTCAATATTGAACCCTACGGACTAAGACTGGGAGGCCATTAAAGGTCGTGTGTGTGGACAGGCCGGCCGACCAATACATTTGGCAATAAACTACATAACCGACCTGATACCCAAATACTACCCTACCCGTGCCCTCCGCTCCTCACAGGACCTCCTACTCTCTAACTCCCTGGTCTCCTCCTCCCACGCCCGATTGCAGGACTTCTCTAGGACTTCCCCCGTCCTCTGGAACTCCCTACCCCAATCCATCAGACTGTCACCTACCCCAACCTCAAATAACACCTGACCTCACCTAACAACTAACCTCCTCCACTCCTCCCACCACTCCATCCCCCACAGCCATTTCCTTCTGTACCACTATCCCCTCCCTCATAGATTGTAAGTTCGAAAGAGCAGGGCCCTCGAACCCCTCGTGTATTGTATTGTTTCTGTCTTGTCTCATGTTATGTCCCCCTTGCTACTGTACAGCGCTGGGCAAACCCTTTTGCGCTATATAAATACTGTATAATAATAATAATAATATTGTGTATATATATATATATATATATATATATAAAATTTATTTTAATAATAAATATAATAACAATATTAGTAATACATATATTGTATTTTATATATATATATATATATATATATATATATATATATATATATATATATATATATATTTTATATTTTTTTTTACTAAAAATATATAAGTATTTAATATAAATTAAAAATAAATAAATATATATATATATATATATATATATATATATATAAAAAATATACTCTGTATATATATATATATACAGAGTATTTTATATATATATATATATATATATAAAATACTCTGTATATATATATATATATATATATATATATATACACACAGAGTACTATTTATTTTATTATATACGGTATATATACAGTTGCAAGAAAAAGTATGTGAACCCCTTGGGATTACGTGAAGTTTTGCATGAATTGGGCATAAAATGTGCTCTGAACGTCATCTAAGTCACAACAATAGAAGAACACAGTCTGCTGAACATAATACTACACAAACATTAGATGTTGCCATGGTTTAATTGCACATAACATGTAAACATTCACAGTGCAGGGAGGAAAAAGTATGTGAACCTTTGACTTAATAACTGGTTGACCCTCCTTTGGCAGCAATAACCTCAACCAAACGTTTCCTGTAGTTGCAGATCAGACCTGCACAACGATCTGGAGTCATTTTGGACCACTCCTCTTCACAAAACTGTTTCAGTGTAGCAATATTCTTGGGATGTCTGGTGTGAATCGCTCTCCTAAGGTCATGCCACAGCATTTCAATCGGGTTGAGGTCAGGACTCTGACTGGGCCACTCCAGAAGGCGTATTCTGTGCTGTTGCAGCCATTGTTTTGTTGAATTACTTGTATGCTTTGGGTCATTGTCCTGTTGCATCACCCATCCTCTACGGAGCTTCAGTTGGCGGACAGATGGTCGTACGTTTTCCTGCAAAATGTCTTGATAAACTCTGGAATTCATTTTCCCATCAATGACAACCATCCGTCCAGGCCCTGAGGCAGCAAAGCAGCCCCAAACCATGATGCTCCCTCCGCCATGTTTCACAGTGGGGATGAGGTTTTGATGTTGGTGTGCTGTGCCTTTTTTTCTCCACACATAGTGTTGTGTGTTCTTCCCAAACAACTCAATCTTGGCTTCATCTGTCCACAGTATATTTTGCCAGTAGTGCTGTGGAACATCCAGGTGCTCTTTTGCAAACTTCAAAACGTGCTGCAATATTCTTTTTGGACAGCAATGGCTTCCTCCGCGGTGTCCTCCCATGTACTCCATTCTTGTTTAATGTTTTCCTTATTGTAGATGTGTCAACAAAAATGTTAGCATGTGCCAGAGATTTCTGTAGGTCTTTAGCTGACACTCTGGGATTCTTCTTTACCTCATGCAGCATTCTGCGCTGTGCTCTTGCAGTCATTTTTACAGGACAACCGCGCCTAGGGAGAGTAGCAACAGTGCTAAACTTTCTCCATTTGTAGACAGTCTGTCTTACTGTGGACACATGAACATCAAGGCTTTTGGAGATACTTTTGTAACCCTTTCCAGCTTCATGCAAGTCAACAATTCTTGATCGTAGGTCTTCTGAGAGTTCTTTTCTGCGAGGCATGGTTCACATCAGACAGTGCTTCTTGAAACCAGTAAACCCAAAACAGGTGTGTGTTTTTTAAGGGCAGGACAGCTGTCAGCAACACATCCAATATCATCACACTGATTGGAGTCAAGGTTGGCTCACTCCTGGCTCCAATTAGCTCTGGGAGAATGTCAGGGCAGGGCTGTGGAACGGACAGGTAGGCCTAGTGGCAGGGTAACGCACTGGCTGACGACAACCACCACCAACAGACTGAAGTCCCTCAGGGCGCGGAGTCTAAGTCCCAGGCTGCCCTTCACCAGGGCCCCTGATGGTGGGGATGGACTTGACGCAACCAGGGACCAGGTCGCGGCCCCCGAGACACCCCAGCTGCGGTAATGGCTGCCGCCAATGGCGTGTAGTTGGTGAGAATGACAATAGCGTAGTCAGACAAGCCGGGTCAATAACAACGGGACAAAACAGTACAGAACAGTAGACAGAGAATCACAGGTCACGGGCCGGGTTCAGCAACGGAAGGTCAGATCAAAGGGAAACGCAGAGAATGGTCTTAGTCACAAGCCGAGTCAGAATACCAGAAGAGTCACGAGCGTATACACAGAGCTGTAGCAAGACAAAGACACAAGACACAAGTGCAAAGAGCATGTGCAGATCCCAGGCTTATATGTACTCAGCCACACCCCTCTGGGGGATGGACCTCAGAGACCTGAAGGCATAAAAGATTCCCATCATGCTCAGCAGAAATCCAAGATGGATGCTAGCACATGGAGTAACATAACCTCTGGGAAAAGGTAGGACCTTGACAGAGAAGTCATTAAGCTAGGGCCTCACATACTTTTTCCTCCCTGCGCTGTGAATGTTTACATGTTATGTGCAATTAAACCATGGCAACATCTAATGTTTGTGTAGTATTATGTTCAGCAGACTGTGTTCTTCTATTGTTGTGACTTAGATGATGTTCAGAGCACATTTTATGCTCAATTCATGCAAAACTCCATGTAATCCCAAGGGGTTCACATACTTTTTCTTGCAACTGTATATATATATATATATTTTTTTTTTTAATTTTTTTTATTTATTTATTTTTTTAAATTTATATTAAATACTTATATGTTTTTAGTATTAAAAAAAAATAAAAAATATATATATATATTAATAGTTCTACTTAAGTAGATTCCTTCTGCATCCTCCTGATATACTCTATAAAGCAGCCTGCCAAGGATATTTTTGGCTGCCAGAAAAGAGTTTTAATCTCTACTTTATTAATAAAGTCCTGATTTTACGACGGACTGCCCACAAGGGCGCAAAATCTCCCTTTAAAAATAAGCACTTTGATGTCGGGCTATTGTGCAGATTAGATATGCAGAGATTGAGAAATAAAGAGATACAGTGTGGCATGTTCATCTTTAATAAATGATCACACTTACGGGATGGAATTTTTTACATTTTAATACGATTTCCTCTTCCCAATTCCCAAACCTCATTCGCGGGGGGAAGTCGACCATGACAGAAATGGGCGTCGACGGACTCGCTCCCCCCTCCACCTTCGGAATTAACATTCTGGCTGCAGCTTTGGCTGAAAACTAGCTACAAGTTTAATTTCCTTATGTATTCTTAGCAGCCCCCACCCCACCCCATCCCACCACCCCTGCGGACCTCCACTGTATTAAATACAAATCTGTTTTGTCTGGAGATATTTTTGTGCCTTTTTTGGGAGACTTTTACAAGGTTCAAGGCCTGGATGTTTCTTGGCATTCAAAGAAGTCGGACGTTGCGCTTACAGAGGAGACCGTTTACTGGTAACTGCATATATTAGAATGCACCTGGGTTCAATTAAGCTGAAATCTGGACTCAAAATGTTACCTTAGAAATACTCACTCGTGTATTGTGGTGAGGTGGAGGCAGGGGCGGACCGACAACTCATGGTGCCCCCGGGCAATAGGGGATCATGGGGCCCCTGTGTCCTTGCCCACAGTCAAAGTACACCCAAAAAGCCTATAAAAAAGGTGCCAGGGGCATTTAATGGGGCCCCCTACTGACGCCAGGCTCTCAGGCAGTGCCCGTTTACTCGAATGGTCAGTCCACCCCTGGGTGGAGGACCATGGGACCTCTACGTATAATTGGCACCCTGGTTGGGTGAATCTTAATCACAACGAGTATAGGTCTACAGGCAGCTCTCATATATATGAATCCCAGGTAGGTCCCCACAAAACATACAAGAAGAGTAAGCGAGAGAGTGTCAATCCACCAGTGTATATCTCGTTGGTATGGGTTTTGGTGGGTTCCAAGGGGCTCCCTTCTTCAGGGCTTTAGAATGCAGTAAAAGGTCTGGACGTTAGGCTGCTAAAGTGAGGACTGGAAACATAATTTTAGCACCAGCTCTGAATTCCTTGTTATTTTAGGTCCCCACTTCAGCCCTACTGCATTCCAAAACCCTGAAGAAGAATCTCCCCTGCACGCAATGGTGGTTTTTATCGAATCCAGTGAGAAATAGAATCAATCTGGACATACATTGGTGGATTGGCGCCTTGTTCCTTACTCTTCTTCTACGTGATCATCATGTCAATGTTGGCATGCAGACTAATATATTAACAAACAAAGCTAATGCTAAGCCTAAGGGTTCCTCAAGATCTAATATCGTGTTCACAAGGGGCCATTTTTTTTTCAACAGGTCAAGGACAGTTGAAAGGAGCTTCTCCAACTTTTAATGGGCCTCCTAAAGCCCACTGCACCCTTAAAAACCACCTTCATTTTGACCTTCTCCATTGATTCCATTGCATTTCACCAAAGTGGTAAAATTTTATAGAAACGCCCTTATTTCCATCAAAATTTCCAATAAAATTTTATAGAAACGCCCTTATTTCCATCAAAATTTCCAACATAAAGCCTAAGGGTTAGCAGTAGCTTCCTCTGACAAAGGAGCCCCAACCTTAAAAGCCAACAAAGACAACCTTCATTTTGGTTTTCCTCATTGATTCCAATGCATTTCTCCAAAGCGCTGAAATTTTACTATGCCCTAATTTCCAAAGAAATTCCTCCAAACCCAAAGCTCTCAATTTCCATTGTGGTCTTCGTTGATTCCAAAGCATTTCACCAAAGTGCTGAAATTTTGCTATGCCCTAATTTCCAACGAAATTTCTCCAAACCCAAAGCTCACAATTTCCATTGTGAGCACTAAGTCTAAGGGTTAGCGTTGGGGTTCCTCTGGTCCTCAATATCCAATATCATGATCCCAGTTCACAAGGGGCCATTTATTTTTTAACAGGTCCAAGAAAGTCAAAAGAAGCTTTCCTAACCTACAGGAGCCTCCTAAAGCCCATTACACCTTTAAAAACCACCTTCCATTTGGCCTTCCCCAAAGATTCCAATACATCTCACCAAAAGTGGTAAATTTTTTTGAAAATGTCCTGATTTCCCCCTGGAAATTGGCCAAAACAAAAAAACGCCCAATTTTACTCATCTCTAATGTGGGCAGGGAGTGCATCTTAAGTTTTAATTTTGACTTGAACTTTAAATAAAAATTAAGAGAGGGCGACCAGGCAGGTTTTGTATCTACTTCAATTACCTGCCCGTTCTCAGGCTCCTTTACATGGGCAGCTAAGTGTGCCAAGATGCATGACCTTATGTGCATGCACAGGAGTTATGTCATCCTGGCCTGCCCAATCAAGGTGGCCAAAGATCCTAAACCTGAAAGAAGACCGAACAAAGATGTCGGCCCACGAGAGGGAGGTTGCGGATGCAAGACCTTCTGTGCATGCACAGGCAGGAGTTACCTCATCCTGGCCTGCCCAATCAAGGTGTCCAAAGATCCTAAACCCGAAAGAAGCCCAAACGAAGATGTTGGCCCATGAGAGAGAGGTTGCGAATGCAAGACCTTCTGTGCATGCACAGGAGTTACCTCATCCTGGCCTGCCCAAACAAGGTGGCCAAAGATCCTAAACCCGAAAGAAGCCCAAACGAAGATGTTGGCCCACGAGAGAGAGGTTGCGGATGCAAGACCTTCTGTGCATGCACAGGAGTTACGTCATCCTGACCTGCTCAATCAAGGTGGCCAAAGATCCTAAACCCGAAAGAAGCCTGAACGAAGATGTTGGCCCACAAAAGAGAGGTTGCGGATGCAAGACCTCCTGTGCATGCACAGGAGTTACCTCATCCTGGCCTGCCCAATCAAGGTGGCCAAAGATCCTCAACCCGAAAGAAGACCAAACAAAGATGTTGGCCCATGAGAGAGAGGTTGCGGATGCAAGACCTTCTGTGCATGCACAGGAGTTACCTCATCCTGGCCTGCCCAATCAAGGTGGCCAAAGATCCTAAACCCGAAAGAAGACCAAACGAAGATGTCGGCCCACGAGAGAGAGGTTGCAGATGACGCAAGGTTGGAGAGCAGGTGGGTTTAGGAAAAACAATTTGTTGCAATTTTTTTTCTTTTATCAAATATCCAAGGGCGCGTGTCCAACCGGAATGCTTGTTGCACAAAACAAACCTAGACCCGATTCCTCTCTTTTTTTTTCCGACTTCATTGTCAAACATGAAGTTTTGTTGTCTGACTCAGACGGAGACAATTGGAGAGGAGGTCGGGGATCATCCCACCGAGGTTTACTGTCTTGTAATGCCAACTTTAATGGATTCTCGCAGACAATGGCACGCCATGTACCTCCGGCCCCTAATTACCCTGCAATGTTTTTCTGTTGTTGCTTTTAACACAAGTACCCCCTTTTGGGTCGCCGTCTTGTAGCCTGCACATTCGGAGTCGGTTTTTTCGTTTCCTCATCTTCGCTGTTTCCATGACAACCTCTCTTTCACCACCACCCCCCCACCCCGAACCTTCCCCCCCTCACCAGATTCAGTGGTCTCCAAGATTTCAAATAAAAAAAAAGTTGGGTTTTTTTTTCTTCTTTCCCCCCGTAGTAGGAGTTTTGTTCTTCTGCTGACTGCGTCGTTCTCCGGTGCCCCCCTACCCTGCTGTCTTTATCGCCTCTTTGGCTCCTATTTTGATTTCCATTCGGTTTGTATAATCTGCCTGTTTCCAAGGCAACAATGACAGGACATTACTCTTCAAACCAGACCTTATAAAAAAAAAATAGAAGACTCTTCCATTTCTTTAAGTTATTTTATTCCTTATCTACCACTGTGCAGGGGAAAAAAAAAAAGAGAGAGGGGATTAATGATGGAGGGCAGCGAGTGGGCAGCGCAGGAAGCACGCACATGCGCGTGCTAGAGAGAGAGAGATCAGGGGAAAGAGAATATTGAAAGGAAAGTATTTTAAAAGGGAGTTCGCTAATTAGACAACGGAACATATTTTTACCCGTCAAGTCCAGAGCATTGTTGCAATGCTAAGCAATATTCACGCTTGGCACGGCCATGTCCGATAATTAACCGCGACATTTAGGAGCAGAACTATGTCCTGAGCCCTGACACTGGCATCAGTGGGTGATTAAGGGACCAATCGGAGTGGTGGCTGCATGAACGCTCCAACATGCACGCCATGTTAAGGTAGTCCGACGGAACGAAAAGCCTGTCCCCTGCCAGCAAGCTGTGGAAAAGGTCCTTCGCTCTCTGTGGGGAAGCAGTGGTCTCTCTGCAGAGGTCCAACACAACTCCCTGATTTTCTGGTTGCAGACCTATAAATTGGACTCATCAGGGACTGTGTTGGATGCAGAGGTCTAACACAACCAAATCTGTAGGACTGAAATCAACAATGCAGGGTAGGGCTGCAGAGAAGGACCTTTGTGCTCTGTGGCTCCACGAAGAAGCAGTGGTCTCCCTGCATAGGTCCCTGGTGAGTCAAATCTATAGGACTGCAATCAACAATGCATGTTAGAGTGTCTGACCTCTGCAGGGAGACCACTGCTTCTTCGTGGAGGCCATGGGTCCTTCTCTACAGCGTGCTGCTATACTTGCTTTCTGTGAGGAAGCAGTGGTCTGTCTGCGAAAGGTCCAATGCACCCTATACTGGGCATGACCTAAAACCCTACATTCAAAATTCTATAGATTTGACTCACCAGGGACCTATGCAGGGAGACCACTGCTTCCCCACAGAGCACAAAGGTCCTTCTCTGCAGCCCCCCACCCCAACTTAGTCAAAGCTAGAGTTCTCCAATCAGAAAAGCATGAGCTTTGTTGAATGTAGGGCTTTAGGTCCCCCCCCCCCACCCCCACACTACTTAATCAGATCTAGAGCCCCTTAAAGAGAAGGGAGAATGAGGACATGAATCATATCCAGGCAAAGTAATTATTGCAGACTCCTAAAATGGAAGCAGTGGTCTCTCTGCAGAAATCAGACATACACCCCCCCCCCCCTCCACTACTTAGTCAGATCTAGAGCCCCTTGAAGAGAAGAGAGCATAAGGATGCGATTCAGATCCAGGCAAAGTAGTTATTGCAGACTCCGAAAATAGAAGCAGTGGTCTCTCTGCAAAGGTCCCCTGCTTTGCTGAATACAGACCAATAGAACTGACTCGTCAAGGGCTGGGTCAGACTGTTGCAGAGAGACCAATGTTTCCCCACAGAGACCAATCAGAGGAGAGCTTGAGCTTGTTGGGGATTTGATTTATATCCTGGTAAGGTAATTATTGTAGACTCGGATAATGGAAGTCTCTCCCCATGAAAGACAAGGAGGTTGCCACAGCAGCAAACTGGAGGCAGAAAGAAATCTTCGACAACCGGGCACTTTTTTTTCTTTCTTTCTTTCTTTCTTTCTTTCTTTTCTTTCTTTCTCTCTCTCTCCCCGTCTCTCTCTCTCTTCTTCTTTCTTTCTTTCTTTCTTTCTTTCTTTCTTTCTTTCTTTCTTTCTTTCCTTCTCTCCCTTTCTTTCTTTCTCTCTTTCTTTCCTTCTTTCTTTCTTTCTCTCTCTCTCCTTCTCTCTTTTTCTTTCTTTCTTTCTTTCTTTCTTTCTTTCTTTCTTTCTTTCTTTCTTTCTTTCTTTCTTTCTTTCTTTCTTTCTTTCTCTCTCTCTCTCTCCTTCTCTCTCTTTTTCTTTCTTTCTCCCTCCCTCCCCCCCCCCTCTCCCCCCCCCCCTCTCTCTCCCCCCCCTTTCTCTCCCTCTTTCTTTCTTTTTTTCTTTTTCTTTCTTTCTCTCTCTCTCTCCCCTTCTCTTTCTTTCTTTATTTCTCTCTCTCTCTCTCTCTATCCCCCCCTCCCTCTCTCTCTCTCTCTCTTTATCTCTCTCTTTCTTTCTTTCTTCCTTCCTTTCTTCCTTCCTTCCTTCCTCCCCCCCCCCCCTCTCTCTCTCTCTCTCTCTCTTTCTATCTCTCTCTTTCTTTCTTTCTCTCTTTCCCCATGTTAAAAAATAAAAAAAAGAAGATACAAAAACAGATACAGAACTGAGTTTGGCAGTTATTAGAGGAGGTAAAAGTGGTTCTGTTGCCATGGCAACCTCACACGGACCCTCATAGCAGCGCGCACACGCACTCTCCAATGGTTGAATGGTTAAAGAGCATTGGGGCAAACCCACTTATCCGCGTTTAAAAGCTTTCCGAATCAATCAGAGGACTGGAGCCTCTGTTGGAGGCCATTACAGCGTAAGAGGTCTCTCTCTAACTCCGCGTTACCCCGCAGCGCGCTAGAGCCTCACCATGACGGCTATTAACATGTAAATGAGATGATGGCGTGGAGACGCTGAGTTCCCGTAATGACCAGAGGAGAGAGAGAGACAGAGGAAATTCTAAAAGTGAGAATTACATTGTAGGCAGTCTCTGCGAGGGAAGATGGGAACGCAGAGCGCCATTAAACTCGACAAATAAAGGAAAATAATAATTTGATGCCTGGTGTTTTACGCCGTGATTGACGGCAGTCGAAGTACTACATTGGATTACAGGGAACGAAAAGCAAGTGATTTCTAAATGTCTAAAGCACATGATCTTCTCTATTCCAGTGGTTCTCAACCACCAGGCCATGGCCCACTGCCGAGCCGTGGCTACCCTCCTCCTGTGCCTCCAGCCAGCTTCGGAGCCCCTAATCTACCACAGGGTCTCCCAGCTCCCATAGTGCCCCTAACCTCCTATAATTGCCTGCTGTTCCCCTCAACCCCCTTACATTGCCACCAGGCCCCCTGGGATCTCTAAGACCCTACAGTGCCCCTCAAGCTCTCACAGTGCCATCCAGCCTGCCATGGCCTACTTCAGAGCCCCCAGCACCTCACAGTGCCCCCAACCTCCAACAGAGTCCTACAGTGTCCCTAAACCTCCCACAGTGCCACCCAACTTCCCCACAGACTGCTTCAGAGCCTCCAGTATCCCATATTGCCACAACCCCAATCAGAGTCGTACGGTTCTCCTCCACCTCCCACAGTGCCACCCATCTTCCCCCAGCCTGCTTCACAGCCTCCAGAACCCGATAGTGCCCCAGTCTCTAACAGAGTCCTACAGTATCAACCAACCTCCCACAGTGCCAACCAACTTCCCACAGCCTACTTCACAGCCTCCAGAACCCGATAGTGCCCCAGTCTCTAACAGAGTCCTACAGTGTCACCCAACCTTCCACAGTTCCACCCAACTTCCCACAGACTGCTTCACAGCCTCCAGTATCCCATATTGCCACAACCCCAATCCGAGTCGTGCGGTGCTCCTCCACCTCTCACAGTTCCACCCAACTTCCCACAGACTGCTTCAGCGCCTCCTGCACCCCATATTGCTCCAACCTCCAACAGAATTGTACGGTGCCCCACAACATCTCACAGTGCCACCCAACTTCCCACAGCCTGCTTCACAGCCTCCAGAGCCTGATAGTGCCCCAACATCCAACAGAGTCCTACAGTGCCCCCCCCCCCAATATCCCACAGTGCCACCCAACATCCCACTGACTTCTTCAGAGCCGCCAGCACCCCCTATTGCCCCAATCTCTAACAAAGCCTTCAGTGCCCTCCAACTTCCCACAGTTCCACTCAACTTCCCACAGCCTGCTTCAGAACTTGATAGTGCCCCAACCTTCAACAGAGTCCTACAGTGCCCCCTAACCTCCCACAGTACCACCCAAAATCCCAAAGACTTCTTCAGAGCCTCCAGACCCCCATAGTGCCTTTTTAGATTGGTAGTCATTGGGAGAAGGGTTCTATGATGTTGACTGTCAGTTGGAGAAGGACTTCCTTACATTAGCAGTCAGTGGGAGAAAGGTTCCCTTACATTGATAGTCTGTTGGAGAAGGACCTCCTCTGATTAGTAGTCAGTGGGAGAAGGGTTCCCTTATCTTTATGGTCAGTTTGAGAAGGACCTGCTTAGATTGGTAGTCAGCATGATAAGGGTCCCCTTGCCTTGATAATCTGTTGGAGAAGGACCTCCTTAGATTGGTAATCAGTGGGAGAAGGGTTACCTTGCCTTGATAGTCTGTTGGAGAAGGACCTCCTCTGATTGGTAGTCAGTGGGAGAAGGGTTCCCTTATCTTTATGGTCAGTTTGAGAAGGACCTGCTTAGATTGGTAGTCAGCATAATAAGGGTTCCCTTGCCTTGATAGTCTGTTGGAGAAGGACCTCCCTAGATTGGTAGTCAGTGGGAGAAGGGTTCCCTTATCTTTATGGTCTGTTTGAGAAGGACCTCCCTAGATTGGTAGTCAGTGGGAGAAAGGTTCTCTTACCTTTATTGTCAGTTGGGGAAGGACCTCCCTAGATTGGTAGTCAGTGGAAGAAGGGTTCCCTTACATTGACTGTCAGTTGGAGAAGGGCCTACTTAGATTGGTAGTCAGTGGGAGAAGGGTTATATTACGTTAGCTGTCAGTTGGAGAAGGACCTCCCTAGATTGGAAGTCAGTAGGAGAAAGGTTCCTTTATATTGACTGTCAGTTGGAGAAGGACCTCCTTAGACTGGTAGTCAGTGGGAAAAAGGTTCCTTTACATTGATAGTCTGTTAGAGAAGGACCTCCTTAGATTGGTAGTCAGTCAGAGAAGGATTCCCTTATATTGATGGTCACTGAAAGATAAGCCTCCTTAGATTGTTTTTCAGTTGGATGGGGGTTCCCTTACACTGGTGGTTAGTGGAGACGTGGTCCCTTACAATGCATATCAGTCTAATGCTCTACCTAAGTAGATAGAAAGTGGTGGGAATGCCCCCTTACAGACTAATAAAACGATCACTCGTACCAGTGGATACTTACCTGACATATGATTGGAGAGGTTCCACTGGTCTGCCAAATGACCCTGATGCCCCAACTAGGCCGGGACCATCGAGTAGGAGATACATCTACCATTGCTCCCAACTCAAGGAACCCCTGGCAATTTTTGCAGGAAGCCCACGGTTCCCCGAAACCTTGGTTGAGAAAAGCGGCTCTATCTCTCCTATTTTGATAACTCGCAGCCTTCCCAGACTCGTTGTTCCGCTGTCCCCAGGAAGATAAAGAACGGTCCCCCATCTTGGATCTTTCCGTTCTTTCTTTTCTCCGGATTCTACCTTCGCGAGGCCCTGCCGTTCTGTGGCTGGAAGCAGGAGGTTATGAAAATGAGCCTTATGCCCAGGAGACACTAATTATCTGCTAAGTGTGGAAGCCAGAGTGATTAATTAAGAGATAATAAAGAGAGAGGGGAGGATGAGAGAGGCAAGAAAGCCTTGCTTTGATGATAAAACCCGAGGTAAGCCAAGCAATTAGAAGAATCTTTATCAAGCGTTAGCTATAATCCACAAGTTATCTCCGCGCTGGAATATTTCAACCAGGGGAGCCGCAAGTTTGCACGCGCCGAGCGAGGCCGGGCGCTGTTATAAGGACAGGAAAAGGACATCTGTTAGGTACAATGAATGTACACAATGGGTGCATGAAAGGCTGGAATCCCTGAGCGGCTCGTCTAAGAAGGTTGGATTGCCGATACAGGAGAGCTAGGCGGGTGTCTAGGGTAGCTACACTAGGGGGGAGGAGCATGAAATTGTTGAAGGATTTTCTATATTACTTGCTTGTTCTTTAAAATGGATCTCGTAAGAATAAGCATTTTCTTGATCTCTTCTCTCGGGTTCAGTGACTTAGCGGCGGACTGATGATGTCATCAGTCTGCAGCAGGAAGAAGGAAGCATTTTCTCAGTCTGCTCTCCACCAGTGCTCTCTAAGACCTTCCATCGTGATCTCTAAGACCTTCCATGGGGATCTCTAAGACCTTCCATAGTGATCTCTAAGACCTTCCATGGTGATCTCTAAGACTTTCCATGGTGATCTCTAAGACCTTCCATGGTGATCTCTAAGACTTTCCATGGTGATCTCTAAGACCTTCCATGGTGATCTCTAAGACTTTCCATGGTGATCTCTAAGACCTTCCATAGTGCTCTCTAAGACCTTCCATGGTGATCTCTAAGACCTTCCATGGTGATCTCTAAAGACCTTCCATAGTGATCTTTAAGACACTCCATGGTGATCTCTAAGACACTCCATGGTGATCTCTAAGACACTCCATGGTGATCTCTTAGACCTTCCATGGTGATCTCTAAGACCTTCCATGGTGATCTCTAAGACCTTCCATGGTGATCTCTAAGACATTCCATGGTGATCTCTAAGACCTTCCATGGTGATCTCTAAGACCTTCCATGGTGATCTTTAAGACCTTCCATGGTGATCTCTAAGACCTTCCATGGTGATCTCTAAGACCTTCCATGGTGATCTCTAAGACCTTCCATGGTGATCTCTAAGACATTCCATGGTGATCTCTTAGACCTTCCATGGTGATCTCTAAGACCTTCCATGGTGATCTCTAAGACATTCCATGGTGATCTCTTAGACCTTCCATGGTGATCTCTAAGACCTTCCATGGTGATCTCTAAGACCTTCCATGGTGATCTCTAAGACCTTCCATGGTGATCTTTAAGACCTTCCATGGTGATCTCAGGGTTTTTTGGCGCGTTTGAAGCGCCACTGAAAGCGCGTCCCACGAGACATGCAGAAAAGCGTGCATTTTTCGCGTTCTGTCACACGTTTAGGAAACACACAGGTGCGAGCGCAGCCTTATATCTGCCTGGCGTGCAGCTTTAAGGAAGCCACGTGGGTCCCCTAGTAATGGCGGCGGACAGGCGCGCAATCGCGGGAAACAGAACGATGCAGACCGCCCGCCTGCAACCCGAACCAGAACCTCAGTTTGGACGCGGAGCTCATTATAGGATGATTGTTTGAGAAGAGCAGCCGGTCCGGTGTGACACACAGCGGCAGTTCTCCCCCCTCCCCCACCACTACGCCATTATAATTTGGCCGCCGCCTCAGCGTCGTATATTACGGGATCGGTAAAGCGCCATCACTTTACATGGATGATAGAAAGGCGTGAAGGGGAAGCCAAATATTACATCACAAAGTCGGCTCAGCAAAAAAAGAAGAAAAATGGCCGTTCTCCAATAGAAGAGGAAAAAAAATGGCCGTTCTCCAATAGAAGAAAATGTACAGAAGAGGAAAAGAAATGGCCGTTCACACTGCAAATGCCTAGATGGCGGCGGCGGCATGATCATTCTTCAGTCTAGGTTCACACCTGAGCGTTTTCCTCTGCGTTTTGTAGAAACGCGCAGCAGTCTATTTCACATGATTTCCTATGGGACAGGTTCACATTTGCGCGTTTTTGATGTGTTTTTGACGCGTTTTATTCTGCCCGGCAACAAGTAGAAAAAAAACGCAAAATGCATTAAAAACGCATCAAGAACGCATAACACACCACAAAAAGCACAGCGGAAACGAGCAGCAGTCCATTTCACATGATTTCCTATGGGACAGGTTCACATTTGTGCGTTTTTGATGTGTTTTTGACGCGTTTTATTCTGCCCGGCAACAAGTTTAAAAAAAAAACGCAAAATGCATCAAAAACACATCAAGAAAGCAAAACGCACAGCAGAAATGCACAGTTCCTGTGCGTTTTTTTAAGCGTTCCAGTTAATTTTTTTCCCTCTCTTTTTTCTTCAGTTTAAATAGGGTCATGTGCGTTCTGGATGCGTTTTTGTATGCGTGTTCCTGATGCGTTTTTGTATGCGTGTTCCTGATGCATTTTTGTATGTGCGTTCCTGATGTGTTTTTGGTGCGTCTGGATGCATTTTTGTATGCACTTTTTTTGCGCGTTCCAGTTAATTTTTTCTCTCTCTCTTTTTCTTCAATTCAGATAGGGTCATGTGCGTTCCAGTGCATTTTTGGTGCGTTGCGGATGCATTTTTGTATGTGTGTTCTTGATGCGTTTTTGTATGTGTGTTCTTGATGCGTTTTTGGTGCGTTCCGGATGCGTTTTTGTATGCGCATTCCTGATGTGTTTTTTGTGCGTTCCAGATGCGTTTTTGTTTGCGCAATCCTGATGCGTTTTTGGTGCGTCTGGATGCATTTTTGTATGCACTTTTTTTGCGCATTCTTGCTAATTTTTTCCCTCTCTCTTTTTCTTCAATTCAAATAGGGTGCATTCTATTGCGTTTTTGTATGCATGTGTTTTGCGTCTTCCAGTGCGTTTTTGGTGCATTCTGGTGCGTTTTTGTATGCATGTGTTTTGCGTGTTCCAGTGCGTTTTTGGTGCATTCTGGTGCGTTTTTGTATGCACGTGTTTTGCGTGTTCCAGTGCGTTTTTGGTGCATTCTGGTGTGTTTTTGTATGCACGTTTTTTGCGTGTTCCAGTGCGTTTTTGTATGCACTTGTTTTGCGTGTTCCAATGCATTTTTGGTGCATTCTGGTGCGTTTTTGTTTGCACGTTTTTTGCGTGTTCCAGTGCGTTTTTGTATGCATGTTTTATGCGTGTTCCAGTGCGTTTTTGTATGCATGTGTTTTGCGTGTTCCAGTGCGTTTTTGTATGCACGTGTTTTGCGTGTTCCAGTGTGTTTTTGACGCATTCTGGTGCGTTTTTGTATGCACGTTTTTTGCGTGTTCCGGTGCGTTTTTTTAAGCATTCCAGTTCATTTTTTCCCTCTTTCTTTTCCTTCAATTCAAATAGGGTCATGTGCGTTCCAGTGTGTTTTGGCGTGTTCCTGGTGCGTTTTTGGTGCGTTCTGGATGCATTTTGGCGTGTTCCTGATGCGTTTTTGGTGCGGGTCCTGAATGCATTTTGGCGCGGTTCTGATGCGTTTTTGGTGCGTTCCGGATGCATTTTGGTGCGTTCCGGATGCATTTTGGCATGTTCCTGATGCGTTTTTGGTGCGTTCCGAATGCATTTTGGCGTGTTCCTGATGCGTTTTTGGTGCGTTCCGGATGCATTTTGGCGCGTTTCTGATGCGTTTTTGGTGCGTTCCGGATGCATTTTGGTGCGTTCCGGATGCATTTTGGCACGTTTCAGATGCATTTTGGCACGTTCCTGATGCGTTTTTGGTGCGTTCCGAATGCTCTTCCCTACGCACGACGCACAAAAAACACGCGAAAGAAAAAAAACCCCTCAAACCGGAACGCCTTCAGCTTTATTAACCAAAACAGCGTCTGAATTACGCGAGGGAATTTTCGCAAAGCTTGAAAAAAGAAAAAACAAACTTGACATCCATTATATGGAGGAAAAAAAAAAGTTTTAATTATTCAGACGATCTAAAAGGCTTTCAGAGAAAATTACATTTTTTTTAAAATCATTTACAAAAATTGTGACATCTCCGCGGCGATATAATTCCGACGTTCAAAATATGCGTTTTGTTTCTTTCTCTCCCTCTGTTTGATGAATGCGGCACTTTATTGAGCGGTTTGTCAGCTTTCTGTAAATGTCGTTATTATTTTTTCATACGTTAAATTGTATTTTGTTCGGTGACAACGCAGAGTAAAGAAGAATCGTTCCGCTAATATCCTTCCATTAGGAGGCTCCGGAGAATTCTCCAAATGACATTCATTTCCCCCCAAAAAACGGAACGCGCGCCGCCGAACGCAACAAGAAACGGCGTTCCGGAGGATTCCCAACACAACTATTGGAGGCTGGAATTGCGTTTTCCTGCGATTTGGAGCGCAGCGACAAGATATTGTGACACTGGAATCCTCCGACGATCGACTGCGAGGATCTGACGATCGAAACAAGATGGCGGCTTGGTGGGCGTACCCAGATATCTCGTCGGTGGCGTCTGCAATAGATGATGTCCTCATTTTTTATTTTTTTTTAGGGCCGGTTCACACTATAGAAACGCAGTCCAGATGCATTCCTGATGCGTTTTTGTATGCGCGTTTTTTTTCTTCTCTTTTTCTTCAATTCAAATAGGGTCATGTGCATTGCAGTGCGTTTTTGGTGCGTTCCAGATGTGTTTTTTTTTTCACATTCCAGTGCGTTTTTGGTGCGTTCCAGATGTGGTTTTTTTTTCACATTCCAAATGCGTTTTTGTATGCGTGTTTTTTGCACGTTCCAGTTCATTTTTTCCCCTTTCTCTTTTTCTTTAATTCAAATAGGGTCATGTGTGTTCCAGTGCGTTTTTGGTGTTTTCCGGATGTGTTTTTGTATGCACGTTCTTGATGCGTTTTTGGTGCATTCCGTTTGTGTTTTTGTATACACATTTTTTGTGCGTTCCGGTGCGTTTTTTTAAGTGTTCCAGTTAATTTTTTCCCTCTCTTTTTCTTCAATTCAAATAGGGTCATGTGCATTTTTCGTGTGCGTTTTTGGTGCATTCTGGGGAGTTTTTGTATGCGCGTTCCTGATGCGTTTTTGGTGCGTTCCAGGTGCGTTTTCATATGCACGTTTTTCGCATGTTCTGGTGCGTTTATTTAAGCGTTCCAGTCCATTTTTTCCCTTCTCTCTTTTTCTTCAATTCAAATAGGGTCATGTGCGTTCCGGTGCGTTTTTGGTGCGTTCCAGATGCGTTTTTGTATGTGCGTTCCTGATGCGTTTTTGTATGTGCGTTCTTGATGCGTTTTTGGTGCGTTCTGGATGCGTTTCTGTATGCATTTTTTTGCGTGTTCCAGTTCATTTTTTCCCTCTCTCTTTTTCTTCAATTCAAATAGGGTCATGTGCGTTCCGGTGCATTTTTGGTGCATTCCGGATGTGTTTTTGTATGCACATTTTTTGCGCGTTCTGGTGCGTTTATTTAAGCGTTCCAGTCCATTTTTCTCCTCTCTCTTTTTCTTCAATTCAAATAGGGTCATGTGCGTTCTGGATGCGTTTTTGTATGTGCGTTCCTGATGCATTTTTATTGCGTTCCGGATGCGTTTTTGTATGCACTTTTTTTGCACATTGCAGTGCGTTTTTTTCCCTCTCTCTTTTTCTTTAACCCCTCGCCTACCAGGCACTTATACCCCCTTCCTTACCAGGCCAATTTTCAGCTTTCAGCGCTGCCGCACTTTGATTGACAATTGCGCGGTCATGCAACATTGTACCCATATGAAATTTTGATCATTTTTTTCTCACAAATAGAGCTTTCTTTTGGTGGTATTTAATCCCCACTGGGCGCTTTACTTTTTGCGCTATAAATAAAAAAATTGCAAAAAATTAAAAAAAAAAAAAAAAGTTTCTTTGTTTCTATTATAAAATTTTTCAAACAGGTATTTTTTCTCCTTCACTGATGTGCGTTGATGAGGCAGCACTGATGGGCACTGATAGGCGGCACTGATGGGCACTGATAGGCAGCACTAAAGGGCACTGACAGGCAGTACTAATGAGGTGGCACGGATAGGCGGCACTAATATGCAGCACTGATAGGCGGCACTGATAGGTGACACTGATGATGGGTACTGATAGACGGCACTGACTGGCATCACTGCTGGGTACTGACTGGCGGCACTGACTGGCACAACTGCTGGGCACTGACTGGTGGCACTGACTGGCAGCACTGCTGGGCTGCACTGGTGGGTGGCACTGGTGGGCAGCACTGGTGGGTGGGCACAGGTGGGTGGCACTGGTGGGCACAGGTGGGTGGCACTTCTGGGCACAGGTGTGTGACACTGCAGAGTGGCACAAGTGGGTGCACTGCTGGGCACAGGTGGGCGGAACTTGCGGGTGGCACTGCTGGGCACCGATCATCAGGGCACTGATCATCAGTGCCCTGATGATCGGTGCCGATCCCCGCTCTGACAACTGCCGTTTCTCGGCAGTACTTTCCTCACGATCTGACAGCGTGAGGAAAGTGCAGCCAAGAACCGGCACTTGCATTTCCCTGTGATCAGCGTGTCATTGGACACCGCTGATCACGTGGTAAAAGGCCGGTATGATCGGCCTTTTACCACATCTCGTGATCAGCTGTGTCCGTAGGACACAGCAATCACGGAGATCGCCGGGTGCGCGCCCCCTGGGGCGCGCAGGACAGCGCGTTCTGGGGGGACGTCATATGAACTGGCCGGCCGCAGTTTAGCCGTCATTCGGCTATCTGCGGTCGGCAACTGGTTAATTCAAATAGGGTCATGTGCATTCCGCTGTGTTTTTGGTGCGTTCTGGATGCGTCTTTGTATGCGCGTTCCTGGTGCGTTTTAAGTGCGTTCCGGATGCGTTTTTGTATGCACATTTTTTGCGCATTCCAGTACGTTTTTTTAAGCATTCCAGTTCATTTTTTCCCTCTCTCTTTTTCTTCAATTCAAATAGGGTCATGTGCGTTCCAGTGCATTTTTGGTGCATTCTGGTGCGTTTTTGGTTGTGCGTTCTTGATACGTTTTTGGTGCGTTCCAGATGCGTTTTTGTATGCATGTTTTTTGCACGTTTTAGTGCGTTTTTTTAAGCATTCCAGTTCATTTTTTCCCCTCTCTCTTTTTCTCCAATTTAAATAGGCTCATGTGCGTTCCGGTGCGTTTTTGGTGCATCCGGATGCGGTTTTGTATGTGCGTTTCTGATGCGTTTTCAAGCATTCCAGTTCATTTTTTCCCTCTCTCTTTTTCTTCAATTCAAATAGGGTCATGTGCGTTCCAGTGCATTTTTGGTGCATTCTGGTGCGTTTTTGGTTGTGCGTTCTTGATACGTTTTTGGTGCGTTCCAGATGCATTTTTGTATGCACGTTTTTTGCACGTTTTAGTGCGTTTTTTTAAGCATTCCAGTTCATTTTTTCCCCTCTCTTTTTTTCTTCAATTCAAATAGGATCATGTGCGTTCCGGTGCATTTTGGTGCATTTTTTATGCGTTTCACCGTGTTTCAGTACACTTCTGTGCAAAAAAAATGCCGCCTCTTCTATTTTTTTTTTTCTGCAACATGACATTGACCACCATATCACCTACTTTCTGTGCGTTTTGGGTGCAGAAAAAAAGCAACTAAAAACGCATGGAGTGTGACCTGGCCCTTTTTTTTTTACAGTTTTTGAAATGCAATCAATGTACAATGTGACCCAATATCAACCTTTTGTAGCCTCTGTAGAGAATGGCTGGAGTGTGACAGGAAGAAGCAGCACAAGCAGCCAATCAACTCATGTGCTGAGAAGAAGCATTTTGATAGGAGGAGAGAGCAGAGTGAGAGAGAGAAGAGCTCATCGCTGTGCTGCTTCCAGGGGCGGACTGACCATTCGAGCACTCAGGCACTGCCCAACGGCCCGGGGTCAGTAGGGGGCCCAATGAGATGCCTCTGGTACCTTTTTCATAGACTTTTTTTGAGTTTGGGCAAGAACACAGGGGCCCCATGATCCCCTATTGCCCGGGGGCCCCATGAGTTGTCAGTCCGCCCCGGCTGCTTCTCCTTTCACTGGCCAGTCACAGGTTGGGGGCTTGTCCGGGATGACCTGTGCACAAAGAAAGTGGGTTGAATGATGCTGGCCATCAGTCTCTGTAGGCTGGAGAATGACAGGAAGAAGCAGCAGCACAAGCAGCCAATCAGCTCATGTGCTGAGAAGAAGCATGTTGATAGGAGGAGAGAGCAGAGTGACAGAGAAGAGCTCATCACTGTGCTGCTTCTCCTTTCACTGGCCAGTCACAGGTTGGGGGCTCGTCCGGGATGACCTGTGCTCCAATGAAGTGGGTTGAATGATGCTTGCGTTTTGTGCTTTTCTGCATTGTATTTTGCGTTTTTGATGTGTTTTTGCTTCTTTTTTTAAAAAAAATGTTCCTGTTGCTAGCCAGACGCGAAAACGTGGCACAAACGCAGAAAAAAACGCAATACCTGCTTTTCTGCAGCATTCCCATTGAAGTCTATAGAACCAAAAACGCAACGTTTTGCATTCAAAGCAGTCCGCGACCCTTTCCAAAAAACGCAGCGGGTGCAAACGCGGAGATGGGAACCTGTCCCATAGGAAATCATGGTAAATGGACTGCTGTGCGTTCCTGAAAAAATGCAAAACGCAGCAGGAAACTTTCTTGGGGACGCAGTGAAGCAGCCATTATCGGCACGTTTGCGCGCCGAAATTTCCCAGAAACGCGTCGGTGTTCAGATGCCAGCCACTGACCATCCTCGAGGTGGCGCTGTGACTCGGAGGAAAAAAAAGACTTTCGAAGGCGCTAGATGGCAAGAAAAAAAAAAAAAGTCGTTTGATTCGTTGCTAGGGGTTACCGCACTTTGTAAATCGCCGCCGCGCGTTTGCACGCCAATATTTCCCAGAAATGCGTCGGCATTCAGAAGCCAGCCATCGACCATCCTCGAGGTGGCGCTGTGACTCGGAGAAAAAAAAGACTTTCAAAGGCGCTAGATGGCAAGAAAAAAAAAAAAGTTGTTTGATTCGTTGCTAGGGGTTACTGCGCTTTGTAAATCGACGCCGCGTGTTTGCACGCCGAAATTTCTCAGAAACGTGTTGATGTTCAGAAGCCAGCCACCGAAAAGACCTTGAGGTGGCGCTGTGACTCGGAGGAAAAAAAAGACTTTCGAAGGCGCTAGATGGCAAGAAAAAAAAAAAAGTCATTTGATTCGTTGCTAGGGGTTACCGCGATTTGTAAATCGCCGATGCGTTTTGTAAATCGCCGCCGCGCTTTCCTCTGGCTTGTCTGGAGGCTGACATTACACATCATGAAATGACGGCGGTCTCGCCGGCACGCTGACAGGCGCAATATGCTGGAAACACATAAGTAAGTGATAATAAGTCGGCGCTCTCCCCTGCGGGGGGTTCAGGTAATGCGTTTTCCGCTCTGCCCCTCCCCTGGCGGACTCCCGGTGGATGGATCTGGCGCGCTACGCAGATTTAATGACCTACTTTCCGCCGAGTGTGAAGATGATTCCGAGCTTCTCATCCTCGCCGTCTTTTTATGCTGTCAATCATCGGTCTCTCTCCGTCGACCGTGCCGGGCGCGTCAGCTGACCCACGCCACGACCATCGCTGACACCGCCGATCAATCAGCTCCCTCTATAGTCTTTCTCCCTGTGTTTTTTTTTTTTGATGCGTTTGTGAATGCGATTAACCCTGCGACAAAAAGGGGGCGGGATTTAACGACCGCACGCCGCGCATAGGAGTCGCTGTGTATGTGCCGAGAACTCCCGACACACAAAGACCGAGCTCTTGGACTAAAGATCGGTAGCCTGGCGTGACCTTGTGATCATGTGACCACTGCGACACTGGTCATGTGATTGCTGATCCTTCTTCTCTGAGGGTCGGTTCACAGTATAGAAACGCAGTCCAGATGCGTTCTGGATGCGTTTCCACATGTGCATGTTTGGCACTTTTGGGGAATAGTGCCCCATCATTGGTGTCAGGGGAAGGAATAGTGCCCCATCATTGGTGTCAGTGGGAGGAATAGTGCCCCATCATTGGTGTCAGTGGGAGGAATAGTGCCCCATCATTGGTATCAGTGGGAGGAATAGTGCCCCATCATTGGTATCAGTGGGAGGAATAGTGCCCCATCATTGGTGTCAGTGGGAGGAATAGTGCCCCATCATTGGCATCAGTGGGAGGAATAGTGCCCCATCATTGGTATCAGTGGGAGGAATAGTGCCCCATCATTGGTATCAGTGGGAGGAATAATGCCCCATCATTGGTGTCAGTGGGAGGAATAATGCCCCATCATTGGTATCAGTGGGAGGAATAGTGCCCCATCATTGGTGTCAGTGGGAGGAATAGTGCCTCATCATTGGTATCAGTGGGAGGAATAGTGCCCCATCATTGGTATCAGTGGGAGGAATAGTGCCTCATCATTGGTATCAGTGGGAGGAATAGTGCCCCATCATTGGTGTCAGTGGGAGGAATAGTGTCCCATCATTGGTGTCAGTGGGAGGAATAGTGCCCCATCATTGGTGTCAGTGAAGGAATAGTGCCCCATCATTGGTATCAGTGGGAGGAATAGTGTCCCATCATTGGTATCAGTGGGAGGAATAGTGCCCCATCATTGGTGTCAGTGGGAGGAATAGTGTCCCATCATTGGTGTCAGTGGGAGGAATAGTGCCTCATCGTTGGTATCAGTGGGAGGAATAGTGCCCCATCGTTGGTGTCAGTGGGAGGAATAGTGCCTCATCATTGGTATCAGTGGGAGGAATAGTGCCCCATCATTGGTGTCAGTGGGAGGAATAGTGCCCCATCATTGGTGTCAGTGGGAGGAATAGTGCCCCATCATTGGTGTCTGTGGGGGGAATAGTGCCCCATCATTGGTGTCAGGGGGGGGAATAGTGCCCCATCATTGGTATCAGTGGGAGGAATAATGCCCCATCATTGGTATCAGTGGGAGGAATAGTGTCCCATCATTGGTATCAGTGGGAGGAATAGTGCCCCATCATTGGTGTCAGTGGGAGGAATAATGCCCCATCATTGGTATCAGTGGGAGGAATAGTGTCCCATCATTGGTATCAGTGGGAGGAATAGTGCCCCATCATTGGTGTCAGTGGGAGGAATAATGCCCCATCATTGGTATCAGTGGGAGGAATAGTGCCCTATCATTGGTGTCAGTGGGGGGAATAGTGCCCCATCATTGGTGTCAGTGGGGGGAATAGTGCCCCATCATTGGTGTCAGTGGGGGGAATAGTGCCCCATCATTGGTATCAGTGGGAGGAATAATGCCCCATCATTGGTATCAGTGGGAGGAATAGTGCCCCATCATTGGTGTCAGTGAAGGAATAGTGCCCCATCATTGGTGTCAGTGGGAGGAATAGTGTCCCATCATTGGTATCAGTGGGAGGAATAGTGCCCCATCATTGGTGTCAGTGGGAGGAATAGTGTCCCATCATTGGTGTCAGTGGGAGGAATAGTGCCCCATCATTGGTGTCAGTGGGAGGAATAGTGCCCCATCATTGGTATCAGTGGAAGGAATAGTGCCCCATCATTGGTGTCAGTAGGGGGAATAGTGCCCCATCATTGGTGTCAGGGGGGGGAATAGTGCCCCATCATTTGTGTCAGTGGGAGGAATAGTGCCCCATCATTGGTGTCATTGGGAGGAATAGTGCCTCATCGTTGGTATCAGTGGGAGGAATAGTGCCCCATCGTTGGTGTCAGTGAAGGAATAGTGCCCCATCGTTGGTATCAGTGGGAGGAATAGTGCCCCATCGTTGGTGTCAGTGGGAGGAATAGTGCCCCATCATTGGTGTCAGTGGGAGGAATAGTGCCCCATCATTGGTGTCAGTGGGAGGAATAGTGCCCCATCATTGGTGTCAGTGGGAGGAATAGTGTCCCATCATTGGTGTCAGTGGGAAGAATAGTGCCCCATCATTGGTGTCAGTGGGAGGAATAGTGCCCCATCATTGGTGTCAGTGGGAGGAATAGCGCCCCATCATTGGTGTCAGCCGGCCTTTCCACACACATGAACTTTAATGGCCCTCCCAGTCTTAGTCCGTAGGGTTCAATATTGAGTTGGCCCCGCCCTTTGCAGCTATAACAGCTTCAACTCTTCTGGGAAGGCCGTCCACAAGGTTTAGGAGGGTGTCTATGGGAAGGTTGGACCATTCTTCCAGAAGCACATTTGTCAGGTCAGGCACTGATGTCGGGGGAGGAGGCCTGGCTCGCAGTCTCCGCTCTAATTCATCCCAAAGGTGTTCTATGGGGTTGAGGTCAGGACTCTGTGCAGGTCAGTCAAGTTCCTCCACCCCAAACTGGCTCCTCCATGTCTTTATGGACCTTGCTTTGTGCACTGGTGTGCAGTCATGTTGGAACAGGAAGGGGCCATCCCCAAACTCCTCCCACAAAGTTGGGAGCATGAAATTGTCCAAAATGTCGCCTTAATGGTTCCCTTCACTGGAACTAGGGGGCCAAGCCCAACCCCTGAAAAACAACCCCACATCATAATCCCCTCTTCACCAAACTTTAGACTTGGCACAATGCAGTCAGGTTATTACCGTTCTCCTGGCCACCGCCAAACCCAGACACGTCCATCGGATTGCCAGACAGAGAAGCGTGATTGGTCACTCCAGAGAATACGTTTCCACTGCTCTAGAGTCCAGTGGCGGCGTGCTTTACACCACGACATCCGACGCTTTGCATTGCACTTGGTGATGGAAGGCTTGGATGCAGCTGCTCGGCCATGGAAACCCATTCCATGAAGCTCTCTACGCACTGTTGTTGGGCTCATCTGAGGGCCACACCAAGTTTGGAGGTCTTTAGCTATTGACTCTGCAGACAGTTGGCGACTACTGCGCACTGTGCGCTTCAGCATGCGCTGACCCCACCCTGTCATGTGACGTGGCCTACCACTTGGTGGCTAAGTTGCTGTTGTTCCCAGTTGCTTCCACTTTGTTATAATCCCACTAACAGTTGAGCGTGGAATATTTAGTAGCCAGGAAATGTCACGGATGGACTTATTGCACAGGTGGCCACCTATCACGGGACCACGCTTGGAGTCACTGAGCTCCTGAGAGCGACCCATTCTTTCACCAATGTTTGTAGAAGCCGTCTGCATGCCTAGGGGATGGATTGTATACATCTGTGTCCATGGAGGGGATTGGGACACCTGAATCACATGATCAGGGGGGGGATTGGAACACCTGAATCACATGATCAGGGGGGGATTGGAACACCTGAATCACATGATCGGGAGGGGATTGGAGCACTTGAATCACATGATCGGGAGGGGATTGGAGCACCTGAATCACATGATCGGGAGGGGATTGGAACACCTGAATCACATGATCGGGAGGGGATTGGAGCACCTGAATCACATGATTGGGAGGGGATTGGAGCACCTGAATCACATGATTGGGAGGGGATTGGAGCACCTGAATCACATGATTGGGAGGGGATTGGAACACCTGAATCACATGATTGGGAGGGGATTGGAACACCTGAATCACATGATTGGGAGGGCTGGGCTAATACTTTTGGCAATGCCCGGGATCAGTAGGGGACTCCATGAGATGCCCCTGGTACCTTTTTCATAGGCTTTTTTGAGCTTGGGCAAGGACACAGGGGCCCCCATGATCCCCTATTGCCCGGGGGCCCCATGAGTTTTCAGACCGCCCCTGGTAATCACATTTGCAGTTACAGATTTCTCTTAGTCCTCCTTCAAAGTCCTACAAACTCCTGTTGATCCTGCCAGTGAAGACTGCAGATTCCTTATGATGGGGTGGCAACTATGCTGCACTGCTCCTGAGTTCAGAGCAGAGTTGTCACCGCTCTCATGCAGGCTGTTCCCAATACTTAGGGAAATCGTGTATATATTATGGGAACGCGCTCATAACCACGGGATCAAGAAAAGTCACCTATTGGTCGGCCGCGACCCAGAAATGGTTTTGGAGGACTTGTACCAGAAGGAAGGCAGATTGTCTCTGGCGGGGGGGGGGGGGGGGGGTGATGGGCTGATTGCTACAGGTGGCCAAACCCGCTCCCAGCGATTCTCAAAAGCGGATAAAAGGCAGAGAGAAGAATCTGTGATTAAAGGCATTTGTGAGCGCCGAGGCCGCTAACAGCTGCAGCGGAAGACACGCTCCCACGCTGGGCACCTCTCGGAGACGCGGCTTTCTTCTGATACACAAAACACACAGAAGTAAATGCGTTTATCTGTTGACTTTTGGTAATAAAAACAATAATGGGCCACCCTGCCAGGCGGCGGAGCGCGGGAAGAGCCGTCACACTGCGCCATTTGCACTCGCTCATCTTCCTGAATATATTTTCTTTTTCTCCGCTCTGACTAATAACCGGGCGACTGGGGTCCGGGGGCTCCATCCCCCTCCCAACCGGGCGACTGGGGTCCGGGGGCTCCATCCCCCTCCCAACCGGGCGACTGGGGTCCGGGGCCTCCATTCCCCTCCAAACCGGGCGACTGGGCTCCATCCTCCCCCCCCCCAACCGGGACGACTGGGGTTTTGGGGGCTCCACCCCCCCTTCTTCCTTCATCTTCTCCGGCGTGGGCTGAAGGAGCGGCATTTTAACCTGTTTTCAGACGGTCGGGAAATCACCAAAGAGTCGGCCACAGAGACACAAATATCCGAGGACGTTTTACATGGAAAGATATGTAAAGTGGCGTGGCTTGGTTGCCGGTGGGAGGAAAATAAATGGAACACCCGTGGTCAGTGGATAGAGGAATAGTGCCCCATCATTGGTGTCAGTAGGAGGAATAGTGCCCCATCAGTGGTGTCACTGGGAGGAATAGTGCCCCATCATTGGTATCACTGGGAGGAATAGTGCCCCATCATTGGTGTCAGTGGGAGGAATAGTGTCCCATCATTGGTATCAGTGGGAGGAATATTGCCCCATCATTGGTGTCAGTGGGAGGAATAGTGCCCCATCATTGGTATCAGTGGGAGGAATAGTGCCCCATCATTGGTATCAGTGGCAGGAATAGTGCCCCATCATTGGTGTCAGTGGGAGGAATAGTGCCCCATCATTGGTGTCAGTGGGAGGAATAGTGCCCCATCATTGGTGTCAGTGGGAGGAATAGTGCCCCATCATTGGTATCAGTGGGAGGAATAGTGCTCCATCATTGGTATCAGTGGGAGGAATAGTGCCCCATCATTGGTGTCAGTGGGAGGAATAGTGCCCCATCATTGGTATCAGTGGGAGGAATAGTGTCCCATCATTGGTGTCAGTGGGAGGAATATTGCCCCATCATTGGTATCAGTGGGAGGAATAGTGCTCCATCATTGGTATCAGTGGGAGGAATAGTGCCCCATCATTGGTGTCAGTGGGAGGAATAGTGCCCCATCATTGGTGTCAGTGGGAGGAATAGTGCCCCATCGTTGGTGTCAGTGGGAGGAATAGTGCCCCATCATTGGTATCAGTGGGAGGAATAGTGCCCCATCATTGGTATCAGTGGGGGGAATAGTGTCCCATCATTGGTATCAGTGGGGGGAATAGTGTCCCATCATTGGTGTCAGTAGGAGGAATAGTGCCCCATCATTGGTATCAGTGGGAGGAATAGTGCCCCATCATTGGTGTCAGTGGGAGGAATAGTGCCCCATCATTGGTGTCAGTGGGAGGAATAGTGTCCCATCAATGGCATCAGTGGGGGGAATAGTGCCCCATCATTGGTGTCAGTGGGAGGAATAGTGCCCCATCATTGGTGTCAGTGGGAGGAATAGTGCCCCGTCATTGGTATCAGTGGGAGGAATAGTGCCCCGTCATTGGTATCAGTGGGAGGAATAGTGTCCCATCAATGGTGTCAGTGGGAGGAATAGTGCCCCATCATTGGTGTCAGTGGGAGGAATAGTGCCCCATCATTGGTGTCAGTGGGAGGAATAGTGCCCCATCATTGGTGTCAGTGGGAGGAATAGTGCCCCATCATTGGTATCAGTGGGAGGAATAGTGCCCCATCATTGGTGTCAGTGGGAGGAATAGTGCTCCATCATTGGTATCAGTGGGAGGAATAGTGCCCCATCGTTGGTGTCAGTGGGAGGAATAGTGCCCCATCATTGGTATCAGTGGGAGGAATAGTGCCCCATCATTGGTATCAGTGGGAGGAATAGTGCCCCATCATTGGTATCAGTGGGGGGAATAGTGCCCCATCATTGGTGTCAGTGGGAGGAGTAGTGTCCCATCATTGGTGTCACTGGGAGGAATTGTAATAAAACAAATGCTGTGCAGAGAAACATGAAGTAACCTGGATAAAATCCACAGGTGAGTTTAAAGCACAATCACTGCACATTATTGTACGAGATTTCAGCGTTTACCGATTTTCTTTTTTCTGTAAATAAATAGGAGCGGCGAAGCGCAATGACTGCGATATTCTGCAGGAAGAAAAACGTAACAAGCAAACAGGCCTCACCACACACTGATAAGATTGTCAGCGATAAGTCGGTTCGGCGTCACGTGACTATCTGCACCTTCAAAGCGTTCTAGATACCCTGTAAGGTCTGTGTGTCCAGCCGCGATGTAAGCTGCGCTCCCTGTGAGTCAATAAATATTTCGCCATGACCTTCCGTGACAAAGAATTGGCCCTTTTCCTCTCTATTTACCGCCCCCCCCCTCCCCACAACCCAACCCCCAGCTATCCAATTCCGATCTCCATATCCTTTGAGCAGAAGCTTTTATGAACCCTCCAGCTCAATGCTGGGGGGGTGGTAAATCAGCGGGGAGAGAAGACGCATGTTTGCAGTTGATAAGAGGTTTAGAAAGGGGCAGCCAGGGTGGGGGGTGGAAATAATATGAAGACTTTATAATAGAAGTCGCCGGAGCTTTTCAATCTTGGACCCGAAGGTAATGGCTGAATTCTAATGGCTTCGCAGATTGAAGGCTGTCGACGTCGCGTGGGGGGTCAAGCGGGGTCGCCAGCAATATCGGGTGTGCGGGGGGTTCAAGCGGGGTCACCAGCAATATTGGGTGCATGGGGGTTCAAGCGGGGTCGCCAGTAATATTGGGTGCATGGGGGTTCAAGTGGGGTAAAAGCAGGGGGGTAAAAGCAGGGTCGCCAGCAATATTGAGTGTGCGTGGGGTTCAAGCGGGGTCACCAGCAATATCGGGTGCGTGGGGGGTTCAAGCGGGGTTGCCAGCAATATCGGGCGCGCGGGGGGTTCAAGAAGGGTCTCCAGCAATATCGGGTGCGCGGGGGGTTCAAGCGGGGTCGCCAGCAATATTGGGTATGCGGGGGGTTCAAGCGGGGTTGCCAGTAATATTGGGTGCATGGGGGTTCAAGTGGGGTCGCCAGTAATATCGGGTGTGCGGGGGGTTCAAGCCACCGAAAGAAAGCTTCATTTGTGGGAAAAAAAGGCCATAAAGTTCATTTGGGTGCGGCGTTGCATGACCGCGCAATTGTCAGTTAAAATAACGCAGCTCCATATCAGAAAAAATGGCCTTTTCAGGAAGTGGGGGAAATCCTCTGGAGGGCGAGGGGTTATTATACACTTATTGACATTTTTTTTTAGCAAAGCAGAAGAAATTTTGGCCTAAATTTATGACAAAAATTCGATTTTTAAAAAAATTTTATTGGTCATGCAACACTGTACATAAATCTAATTTACATCCTTTTTATCCCAAAAAATAGAGCTTTCTTTCAGTGATACTTGATCACCTGTGCGTTTTTTGGTTTTTTTTTTGCGCTACCAACAAAAAAAGACTGACATTTTTGAGAAAAAAAACAGTATTTTTTACTTTTTTTTCTATAAAACGAGCCCAATAGAAAAATGATAAAAATCTCATTTTCATCATGAATTTCGGTCAAAATATATTCTGCGACATGTCTTTGCTAAAAAAAAAAAAATCAAGAAGTGTATATTAAAAAAAAAAAATTCAAGAAGTGTATATTAAAAAAATAAAAATAAAAAAATCAACGTGTATATTAAAAAAAAAAAAATTAACAAAAAAACAAACAAAGAGCAAAACAACCCGTTCAGCTTTTTATTTATTTTTTAAATTTTAATTTTAATCCTCCTCATTGTCCTCAGTGCCCTCGTTTCAGTCGGAAGACAGATTAGCTTTTGGGCCAAATTTCGAACATCCTCCTCTTCAAAAAAAAAAAAAAATCAAGAAGTGTATATTAAAAAAAATAAAAATAAAAAAATCAAGAAGTGTATATTAAAAAAATAAAAATAAAAAAATCAACAAGTGTATATTAAAAAAAAAAATAACAAAAAAAACAAACAGTAAAACAATCCTTTCAGCTTTTTATTTATTTTTTAAAATATTTTTAAAATTTTTATTTTAAGCCTCCTCATTGTCCTCAGTGCCCTCGTTTCAGTCGGAAGACAGATTAGCTTTTGGGCCAAATTTCGAACATCCTCCTCTTCAAAAAAAAAAAAAAATCAAGAAGTGTATATTAAAAAAAATAAAAATAAAAAAATCAAGAAGTGTATATTTAAAAAAATAAAAATAAAAAAATCAACAAGTGTATATTAAAAAAAAAAATAACAAAAAAAACAAACAGTAAAACAATCCTTTCAGCTTTTTATTTATTTTTTAAAATATTTTTAAAATTTTTATTTTAAGCCTCCTCATTGTCCTCAGTGCCCTTGTTTCAGTCGGAAGACAGATTAGCTTTTGGGCCAAATTTCGAGCATCCTCCTCTTCAAAAAAAAAAAAAATCAAAAAGTGTATATTAGAAAAACAAAAATTAAAAAATCAAGAAGTGTATATTAAAAAAATAAAAATAAAAAAATCAACAGGTGTATATTAAAAAAAAAAATTACCAAAAAAACAAACAAACAGTAAAACAATCCTTTCAGCTTTTTATTTATTTTTTTTAATTTTTTTTACATTTTTATTTTAAGCCTCCTCATTGTCCTCAGGGCCCTCATTTTAGTCGGAAGACAGATTAGCTTTTGGGCCAAATTTCGAGCATCCTCCTCTTAAAAAAAAAAAAAATCAAGAAGTGTATATTAAAAAAATTAAAATAAAAAAATCAAAAAATGTATATTAAAAATATTAAAATAAAAAAATCAAAAAGTGTATATTAAAAAAAATAAAATAAAAAAATCAACGTGTATATTAAAAAAAAAATTAACAAAAAAAAAACCAAACAGCAAAACAACCCTTTTAGCTTTTTATTTATTTTTTAAATTTTTTTTACATTTTTATTTGAAGCCTCCTCATCGTCCTCAGTGCCCTCGTTTCAGTCGGAAGACAGATTAGCATTTGGGCCAAATTTCGAGCATCCTCCTCAAAAAAAAAAAAAAATCAGCCTATTCTCCCTTAAAACAAAGCACGGGATGTCTTGAAATTGATTAATTAGCGGGATATTTCCGCGATTAGGGAGGGCGGCGGGAGCCCCTCGAGGACGGGATATTAATAAGCAATCCTTATCAAGACTATCATTAAACCGCCTTTGTTTGGGGACAAAAAGGGTCCTAATTACAGCTGATTTTATTTGTACAAAAGCGTCTTAATATAAACACGGGGGAAGCGGCGGGGAGCTTCCGAGACGCGAAGGCGGGCGGTCTTAAAGACACTGGCGCGTTGTGGAGTGGCACCGAGAGCCTCCTGCCAGGTCTGACGGGCCGGGGGGGGGGGAGATGGATGAAGAGCCCATGTGCGCCAAAGAGCGACCGCTGATTAATTATGGCAAATAATAAAGCGCACGGGAAGCTGTCAGAGTAAAAAAAAAATTGCCGCCAGATCCAGGAAGCCCCCCCCCCACCTCCAACTTTTTTTTATTCACAGTTACAAATAATAGTATTTTTTATTTAAATACATTTTTATTTTAATATTTATTATAGTAAATTATTATTTTAATTATTGATTATTTATAGTAAATTATTATTTTAATTATTGATTATTTATAGTAAATTATTGATTATTTATAGTAAATTATTATTTTAATTATTGATTATTTATAGTAAATTATTATTTATAGTAAATTATTATTTTAATTATTGATTATTTATAGTAAATTATTGATTATTTTTAGTAAATTATTATTTTAATTATTGATTATTTATAGTAAATTATTATTTATAGTAAATTATTATTTTAATTATTGATTATTTATAGTAAATTATTGATTATTTATTGTAAATTATTATTTTAAATATTGATTATTTATAGTAAATTAATATTTATAGTAAATTATTATTTTAATTATTGATTATTTATAGTAAATTATTGATTATTTATAGTAAATTATTATTTTAATTATTGATTATTTATAGTAAATTATTATTTTAAATATTTATTATTTATAGTAAATTATTATTTATAGTAAATTATTATTTTAATTATTGATTATTTATAGTAAATTATTGATTGTAGTAAATTATTATTTTAATTGATTATTTATAGTAAATTAATATTTTAATTATTGATTATTTATAGCAAATTATTATTTATAGTAAATTATTATTTTAATTATTGATTATTTATAGTAAATTATTATTTTAATTATTGATTATTTATAGTAAATTATTTATAGTAAATTATTTTATTTATTGATTATTTATAGTAAATTATTATTTTATTTATTGATTATTTATAGTAAATTATTGATTATTTATAGTAAATTATCGAATTCGAATCATGTATGGCCTGCGTTAGGGAGGGAATCCACATCAGTATTCTTCATTTCCATCACCTAATTATCAAAAATGAATTTGGGTGAAATTAATTTTGCTGCCTAATTACTCATTTAGCCGGCAATGGATTGGGCAGAGAGCGTCCATTACTGAAATCTGCTTGGACCAAGAAAAAAAATTCCCCTCACACCTCCAAAATTTAGAACTTGAAGTAGAGAGAAACCAAAAAAAAAAAAAGCGAACAGATTCCCTCGTCCCAGGTGATCCATTTCAATCCATCTATGACACCCCGGTCGCATCGGGTGCGATTTGGCATGCGATTTGCATGCCATGCAACTTGCCAAGTTGCACCCTATTGTCCGCAATTAAAACGGTCATATCGGCGCGGTTCTGACTTGGTGCTACTTATGGGGCGATTTGCATAGACATCTGTGTTGAGTGTCTTGAAAATCACGCCTGAAATCGGCGGTTCACCCGACTTTGAAATTGTGCGACTTCACTGTAAGTCCATATACACTATATTGCCAAAAGTATTGGCTCCGCCCTCCCAATCATGTGATTCAGGTGTTCCAATCCCCTCCCAATCATGTGATTCAGGTGCTCCAATCCCCTCCCAATCATGTGATTCAGGTGTTCCAATCCCCTCCATGGACACAGGTGTATACAATCCATCCCCTAGGCATGCAGACGGCTTCTACAAACATTGGTGAAAGAATGGGTCACTCTCAGGAGCTCAGTGACTCCAAGCGTGGTCCCGTGATAGGTGGTCACCTGTGCAATAAGTCCATCCGGGACATTTCCTGGCTACTAAATATTCCACGCTCAACTGTTAGTGGGATTATAACAAAGTGGAAGCAACTGGGAACAACAGCCACTCAGCCACCAAGTGGTAGGCCACGTCACATGACAGAGCGGGGTCAGCGCATGCTGAAGCGCACAGTGCGCAGAAGTCACCAACTGTCTGCAGAGTCAATAGCTAAAGACCTCCAAACTTGGTGTGGCCTTCAGATGAGCCCAACAACAGTGCGTAGAGAGCTTCATGGAATGGGTTTCCATGGCCGAGCAGCTGCATCCAAGCCTTCCATCACCAAGTGCAATGCAAAGCGTCGGATGCCGTGGTGTAAAGCATGCCACCACTGGACTCCAGAGCAGGGGAGATGTGTTCTCTGGAGTGACCAATCACACTTCTCTGTCTGGCAATCCGATGGACGTGTCTGGGTTTGGCAGTGGCCAGGAGAACGGTTCTTGCCTGCCTGCATTGTACCAAGTGTAAAGTTTGGTGGGGGGGGGATTATGGTGTGGGGATGTTTTTCAGGGGTTGGGCTTGGCCCCCTAGTTCCAGTGAAGGGAACTCTTAAGGCGACATTTTGGACAATTTCATGCTCCCAACTTTGTGGGAAGAGTTTGGGGATGGCTCCTTCCTGTCCCAACATGACTGCACACCAGTGCACAAAGCAAGATCCATAAAGACATGGAGGAGCCAGTTTGGGGTGCAGGAACTTGACTGTCCTGCACAGAGTCCTGACCTCAACCCCATAGAACACCTTTGGGATGAATTAGAGTGGAGACTGTGAGCCAGGCCTCCTCCCCCGACATCAGTGCCTGACCTGACAAATATGCTCCTGGAAGAATGGTCCAACCTTCCCATAGACACCCTCCTAAACCTTGTGGACGGCCTTCCCAGAAGAGTTGAAGCTGTTATAGCTGCAAAGGGCGGGGCCAACTCACCGTCATGAATAAAGGATGTCCTGTTACAAATGAAGGATCTACCATCATGAAAGAAGGAGTTACGTCATGAATAAAGGATTTGCCATCATAAATTAATCTAAGCCATGAATGAAGGGTCTACCATCATGAATGAAGGATCTACCATAATGAATAAAGGATCTGTCATCATGAAGGGTCTACCATCATGAATGAATCTAAGCCATGAATGAAGGGTCTACCACCATGAATAAAGGATCTACCATCATGAAGGGTCTACCATCATGAATGAAGGATCTAACATCATGAAGGACCGACCATCATGAATGAATATAAGCCATGAATGAAGGGTCTACCATCATGAATGAAGGGTCTACCATCATGAATGAAGGATCTAATATCATGAAGGACCTACCATCATGAATGAATCTAAGTCATGAATGAAGGGTCTACCATTATGAATGAAGGGTCTACCATAATGAATAAAGGATCTACCATCATGCAGGGTCTACCATCATGAATAAAGGATCTACCATCATGAAGGACCTACCATCATGAATGAATCTAAGCCATGAATGAAGGGTCTACCATCATGAATAAAGGATCTACCATCATGAAGGGTCTACCATCATGAATGAAGGATCTAACATCATGAAGGACCGACCATCATGAATGAATATAAGCCATGAATGAAGGGTCTACCATCATGAATGAAGGGTCTACCATAATGAATAAAGGATCTACCATCATGAAGGGTCTACCATCATGAATGAAGGATCTAACATCATGAAGGACCGACCATCATGAATGAATATAAGCCATGAATGAAGGGTCTACCATCATGAATGAAGGGTCTACCATCATGAAGGATCTACCATCATGAAGGGTCTACCATCATGAAAGAAGGAGTTACATCATGAATAAAGGATCTACCATCATGAAGGATCTATCATCATGAAAGAAGGAGTTACGTCATGAATGAATCTAAGCCATGAATGAAGGATCTACCATCATGAATAAAGGATCTACCATCATGAATGAAGGGTCCACCATCATGAAGGATCTACCATCACGAATGTAGGATCTACTGTCATAAATGAAGCCCTGACACGGCTGCTGCTTCTCTTTTTTGTATCCATGAAGGATGTGAGGAAACGATCGGTGGAAGCAGACCTCCCAGAAACAATTATTCACTCTTGTTGTTCACACTTTGCGCATTTTCCCCGGGCAAACTTTGGGCCTGTAAGATGACTCCGTACTAATAGGATTACAAGCGTACTTTGCCGCACGGAATTGATTTTTCTCCTCCTCACATATGATTTTCCGTGCATTACCCGTGGCGTTGTTTTATTTTTAACTGTCAAACCAATACTTCAAGATGGCTGCTCGCTCTGCCACTCGAAATGTGCGAAAGGGTTCAGTGGAAGAGCTCAACTCCAGGCAATTCGCTAAATACACGGATCAAATACTCATAGGGAGCCGTCTACCCTACCAGAGGATAAGCATCTCTGTGCATTCAGTCCCGGAATTTGCACTGCTCTGTCACATAGCACAGCCCTGCCTAGCAGGCCAAGGAGACTATATATATCCGTGGGAAGCAGGTCACCAGCCAAATGAGCTGTGTGTGGGACATGAAGTCATGGCCACATGGTCATATTTGGTGAATGACATCGTCCAGGGGTGGCCATGTGGTCATATTAGGTCCATATCTCCATATTAGGTCAATGATGTCTCCAGCATCCCCACCCCTTTGTAAGGTGTGGCTACGGGGCAGACATGGTGATATCATTGACCTAATAGGACCACATGGCCACACCTGGACAATGTCATTGACGAAATGTGGCTATATTAGGTCAATGTCACCAGCATGCCAAGGGGCAGGGATGTTGGTGACATCATTGACTAAATACGACCACATGGCCACCCCTGGACAATGTCATTCACCAGATATTACCATGTGGCCATAACGGGTCAATGTCACCAACATCTGCACCCTGCAGCCACACCTAACAAAAGGATGAAGATGCTGGTGACGTCATTGACCTAATACGACCACATGGCCACCCCTGGACAATGTCATTGACGAAATGTGGCCATATTAGGTCAATGATGTCACCAGCATGCCAAGAGGCAGGGATGTTGGTGACATCATTGACCTACTAGGACCACTTGGCCACCCCTGGACAATGTCATTCACCAGATATTACCATGTGGCCATAAAAGGTCAATGATATCACCAACATCTCCACCCTGCAGCCACACCTTACAAAGGGATGAAGATGCTGGTGACGTCATTGACCTAATACGACCACATGGCCACCCCTGGACGATGTCATTGACGAAATGTGACCATGTGGCCATAACAGGTCAATGATGTCACCAATATCCCCACCCTGCAGCCACACCTTACAAAGGGATGAAGATGCTGGTGACGTCATTGACCTAATACGACCACATGGCCACCCCTGGACAATGTCATTGACGAAATGTGGCCACATTAGGTCAATGATGTCACCAGCATCCTCGCCTCTTTGTAACATCTGGCTGCGGGGCGGACATGCTGGTGACATCATTGACCTAATGAGACCACATGACCACACCTGGACAACGTCATTGACAAAATATGGACACCTGGTCTTATTAGGCCATCGATGTCACCAACATCCCTTTTCCTTTGACCTATGGCTGTTGGGTTCGGATGCTGATGACGTCATTGACCTACTAAGACCACGTGGCCATATTTTGTCAATGACGTTGTCCAGGTGTGGTCATGTGGCCTCATTAGGTCAATGATGTCACCAGCATGTCCGCCCCGCAGCCAGATGTTACAAAGAGGCGAGGATGCTGATGACATCGTTGACCTATTATGACCACATGGCCACACCTGGACAATGTCATTGATGAAATATGGCCGTGTGGTCTCATTAGGTCACTGATGTCATCAGCATCCGCGCCTCTTTGTAACATCTGGCTGCGGGGTGGACATGCTGGTGACATCATTGACCTAATGAGGCCACACCTGGACAACATCATTGACAAAATATGGCCACGTGGTCTCAGTAGGTCAATGATGTCATCAACATCCCTTCCCCTTTGACCTATGGCTGTTGGGTTCGGATGGTGATAATATCATTGACGTACTAAGACCACGTGGCCATGTTTTGTCAATGACGTTGTCCAGGTGTGGCCATAATAGGTCAAAGATGTCATCAGCATCCTCGCCTCTTTGTAAAATCTGGCTGCGGGGCGGACATGCTGGTGACATCACTGACCTATTATGGCCACACCTGGACAACGTCATTGACAAAACATGGTCACGTGGTCTTAGTAGGTCAATGATGTCACTAACATCCCTTCCCCTTTGACCTATGGCTGTTGGGTTTCGGATGTCGATATTATTGACTTAATAGGGCCACATGGCCAAAATGTGGTCAATGACATTGTCAAAGTATGGCCATTATTCCATATTAGGTCATCGATGCCACCAACATCCCTTCCCCCCTTGAGCTATGGCTGTTGGGTTCGGATGGTGATGATATCATTGACGTACTAAGACCACGTGGCCATGTTTTGTCAATGACGTTGTCCAGGTGTGGCCGTGGTCATAATAGGTCAATGATGTCCTCAGCATCCTTGCCTCTTTGTAAGATCTGGCTGCGGGGCGGACATGCTGGTGACATCATTGACCTACTATGGCCACACCTGGACAACGTCATTGACAAAACATGGCCACGTGGTCTTAGTACGTCAATGATGTCACTAACATCCCTTCCCCTTTGACCTATGGCTGTTGGGTTTTGGATGCCGATATCACTGACTTAATAGGGCCACATGGCCAAAATGTGGTCAATGACGTTGTCAAAGTATGGCCATTTTTCCATAGTAGGTCATCGATGCCACCAACATCCCTTCCCCCCTTGACCTATGGCTGTTGGGTTTGGATGCTGGTGACATCATTGACCTAAAAGGGCCACATGGCCATACCTGGACAAAGTCATTGACAAAATATGGCCACGTGGTCTCAGTAGGTCAATGATGTCACCAACAGCCTTGCCCCTTTGTAAGGTGCGACCGTGCGGTGTGGATGTTGGTGACTTAATATGGCCACGCGGCCTTCAATGACGACGTCCCAAGTAGGGATCTGTGACAATTCGGAGTCCACGGTGTCACCGATACCCCTGCGGGTGTAGGGAGGAGATGCTGGTGATATCATTGACTCAGTGTGGCCATAAGCCCATATTTGGCCAATGACGTTGTCCGCGTGTGGCCACGTGGCCATATGACGATGCCGATTCTTCGGCCTCATTTCATTGGGTCATTGGGTTCGGCTTTAGGTGTTCTACGTAAATTGTGACCCTTTCTATGTATATTCGTATAAATTTTGTTTCTTTGACAGTTTGCCACGGCTTTGGCCCCAAACCTCATCTCCTGACCGGTGGTCACCAGGACAAAAGGAGGGCGTGACCTTCCCAAACGGTGACACGGACAGCAATAAAACCAGGCCGGGGGTCCTAACCTTTTCCTACTCCAACCAAAGCTTTTAAAAAAAAGAAAAATTTTTTAAACGTCAGTTGACTCCACAATATTATAATTTCCCTTTAAAAAAAAAATATGCGAAAGAAACAAAAAAAAAAAAAAAAAATACGAAAAAAGGAACGGGAAGAGAGCGAGAAGCTCTTGAACGCAGCTGCTGGTGATGAGCCATTGAGGGGCCCGTGAATGTGCCTGATTATAAAACAAAGGTGACATCAGCCGGGCCTTGTGTGGGACGGCCGCAGGAAGCCATTCAAAGCCGAGTCAACAGCTACAGCCTGAGCTGTACGGGAGGGTTTCCGGACTGACAGCTCCCTCCGATGATCCCAGAAAAACTTTATTGTCAGCGTATTAGGCCGGGACGAGGACGGAGTCACGCCGATTGTTTCCTTCAGCCACCTGCCGCAGCTTTTACATAAAAAAAAAAAAAAAAAAAAAAGGTCATGTTATGTTAAAGGGTCGCCCCCCCCCACCGAAAGTTCTGAGCTCCTCAGGATTTGTATGCACCTTCCCAGAAAATTCTTTTTTTAAACCTGAACTCCAGCACTTACAGGTCTTGTCCCTCCCCCAGCCTCCGATTGGACAGTGAAAGGAGAAGCAGCACAGCGATGTTCAATTTTTTTTCTTTTTAATTTACGCTTTAAGCGTTCTATGTATATTTTTTAAAATATTTTTAGATTTTCTTTATCTTGCTAGAAAATTTAAAAAATTGTTTTATCTACTTAGGGTTCGGCTTTAGGTGTTCTACGTAAATTTCTATATTTTCTATGTATATTCGTATAATTATTTTTTTTTAATCCTCCTAGAAAATTAAAAAGAGAAAAAAAAAATGAAAACTGAAATGAAAATATATATTTTTTTTTATCTTTCTAGAAAATTAAAAATAGAAAAAAATGAAAATTGAAATGAAAAAAATATTTTTTTTTATCTTTCTAGAAAATTAAAAATAGAAAAAAAGGAAAACTGAAATTAAAAATATTTTTTTTTATCTTTCTAGAAAATTAAAAGTAGAAAAACATTGAAAACTGAAATAAAAAAAAATATGTTTTTTATCTTTCTAGAAAATTAAAAATAGAAACATATGAACATTGAAAGTAAAAAAATATATTTTTTTATCTTTCTAGAAAATTAAAAATAGAAAAATATGAAATTGAAATTAACAAAATATATATTTTTATCTTTCTAAAAAATAAAAAAAAATTAAAACTGAAATTAAAAAATATATTTTTTTTATCTTTCTAGAAAACTAAAAATAGAAAAAAAGGAAAACTGAAATTAAAAATAATTTTTTTTTTCCTTCTAGAAAATGAAAAGTAGAAAAAAAATGAAAACTCAAATTTAAAAAAATTAGTTTTTTATCTTTCTAGAAAATTAAAAATAGAAAGAAAATGAAAACTGATATTAAAAAAAGATTTTATCTTTCTAGAAAATTAAAAATAGAAAAAAAATTAAAATGTATTTTTTTAAATCTACTTTTGTTGTTTTTTTTTTACGCTTTCAGTTTTCTACATATTTTTGTATATTTTTAATTTTCTTAGAAATTTTTTTTAAAAAGATTATTTTGTATATTTTTATTTTTTTTTTTTTTTAATCTTCCCAGAAAATTAAAAATAGAAAAAAATGAAAACTGAAATTACAAATTGTTTTTTAATCTTTCTAGAAAATTAAAAATAGAAAAAAATTAAAATGTATTTTTTAAAAAAAATCTACTTATTATTTATTTTTACGCTTTAAGTTTTCTACATATCTTTGTATATGTTTAATTTTAGAAAATTAAAAAAAAAGTTCAATTTGTATATATATATATATATATATATATTTTTTTTTTAAATCTTCCTAGAAAATTAAAAATAGAAAAAAATGAAAACTAATATTACAAAAAAATTGTTTTGTCTTTCTAGAAAATTAAAACTAAAAAAAATTTTAATGTATTTTTTGAAAAAAAAACGTACTATTTATTTTATTTTTTTTACACTTTAAGTTTTCTACATATTCTTAGAAAATGAAACATTAAGAAAAATCATTAATTTGTATATTTTTATTTATTTATTTTTTTATCTTCCTAGAAAATTAAAAATAGGGAAAAAAATGACAATTTTTTTTTTTTTTTTTTTGCAAATCTACTCACGGTTCAGCTTTAAGCGTTCTATGTATATTTAGTCACGTTTCCCAAGGGGGGGGGGGGTTTCCCTCCATTTACCCAAATAGCCCTTTTTTTTTTCTGCGCCGGCCCACAATGCACTGCGCATTATCTCAGGCAGTTAAAGGGTTCTCTGGAGAGCAAACAGCCTCCCACTCCTCTTTCCAAACACTGTAGCGACGGCGGCGGGGTAAAGCGCGTCGAAAGCGTACAAAAACAGCACAGCGGAAGGCTGGCAGCGCCTATTGTAGCAGCTACTTTAAGGAGAGATTTGCACAATGCGGTAATCACCTGTTACAATTACATAATTCATATCCTCGCCCTCCTGGAGAAGTTACCCGCCGCCAGGAAAAATCAGATAAATGCAGACTCGGAGGAGCGCGCCGACTGTTAGTTGTGCGATTTGGAAGTGCGGTGCCGCCCATCCGCTGGAGATGAGAAAAAGAGTGGAAATCCTGGGAAAGGGGAAGACTGAAGGGTGGGTGGGGCACGGGCTGGGTGAGGGTAATAGGGTACAACAGTCTGGGCAGGGAGCCGTACAGGCCGTGAATGGGGCTGGGTGAGGGTAATAGGGTACAACAGTCTGGGCGTGGGGCGGTACAGGCCGTGAATGGGGTTGGGTGAGGGTAATAGGGTACAACAGTCTGGGCGGGGAATGGCACGGGCTGTGAATGGAGCTGGATGAAGGTAATAGGGTACAACAGTCTGGGTGGGGGGCGACACGGGCTGTAAATGGGCTTGGGTGAGGGTAATAGGGTACAACAGTCTGGGTGGGGGGCGGGACGGGCTGTAAATGGGCTTGGGTGAGGGAAATAGGGTACAACAGTTTGGGCGGGGGGGGCGGCACGGGCTGTAAACGGGGCTGGGTGAGGGTAATAGGGTACAACAGTCTGGGCGGGGGGGGGGGGGGCGGCACGGGCCGTGAATGGGGTTGGGTGAGGGTAATAGGGTACAACAGTCTGGGCGGGGGGGGCGCACGGGCCGTGAACAGGGCTGGGTGAAGGTAATAGGGTACAACAGTCTGGGCGGGGGGCGGTACGGGCCGTGAACGGGGCTGGGTGAGGGTAATAGGGTACAACAGTCTGGGCGGGGGGGCGGTAATATACAGTATTGGGGTTGCTTATCAATATTCCGTTGAGGGGGGGTTCTGACACAATCAATAAAAGCAAACCTTCCCCCACTCATTTTCCAAAAAAAGTCAGTGACTTTGCCTAGGCTGCGATGATGTCATCAGTGAGGAGGACGCATTTCCCCAGGCTCCTCCCCTCCTGTGATCACTCAGGCTGTACATTGTAACTTGGGAACCCTATTGTTTAAGGGTCGGTTCACACTGTAGAAACAGTTCAGATGCATTCCAGATACATTTTTTCACGTGCGTTTTTGGCGCATTCCCGTGCATTTTTATATGTTTTTGGCGTGTTCCCGTGCATTTTTATGTGTGTTTTTGCCGTGTTCCTGTGCATTTTTATGCGTGTTTTTGGCGCATTCCCGTGCATTTTTATATGTTTTTGGCGCGTTCCCGTGCATTTTTATGTGTGTTTTTGGCGCGTTCCTGTGCAGTTTTATGCGTTTTTGGCGCGTTCCTGTGCATTTTTATGCGTGTTTTTGGCGCATTCCTGTGCAGTTTTATGCGTTTTTGGCGCATTCCCGTGCATTTTTATGCGTGTTTTTGGCGCATTCCCGTGCATTTTTATGCGTTTTTGGTGTGTTCCCGTGCATTTTTATGTGTGTTTTTGGTGCATTCCCGTGCAATTTTATGCGTTTTTGGCGTGTTCCCGTGCATTTTTATGCATGTTTTTGGTGCATTCCTGTGCATTTTTATGCATGTTTTTGGCGCGTTCCCGTGCATTTTTATGCGTTTTTGATGCATTCCAGTTCATTTTTTCCTCTCTCTTTTTCTCCAATTTAACCAGTTGCTGACTGCAGATAGTCGAATGACGGCTGCACTGCGGCCGGCCAGTTCTGGGAGGGCATCATATGACGTCCTCCTGCGCGCCCCCAGCGATCTCTGTCCTACGGACACAACTGATCACATGATGTGGTAAAAGGCCAATCACAGCGGCCTTTTAACACGTGATCAGCCGCGTCCAATGACACGCTGATCACCGGAAACTGCAATTGCTGTCAAAGCGTGAGGAAAGTACTGCTGAGAAACGACAGTTGTCAGAGGAGGGAGGAGGGATTGGCACTGATGATCGGTGCCCAGCAGTGCCACCCACCAGTTCCGCCCACCTGTGTCCAGAAGTGCAGCCCAGCAGTGCCGCCAGTCAGTGCCAGTCAGTGCCGACTATCAGTACTCATCATCAGTGCCAGCTCATTAGTGCTGCCTATCAGTGCCAATCAGTGCCGCCTATCAGTGCCAATCAGTGCTGCCAATCAGTGCTGCCAATCAGTGCCACCTATCAGTGCCACCTATCAGTGCCGCCTATCAGTGCCGCCTCATTAATGCACACCAGTGAAGGAGAAAAATTAACTGTTTGCAAAATTTTATAAAAGAATCAGAGAAACTTTTTTTTTTTTTCAACATATATCCACAGTGAGGAACAGAAGTATTTGAACCCCCTGCGATTTTGCAAGTTCTCCCACTTAGGGTCTGACATTCACATTGTAGGTGCATTCCCACTCTGAGACAGAACTTAACCCCCTCCCACCCGCCATGTAGTCCAATGACGGGCGCAAGGCGGTTCTCACGTTCTGATAGGACGTCATATGACGTCCTTCCATTCTCACCGCGCATGCGTGGCTCAGGGAGCGTGCAGCGCGGCAGTGCGCTGTGTCCCTCGGACACAGCGGATCACAGAAAGAGCCGAAGATGTCGGCTCGGTCATGTGATCAGCTGTGTCCAATCACATGTAAACACAGAAATGCCAGTTATCGGCATTTCTCTCCTCTCGAGCTGTCACGCTGACAGAGGAGAGGAGAGCCAGTAATCGGCTTTCCGCGGAGGGGACATGTACACTGATCATCAGGGCACTGGTGATCAGTGTGCCCTGATGATCAGTGTGGGCCCAGAAGTGCCACCTGTCAGTGTCCATCAGTGATAGGCAGTCAGTGCTCAACAGTGCCACATCAATGCCACATATCAGTGCATACCAGTGCACATCAGTGCCACATATCAGTGCCCATGTGAGCTGCCCTTCAGTGTCACCCATCAGTGCCAGTCAGTGCCACCTATCAATGCCAATCAGTGCTACCAGTCAGTGCCACCTATCAATGCCAATCAGTGCCACCTATCAGTGCCAGTCAGTGCCGCCTAACAGTGCCAGTCAGTGTCGCCTATCAGTGCCAGTCATGTCGCCTATCAGTGCGCATCAGTGCCAGTCAGTGCTGCCTAACAGTGCCAGTCAGTGTCGCCTATCAGTGCGCATCAGTGCCAGTCAGTGCTGCCTAACAGTGCCAGTCAGTGCCGCCTATCAGTGCGCATCAGTGCTGCCTATCAGTGCCATATATCAGTGTCATGTATCAGTGCTGCCTTTCAGTGCCCATCAGTGATGCCTGTCAATGCCCATCATTGCAACCCACCAGTGCCTCCTCATCAGTGCCCACCAGTGCCACCTATCAGTGCCCATCACTGCAGCCTCATTAGCGCACATCAGTGAAGGAGACAAATCACTTATTTACAAAATATTATAACAAAAACTAAGAAGAAAAAAATTTTTTTTTTTTCAAAATTTTCAGTGGTTTTTGGTTTGTGTAAGAAGTTATAACAAAAACAATAACTTTTACTTTATGTAAAACAAAACTACAGTTTATATTTATTTTATTTTTATTTTATTTATTTATTGTAGTAAATATTATTAGTGATATTGACAGCCACAGTCATAATTATAATAATAATGGTAATAGGGAGAATTTTTTTTTTTATAATAATAACTTTCGTTTAGGAAGCACCAAAACATTAAAAAAAAACAAAAATACATCCTAAGGGCCCGGAGGTAATTCCAGCTCGTCCCATCACCCTCAGGAGGGATATATTATTGTTACTATCACTCTCCTGTTACTGGTGGTGTGATTATCGCTGTTCATATCTGACTGTAATCTTTGCTCCAATTATTCTCATTATTATTATTATTTCTGCCGCTATCATTACCAATGTTGTCAGTGATGGTTGGGGTCAGTGATGTGTGTTGTAGCGATATATATATATATATTAGTGGTGATAATGACAGCGACAATTACAATTATGTGGGACGATTATCGCTGTTATTGGTAATTATTCGGGTCAGCGGTGCGTACGTCACTTTTATACACGGAGCACAAAAATAAATCTGTACATCCTAAGGGCACGTTGGAGCTTTATATCTGGAAATGTGCGTTTAAAATGTATATATTTTTGTGATATATAAATGAAAGTTATTATTATTATTATTATTAATCTCCTTATTATTGCTGTTATTATAAATATGACTGCGGCTGTCATTATCACTACTAGGACTTTTCTAGAATTTTGCAATAATTGTTCTCATTATAAGTATTGTTGCAACTACCATCAGTAATGATTAAGGTCAGTAGTATGCAGGGGCGGACCGACAACTCATGGGGCCCCCGGGGCAATAGGGGATCATGGGGCCCCTGTGTCCTTGCCCAAACTCAAAAAAGCCTATGAAAAAGGTACCAGGAGCATCTCATGGGGCCCCCAACTGACCCCGGGGCCTCAGGCAGTGCCCGAGTTTCCAAATGGTCAGTCCACCCCTGGTAGTATGTGTATATATATATATATATATATATACATACATACACGATATTACCCAAAGTATTGGCCCCGCCCTCCCAATCATGTGATTCAGGTGTTCCAGTCCCCTCCCAATCATGTGATTCAGGTATTCCAATTCCCTCCCAATCATGTGATTCAAGTGTTCCAATCCCCTCCCAATCATGTGATTCAGATTTTCCAATTCCCTCTCAATCGTGTGATTCAAGTGTTCCAATCCCCTCCCAATCATGTGATTCAGGTGTTCCAATCCCCTCCCAATCATGTGATTCAAGTGTTCCAATCCCCTCCCAATCATGTGATTCGGGTGTTCCAATCCCCTCCCAATCATGTGATTCAGGCGTTCCAATCCCCTCCCAATCATGTGATTCGGGTGTTCCAATCCCCTCCCAATCATGTGATTCAGGTGTTCCAATCCCCTCCCAATCATGTGATTCAGGCGTTCCAATCCCCTCCCAATCATGTGATTCAGGCGTTCCAATCCCCTCCCAATCATGTGATTCAGGCGTTCCAATCCCCTCCCAATCATGTGATTCAAGTGTTCCAATCCCCTCCCAATCATGTGATTCAGGTGTTCCAGTCCCCTCCCAATCATGTGATTCAGGTGTTCCAGTCCCCTCCCAATCATGTGATTCAGGTGTTCCAATCCCCTCCCAATCATGTGATTCAGGTGTTCCAATCCCCTTTCAATCATGTGATTCAGGTGTTCCAGTCCCCTCCCAATCATGTGACTCAGGTGTTCCAGTCCCCTCCCAATCATGTGGTTCAGGTGTTCCAATCCCCTCCCAATCATGTGATTCAGGTGTTCCAATCCCCTCCATATCATGTGACTCAGGTGTTCCAATCCCCTCCATATCAGGTGATTCAGGTGTTCCAATCCCCTCCCAATCATGTGATTCAGGCGTTCCAATCCCCTCCATGGACACAGGTGTATACAATCAAGCCCCTAGGCATGCAGACGGCTTCTACAAACATTGGTGAAAGAATGGGTCGCTCTCAGGAGCTCAGTGACTCCAAGCGTGGTCCCGTGATAGGTGGTCACCTGGGCAATAAGTCCATCCATGACATTTCCTGGCTACTAAATATTCCACGCTCAACTGTTAGTGGGATTATAACAAAGTGGAAGCAACTGGGAAAAACAGCCACTCAGCCACCAAGTGGTAGGCCACGTCACATGACAGGGCGGGGTCAGCACATGCTGAAGCGCACAGCGCCAACTGTCTGCAGAGTCAATAGCTAAAGACCTCCAAACTTGGTGTGGCCTTCAGATGAGCCCAACAACAGTGTGTAGAGAGCTTCATGGAATGGGTTTCCATGGCCGAGCAGCTGCATCCAAGCCTTACATCACCAAGTGCAATGCAAAGCGGCGGATGCCGTGGTGTAAAGCACGTCGCCACTGGACTCCAGAGCAGTGGAGACATTCTCTGGTGGGACCAATCATGCTTCTCTGTCTGGCAATCCGATGGAAGTTTCTGGGTTTGGTGGTTGCCAGAACGGTACTTGCCTGACTGCATTGTGCCAAGTGTAAAGTTTGGTGGAGGGGGGATTATGGTGTGGGGATGTTTTTCAGGGGTTGGGCTTGGACTTCTGGCCTGAGATGCTGGCTCACACATACGACACAATTATATAGAACCTGGTGCCTGTGCTGTTTTTGGCCGTGTTTACAAATGTCGGACGCAGATCAGCCTCCTGCTGCAGCCTCTCACCTTTTAACAAAATTACAATGTATAGTGGTCACTGGGGGGGGGGGGGGGGAGATGCTTCCTACTGCCTGCAGCAGACTGATGACATCATCTCAGCCTAGGCAAAGTCAATGGCTGAAGTTTCGCCTCCTGTCCCGGGTAGCAAGAAGAAGCGAGAGCAGGAGAAACTGAAAGTCTGCGAGATATGATATCTCCTCTCCACGCCTGTAGAATTTTGAGTTTTCCTATCACAACCTGTCCTAGAGACACGTAGGCCCCAGCCGAACAGGCCACCATAGCTTTCAAAGCGCACTTAAGGCATGCTAAAGTGGCCATTTGCAGGCCATAGATGGGTCGAAAATTGGCCGATTTTCGCACCGTTAGTGGGTTAATTGGTCGGCCGTTTTTCGGGGTTTTAGCACATTTTTTTTATCGGTAAAGTTGGAAGATTCGTGGCCGATTTTGACGATCGGCCGATTTTCCCGGCAATGATGGGCAAATCGGCTGATCATTTTACCGATAAAAAATCTGCGCATGAGCCGTGACCTGCAAGAAGAAGAAAAAGAAGAAGAAGAAAAATAAGCAGAAGAAGAAGAAAGAGAAGAAAAAGAAAAAGAAAAAGAAGAAATATAAGCAGAAGAAGAGAAAAAGAAGAAGAAGAGAGAAAAATAAGCAGAAGAAGAAAAAGAAGAAGATAAAGAAGAAGTAAAAGAAGAAGCAGAAAAAGAAGAAGAAGAAGAAGAGAAAAAGAAGAAGAAATATAAGCAGAAGAAGAAAAAAGTAAGCAGAAAAAGAAGAAGAAAAAAAAAAAAAAGAAGAAAAGAAGAGGCAGAAAAAGAAGAATAAGAAGAGAAAAAGAAGAAGAAATATAAGCAGAAGAAGAAGAAAAAGAAGCAGAAGAAGAAAAAGAAGCAGAAAAAGAAGAAGAAGAGAAAAAGAAGAAGCAGAAAAAGAAGAAGAAGAAGAAGAAGAGAAAAAGAATAAGCAGAAAAAGAAGAAGAAAAAAGAAGAAGCAGAAAAAGAAGGAGAAGAAGTAGAAAAGAAGACGAAGAGAAAAAGAAGAAGAAATATAAGCAGAAGAAGAAGAAAAAGAAGAGGAAGAAAAATAAGCAGAAAAAGAAGAAAAAGAAGAAGAGGAAAATAATAATAATAATAATAATAATAAGAAGAAGAAGAAGAAGAAGAATTCCAGTCTGCTATTATATTTTATATGAAAAAGTCTTGCGGTTGCAACAATGTATCCATTTGTATCCGAATAAAACCATCTGTATCCGAAATGGATACAAATGGATACAATGTTGCAACCGGAAGACTTTTTCATATAAAATATAATAGCAGACTGGAATTCTTCTTCTTCTTCTTCTTCTTCTTCTTCTTCTTATTATTATTTTCCTCTTCTTCCTCTTCTTTTTCTTCTTCTTCTGCTTATATTTCTTCTTCTTTTTCTCTTTGTCTTCTTTTCTACTTCTTCTCCTTCTTTTTCTGCTTCTTCTTTTTTCTTCTGTCAAATATAATAGTGGAGTTCTCTGCAGGGACAGAAGTAATTATGGAGTTAAATGCCGGCTGTAGACGGGACGAAAATCGGCCAATTTTTTTACCGTTGGTGGTAACGTCGGCCGATCGAACGACCGATTTTTCATTTTTTTTTTTATAAAAAACCCGTCTATGGCCTGCATAAGTGTCACTTTAGCATGCCTTAAGTACTTTTCTTTTAGAATTTCCTTTACACACTGATAAATCAGGGCTGCAAAGAGAGTAACGTTTTCCCTTTTTAGAAAACTAGAAAAAAAAAAAAAGGTTTGCGCTAAATTCCCACCATTATGCATCCGCTAAAAGCCGCAGAAGCAGCGAACGCAACCCGGAATTCAGCCACCGCCTCGGTCACCCGAACCGCGCCGTGTAGGCGAATATACTGAGACAGGTTATTTGAATCTCCGCCATTCACCACTTGACTGTAAATGACCCCCTTTGTGTGCGTGTTTGTGATGCGTTGCGCACGCTTATCAGTGAATGCGCAGGCGGCGGCGCCTCCTTTCTCCGCGGCTCGGTGGAGCGTGGATAGGGTTAGCTCCTGTCGTATTATTGCCTCCTCTCCTCCTGTGATTACCTCGCCTAATATCTGCTGAATACTTTCTATCAGAACCGCCAGATAAATATTCCAGCACCCCGCCGCACAGAGAGCTGCGCAGAAGAATTCGGGTCCGAAGCTCCAACTTTTGGCTATAAGTAAGAGTTTGGGTGAAATTAACAGGCATTTCTCCTATATCAGTGTCGGTCCATTCGGTGTATATAGGAGCCACAAGCGTGGCCCCTAACATCACCAGAGGGCCTCATGTCATATTTTGTGGGTTTGATTCTACGTTTGCATAGCCATTTGTCCATCGAATCTGCATTTATATGCGTTGTGTGCGAACGAATGTTCCTTAGGCCGTATCCTCTACTGAATGAACGTTCTTTAGGCCGTATCCTCTACTGAATGAACGTTCTTTAGGCCGTATCCTCTACTGAATGAACGTTCTTTAGGCCATATCCTCTACTGAATGAACGTTCTTTAGGCCGTATCCTCTACTGAATGAACGTTCTTTAGGCCATATCCTCTGCTGAATGAACGTTCTTTAGGCCGTATCCTCTACTGAATGAACGTTCTTTAGGCCGTATCCTCTACTGAATGAAAGTTCTTTAGGCCGTATCCTCTACTGAATGAATGTTCTTTAGGCCGTATCCTCTACTGAATGAACGTTCTTTAGGCCGTATCCTCTACTGAATGAAAGTTCTTTAGGCCATATCCTCTACTGAATGAATGTTCTTTAGGCCGTATCCTCTACTGAATGAACGTTCTTTAGGCTGTATCCTCTATGGAACGAAAGTTCTTTAGGCCGTATCCTCTACGGAACTAACGTTCTTTAGGCTGTATCCTCTACTGAATAAGCGTTCTTTAGGCCGTATCCTCTACTGAATGAACGTTCTTTAGGCCGTATCATCTACTGAATGAACGTTCTTTAGGTTGTATCCTCTACGGAACGAACGTTCTTTAGGCCGTATCCTCTACTGAACGAACGTTCTTTAGGCCGTATCCTCTACTGAATGAACGTTCTTTAGGCCGTATCCTCTACTGAATGAACATTCTTTAGGCCGTATCCTCTACTGAATGAACCTTCTTTAGGCCGTATCCTCTACTGAATAAACGTTCTTTAGGCCGTATCCTCTACTGAATGAACCTTCTTTAGGCCGTATCCTCTACTGAATGAACGTTCTTTAGGCCGTATCCTCTACTGAATGAACATTCTTTAGGCCGTATCCTCTACTGAATGAACGTTCTTTAGGCCGTATTCTCTACTGAATGAACATTCTTTAGGCCGTATCCTCTTCTGAATGAATGTTCTTTAGGTCATATCCTCTACTGAATGAACATTCTTTAGGACGTATCCTCTTCTGAATGAATGTTCTTTAGGTCATATCCTCTACTGAACGAACGTCCTTTAGGCCGTATCATCTACTGAATGAACGTTCTTTAGGTTGTATCCTCTACGGAACGAACGTTCTTTAGGCCGTATCCTCTACTGAACGAACGTTCTTTAGGCCGTATCCTCTACTGAATGAACGTTCTTTAGGCCGTATCCTCTACTGAATGAACATTCTTTAGGCCGTATCCTCTACTGAATGAACCTTCTTTAGGCCGTATCCTCTACTGAATAAACGTTCTTTAGGCCGTATCCTCTACTGAATGAACCTTCTTTAGGCCGTATCCTCTACTGAATGAACGTTCTTTAGGCCGTATCCTCTACTGAATGAACATTCTTTAGGCCGTATCCTCTACTGAATGAACGTTCTTTAGGCCGTATTCTCTACTGAATGAACATTCTTTAGGCCGTATCCTCTTCTGAATGAATGTTCTTTAGGTCATATCCTCTACTGAATGAACATTCTTTAGGACGTATCCTCTTCTGAATGAATGTTCTTTAGGTCATATCCTCTACTGAACGAACGTTCTTTAGGCCGTATCCTCTACTGAATGAACGTTCTTTAGGCCGTATCCTCTACTGAACGAATGTTCTTTAGGCTCTATCCTCTACTGAATGAACGTTCTTTAGGACATATCCTCTACTGAATGAACGTTCTTTAGGCCGTATCCTCTACTGAATGAACATTCTTTAGGCCGTATTCTCTACTCAATGAACGTTCTTTAGGCTGTATCCTCTACTGAACGAACATTCTTTAGGCTGTATCCTCTACTGAACGAATGTTCTTTAGGCTGTATCCTCTACTGAACGAACGTTCTTAAGGCCGTATCCTCTACTGAATGAACGTTCTTTAGGCTGTATCCTCTACTGAATGAACGTTCTTTAGGACATATCCTCTACTGAATGAACATTCTTTAGGCCGTATCCTCTACTGAATGAACATTCTTTAGGCCGTATCCTCTACTGAATGAACGTTCTTTCGGCCGTATTCTCTACTGAATGAGCGTTCTTTAGGCTGTATCCTCTACTGAATGAACGCTCTTTCGGCCGTATTCTCTACTGAATGAGCGTTCTTTAGGCTTTATCCTCTACTGAATGAACGTTCTTTAGGCCATATCCTCTATGGAATGAATGCTTAGGCCGTTTCTTTTGTTTATTTTTTTTGGCGTATTTACGCGCCCATTCCGATGAAACGCCAAACATGTCAAAGAGGCTCCTGCACCGTGTTGGGGTGGTGCTGTTTGTGCATTTGGACACGTCTGGTTGCCGGGTTTGGGGTGCCATTAACAATGAAGCACGACGTGCGTTTCTCACGTGTTCCGTGAACGCGCGTGAAGGCGCACTTTGGCGCGTTCATGGAATGTTTAGGTGTGAATGTAACAACGGTACAACAGACATACAATGGTTACAGTTATTTCCTAATTCCCTCCAGTGTTCTCTAGAATTGTTACATTGTGTCTCAATGTTACAAAGATGTATGTATTTCCTATGCTCCTCAGCTCCATCTAGTGGCCATGATGAGGTATTTAACATCATTTCACTTGCCTCACATCAATTGGCTTTGCCACACATAGATATTTCCTATGCTCGTTAGCTCCGTCTAGTGGCCATAATGAGGTATTTCACAAAATTTCATAGGTCTCACATTGGGCACCAATTCGCTAAATGATCTTTGCCAGATGTGTGTATTTCCTATACTCCTCAGCTCCACCTAGTGGCCATAATAAGGTATTTTGCATAATTTCACATCTCACATTGGCTAAATGACCTTCTCCAGATGTGATTTCCTATGCTCCTCAGCTCCATCTAGTGGCCATAATGAGCAATTTTACATAAATCCACAGGCCTCACATTGGGGACCAATTGGCTAGCTGATCTTTGCCAGACATATGTATTTCCTATGCTCCTCTGCTCCGTCTAGTGGCCATACTGAAGTATTTCACATAATTTCACGTTTCACATTGGATAAATGACCTTTTCCAGATGTGATTTCCTATGCTCCTCAGCTCCACCTAGTGGCCATGATGAGGTATTTCATATAATTTCACTTGCCTCAAGGACACCAATTGGCTTTGCCATACATATGTATTTCCTATGCTCTTTAGTTCCACCTAGTGGCCATAATGAGGAATTTTACAAAATTTCATAGGCCTCACGTTGGGCACCAATTGGCTAAATGATCTTTGCCAGACGTGTGTATTTCCTATACTCCTCAGCTCCACCTAGTAGCCTTAACGAGGTATTTCACATCATTACACGTTTCACATTGGCTAAATGACCTTTTACAGATGTGATTTTCTATGCTCCGCAGCTCCGTCTAGTGGCCATAATGAGGTATTTCACAAAATTTCATAGGCCTCACGTTGGGCACCAATTCGCTAAATAATCTTTGCCAGATGTGTGTATTTCCTATGCTCTTTAGCTCCACCTAGCGGCCGTAATGTGGTATTTCACATAATTTCATATATCTCTCATTGGCTAAATGACCTTTTCCAGATGTGATTTCATATGCTCCTCAGCTCCATCTAGTGGCCATAATGAGGTATTTCATATAATTTCACTTTTCTCACATTGGGCACTAATTGGCTTTGCCACACATATGTATTTCCTATGCTTGTTAGCTCTGTCTAGTGGCCATAACGAGGTATTTCACAAAATTTCATAGGCCTCACGTTGGGCTCCAATTCGTTAAATGATCTTTGCCAGACGTATGTATTTCCTCTGCTCCTCTGCTCCATTTAGTGGCCATAATGAGGTATCTCACAGGCCTCACATTTATCTCACAGGCCTCACATTGGGCACCAATTGGCTAAATGACCATTGCCAGCCGGTCACAGTCCCAAAAGCCCACCACAAACTCCATAAGGAGCATAAAAGAACTGGTTCAGGGCGCCTGTGCAGTCCTTTTGGCCGTGTTCACAATGTCTGACACAGATCAGCCCCCTGCTGCAGCCTCCCACCTTGGGACTTGGCAGCAAAGTTACATTGTACAGTCTCGAGTGATCACTGGCAGAGAGGAGACTAAGGAAATGCTTCCTTCTGACTGATGCCATCTTCTCAGCCCAGACCAAGTCACCGGCTGGAGCTCAGGAATGACTTTTTAAGGTGGAGCTTTTTTTTGGCAAATGATCGTGTCGCCGTATATTGTGACATGCCAGGAATTTATGTTAGTAATAGGGGAGGAGTCTGTTTCATTTACAGAAAAGGGGAGGAGCCAGATTTATTATAGGAATGGTGCTGATCATACAGAAAAGGGAGAGAGACGCACCAAAAAAAATGACCTGTCTAGCGTCACCCATCGATCGCCTGCAGGGGGCCTCTGGGCAGATCTCTGGCACCAGAACCTGCCGTGTCACCGAGTCGCTGCATCCCGCGCCGAGGAGCTGGTGGTTCCGCGGGGACTCAGTTGAGGGAACGCTAGAGGGGATGAACTCGTGCCGGATTTTTGCACATTAGGCAAAACATAATTTGGCAGATAAAACGCAGAGATAGGAGCTGCCATTTGTATTTCTGTCCATCCAGTCCTGAGATTTACTCTGCCCTGCCACACAGCACAAACCTGCCTGAACAGTAAAACTTGAGTCCCCGTTCGCATCTGGGTGATCTAGAATTCTGCCGAGATTCCAGAACGTCGTAAAAATCCCCCCAAATGCACAAAAGAAACAGGTGCTTTGTGGCGGTAACGCTCAAAACCGCGCCAAAGCCAGCGCCAAAAAAAAAGGTACAGGCACGTTTTTGGGGCAGAGAAATGAATGAACGACGTTGCTTCAAAAACCGCGGTAAAAAAAAGGCGCATTTAAAGATGCGGCCTCTAGATGTGAACAAGGGCCTTACAGCTCCCCCCGCAGCCATCATCTCTCTTTCACTCTGCTCTCTCCTCCTATCTGCACGCTCCTTTAGAGCAACTGATTGGCTGCTTCTACTGTGCAGAAAAGAGAGCTGTGGGAGGGGCCCAGCAGGCCCCACCCACTACAAGCTGCCTGCAGAAAACTACAGGAGGGGGGTGGAGACAAGACCAGTCTTCCTGCACGGAGAGAGAGCAGAGCTGTGGGAGGGGCCTAGCAGGTTCCACCTACTACAGAAAACTACAGGAGGGGGCGGAGACCAGACCAGTCACCCTGCACAGGGAGAGAGAGCAGAGCTGTGGGAGGGGCCCAGAAGGCTCCACCTACAACATAAAGCTACAGGAGGGGGGCGGAGATGAGACCAACCACCACGCACAAAGAGATAGAGCAAAGCGGTGGGAGGGGCCTAGCAGGCTCCACCCACTACAGAAAGCTACAGGAAGGGGCGGAGACGAGACCAGTCTTCCTGCACGGAGAGAGAGCAGAGCTGTGGGAAGGACCTAGCAGGCTCCACCTACTACAGGAGGGGGCGGAGACCAGACCAGTCACTCTGCACAGGGAGTGAGAGAACAGAGCTGTGGGAGGGGTCCAGCAGGCTCCACCTACTACAGAAAGCTACAGGAGGGGGGCGGAGACAAGACCAGCCACCCTGCACAAGGTGAGAGCAGAGTTGTGGGAGGGACCTAGCAGGTTCCACCTACTACAGAAAACTACAGGAGGGGGGCAGAGACGAGAAAGTCACCCTGCACAGGGAGAGAGAACAGAGCTGTGGGAGGGGTCTAACAGGCTCCACCTACTACAGAAACCTACAGGAACACAGCCATCAAACGTTCAACTTTAAGAGAGTCAATGAAGCATGCAGAGCTCCCTCTACAGGCCAATTTATGATCTTTATATTTTTCATGAAAACATGGAACTGATGTCATCACTGGGTCTCTGTGGTTCAAGGAAGAATACGCATGATGAATGTATGTAGACGACGTTTGCCTATCCTGGAGTTGAGCGTTAGGGAACTACAAGTCCCAGCCACCCCAGTAATGTCGGAGTTCCGGTGCCGGTGTACTCCAGATCCCAGCAAGGCCTTGTCACTTTTAACCCTGGCAGATTTCTAGCCCCCCCCTCTCTGTAGCCACACCCACACCATGCTGGGATTTGTAGTCTAGGATCATGAAAGAGGAGGAAGTGCGGTTGACAAAGGGCTGGATTTTTTTTTTGCCGCGTTTGCGCCCCCCCCAGCCCGGAGGAACGCTCTGTGTCTTGGATCGGTTTCATACTGACATACTGATTTGTACAGAAAAATGTGCTTCTCCTGCCTACTCCAATCAAATCCACATGTTCCAGCATGCTCCGCCCTCCGAGAAGACATAGCGCCCCCCGGAGGAAACCCCTTCCTCCCCAGTCTCCGGGTTAGACTTCTCCGAAATCACGACTTTTTGGCCTCCGGCTCCCATCCTGAGCTGATACGGCTTCCTCGGATTTCACCGCACACTGTGAGCTCCTCACAATGTGCATTAGAAGCTGCAGCCAATCAGATAGAGCTCCGCCTCATTTCCTGGCCGGAGGACGTCCAGTCTAGTACTTTCCTCCCCAGCATGACTGCCCCTGGCCCCGCCCCTTTCATTCATTGGATTTCCACTCATATGTGGGCGTTACCTATGTAAATACAGCTTGCCCAGGACCGCCTACCTCCTCCAGACTGACACCCACCCATCAAAGCATTTTTATATTTGCATAACTCCTCCCACCGCTTGCATCAGGGCTGAGAGCTCTTGAGAAGAGCTGAGGGCAGGGTGCTGGGATGATTTCAGGAAGCTATGTACAGAACTCTGCCTGCCCCTCCCACCAGCCAGGATCTGCCTGCATTGCATAGAGAAGCACAGAGATGATGAAATTTCCCTATATAAAGGTAAAAGATGATCCTCTAATGCAGAGGGCCCCAACCCCGGGGGGCCCGGAACCTGTCCATGGCCTGTCAGGAGCTGAGCTGCACAGCAGGAGGCGTGATCTGTGTTCACATGGGAAGGGAGAGCTGATGGAGCAATTTACTGCACCGGCAGCTGCCTGTTCCTGGCTGGCGGTAGGGGGCAGTGTGGTGCGTGATTCAGCACATCGCACACCCCCCTTTTTTTTCAAACTTTATTTGAAGTATACAAAGCACACACTGGGAAGGAGAGGAGGGGAGAGCAGAGGAGAGGAAAGAGAAGAGCAGAGGAGAGGAGAGAGGAAAGAGGAGAGGAGAGGAAAGCGGAGAGGAGAGGAAAGAGGAGAGCAGAGGAATGAGTAGAGGAGAGGAAAGAGGAGGGGAGAGAGGAAAGGGGAGAGGAGAGGAAAGAGTAGAGGAGAGGGAAGAGGAGGGGAGAGAGGAAAGGGGAGAGGAGAGGAAAGAGTAGAGGAGAGGAAAGAGGAGGTGAGAGAGGAAGGGGGAGAGGAGAGGAAAGAGGAGAGGAGAGGAAAGAGGAGAGGAAAGAGGAGAGGAGAGGGAAGAGGAGAGGAAAGAGGAGAGAGGAAAGAGGAGAGGAAAGAGGAGAGGAGAGGGAAGAGGAGAGGAAAGAGGAGAGAGGAAAGAGGAGAGGAAAGAGGAGAGGAAAGAGGAGAGGAGAGAGGAAAGAGGAGAGGAAAGAGGAGAGGAGAGAGGAAAGAGGAGAGGAGAGGGAAGAGGAGAGGAAAGAGGAGAGGAAAGAAGAGAGCAGAGGAGAGGAGAGGAAAGAGGAGAGCAGAGGAAAGAGTAGAGGAGAGGAAAGAGGAGGGGAGAGAGGAAAGGGGAGAGGAGAGGAAAGAGGAGAGGAGAGGGAAGAGGAGGGGAGAGAGGAAAGGGGAGAGGAGAGGTAAGAGTAGAGGAGAGGAAAGAGGAGGGGAGAGAGGAAGGGGGAGAGGAGAGGAAAGAGGAGAGGAGAGGAAAGAGTAGAGGAGAGGGAAGAGGAGAGGAGAGGGAAGAGGAGAGAGGAAAGAGAAGAGGAGAGGAGAGAGGAAAGAGGAGAGAAAAGAGGAGAGGAGAGGAGAGAGGAAAGAGGAGAGGAGAGGGAAGAGGAGAGGAAAGAAGAGAGCAGAGGAGAGGAAAGAGGAGAGTTGAGGAGAGAGGAAAGAGAAGAGGAGAGGAGAGAGGAAGAGAGGAAAGGGGAGAGGAGAGGAAAGAGGAGAGGAAAGAGGACAGGAGAGAGGAAAGCGGAAAGGAGAGGAAAGAGGAGGGAAGAGGAGAGGAGAGAGGAAAGAGGAGAGGAGAGGGAAGTGGAGAGGAAAGAGGAGAAGAAAGAGGAGAGCAGAGGAAAGGAAAGAGGAGAGCAGAAGAGAGGAGAGAAGAGAGGAGAGGAAAGGAGAGGAAAGGAGAGAAAAGAGGAGATGAGAAGAGAGGAAAAAGGAGAGCAGAGGGATAGGGTGAGGGAGAGGAGAGCGAGAGGGAGAAGAGAGGAGAGGAAGGGAGAGGAAAGAGGAGAGGAAAAAGGAGAGAAGAGAGGAGAGGAGAGGAAAGGAGAGGAGAAGAGAAAAGAGGAGATGAGAAGAGAGGAAAAAGGAGAGCAGAGGGATAGGGCGAGGGAGAGGAGAAGAGAGGGAGAGAGAAGAGAAGAGGGGAAAGAGGAGAGAAAAAAGAGAGGAGAGGAGAGGAAAAGAGAGGAGAGGAGAAAAGAGGAGAGGAGAGGAAAGGAAAAAGGAGAGGGGAGGGCAGAGGAAAGAGGAGAGGAGAGGGAAAATGGAAGTTTTCAGGAAACTATGTACAGCACCCTGTTGGCCCCTCCCGCCATTGCATAGAGAAGAACAGAGTCCCAGTGACGACATCCTTGGTTCTAAAATAAGGTATGTAACGAAAGCGGATCATTATTTGCGCACTCCTCTTCTTTCCATACAATATTCCCCGCCCCTCTGCTTTAACGCACGCATTGGGATGGCTCTTGGGAGGAGCTATGCAAATACCTAAATGCCTTCATGGGTGGGTGTCAGTCTGTAGGTGTGGTTGTTCTATTTGCATGCATACCATAAAAGGACTGAAATCCTAATGAGGATAAGGGGCGGGGCCAGGGACAGTCGGTCAGGCCTAGATGATGCCGGGCGTCCTCCAGCCAGGAAATGAGGCGGAGCTCTATCTGACTGGCTGCAGCTTCTAGTGCACATGGCGAGGAGCTCACAGTGTGCGGTGAAATCACGAGTGACCCGTTGCAGTCCGGGAGAGCTGTGCAGGGCAGGCGTTCATCTCGAAGTGTCATCCTGCCATTGATCCCCTGGCCGGCGAGGCTCATATGTAATTACGCCAGAGAGCCAATGAAGGCGAAATGATTAACTAGGAGCCGGGGAGGCGAAGTGACGGCGTCAGCACAAAGCGCGGTGGCCGCTGACACATTCCTCAGACGAAGTGCCAGATTACCGAACAACTTCTCCGCGTACAATGCAAGAAAATCAATAGAAATTCATCATGGACCCCCCCCCCCGCAGTGGCCCCCCATCCAGGGCGCCATTCCTTTTGGCGTAATGTTCCGTTACTGCGCCGATCCGCACCGCGCCGCACACTCTCTGTTTTTAATTAGACTTAATTGCATCTCATTTGCATGAAGGTTTGGATGCCTCTCCTGCTGCAAAGCCCTCGGGGTCCCCGAACAATGGGGGTCTGTTATGGCAGCTACCCCGTGCCTTCACAGGGGCCCCGGAGCACCAATTACGGCAATCGCACGCCTCCATTGGCTACCGTGGAACTACAAGTCTCAGCATGCCCTGCCGCCTGACGAGATTGCTTATTACACCATCCTGAAAGCTGAGCCCTGGATGAGTCTGGCGCGGTTCTGCCGGCTCCTCTGATTTCACCGCACACTGTGAGCTTCTCATAATGGGCATTAGAAGCTGCAGCAAGTCAGATAGAGCTCCGCCCCATTTCCTGGCTGGAGGGCACCCAGCATCATTTAGTCCTTTCCTCCCCCAGCCTGACTGTCTCTGGGCCACCGCTGGATTTCAGTCCTTCAGATCATGAAGGCTCAGCTGCTTGGTGTGGAGTAAACCTCTAAATAATCTCCTCTATCTCTCTGGAACTTTATTGGTGAGTTCCCGGGTCTGTACACCCGCTGTGCCCATTATGAGGGGTTCCCACCATCCCGGTGCTGAGTTCCCAGGTCTGTACACCCGCTGTGCCCATTATGAGGGGTTCCCACCATCCCTGTGCTGAGTTCCCGGGTCTGTACACCCGCTGTGCCCATTATGAGGTGTTCCCACCATCCCTGTGCTGAGTTCCCGGGTCTGTACACCCGCTGTGCCCATTATAATGGGTTCCCACCATCTCTGCGCTGAGTTCTGGGTCTGTACACCCGCTGTGCCCATTATGAGGGGTTCCCACCATCCCTGTGCTGAGTTCCCGGGTCTGTACACCCGCTGTGCCCATTATAATGGGTTCCCACCATCTCTGCGCTGAGTTCTGGGTCTGTACACCCGCTGTGCCCATTATGAGGAGTTCCCACCATCCCGGTGCTGAGTTCCCAGGTCTGTACACCCGCTGTGCCCATTATGAGGGGTTCCCACCATCTCTGCGCTGAGTTCTGGGTCTGTACACCCGCTGTGCCCATTATGAGGGGTTCCCACCATCTCTGCGCTGAGTTCTGGGTCTGTACACCCGCTGTGCCCATTATGAGGGGTTCCCACCATCCCGGTGCTGAGTTTCCAGGTCTGTACACCCGCTGTCCCCATTATGAGGGGTTCCCACCATCTCTGCGCTGAGTTCTGGGTCTGTACACCCGCTGTGCCCATTATGAGGGGTTCCCACCATCCCGGTGCTGAGTTCCTGGGTCTGTACACCCGCTGTGCCCATTATGAGGGGTTCCCACCATCCCTGTGCTGAGTTCCCGGGTCTGTACACTCGCTGTGCCCATTATGAGGGGTTCCCTCCATCCCTGTGCTGAGTTCCCGGGTCTGTACACCCGCTGTGCCCATTATGAGGGGTTCCCACCATCCCTGTGCTGAATTCCCGAGTCTGTACACCCGCTGTGCCCATTATGAGGGTTTCCCACCATCCCTGTGCTTAGTTCCCAGGTCTGTAACCCCCCCGTGCTCATTATGAGGGGTTGCCACCATCCCTGTACTGAGTTCCCGGGTCTGTACCCCCCCCCCCTCGTGCTCATTATGAAGGGTTTCCATCATCTTGTGGAGAATATGATAGGAGTTGGGACAACGTTGGTTGTGAAACTCCCAGGTGGACAAGAGCAGAGCCGGGAATTATGACCCGGAGATCTCTCCTCTGCGGTATCCAAAACCATTACAAAGCCAAGGACTGACTGGGTCCACTTGGCTCCACCTCTACCCAGAATATCACTTTTGGGTGGACTGACCCTTTAAGTGGAAGAACCATCGGCAGCCTAGGATCCTCTCCTCCCTGCCCTGGCACTGGATGTTGCAAGATGCTGATCAGGCAGACAGCTGTGCTTGTGGGAGTTTTGTTTTCCATGGTCAGTAATGTGGCCTTCTGTTAGGAGGACAGGATGGACACGGAGAGGAACATCTGAGGAAGGGGGTGGTGGGGGCGCTCCATGGACCAGCACGGTCCCTTCCTCTTCCTGTGAAATTTTGGAAGGAAAAATCCCTCACTACCTCCTCCCTCTTCCCGTTTCCCTCTCTCCGGCCTTCCATGGCGCGGAAGACAAGGTGTTAAAAGCGTGTGCCAAATACACAACAGCACCGCGTGGAGCATGAATGGGCCTGGAGGTGGAGGGGGCAACTACAAAGCGCCCGGCGCACTTGGCGTGCCGGCGAGAGGACACTTGAAGTTCTTTGCCAAAATCCAGCTTGAACCATCGATGTTCCCGTGCCCCCCCCACATATGTATTGTATCGGATAATCGCTCAACAATAGCACACCCATACACATACCATGGTGGTCTTCAAAGAAGCCATCTCCAGCTGAAGAGTCCTTCAAGATTCCAGTTTCTCGTGACCGACCATACAAGTTGATCTCTAGAACTAGAATTTTCTGGTTCGAAAATCTCATCGCTTGTGTGGTTTAGCACGTTTGCGATCACACTTTCGCGATGCGTAGGCGCCTTTCCTGCACCCAATAACGACCAGTTGCACAACATTCAACCAGAAAGGAGCAAATCTCTCAAGGAAAGTGACTGGTCGTAAAAGACCCTCTTTCCATCTGATGCTAGATTGCACCCCGCCAAGACCCAGCACCACTTTGCTACAGCAAAGGGATGATTCTGTCTTCTACGGAGAAAGGAGAACAAGCCTTGATCAGCTGCTAAGACCATCTCTCCCGTTAACCCATACATCGTTCGACTGAAATACAATGCCGGTCATTACATTCCCACTGAAGACTTCGAACCCAGTCAACTGACTTTTCTCCATATTCCTGAAGGAGTTCATCTCCCTATAGAACCGCCATTCTTAACCAGGAATCCGTGGAACTTTAGGGTTCCTTCAGAGGTTATTAGTCCTTGATCTGTGGCTGAGTGACCTCCCATCTGATGATGCCTGCATAGTTCCACGTCTAATGCCACTTGGAAGAGCCAGTGGCATGACACCAATGATCTTTTTAGATGTCTGTATGTCTTCCCACTGACCACCAATTTAAAGGATATTCTTCGCAATGACTGTCAATGTAAGGGACATTCCTCCCACTGGCCACCATTGTAAGGAACATGTTTCCCACTGACCACCAATTTAAAGGACATTCTTCTCACTGGCCACCAATTTAAAGGACATTCATCTCACTGACCACTATTGTAAGGAACATTCTTCCCACTGACCACTATTGTAAGGACCATTCTTCCCACTGACCACCAATGTAAGGAACATTCTTCCCACTGACCATTATTGTAAGGAAAATTCTTCCCACTGATCACCAATGTAAGGAACATTCTTCCCACTGACCACCAATGTAAGGAACATTCTTCCCACTGACCACCAATGTAAGGGACATTCTTCCCACTGACCCCCAATGTAAGGGACATTCTTCCCACTGATCACCAATGTAAGGGACATTCTTCCCACTGATCATCAATGTAAGGAACATTATTCCCATTGACCACCAATGTAAGGGACATTCTTCCCACCGACCACCAATGTAAGGAACATTCTTCCCATTGGCCACCAATGTAAGGAACATTCTTCCCACTGACCACCAATGGAAGGAGCATTCTTCTCACTGATCGCCAATGTAAGGGACATTCTTCTCACTGATCACCAATGTAAGGGACATTCTTCTCACTGATCACCAATGTAAGGAACATTCTTCCCACTGACCACCAATGGAAGGAGCATTCTTCCCACTGACCACCAATGTAAGGAACATTCTTGCCTCTGACTCCCAATATATTAATTTTAGCAGGGGTTCCCCAGGTCCTGAAAATTATTTCAAGGGCCTTTTTGGGGTTAAAGGATTAAGAAAGACTTCTATAGACTCTCCAAAATGATCAGCATGTCTCTGTCAAAATCCCTTCAATCCACGCAAAGTATTCTCTTCAGATGACGTAGTAATACCTCTAACTACTCAACAGACCGCCCTGCCATTCCCACCCCAAAAAATCCCCCAGAACCTCTTCCAAACTACCACTGTCCATCCACCTTTTCAACCACCAAAGCAGTTGACAGCTCCACACGGCTGCAGTGCAAGCAATGCCATCAAGCCCTGTCTCTATTCAACAAGTCAAGAGCTTCTGCAGCAGATCCAAGAGCCCAGGCTACAGAGCAGTTCCACGGTATGGAGTAGATCAAGAGCTCACAGGAGGCCACTGGAGGAGATCCAGAGCCCAGGCTACAGAGTAGATTCAGAGCCCAGGCTATGGAGCAGATCCAGGAGTCCAGGCTATGGAGCAGATCCAAAGCCCTGACTACTGAGCAGGTCCAGAGACCAGGCTACGGAGCAGATCCAGAGCCAAGGCTATGGAACAGATCCAGGAGACCAAGCTAGAGAGCAGATCTAAAGCCCAGACTACTGAGGAGATCCAGAGCCAAGGCTACGGAGCAGATCCATGAGACCAAGCTACAGAGCAGATCCATGAGACCAAGCTACAGAGCAGATCCATGAGACCAAGCTATGGAGCAAATCCATGAGACCAAGCTATGGAGCAGATCCAAAGCCCAAGCTATTGAGCAGATCCAGAGACCAGGATATGGAACAGATCCAAAGCCCAAACTACTGAGCAGACCAATGAGACCAAGCTATGGAGCAGATCCAAAGCCCAAACTACTGAGCAGATCCAGAGACCAAGCTATGGAGCAGATCCAAAGCCCAAACTACTGAGCAGATCTATGAGACCAAGCTATAGAGCAGATCCAAAGCCCAAACTACTGAGCAGATCCATGAGATCAAGCTATGGAGCAGATCCAAAGCACAAACTACTTAGCAGATCCATGAGACCAAGCTATGGAGCAGCTCCAAAGCCCAAACTACTGAGCAGATCCAGAGACCAGGATATGGAGCAGATCTAAAGACTAGGTTATGGATCTGGTCCAGGAGATCAAGCTATGGAGCAGATTCAAAGCCCAGACTACAGAGCAGATCCAGAGCTAAGGTTACGGAGCAGATCCTAAACCAAGGCTACGGAGCAAATCCAGGAGCCCAGGATATGAAGCAGATGTAGGAGACCAAGCTATGGAGCAGATCCAGAACCCAGGCTATGGAGCAGATCTGGGAGACCAAGCTATGGAGCAGATCCAGAACCCAGGCTATGGAGCAGGTCCCCAGAGCCCAGGTTACAGACCTAGCAAAGTCTCCGAAAAGCCCGCAGCTCCTGAGAATGATGCATTGTGTAGCACAAGACTGTCACGCAAGGCAAGCACAACATTGCAGTTCCTAAACTGCAAAAGAGATCAGTTTACCAACAACAATGTAACAAAACACAAGGAAAATAATAAAAGAGATCGCTTTACAAACAACAGCTCACAGCGGGTTAACCCATCCCAGTCATGGTCCTGAGTCATGCCACAATCATGATTAGTATCCAGCATCCCCCCCCCCCACCTCCTCCTTCTTCTTCTTGGTCCTGGATCACATCAGCCTGGACCAAAGTTGTAATGGAAAAAAAAACAACAACAACATAAAGCTAAAGCATAAAAAATCCAACAGCATAAAATAGATAACATACAGCATGAACCCAAAGCCACCGTAGATCTGGTGGCCACATCTCAAGGGGGTTCCTCAGCCATCCACAGCCTAATACAATACAGATGTGGACAGGGAACCGCAGCAACATCCCCGATGCCTGCAACAAAGTAGCAACCCCCCCCCCCCCAGTCCCTGCGACCCTACATGTTGCTCTTTTTCTCGCAACTCCAACAACGTATCGAACGTTACCTTGCGAAAGTGTGTCTGGAAGCGTGAAGATCCATAAGAAGAGGAAGAACATGCTCTTGATCCTTCTTCTTCTCTTTTTTTTTGGTGACTTCTAGGAACAGATGTGGGTTTTCGATGCAATTTTTTATTTTTTTTGCCTTTTCTTTTGGTTGCTCCTTTGGTGGCGATGGCAATTCCCGAAATAATAATTCCCCCGAAAAGATGAAAGAAGATCCCGGGCTTGGAGAAGGTTGTGAATTTTTGGCTCCCACAGTAGAAGCTCCACTTCCTCCACTTCTCTCTCTCTCTCTCTGTGTAACACACAAAAAAAAAAAAGTCTTGGAATGAGAGAATGATGAATCCAGAGGAGGAAGAAACCATTCCGCAGGCAGGAGAGGGGGGGAGGGACAGAGTTTTCTAAACTCCCATTTTTTTTTTCCTCTTCTCTCTCTCCCTCCAACAGAACAACAAGAAAAAAAAAAAAGTTGGATGGAATGAGGAGCTGAGTGGACAAGACAAGGGGGCTGGAATGAGGTTGGAGGAGGAGGGGGATGGGGGGGTGGTGGTGGTGGGGGGGGGGGGGGGGGGTCTGCTGGGAATTGCTGATGTGGAAAAAAAAGGATTTTGGAATTTTGGAAGTTTTTGGTTTATGATGGGAGATTTCCCCCCCTCCCCCAACTTCAATGCTCTGTTCCCTCCCCCCCCCCCACATTCCATATCATGTCTGGAAGAGACATTTAAAGGATCATTTTTTTTTTCTGCCTTTAACAAAGGAACGCGGTTGTGTCGAGGGAAGGCGATTGCGAGATCCGGTCGTCTCGTGGTCGCGGCGCGCGTTTTGTGCGCAAAGGGAACTTTCTTCTGTTTTTCCTCCCCGGGGAGGAATGGCGATCGGTTGTAAAGTTCTGGGCAGGAAGATTGGTTCAATCGCTGATCTGTCCAAGCTAGGGATCGTCCTCCGATCTGACCATACACAGTACAATCAGATTGGACAATCTCTGTGTAATTTATTTTTGGCTGACTGTACGCTATGCAATCTGATTGTACGATCTCCTTTACATGACCATACACTATGCAATCTGATTGTACAATCTCAGGTGACCATACACTATGCAATCTGATTGTACGATCTCCTTTACATGACCATACACTATGCAATCTGATTGTACAATCTCAGGTGACCATACACTATGTAATCTGATTGTACAATGTCAGGTGACGTACACTATGCAATGTGATTGTACAATCTCAGGTGACCCTACACTATGCAATCTGATTGTACAATGTCAGGTGACCGTACACTGTGCAATCTGATTGTACAATCTCAGGTGACATACACAATGCAATCTCCTTTACATGAACATACACTATGCAATCAGATTGATACACTATGCAATCTGATTGTACAATCTCAGGTGACCATACACTATGCAATCTGATTGTACAATCTCAGGTGATGTACACTATGCAATCTGATTGTACAATCTCAGGTGAACGTACACTGCAATCTGATTGTACAATGTCAAGTGAACGTACAGTGTGCAATCCGATTGTACAATCTCAGGTGATGTATACTATGCAATCTGATTGTACAATCTCAGGTGAACGTACACTGCAATCTGATTGTACAATCTCAGGTGAACGTACACACTGCAATCTGATTGTACAATCTCAGGTGACATATACAATGCAATCTCCTTTACATGACCATACACTATGTAATCTGATTGTACAATCTCAGGTGATGTACACTATGCAACCTGATTGTACAATCTCAGGTGACATACATTATGCAATCTGATTGTACAATCTCAGGTGATGTACACTATGCAATCTGATTGTACAATCTCAGGTGACTGTACACTATGCAATCTGATTGTACAATCTCAGGTGACTGTACGCTATGCAATCTGATTGTACGATCTCCTTTACATGACCCTACACTATGCACAATCTCAGGTGACATACACAATGCAAGCTGGTAGGAGGAGAGAGCAGAGTGGCGGAGAGATGAGCTCCCTGCGCTGCTTCTCCTTTCACTGTCCTGTCCCATACTGGGGGCTGGTCCGGGATGGCTCTGGCTCAAGTTGAATGACGCTGGACATCCTGCTGAGGACATCTAGTGGCAGAGCCAGGGCACGGCAAGGGAAATCTCCGACTTGAAGGCGAATGTGGCAGCAAAGGCTGGGGCGACTTTTGTATCTCTTTCCGGTCTCTTCATTTTTTTTTTGGTTTTGTTGGCTGGAGTTCTGGTTTAGACTTTTTTTGCGCTTTGGGAAACGAAGAAACGGCGGGCGGAGAAGAAATATTCGTAAGCTTTTAATCGTCTTCGTGGAGCGTATTTTAACGAGGCCAAAAGCGAGTTGCAGCCTCTTTGAACGTGTCTGAAATGTGACTTTAATTACAGGCAGTTGACTCAGTGCGGAGCGTGCTTCATGCCGTCGTCACTTCCTCCGTCCGTCTGCCTGTCTATGGATCACTGTCTGCGCCAAAGTCCAACCCAATCATGTCCTTAGTTCTGCGTAAAGTGGGAGGAGCACAGCGCCGGGAATTAAAAAGCCATCCTCGAGCTCCAGTTTATGTGACTTTGACTAGGCTGAGGTGACGTCATCAATCTGCTGCAGGCGGGAGGAAACATTTCCTCAGTCTCCGCTCCCCCACCGTGATCACTTGGACTGTACATTGTAACTTTGTAGCAAGGAAAAGGGCTGCAGCAAGGGGCTGATCTGTGTCAGACATTTGTGAACACAGCCAAGAATTTCACAGGCACCAGGATTTACATATTTGTATATTCGTGTCATCTCTGAGCCGGCATCCCAAACCAGATGGTGACCCTGGATGATGAACAAAGGCAACCCACCCTGCCCTGCACCCCCATATCTTGAAGAACACACCCACCCTGGCCCTACACCTCAACATCTTCATGAATGTACCCACCCTGGTCCTGCACCCCCACACCTTGATGAATGCACCCACCCTGGCCCTGCATCCCAACACCTTGATGAATGCACCCACCCTGGCCCTGCACCCCCACACCTTGATGAATGCACCCACCCTGGCCCTGCACCCCCTCACCTTGATGAATGCACCCACCCTGGCCCTGCACCCCCTCACCTTGATGAATACACCCACCCTGGCCCTGCATCCCAACACCTTGATGAATGCACCCACCCTGGCCCTGCACCCCCACACCTTGATGAATGCACCCACCCTGGCCCTGCACCCCCTCACCTTGATGAATGCACCCACCCTGGCCCCGTAGACCAACACCTTGAGGAATGCACCCACCCTGGCCCTGCACCCCCACACCTTGATGAATTCACCCACCCTGGCCCTGCACCCCCTCACCTTGATGAATGCACCCACCCTGGCACCGCACCCCAACACCTTGATGAATGCACCCACCCTGGCCCCGTAGCCCAACACCTTGAGGAATGCACCCAGCCTGGCCCCGCACCCCAACACCTTGATGAATACACCCACCCTGGCCCCGCACCCCCACACCTTGATGAATGCACCCACCCTGGCCCTGCACCCCCACACCTTGATGAATACACCCACCCTGGCCCCGCACCCCAACACCTTGATGAATACACCTACCCTGGCCCCGCACCCCCACACCTTGATGAATGCACCCACCCTGGCCCTGCACCCCCACACCTTGATAAATACACCCACCCTGGCCCCGCACCCCCACACCTTGATGAATACACCCACCCTGGCCCCGCACCCCAACACCTTGATGAATGCACCCACCCTGGCCCTGCATCCCAACACCCTTCTGAACGAACCCCCCCTGGCCCCGCACCCCTGAACCTCGAAGAATGAATGGCGGTATTAGCAGAGCCCGGGGCCAGGTGGTTTACACCTACAGCACAAAGAATGCCTTTGTTCCTCCGATTCAGGCGTCTGCATTGACTCCGCCAGCGCTGGCTGTAACACAACAGACTGGAAGGCGGTGAGACGGACCAATGAGAAGAGGGCAGAGTGCGACCGATGGGACGCCACCGCTGCGTTGAATCACCCGCAACCAGGGGCGGACTGACAACTCACGGGGCCCCCGGGCAATAGGGGATCATGGGGCCCCTGTGTCCTTGCCCAAACTCAAAAAAGCCTATGAAAAAGGTACCAGGGGCATCTCATGGGGCCCCCTACTGACCCCGGGCCCTCGGGCAGTACCCGAGTTTCCAATTGGTCAGTCTGCCCCTGGATGCAACTATCATCCAACACGAGGAATGAGACCATCAAAAGTGGTATTCCAGCCATGAGCGGCTTCCGGTGGAGGGGTCCCTGTGCTGCCTTCATCTCTGGAATCCAGCTGTGATTTCTGGCGCCGGAGAGTCTCACTCCTCTTGCTGCACTGGATAAAAAAAGTGCGCCATTAAGAATGAGGCCGCAGCAGGAGGGCAGAGTTGGGGTCTCCAGTGAACAGATCTCAGTCGGGGTTCCAGACCGCACTATCATTGTTCTACTTAAAGGGGAACTCCCCCCTTCCTTTAAATCTTGCACAGTTGTAGCGGCTCCTCTCCTGGACTGAAATGGCTTCCTCTGATTTCCCCGCACACTGTGAGCTTCTCACCATGTGTATTAGAAGGTGCAGCCAGTCAGACATAGCTCCTCCTCATTTCCTGGCTGGAGGACGTCCAGCATCATCTAGCACTTTCCTCCCCAGCCTGACTGGCCACGCCTCTTTCATTCATTGGATTTCTTTCAATAAGTTCACATATGGGTGTTACCCAGCCTGATTAGCAATGCCCACTCCTCCAGACACCCACCTATCAAGGCATTTTGATATTTGCATAATTCCTCCCACTGCTCGCATCAGAGGGCTCTGGAGAGGCGTACTAGCCCCTCCCACAAGTCATAATCTCTATGTGCTGTACCCTGCTAGCCCCTCCCACTATCCATGATCCCCATGTACAGCACCCTGCTAGCCCCTCCCACTAGCCATGATCCCCATGTACAGCACCCTGCTAGCCCCTCCCACAAGTCATAATCTCTATGTACAGCACCCTGCTAGCCCCTCCTACTAACCATGATCCCCATGTACAGCACCCTGCTAGCCCCTCCCACAAGCCATGATCCCCATGTACAGCACCCTGCTAGCCAATCCCACAAGCCATGATCCCCATGTACAGCACCCTGCAAGCCCCTCCCACTAGCCATGATCCCCATGCACAGCACCTTGCAAGCCCCTCCCACAAGCCATGATCCCCATGCACAGCACCTTGCAAGCCCCTCCCACAAGCCATGATCCCCATGCACAGCACCTTGCTAGCCCCTCCCACTAGCCATGATTCCCATGTACAGCACCATCATTAGTGTCAGTGGGAAGAATAATGCCTCATCATTGGTGTCAGTGGGAGGAATAGTGCCCCATCATTGGTATCAGTTGGAGGAATAGTGCCCCATCATTGGTATCAGTTGGAGGAATAGTGCCCCATCACTGGTGTCAGTGGGAGGAATAGTGCCCCATCATTGGTATCAGTTGGAGGAATAGTGCCCCGTCATTGGTGTCAGTGGGAGGAATAGTGCCCCATCATTGGTATCAGTGGGAGGAATAGTGCCCCGTCATTGGTGTCAGTGGGAGGAATAGTGCCCCGTCATTGGTGTCAGTGGAAGGAATAGTGCCCCGTCATTGGTGTCAGTGGAAGGAATAGTGCCCCGTCATTGGTGTCAGTGGGAGGAATAGTGCCCCGTCATTGGTGTCAGTGGAAGGAATAGTGCCCCATCATTGGTATCAGTGGGAGGAATAGTGCCTCGTCATTGGTGTCAGTGGAAGGAATAGTGCCCCGTCATTGGTGTCAGTGGGAGTAATAGTGCCCCATCATTGGTGTCAGTGGGAGGAATAGTGCCCCATCATTGGTATCAGTGGGAGGAATAGTGCCCCATCATTGGTGTCAGTGGGAGGAATAGTGCCCCATCATTGGTGTCAGTGGGAGTAATAGTGCCCCATCATTGGTGTCAGTGGGAGGAATAGTGCCCCATCATTGGTATCAGTAGGAGGAATAGTGCCCCGTCATTAGTGTCAGTGGGAAGAATAGTGCCCCATCATTGGTGTCAGTGGGAGGAATAGTGCCCCATCACTGGTGTCAGTGGGAGGAATAGTGCCTCATCATTGGTGTCAGTGGGAGGAATAGTGCCCCATCATTGGTGTCAGTGGGAGGAATAGTGCCCCATCACTGGTGTCAGTGGGAGGAATAGTGCCTCATCATTGGTGTCAGTGGGAGGAATAGTGCCCCATCATTGGTGTCAGTGGGAGGAATTATGCTCCGTGTTTAATATCAGTGGCAAGAACCGTGCCCCATCATTGGTGTCAGTGGAAGGAATAGTGTCCTATCATTGGTGTCAGTGGGAGGAATAGTGCCCCATCATTGGTGTCAGTGACAAGAATAGTGCCCCATCATTGGTGTCAGTGGGAAGAATAGTGCTCCAAGGGCCAGATAAAGGCAAGCAAAGGGCTGCATCCGGCCCCCTGGCCGCAGTTTGGAGACCATTGCTTTAAACGATAAGTAGAAGGTGACCAATGTGGGCAGGTTATGACGTCACCCCGTATAAAGCTCTTCGCTTGCCCTACCATTGTCCCCACACTGTCCCCCCACCACCATCTACAATGGGGGGGTCCCAGCTTCCTCTCCGCGCCAACGCCTGCGTCCGCTGCAAACCCATCCAGAGAGCGATATCGCTCCAGATATTTCTAGCGGCAGGCGGAGGCACGTCGGGGGAGCGGGGAAACACCATTGAAATTCAGCGAGGATGCGTACACAAAGGAGGAATCATTTCATTTTCATCGCCAATTGTTGCTTTGCCTTCCTCGCCGCGGTAAATAGTCATTTGGTGCCGGCGGGATGCTCCAGTGAAAACAGTTATTGCGCAATGCCCCCTGCTGGCCGGCCAGGGAAACGCAAGCAAAGGTTTCGCCCACGGAAAGGCGAATTGAAATCTATGTCACGTACGGCGGAGAGGTGCAAATCCCCGAGAGGAAGCCCGGAATACCGCGTACGATGGGAAACGCTCACTGATATTCCAGATCGGGGGCGGACTGACCATTTGGGCTCTCAGGCACTGCCCGAGGGCCCGGGGTCAGTAGGGGGCCCCATGAGATGCCCCTGGTACCTTTTTCATAGGCTTTTTTGTGTTTGGACAAGGACACAGGGGCCCCATGATCCCCTATTGCCCGGGGGACCCCATGAGTTGTCAGTCTGCCCCTGCGGTGGACTGACAACTCATGGGGCCCCCGGGCAATAAGAGATCATTGGGCCCCTGTGTCCTTGCCCACACTCAAAAAAAGCCTATAAAAAGGTACCAGGGGCATCTCATGGGGCCCCCTACTGACCCCAGGCCCTCAATAGGGGATCATGGGGCCCCTGTGTCCTTGCCCAAACTCAAAAAGCCTATGAAAAAGGTACCAGGGGAATATCATGGGGAAGGTAAAAAATACTCTTGAGAGGAAAGGAGTACTAAGGCAGGGTGCTATGATACATTCAGTTCAGCCACTCCCACTGCTGGCCCCTCCCACCAGCCACGACCTGCCTGCACAGCCACGACCTGCCTGCATTGCATAGAGATTCATAGAGACCCACTGATGACATCACGGGGTCTAAAATAAAGTATGTCATGAAAATATTTGGATTTTGGGGGGGAGGAAACCAAAGAAGGCAAAAAAAATACTCTCGAGAGGGGAGGAGTACTAAGGCAGGGTGCTGTGATGCTTTCAATTCAGCCCTCCCTTCTAGGCCCTCCCACCAGCCACAATCTGCCTGCATTGTATAGAGAAGCACAGAGACCCAGTGATGACGGGGTCTAAAATAAGGTATGTCATGAAAATCGAATATTTGGATCTTGGGGGGGGGGGGGGGGAGAACCAAGGAAGGCAAAAAATACTCTTGAGAGGAAAGGAGTACTAAGGCAGGGTGCTATGATGCATTCAGTTTAGCCACTTCCCCTGCTGGCCCCTCCCACCAGCCACAACCTGCCTGCATTGCATAGTGAAGTACAGAGACCCAGTGATGACATCATGGGGTCTAAAATAAGGTATGTCATGAAAATGTAATATTTGGATTTTGGGGGGGTTGGGAAGGAAACCAAACAAGGCAAAACAAATACTCTGGAGAGGGGAGGAGTACTAAGGCAGGGTGCTGTGATGCATTCAATTCAGCCCTCCCTTCTAGCCCCTCCCACCAGCCACAATCTGCCTGCATTGTATAGAGAAGCACAGAGACCCAGTGATGACATCACAGGGTCTAAAATAAGGTATGTCATGAAAATCCACTATTTGGATCTTGGGGGGGGGGCAAGGAAGGCAAAAAATACTTTTGAGAGGAGAGGAGTACTAAGGTAGGGTGCTATGATGCATTCAGTTCAGCCCAGGGGTGGACTGACAACTCATGGGGCCCCCAGGCAATAAGGAATCATGGTCGTGGGGGCCCCTGTGTCCTTGCCCAAACTCAAAAAAACCTATGAAAAAGGTACCAGGGGCATCTCATGGGGCCCCCTACTGACCCCGGGCCCTCGGGCAGTGCCCGAGTTTCCACATGGTCAGTCCGCCCTTGGTTCAGCCCCTCCCCCTTGTGGCCCCTCCCACCAGCCACAATCTGCCTGCATTGCATAGAGAAGCACAGAGACCCAGTGATGACATCACGGGGTCTAAAATAAAGTATGTCATGAAAATCGAATATTTGGATCTTGGGGAGGGGGGGGGGGGGGACCAAGGAGGGCAACAAATGAGCAGATTGATGAGCTGTAAGATCTGCAGGTAACTGTAGCTGCCCGTATCTCCGGATGCTCCGATGATTTTTACGAACGCTTTTCAGTCGTTATTAACTTCTACTTCCGAGTACAAACATTAAAAAAAAAAAAAAATAAAATATTGGTAAACCTAAAATCTGTCGCGCGGCGTTTCCGGGCCGTATTGACGAATCAGCATGAGCCGCGACCTATTTTACAAATCCCCAGCACTAGATAAGCAGCGGGTCCCGCCGGTTGCCAACTCTTCCCGACTTCCCCTCCATGTTGTGCCGCCCGAGGCGCGGCCTGCAGCCCCCTCCTCCGCGCCAGCCTTGGAAAGCCGCGCTCTCGTTTGGACCCATTGACGCAGCGTTTCCGATGAGCGGCGGGGAAGGGAGGGGTTAAGCGGCACAGGTGTCGCCCGGTACGGCGCGCGGAAGCCAGGAAAAGGATAACAGGTTCCTAGCAGATGGCACGGCGATGGATGGCAGCTTTCGCGCCACGTCCGCCAGACTCTTGCCCTGCCCCCCCCCCCCCCCCATGTGGAACGCTGAATTTTAAAAGGCATTAGGAATGTAATCTGTATCGTTGCGGCGAAGCGTATTTTTTGGCTAAAAGGGATGGGGGGGGGGATGGCGGAACACATGGCGAGCATAATTATATGTACGTTACTGTTCATTGCCTGGAAGGAAGAGGTGGCGTTCGGCGTTCTGCTCATGAATACCAACCGGCTTCTCCAGGAACTTTGCGGTTAAAAGACGACTCCGCACAAAACTTTTTCTTTTTCTTGTTTGAGTTATGGCTGGAGTTCCACCCTAAGAGCCGCCACAGACCAGAACGCGCGCGCCCCCGCGCAGCGTGATGATGACAGCCCGTTCATTTCAATGCGCTGCCTAAAAGCACAGTAATGCGCAAATGTATGGCAGGCGCGACTTTTTAAAATTGCGCCACACCAAACCGCATGGTACTGCAGACTTGTGCTTTTGGGTACCATTTTTGGTTTGAGTTATGGCTGGAGTTCCACCCTAAGAGCCGCCACAGACCAGAATGTGCGCGCCCCCGCGCAGCGCAGTGATAATGACCCATGCATTTCAATGCGCTGCCTAAAAGCGTGGTAAATTGCGCTGCACCAAACCGCACGGTACTGCAGACTTGTGCTTTTTGGGTGCCATTTTTGGTTTGAGTTATGGCTGGAGTTCCACCCTAAGAGTCACCACAGACCAGAACGTGCGCGCCTCTGCGCAGCGTGATGATCACGGCCCGTTCATTTCAATGCGCTGCCAAAAAGCATGGTAATGCTCAAATGTATGGCAGGCGCGACTTTTTAAAATTGCGCCGCACCAAACCGCATGGTACTGCAGACTTGTGTTTTTGGATGCCATTTTTGGTTTGAGTTATGGCTGGTGTTCCAGCCTAAGAGCCGCCACAGGCCAGAACGTGCACGCCCCCGCGCAGCGTGATGATGACGGCCCGTTCATTTCAATGCGCTGCCTAAAAGTGCAGTAATGCGCAAATGTATGGCAGGCACGACTTTTAAAATTGCGCCACAGCAAACCGCTCGGTACTGCAGACTTGTGCTTTTTTATGCCATTTTTGGTTTGAGTTATGGCTGGAGTTCCACCCTAAGGGCCGCCACAGACCAGAACGTGCGCGCCCCCGCACAGTGCGATGATCACGGTCCGTCCATTTCAATGCGCTGTCTAAAAGCGCAGTAATGTGCAAATGTATGGCAGGCGCGACTTTTTAAAATTGCGCCGCACCAAACCGCACGGTACTGCAGACTTGTGCTTTTTGGGTGCCATTTTTGGTTTGAGTCATGGCTGGAGTTCCCCCCTAAGAGCCGCCACAGACCAGAACGTGCGCGCCCCCGCGCAGCGCGATGATAATGGCCCATTCATTTCAGTGCGTTGACAAAAGCGTGGTAATGCTCAAATGTATGGCAGGTGCGACTTTTAAAATTGCGCCGCACGAAACCGCACGGTACTGCAGACTTGTGCATTTGGGGTTTGACAGCTGAGGCCGCGAATGGCCTACACAGAAATGCAAAATCATGTATATATACGTGATTTTGCGCACCCGTGCCGCCCTGTAAAAGTGTTTCTGGTATAGGGCAGGGCGGAAACGGTTAAAATACAAGCAGTGTAAGCAGGGGCGGACTGACCATTCAAGCACTTGGGCACTGCCCCAGGGCCCGGGCTCAGTAGGGGGCCCCATGAGATGCCCCTGGTACCTATCATAGGCTTTTTTGGGTGTGGGCAAGAGCACAGGGGCCCCATGATCCCCTATTGCCCGGAGGCCCCATGAGTTGTCAGTCCACCCCTGAGTGTATGTACCTGTAGGTGAACCAGTATCAGTTCCTGTGCAGCAGGGCTGGGGCGTGAGAGCAAAAAAAGCAGCACAAAGATTCAATCGGTTCATGTGCTGACAAGGAGCATGATGAAAGGAGGAGAGAGCAGAGCAACAAAGAAATTAGTTAATCGTTTTGCTGATTCTCCTTTCACTGTCCAGTCACGGGTTGGGGGCTCCTCCGGGATGACTCCTCCCCCTGTCTTGTTTGATTGATGCTGGCCATCAGACTGAGGACATCTGATGGCTGCAAAGAAGTACTGCGGGGGAAGTCTTTATATTAAAGCTGATAATTGCAGCTAGTTGCTGGTTTTGTCATTTTACCTGTTTACCTTCCCAAGCTGATCCAGGGAATATCCGATTGCCTCTCGGGGGGGGATCAGGAAGGAATTTTTTCTCCTGTAGGAGCATATTGGATCGTGCTTTGCTGGGTTTTTTTGCCTTCCTCTGGATCAACTGTGGGTGTAGGATTATAATTTTTATTTTTATGGTTGAACTGGATGGACTTTTGTCTTTTTTCAGCCAGACTAACTATGTAACTATGTTGAAATCTTGGGACAGTCCTGTAGAATCCGGGTCGGTTGAGAGGTATCGTCTTCTTTCAGGTTGTATTTATTCTGGTTTATTTTATTTGTCCTTCTTTGTTATTATTTTTACATTTTTTTATGTATTTTATCTTTTTTTTTTTTACTGTGTTTTACTGTTTTACGACCCTAGTCGTACTTGTCTTTTTTCAGCCAGACTAACTATGTAGCTATGTTGAAATCTTGGGACAGTCCCGTAGAATCCGGGTCGGTTGAGAGGTATCGTCTTCTTTCAGGTTGTATTTATTCTGGTTTATTTTATTTGTCCTTCTTTGTTATTATTTTTACATTTTTTTATGTATTTTATCTTTTTTTTTTTTACTGTGTTTTACTGTTTTACGACCCTAGTCGTACTTGTCTTTTTTCAGCCAGACTAACTATGTAGCTATGTTGAAATCCTGGGACAGTCCCGTAGAATCCGGGTCGGTTGAGAGGTATCCTCTTCTTTCAGGTTGTATTTATTCTGGTTTATTTTATTTGTCCTTCTTTGTTATTATTTTTACATTTTTTTATGTATTTTATCTTTTTTTTTTTTACTGTGTTTTACTGTTTTACGACCCTAGTCGTACTTGTCTTTTTTCAGCCAGACTAACTATGTAGCTATGTTGAAATCCTGGGACAGTCCCGTAGAATCCGGGACGGTTGAGAGGTATGTTCTTCTTTTGGGATGTATTTATTCTGGTTTATTTTATTTGTCCTTCTTTGTTATTATTTTTAAATTTTTTTATGTATTTTATCTTTTTTTTGTTTGTTTTGTTTTACTGTGTTTTACTGTTTTACGGCCCCAGTCGTACTTGTCTTTTTTCAGCCAGACTAACTATGTAGCTATGTTGAAATCCTGGGACAGTCCCATATAATCCGGGACGGTTGAGAGGTATCTTCTTCTTTCGTGCAGGGGCGGACTGACAACTCATGGGGCCCCCGGGCAATAGGGGATCATGGGGCCCCTGAGTTCTTGCCCAAACTCAAAAAAGCCTATGAAAAAAGGCACCAGGGGCATCTCATGGGGCCCCCTAATGACCCGGGCCCTCGGGCAGTGCCCGAGTTTCCATGATCCCCTATTGCCCGGGGGCCCCATGAGTTGTCAGTCCGCCCCTGCCCACAGGATGATAATTCCAGCAATGTACAAGCCAAAAGCACTGCACGTAGCTCCGATAACAAGAGCTTGCGCTTATGTTTCATCCCAATTTACCCCGATGCGCGTTTGCGTAAATTCTGCGTTTAAATCGAATCCGCCGAGTTATCGCTCTTCTCTGTGGAGGAGAAGGTGGGAAGGACTGGCCTCCTCTCCTCTGCACTGTTTACACACGGCTTTGGCTGGCTATTTATTTTTCTCCTTATCAGCAGCGGCCACTTCCCCTGGAACCCTGGGGAGCGTCACGTGAAATCGCAGGCCTTAACATTTGACTGATGGACCGAATGCAGATTGTGAGCGAGGAGCACAAAGGAAGTCAGAAGGTTGTCATTCTATTATATACACAATTCCTTCATTCAATGTGATATCATTCAATCCTTCATGGGAGAATGAATGGATCAGGAATTGTGGAAACTAATACCCTTCCCGCACATCTTACCGTTACACTTCCCACACATCTTATAATGAAGATTGTGAGTGAAAGGAAAACATAGGAAGCTGGAAGGTTGTCATTCTATCACATACATGGCCCTTCATTCAATGTGACATCATTCAATCCTTCATGAGAGAATGAATGGATCAAGAATTGTGGAAACAAATGCATTTCCCGCACCTCTTACTAATACACTTCCTGCACCTCTTATAACGAAGATTGTGAGTGAGAAGCACATAGGAAGCTGGAAGGTTGTCATTCTATCACATACATGGCCCTTCATTCAATGTGACATCATTCAATCCTTCATGAGAGAATGAATGGATCAAGAATTGTGGAAACAAATGCATTTCCCGCACCTCTTACTGATACACTTCCTGCACCTCTTATTACGAAGATTGTGAGTGAGAAGCACATAGGAAGCTGGAAGGTTGTCATTCTATCACATACATGGCCCTTCATTCAATGTGACATCATTCAATCCTTCATGAGAGAATGAATGGATCAAGAATTGTGGAAACAAATGCATTTCCCGCACCTCTTACTGATACACTTCCCGCACCTCTTATAACGAAGATTGTGAGTGAGAAGCACATAGGAAGCTGGAAGGTTGTCATTCTATCACATACATGGCCCTTCATTCAATGTGACATCATTCAATCCTTCATGAGAGAATGAATGGATCAAGAATTGTGGAAACAAATGCATTTCCCGCACCTCTTACTGATACACTTCCCGCACCTCTTATAACGAAGATTGTGAGTGAGAAGCACATAGGAAACTGGAAGGTTGTTATTCTATCACATACAGAAAATAGCCTACAACAACAGCCTAAGAACATTCAACCAGAATGGAAAATAGCCCAAAAGAAGAGCCAAAGAACAGATGATCAGACAACAGCCTAAAACAATAGCCTAAGAAAACATTCGACCAGCATAGAAAAGAGCCTACAACAACAGCCTAACAACATTCCACCAGAAGAGAATATAGTCTAAAACAATATCCTAGGTATATTTGACCAGAATGAAAAATAGCCTAAAACAATAACCTAAGAATATTCAATCAGAGGAGAAATTAGCCTACAACAATAGCCTTGGAACATTCGAGCAGAATAGAAAATAGCCTACAACAACAGCCTAAGAACATTCAACCAGAGGAGAAATTAGCCTACAACAATAGCCTTGGAACATTCGACCAGAATAGAAAATAGCGTACAGCAGCCTAAGAACATTCAACCAGAATGGAAAATAGCCTAAAACAATAGTCTATAAACATTCGATCAGAATAGATAATAACCCAAAAGAAGAGCCCAAGAACAGTCAAGACAACAGCCTAAAACAATAGCCTAAGAACATTCAACCAGAGGAGAAAATAGCCTAAAACTATAGCTTAACAACTTTCAATCAAAAGAGAACATAACCTAAAAAAATAGCCAAGAACATTCAATCAGAAGATAATATTCAAGGTACATTTGACCAGAAGAGAAAATATCCTCAAACAGACAGAGAAATGTGTCTAAAACAATACTCTAAGAACTTTCGATCTGAAGGGAACATAGTTTAAAACAATTGCCTAAGAACAGTCGACCAGAGGAGAAAAAAACATAAAACAATAGCCTAATAATATTCAATCAGAAGAGAACATAACCTAAAACAATAGCCTAAGAACATTCGACCAGAGGAGAAAATAACCTAAAACAATACCCTAAGAATATTCAACCTGAAGAAAAAATAGTCTAAGACAATATTCTAGGTACGTTTGACCAGAGGAGAAAATAGCGAGAAAGAAGAGCTCTAGAAAATTTGACAAGTAGAGAAAATTGTCCAAAACAATAGCCTGAGAACATTCGACCAGAGGAGAAATTAGCCTAAAACAATAGCCTAAGAAAACATTCGGCCTGAATAGAAAAGAGCCTACAACAATAGCCTAAGAACATTCAACCAGAATAGGAAATAGCCTAGAACAATAGTCTCTAAACATTCAGCCAGAATAGATAATAGCCTAAAATAAGTGTTAAAGAACAGTTGATCAGAGAAGATACCAGCCTAAAACAATAGCCGAAGGACATTCAAGCAGAATAGAAAATAGCCTAAAACAATCGCCTAACAACATTCACTTAGAGGAGAACATAAGCCAAACCAATAGCCTAAGAATATAGCCTAAGACAATATTCTAAGTACATTTGACCAGAAGACAAAATAGCCTCATACAAGAGTTCTAAAAAATTTGACAAGTAGAGAAATTAACCTAAAACAATAGCTTACCAACATTCACTCAGAAGAGAACATAACCTAAAACAATAGCCTAAGAACATTCGACCAGAGGAGAAAATAACCTAAAACAATAGCCTAAGAATATTCAACCAGAAGAAAAAAATAGCCTAAGACAGTATTCTAGGTATGTTTGACCAGAAGAGAAAATAGCCAGAAATATGAGTCCTAAAAAATTTGACAAGTAGAGAAATTAGCCTACAATAGCCTAAGAACATTCAACCAGAAGAGAAAATAGCCTAAAACAATCGCCTAACAACATTCACTCAGAAGACAACATAACCTAAAACAATTGCCTAAGAACATTCGACGAGAGGAGAAAATAACTTAAAACAATAGCCTAAGAATATTCAACCAGAAGAAAAAATAGTCTAAGACAATATTCTAGGTACATTTGCCCAGAAGAGAAAATAGTCTGAAACAAGAGCTCTAGAAAATTTGACAAGTAGAGAAAATTGTCCAAAACAATAGCCTGAGAACATTCAACCAGAATAGAAATTAGCCTAAAACAATAGCCTAAGAAAACATTTGGCCTGAATGGAAAAGAGCCTACAATAATAGTCTAAGAACATTCAACCAGAATAGGAAATAGCCTAAAACAATAGTCTCTAAACATTCAGCCAGAATAGATAATAGCTTAAAAGAAGTGCCGAAGAACAGTTGATGAGAGAAGATAACAGCCTAAAACAATAGCCGAAGGACATTCAAGCAGAATAGAAAATAGCCTAAAACAATCGCCTAACAACATTCACTCAGAGGAGAACATAAGCTAAACCAATAGCCTAAGAACATTCGACCAGAAGAAAAAATAGTCTAAGAAAATATTCTAGGTACGTTTGACTAGCAGAGAAAATAGCCTCATACAAGAGTCCTAAAAAATTTGACAAGTAGAGATATTAGCCTACAACAATAGCTTAAGAACATTCAACCAGAATAGAAAACAGCCTAAAACAATCGCATAACAACATTCACTCAGAGGAGAACATAAGCTAAACCAATAGCCTAAGAACATTCGACCAGAGGAGAAAATAACCTAAAACAATAGCCTAAGAATATTCAACCAGAAGAAAAAATAGCCTAAGACAATATTCTAGGTACGTTTGACCAGAAGAGAAAATGGCCAGAAACATGAGTCCTAAAAAATTTGAGAAGTAGAGAAATTAGCCTACAATAGCCTAAGAACATTCAACCGGAATAGAAAATAGCCTAAAACAATTGCCTAACAACATTCACTCAGAAGAGAACATAACCTAAAACAATAGCCTAAGAATATTCAACCAGAAGAAAAAATAGTCTAAGACAATATTCTGGGTACGTTTGACCAGAAGAGAAAATAGCCTGAAACAAGAGCTCTAGAAAATTTGACAAGTAGAGAAAATTGTCCAAAACAATAGCCTGAGAACATTAGATCAGAGGAGAAAATAGCCTAAAACAATATCCAAGGTATATTCGACCATAAGAGAAAATAGCCTAAAACGAGAGCCCTAAAACATTTGACCAGAAAAAAAAATAGCCCAAAAAGCTTTTCGAAAGCTACGTCACCAGTTCCTCTCAGGCAGATCTCCTTAAACTGGGGGAGCCTGCCTAGACCTCACATTATTATCATACTGCTCACACATGAGCTGAAGAGCATGACGTCACATGACCTGTTGCGTGTCGCGCGCCACACTTAATTACGATCATCTGTTCAAGATCCCGCAAGAGCTTGGAAGATGATCTCCCTGGGAGGCACCGGTGACGTACCTTTCCTAGGGCAACCGCATGATGGCACGTGTCCCACCTCTCAGTCAGGAGACCTTGCGCGCAGTGGGGCGCGTGACGTCACGCGTGCATGAGCAGTACAATTATCCTATGCATTAACAAAATGATGTCTCTACCAAAAAAAAAAAAATCTGGTTCTAACAATGGAGGACTAAACTGCTCACGGAACTTTAGAGAGGTTGGAGGAACTCAGTCCTCCTGCACTGTCCTATCCCTTCCCCCACTTCCACATTTCTAATAAGACGTTACCCTTCCCCCGCGCCACATTCAGCATGTGCACAGCAGCGGTTTAATTAATAACCTGGAGGCGTGTAGCCTGTAGACAGCCCTTTCATCCCTGCTTGTCTTATTAATCAGTTAATTGACTTATTAATGAGACGCACGCTGTAAATCATTATCCCCAAATCCAAACAACAACAGCAACAAGTTAAAGGGACGGCGCGGCGTGTGTTCAGCGAGCCCCTATGGGGGTCTTCCCTTCAGTCTGGCACGGTTGTACCGGCTCCTCTTCTGGACTGATTTCACTGTGAGCTTCTGCAGCAAGTCAGTTAGATCCCACCTCATTTCCTGGCTGGACGACATCCAACATCGTCTAGGCCCTTTCCTCCCCTAACTAACTCTTAGAATGTCAGAACCAGCCAAGTCGGCCCCGGCACCCAAGAAGGGCTCCAAAAACGTCGCGACCAAGAGCCAGAAGAAGGACAGTAAGAAGGGTAGAAGGCAAGAGCAGGAAGGAGAGTTATGCCATCTAAGTGCTCAAGCAAGTCCACCCCAACACCAACATCTCATCCAAGGCCATAAACATCATGAACTCCTTTCAGTTCATCTCAGGGGTGGACTGGCAACTCATGGGGCCCCCGGGCAATAGAGGATCATGGGGCCCCTGTGTCCTAGCCCACACTCAAACCACACCCACCTCATTTCCTGGCTGGACGACTTCCAACATCGTCTAGGCCCTTTCCTCCCCTAACTAACTCTTAGAATGTCAGAACCAGCCAAGTCGGCCCCGGCACCCAAGAAGGGCTCCAAAAACGTCGCGACCAAGAGCCAGAAGAAGGACAGTAAGAAGGGTAGAAGGCAAGAGCAGGAAGGAGAGTTATGCCATCTAAGTGCTCAAGCAAGTCCACCCCAACACCAACATCTCATCCAAGGCCATAAACATCATGAACTCCTTTCAGTTCATCTCAGGGGTGGACTGGCAACTCATGGGGCCCCCGGGCAATAGAGGATCATGGGGCCCCTGTGTCCTAGCCCACACTCAAACCACACCCACCTCATTTCCTGGCTGGACGACTTCCAACATCGTCTAGGCCCTTTCCTCCCCTAACTAACTCTTAGAATGTCAGAACCAGCCAAGTCGGCCCCGGCACCCAAGAAGGGCTCCAAAAACGTCGCGACCAAGAGCCAGAAGAAGGACAGTAAGAAGGGTAGAAGGCAAGAGCAGGAAGGAGAGTTATGCCATCTAAGTGCTCAAGCAAGTCCACCCCAACACCAACATCCCATCTAAGGCCATAAACATCATGAACTCCTTTGAGTTCATCTCAGGGGCAGACTGGCAACTCATGGGGCCCCCGGACAATAGAGGATCATGGTGCCCCTTTGTCCTAGCCCACACTCAAACCACACCCACCTCATTTCCTGGCTGGACAACATCCAGCATTGTCTAGGCCCTTTCCTCCCCTAACTAACTCTTAGAATGTCAGAACCAGCCAAGTCCATCCCAACACCAACATCTCATCCAAGGCCATAAACATCATGAACTCCTTTGAGTTCATCTCAGGGGAGGACTGGCAACTCATGGGGCCCCTAGGCAATAGAGGATCATGGGGCCCCTGTGTCCTAGCCCGCACTCAAACCACACCCACCTCATTTCCTGGCTGGACGACATCCAACATCGTCTAGGCCCTTTTCTCCTCTAACTAACTCTTAGAATGTCAGAACCAGCCAAGTCGGCCCCGGCACCCAAGAAGGGCTCCAAAAACGTCGCGACCAAGAGCCAGAAGAAGGACAGTAAGAAGGGTAGAAGGCAAGAGCAGGAAGGAGAATTATGCTATCTAAGTGCTCAAGCAAGTCCACCCCAACACCAACATCTCATCCAAGGCCATAAACATCATGAACTCCTTTGAGTTCATCTCAGGGGCGGACTGGCAACTCATGGGGCCCCCAGCCATTAGAGGATCATGGTACCCCTTTGTCCTAGCCCACACTCAAACCACACCCAAAAAAGCCTATGAAAGGTACCAAGGGCATCTCATGGGGCCACCTAGAGACCCCGGGCCCTCGGGCAGTGCCCGAGTGCCCGAATGATCAGTCCACCCCTGGTTCATCTTTGAGCTCATAGCCGGTGAAGCTTCACACCTGGCTCATTACAACAAGCGTTCCACCATCACCTCTCGAGAGATCCAGACTGCCATCCACCTCCTCCTGCCCGAAGGAGGCCAAGCATGCTGTCTCCGAGGGCACCAAGTACTCCGACTCTCCAATCCTCCTTTCCTCCCCAGCTTGACTTTCCATGACCCACAGAGAACCAGTCATTACATCATTTCCTTTTTTTTCTTGAAGAAACATAAAGATCATAAACAGGGGCGGACTGACAACTCATGGGGCCCCTGGGCAATAGGGGATCATGGGGCCCCTGTGTCCTTGCCCAAACTCAAAAAAGCCTATGAAAAAGGTACCAGGGGCATCTCATGGGGCCCCCTACTGACCCCGGGCCCTCGAGCAGTGCCCGAGTTTTCATATGGTCAGTCCGCCCCTGATCATAAATGATCCCCTGTGGTTTCCAAACTGTGGACCTGGGGCTGGATTCGGCCCTTTGCTTTCTTTTATCTGGCCCTTGGGGCACTATTCCATCCACTGACACCAACAAAAGGCTTTCTTTGTGCCCTTGGGGCACAAACAAAGGGCCAGTTTACTGTCCATCCAGTGACACCAACAAAGGGGCATAATTCCTCCCACTGATCCCAAGAAATTATTCCCAATGACACCAACAATGAGACACAATTCCACCCTAAGACACCACTGATGGGGCATTATTCCTCCCACTGACCCCAGGAAATAATTCCCAATGACACCAACAATGAGACACAATTCCTCCCTAAGACACCACTAATGGGGCACTATTTCTCCCACTGACCCCAGGAAATGATCCCCAATGACACCAACAATGAGACACAATTCCTCCCTAAGACACCACTGATGGCGCACTATTCCTCCCACTGACCCCAGGAAATGATTCCCAATGACACCAACAATGAGACACAATTCCACCAGGGGTTGCTCTTTGTTTGCTCTCACATACACCAGGCCACTTTCTACTCCCACTGACCACAGCCCGGCCCCCCTCAAGTCTGAAGGACCGTAAACTGGCCCTTTGTTTAGAACGTTTGGAGACCTCTGCTCTAGAGGGAGCTCTCCATGCTTCATGTGTTTTCCTCCTCAAATCTCAGTGTACTTTGAGCATTTCCTCCAGATCTGTGCAGTGATCCAGAGTGAGGCTTCCTGTAATAAAGACCGCTCACTGCTGCTCTCACTCCTTGTGCCAGGTGACTGGTCTGGTCTCCGCCCCCTCTTCTAGCTTCCTGTAGAGGCTGCTGGACTCCTCCTACAGCTCTGCTCTCTGCACTACTTTTAGAAGGTAATATCTGGGTTTAGTGTACACAAAGCCTTTGTGGCTGTTGAGCAAAACCTGAAAATGAAAGTCACAGTTTGGCTTTAACGTCTGTTGAGGTAAGCTATGTATAGAAAATGTCTTTACATGCTGTATTGGAAACACCTGAACCCCATCATCTGGAGGGGGGTCCACATCAGGGGTGGACTGACAACTCATGGGGCCCCCGGGCAATAGGGGATCATGGGGCCCCTGTGTCCTTGCCCAAACTCAAAAAAGCCTATGAAAAAGGTACCAGGGGCATCTCATGGGGCCCCCTACTGGCCCTGGGCCCTCGGGCAGTGCCTGAGTTTCCAAAAGGTCAGTCCGCCCCTGGTTCACATACTGTTGGCCATGTAGCGTACTTTCCGAAACCCAGTAGTTACGGTTCAACTTAAAGCAGCCACAACTTACTATAATTAAGGCAGCGGCTGAGCTTTTCAGCGTGATCTTTCTTGGCCGACAGGGGTTAACGCTGGCAGAGTCCAGTTCTTTTCTTTCTGACGTTCCTGCGGTCCTTTTCCTATTATCCGGCGTTCCGCTGCTCCCCGTCTCAAGCCTGCCTCTCATCCTTTATGATTTAAACAGCCCGGCACCTCCTGGGGCGACGGTTAAAACCATCTTCTTTTGGCTCAGCAGAGCAGAAAGGCTTTTCTCGCACAATGGACGGAATTTCAGTTTCGGAATTACAGCTCAGCCAGATTTAGAAGGGGGCCGGAGGAGAGGAGAAGATATAAAACCCAAGAGCCCCGAGAAAAAGGTTTGAAAAGTCAGCGAACGCCCAGAGAGCAGAAGGCGTTAGATTAGGATTTGGTCAAGGCGCCCAAATCGGTTAAAATCCCAGAAGCATTCCTTGACAGTTTGGAATAGTTTTAGACTGAAGAAAGTCCACCCAAAACTCAATGTGCCGGCGTTGGGGTTATATCATGCAGAAACTTCTCTGAGAACACCAGTAGTGATGTCTACTTTGTTTTTTGGCAGGGTTCCTGGTGCCAAAGTGCACCAAATGACCATCTTAAGAGTCCAAAAGTCCTTTAATGGATATCACAACTACAACAGGAACACAAAAGGTATCCAATGTGTTTCTTGGCCAAAAATTGCCCTCCATCATGACTTGGCCAATGTAGAAAAAGGTATCTATTGTACTTAAAGCATAGCTCCTGGATTACGGAACTACAGCTCAACCACATTAAGAAAAGTACAGAGGAGAAGATATAAAATTCCAGAGAGTGAGAAGACGTTTGAAAAGCGCCAAGTCGCTTAAAAAAAGGGTATGGAAGACCTTAGATTAGTATTTGGTCAAGGCGCCCAAATCGGTTAAACTCCCTGAAGCATTCCTTGACAGTTTGGAATAGTTTTAGATTGAAGAAAGTCCACCCAAAACTCAATGTGGCGGCGTTGGGGTTATATCATGCAGAAACTTCTCTGAGAACACCAGTAGTGATGTCTACTTTATTTTTTGGGAGGATTCCTGGTGCCAAAGTGCACCAAATGACCATCTTAAGAGTCCAAAAGTCCTTTAGTGGATATCACAACAACAACAGGAACACAAAAGGTATCCAATGTGTCTTGTGGTCAAAAATTGCCCTCCATCGTGGCTTGGCCAATGTAGGAAAAGGTATCTATTGTACTTAAAGCATAGCTCCTGGATTACGGAACTACAGCTCAGACAGATTTAGAAAAGGGCAGAGGAGAGGAGAAGATATAAAATTCCAGAGAGTGAGAAGATGTTTGAAAAGCACCAAGTCGCTTAAAAAAAGGGAATGAAAGGCCTTAGATTAGGATTTGGTCAAGGGGCCCAAATCGGTTAATATCCCAGAAGCATTCCTTGACAGTTTGAAATAGTTTTAGATTGAAGAAAGTCCACCCAAAACTCAATGTGGTGGCGTTGGGGTTATATCATGCAGAAACTTCTCTGAGAACACCAGTAGTGATGTCTACTTTGTTTTTTGGGAGGGTTCCTGGTGCCAAAGTGCACCAAATGACCATCTTAAGAGTCCAAAAGTCCTTTAATGGATATCACAACTACAACAGGAACACAAAAGGTATCCAATGTGTTTCATGGCCAAAAATTGCCTTCCATCGTGGCTTGGCCAATGTAGGAAAGGTATCTATTGTACTTAAAGCATAGCTCCTGGATTACGGAACTACAGCTCAGCCAGATTTAGAAAAGAGCAGAGGAGAGGAGAAGATATAAAATTCCAGAGAGAGTGAGAAGACGTTTGAAAAGCGCCAAGTCGCTTAAAAAAAGGGAATGGAAGACCTTAGATTAGGATTTGGTCAAGGGGCCCAAATTGGTTAAAATCCCCGAAGCATTCCTAGACAGTTTGAAATAGTTTTAGATTGAAGAAAGTCCTCCCAAAACTCAATGTGGTGGCGTTGGGGTTATATCATGCAGAAACTTCTCTAAGAACACCAGTAGTGATGTCTACTTTGTTTTTTGGGAGGGTTCCTGGTGCCAAAGTGCACCAAATGACCATCTTAAGAGTCCAAAATTCCTTTAGTGGATATCACAACTACAACAGGAACACAAAAGGTATCCAATGTGTTTCGTGGCCAAAAATTGCCCTTCATCGTGGCTTGGCAATGTAGGAAAAGGTATCTATAGTACTTAAAGCATAGCACCTGGATTACGGAACTACAGCTCAGTCAGATTTAGAAAAGGGCAGAGGAGAGGAGAAGATATAAAATTCCAGAGAGTGAGAAGATGTTTGAAAAGCGCCAAGTCGCTTAAAAAAAGGGAATGAAAGGCCTTAGATTAGGATTTGGTCAAGGGGCCCAAATCGGTTAGAATTCCTGAAGCATTCCTTGACAGTTTGAAATAGTTTTAGGTTGAAGAAGTCCACCCAAAACTCAATGTGCCGACATTGGGCCTATATCATGCAGCAGCTTCTCTGAGAACACCAGCAGTGATGTCTACTTTATTTTGAAGGTGGGTCCTAGCTCTCCCCCACCTGCTGTTGAATCAGCTGTCATGGTTGTGATAAAAAAAAAGGTGCAAAAGGCGTCAGATTAGGATTTAGTTAAGGGGTCCAAATTGGTTAAAATCCCCAAAGCATTACTTAACAGTTTTAGAATTTTAGTTTGAAGAAAGTCCACCAAAACTCAATATGCCGGTGTTGGGGTCATATTATGGAGCAGTGTCTCCGAGAACACCAGTAGTGATATCTACATTATTTTTGGGAGGGTTCCTGGTACCAAAGAGTGCCAAATGATCAGCTTAAAAGTCCACAAGTCCTTTATAAAAACCATAAGTACGACAGGAAGACATAAGGTATCAAATGTGTTTCAGAGAAGTCTCCCTTCATTAGAGCTTGGCCATTGCAGCAAAAGGTATCTATTGGACTTCAATCATAGCTCCTGGGTACAAAACTCTGACAGGAAGGGAGGTTCATGTCTCCTACATCACCGTATTACCTTCTTCTCCTGTCCAAGGTTTGTACCCAGGAGCTATGCCTTAAGACCAATAGATACCTTTTGCTCCATTGGTCAAGCCCTATTGAAGGGGTTTTTGGCCCCAAAAAATGTCGGTTACTTTTTGTGTGGGGACCATACCATGGTTATGGTCCCCATATCACCATAATAACTTCTTCTCATGTCAAAGGTTTGTATCCAGGAGCTATGCTTTAAGTCCAATAGATACCTTTTGCTTTCCAATGGTCAAACCCTGATGAAGAGGGGAAATTGGCCTCAAAACACATTAGATACCTTTGGTGTCCCTGTCATACTTGGGATAAAAATGAAGGACTTTTTGGGCTCTTAAAATGATTGTTAGGTGCTCTTTTGGCCTCCCTCACCCATGATTTCTCAACTTGGGTGACCCCTTTGTCTTGGGGGGCGTCCAACTTTGTGAAGGGCAGCCAAATCTAAGCCATCAGGCTCAACCAAAGACTTCTTCTGATAGGTAAGCACCTATACCTCCACCTCTTCTTTGATTTTTATAATTGCCTATGTCTGTGGTACAGATTTTCCACACTTCCTGGCTGGTGGAACATCGGTATTGGACAGTATTTCAGTTTTGTAATTACAGCTCAGACAAATTTAGAAGGGGGCCAGAGGAGAGGAGAAGATATAAAACCCCAGAACCCGGGAAAAAGGTTTGAAAAGTCGGCAAGTGCCCAGTCGCTTAAGAAAAGAGAGCAGAAAGCGTTAGATTAGGATTTGGTCAAGGAGTCCAAATCGGTTAAAATCCCCGAAGCATTCCATGACAGTTTCAGAGTTTTAGATTGAAGAAGGTCCACTCAAAACTCACTATGCCGGAGTTGGGGTTATATCATACAGCAGCTTCTCCGGGAACACCAGTAGTGATATCTACTTTATTTTTGTGATGGTTCCTGCTAAAGTGCTGAAGAGCGTCAAATGATCAGCTTCAGAGTCCAAACGCCCTTTATGAATATCACATGTATGATAGGAACACAAAAGGTATCAAGCACGTTTCAGGGCCAAACATCCCCCTTAATCAGAGCTTGGCCAATCTGGCAAAAGGTATCTATTGGACATGAAGCATAGCTCCTGGATACAAGACTCTGACAGGAGGGAAAGTTCATGGTTATGTCCCCTACTTCACCATATTACCTTCTCCTGTCTGAGGATTGTACCCAAAAGTCCAATTAGGTATCAAATGCATTTCAGAGCCTAAAGTCTCCCTTCATCAGAGCTTGGCCATTGTAGCAAAAGGTATCTATTGGACTTCAATCATAGCTCCTGGGTACAAAACTCTGACAGGAAGGGAGGTTCATGTCCCCTACATCACCGTATTACCTTCTTCTCCTGTCCAAGGTTTGTACCCAGGAGCTATTCCTTAAGTCCAATAGATACCTTTTGCTCCATTGGTCAAGCCCTGTTGAAGTTGGTTTTTGGCCCCAAACCATTTCCGATACCTTTTTGTGTCCCTGTCATACTTGTGATATTAATGAAGGACCTTTGGGCTCTTGAGAGAGTCACTAGGCTCTCTTTTTGGCTGACTCCCCCATGCATTTTCTCAATTTGGGTACCCCCTTTGACTTGGGTGTGATGGCTTCAATTCGACTGATCTTCACTTGAGGGATTCCCCCCAAGTGAAGATCAGTCGAATTGAAGCCATCACACTCCACCAATGATGTCTTTTGATGATTAAAGATCTCCAGCACCTACACCTCTACTTCCCTTTAGACTTTTTATTATTACTGTCTATGTCCCTGTTGCAGATTTCCTCTCACTTTCTGTCTGGTGAAATTAAAAAATTTTTGAGTTGTCACCAGAACAGGAATAGAAGGGAAATCTTCCAGTGGGGAATTCCCTCTTCCTGCTGAAGAGAAATCTCGCCAATGGGACACAAATGGTAAAAAAACAAAAAAAACTTGACTTTTTCATGTCAAATATAATAGCGACTGGAATTCTTCTTCTTCCTCTACTTCTTCTTCTTCTTCTTTCTTCTTCTTCTTGCTTCCTTCCTTCCTTCTTCTTCTTCCTCTTCCTTCTCTTCCTTCTACTTCTTCCTCCTTCTTCTTCTTCCTTCCTTCTTCTTCCTTCTTCTTCCTTCCTTCTTCTTCTTCCTTCTTCTTCCTTATTCTTCTTCTTCCTTCTTCTTCTTCTTCCTTCTTCTTCCTTCTTCTTCTTCTTCCTTCCGTCTTCTTCTTCTTCCTTCTTCTTCTTCTTCCTTCCTCTTCTTCTTCCTTCTTCTTCTGCTTCCTTCTTCTTCTTCCTTCTTCTTCCTTCTTCTTCTTCTTCCTTCTTCTTCTTACTTTTCCTTCTTCCTTCTTCTTCCTTCGTCTTCTTCTTCCTTCTTCTTCTTCCTTCCTCTTCTTCTTCCTTCTTCTTCTTCCTTCTCCTTCTTCTTCTTCCTTCTTCTTCTTCTACTTCTTCCTTCTTCTTCTTCTTCCTTCTTCTTCCTTCTTCTTCTTCTTCTTCCTTCTTCTTCTTCTTTCTTCCTCTTCTTCCTTCTTATTCTTCTTCTTCCTTCTTCTTCTTCTTCTTCCCTCTTCTTCTTCCTTCTTCTTCTTCTCAGCTCATGCGCAGATTTTTTTATCGGTAAAAAGATCGGCCAATTTGCCCATCATTGAGGTGAAAATCGGCCGATCGGCAAAATTGGCCTAATTTTCTTCCAACTTAACCAATTAAAAAAAGTGCCAAAATCCAGAAAAATGGCCGACCAATTAACCCATTAACAGTTTGAAAATCGGGCGATTTTCGACCCATCTATGGCCTGCCTTACTCTATCCAAAATGAAAAAAAAAAAGTCCTTTAGTTATTTAAATTTAGGCGGAGATGGGCTTAAAAACAGTTCTGGAGCTCTTTTCTATATATATTTTTGAAAGCTTAGGGGTCGTAGGGCTAATAGCAAGCCATGCATTATTGAGTAGACCAGGTCGAACGTATTGTACAAGTCTACTTTCTCAGTTTAAACACCGTTGTCCGCTCCATAGTAATGCTTCTAGGCTTTGTCCTGGGAGACTCGTCTGAGTAAACTCAATTATTAATTAAGGACGGAGCACATGGACATCCAACCAGTGAAAGGGTCAGCTATAAAGGCGCAATGGACGGGAGGGGGAAGGACTTTTTACAAACTCCCAAGATGAGTTGCAGTGGTGCGAGAGTCGTCCTATTCTTGTGTGCTGGAGTGGAAAGCATCTTTGGATGGAGTTACGCCATCTTTAGGTTAATGGGCTCTGCCCCCAACATGGAGCAGACAAAGGGGCCCCGAATTACTGAACAGAAGCCAATGGCTTGTATACAGCACATTCAGCTGCTCTATGAAAGGACCTCATACCTCCAGAGGTAGCTACAATGTCTCCTATAGTTATCCATTATGGAGGGGTGGGGGCTCTGATCTGTTCATGACGAGGGCCACAGTGCATAGTTTACAAATATTTGGGGGCCAAAAAAATGAGTCAATAAATACGCTCCATCACTTTAGAGCCCCCCTCTTTCACACGAAGGTCCCTCACTGCATCAGGGTCACCAATTCCCATCAGGGCCCCATTCCACTTCAGATGTCCCCTATTACATCGGAGTCCCCTTCCATAAGATCCTCCCTTTCACATCTGGGCCCCCCTTTTACATCAGAAGCTCCAAAACTCCTCATCACATTAGAACTCCCCTTCACATCAGTCACCTCATCACATCAGAGCCCCCCCCCCCATTAGAGTACCCCGTTCACATCAGGGTCTCCCTTCCACAACAAAAACCTCTCATCCCATTAGAACTTCCCTTTTCTCATCAGAGCTCCCCCTTTTTCATCAGGGCCCCCTACCACATCAGTGCCCCTCATTTCACCAGAGCCCTCTTCCATAGGAACTCCCCTTTCACATCAGAAACCCCCACCGATTACAACAGAGTCCCCTCATAAGCATCCCACTTTCACATCAGGGCCCCCCCTTTCATGTCAGAAGCCCCCCTTCACATCAGAGTCCCTATTTCACATCAGATGCCCCCCATTACATCATACCCCCTATAAGGGTTCCCCTTTCACATCAATCTGTGAAACTCAAAAAAGCCTATGAAAAAGGTACCAGGGGCATCTCATGGGGCCCCCTACTGACCCCGGGCCCTCAGGCAGTGCCCGAGTTCCCAAATGGTCAGTCCGCCCCTGGTCCCAAAAAACCTCCAGGTGAGTGATCCTGCACCCCATTCAAGTGACCAAGAATTGATCGACCTTTTGGAAGAGTTATGGACTGAAAGTGATACTGATAGTCAACATTTCCACGTCTCTTTAGACTCACACAGGTCTAGATCTAAATCCACTTTTTACCCGGCAAAATCAAAGGGCCCCTCCGTTGAAACCTTTTATCGGGTTGTTTATAGGGATTTTTGTGACCTTGTGTGCCACCTCAGAAAAAAAAAACAAAAGTGAAGAACATCTCATCATGGGAACATGAGGCTTTAACCACTTCCCGTCTGGCCCATGTACCCATGTACAGGGGCGGACTGACCATTCGAGCAGTTGGGCACTGCCCGAGGGCCCGGGGTCAGTAGGGGGCCCCATGACATGCCCCTGGTACCTTTTATAGGCTTTTTTTGGGTGTGCTTTGAGTGTGGGCAAGGACACAGGGGCCCCATGATCCCCTATTGCCCGGGGGCCCCATGAGTTGTCAGTCCGCCCCTACCCATGTATATAAACGGCCAGAAGAGAGCAGTGCAGGTGCAGGTTGCCGTTCATAATTGGTGCCCACCATTTTAGCCTGTGTGCACTCCCTGGGAGCGCACGGCACCGCGATCCAGTGCCTGCTGTGTCCGGAGGACACAGTGGAACACCGATCTGTATGAGGCCCCGATCATGTGATCACTGATTGGCCAGTCAGTGATCACATGAAGAGTAGTAAGCAAGATGTCACTTCTGACATCATTGCTTACTACGTGTGAAATCTGTGAATGATCATCGAGATCACATGGAACAGGGCCATTCACAACAGCCTTGTACCATGTGAGAAGCTGTGACCAATCACAGCTCACACAGTATTTCTCAATGGCTGCAAGAATGCAGCCAGAGAGAAGGAGAAATGATTGCTTTTACAGCTTTATGGGTGTAAAAGCAATCAGTGTAAAAAAAGAAAAACATTTTTTTTCATCACCCCCCACAAGTAATACAGTGTCACTATGGTGACACTGTACTGCTAGGGTGACAGTATGTTAAAAAAAAAAAATAATATAAAAAAGTTAAATAACAATGTAAAACATTTTTTTTTAAATTATAATTCTTGGTTATAAACTAATTTGGGTTATTTTTTTTTTGCTAAAAAGATAACGGAATAAATTAAAAAAAATCAAGCCGGGATCATACAAGGAATATATTTTGAAATATATTGAATACGGCCAAAATTGTAGTATTTCAAATATATTTTTCTTCCATATGGATTGGATGGGAAAAGGGCATCACGTACTCCTCTCCTGGACTGAAAATGCTTACTCTGATTTCACTGCACACTGTGAGCTTCTTACAATGTGCATTAGAAGCTTCAGCCAGTCAGACAGAGCTCCGCCTCATTTCCTGGGTAGGGTCCAGCATCATCTAGCCCTTTTCTACTCTGACGGTCTCCGGCTCCTTTCAATAATTCGATTTCAGCTCTTTCAATCATGGAGGTGTGGCATCACATGTGGGTGTTACCTATGTAAACACAGACCGCCCATGAACGCTCACTCCTCTAGTCTGACACCCACCCTTCAAAGTATTTTGATATTTGCATAACTCCTCCCACTGCTTGCATCAGAGCCGAGGGCTCTTGAGAGCAGTACTGAGGCAGGGGGCTGTGATATTTTTAGGAAAACACCCTGCCGGCCCCTCCCACCAGCTGCAATCTGTCTGCATTGTATAGAGAGGCACAGAGACCCAGTGATGACATCACTGTTTCTATAATAAGGTATGTAATAAAAACAGAAAGATTTTATGTAAGCATTTAATTAATAATGATGACTACAGAACAATCCATAGATTCATTTTAATTGATATTCATGTTAGTTTTTGGTATTGATTATAGAAAATCAGTAATGACCAGGGGGTGGGGCAGATGCTGACAAGTGACGAGATGGATTTATTGGCCTCTGTCTTTGTTGGGGACGCAGACAAAGGTTCACGTTGTATGGTCTTTTTTCCCAACCCCCCGACACGCTCCCAGCTCAGATCCCTCGTGCCCGGAGCGGTGAATAGATGGGGTCACACCACTTTAGCCTCCCTTATTCGCACAGCGCTCAGCTCGCGGCATCTGCGCTCCGGCATTGTAGCCTGTGAATTCACGAGCGCGCATCTGGACAATTCATAAAGGAAAGGGCGGCAGGCGTGAAGTTCTTCCATTTTTCGGAGATGGATGGTGGACGGATCAGCTGTGTTCTCATGGGGTCGCCGAATGGTGGCAAGCGCTCTTTTCAGCAGAAAGGTGCTCTTTAATGGATCCTTCTCCTGGACCGCCCCTTTTTGATCTTGCTGCAGTTTTATGAGGCTCCTTGACTTTTATAGAGCTCAGGGAATGTCAGCAATTCCCAAATCAGGAATGTTCTGCAGAAGAATTCAAAAGTCAGATGACGGGGCATCCTGGGGCCCTTTGTTCCTTCAATCGCCATCAGGGGGCGATATAGAAGTAAGAGCATCCCGGGGCTGTCTATTCCTCCAATGACCATCAGGGGGCAATATAGGAGTAAGAACATCCCAGGGCTGTCTGTTCCTCCAATGGCCATCAGGGGGCGATATAGGAGTAAGAGCATCCCGGGGCTGTCTGTTCCTCCAATGGCCATCAGGGGGCGATATAGGAGTAAGAGCATCCCGGGGCTGTCTGTTCCTCCAGTGGCCATCAGGGGGCAATATAGGAGTAAGAGCATCCCAGGGCTGTCTGTTCCTCCAATGGCCATCAGGGGGCGATATAGGAGTAAGAGCATCCCAGGGCTGTCTGTTCCTCCAATGGCCATCAGGGGGCAATATAGGAGTAAGAGCATCCCGGGGCCCTCTGTTCCTCCGATGGCCATCAGGGGGCGATATAGGAGTAAGAGCATCCCGGGACCCTCTGTTCCTCTGATGGCCATCAGGGGGCGATATAGGAGTAAGAGCATCCCAGGACCCTTTGTTCCTCCAATGGCCATTAGGGGCGATATAGGAGTAAAAGCATCCGGGACCCTCTGTTCCTCTGATGGCCATCAGGGGGCGATATAGGAGTAAGAGCATCCCGGGACCCTCTGTTCCTCCGATGGCCATCAGGGGGCGATATAGGATTCAGAGCATCCCAGGACCCTCTGTTCCTCCAATGGCCATCAGGGGGCGATATAGGAGTAAGAGCATCCCGGGACCCTCTGTTCCTCCAATGGCCATTAGGGGGCAATATAGGAGTAAGAGCATCCTGGGCCGTCTGTTCCTCCAATAGCCATTAGGGGGCAATATAGGAATCAGAGCATCCCAGGCCCTCTGTTCCTCCAATGGCCTTCAGGGGACAATATAGGAGTCAGAGTATCCTGGAGCCCTCTGTTCCTCTGAAGGTCATCAGGGGGAGATGTAGGAGTCAGAGCATCCCGGGGCCCTTTTTTCCTCCATCGGCCTTAAGGGGGTGATTTAGGAGTCAGAGCATCCCACGGACTTCTGTTCCTCTAACAGCCATCAAGGGGCGATATGGGAGCACAATTAGGAGAAAGGAACAAAGTGTTGTCACCCTAAAACAGGAAGTGCCTGAACAAAAACCTTAAAGAGTTGAAATGGCCACTTCTTCTCCATTGGAAGCCCACTGTGACAGGATGACAACCTAAGAGCACTTAGAAGACAGGGACAAAGCGTTGTCACCCTATAACAGGAAGTGCCTCAACAAGAACCTTAATGGGTTGAAATGGCCACTTCATCTCTATGGGAAGCCCATGTGACTGGATGATAACTCAAGGGCACAATTAGGAGAGTGGGACAGGGCGTTGTCACCCTTTAACAGGAAGTGCCTGTGGGCTGAAATGGCCACTTCATCTCTACTGGAAGCCCATGTGATGGGGTGACAATGCACAAGCATTTAGGAGAAAGGGACAAAGCATTGTCACCACTTCATCTCAATTGGAAGCCCATGTGACAGAGAGGAAATGTACGGGCACTTAGTAGAATGGAACAATTCTCCTAAGAATTGGAAGCGCATGTGACAGGGTGACAACCTAAGAGCACTTAGAAGACAGGGACACAGCGTTGTCACCCTATAACAGGAAGTGCCTGAACAAGAACCTTAATAGGTTGCAATGGCCACTTCATGTCAATTGGAAGCCCTTGTGACATGGAAAAAACATAAGAGCACTTAGGAGAAAGGAGCAATTCTCCTAAGAATTGGAAGCGCATGTGACAGGGTGACAACCTAAGAGCACTTAGAAGACAGGGACACAGCATTGTCACCCTATAACAGGAATCATATAATCATCCCCATGTGATTGGGTGGCAACTTAAGAGCACAATCAAGAAACAGGGTTGGAGCGTTGTCACCCTATAACAGGAAATACCTGAACAAGAACCTTATTGGGTTGAAATGGCCACTTCATCTCCATTGGAAGCTCATGTGATTGAGTGACAACCTAAGAGCACTTAGAAGACAGGGGCAAAGCGTTGTCATCCTATAACAGGAAGTGCCTGAACAAGAACCTTAATGGGTTGAAATGGCCACTTCATCTCCATTGGAAACCCGTGTGACAGGGTGACAACCTAAGAGCACTTTGAAGACAGGGACAAAGTGTTGTCACCCTATAACAGGAAGTGCCTCAACAAGAACCTTAATGGGTTGAAATTTCCACTTCATCCCCATTGGAAGCGCATGTGATTGGATGGCAACTTAAGAGCATAATCAAGAAACAGGGATGAAGTGTTGTCACCCTATAACAGGAAGTGCCTTAACCTTGATAGGTTGAAATGGCCACTTCATCTCCATTGGAAGCCTGTGTGACAGGGTGACAACCTAAGAGCACAGAGAAAAAGCGTTGTCACCCTATAACAGGAAGTGCTTGAACAAGGAACTCAATGGTAGGATCAAAGGGGATCCTTGTGAATGGAGCCTGAATCTGACATGACTTCAAGGCTTCATTCGAACTCGTGCATTGCGGGGAACGTGCGCAAATCATGCGCTTTCCCTGCATGTTGCAAATGGAGTCTAAGACTGGCCACACACAGGTCGATTTCTGAACGCTTTTCATTTGAAAATCGGACCCAAGAATAATCGGCCGATTTTCGCTCTGTTAGTGGGGCGATGGCACCGGCCGATTTTCGTGGTTCCTCCCCATTCCGTGTATCGGGCATGCTGGAAAAAAACGATCGATTTTCGAAATCATTGGCGGCACCGTCGGATTACAGAACGAAACAACTTCTAAAAAATCGTTGGGAATTCGACCCGCGCAGGACCTGCATTAAGACGCTCCAAATTCCTTTATATAAGGAGACGGCCGGAAATGCCGCGTGCCTGGAAGAATGGCGCTCAGAAATATATAGGGACTCTCCCTCGCGCGTCGGAGGTAACAGGACCGCCGGGCGGAATCTATCACGGTAATAAATTTGTTACTTTTAATATAGATACTAAAAGACAGGCATGTTAAATAATAGATGCATTAGGCGGTAAAAACGCGGCCCGCTCGGCGCGCTGCCATAAATCCAGCCGAGCCAAGCTGCCACTTTGACAAAAGAGACCAACGCCAAGGCTTTTGCATATGGAGCGCGGCGTCGGAGATAAGATGCACTGCCGCCGCCGAAAAATCCCTCCGCTCCTTCGCCGTCCCCTGGGGCGAAATGAAAGATCCCCTTCCCTGGTTTCACGTGGACTTTTCTCTGCAGATCAGATCCCGCGATTTTCTTTCCTTCTCTCGTTTTTTTTTTTTTTTGTACAGAAAACGCCAAAGGCTTCGCGGAATCTCCCGCAGCGCCCTCGAGATCCATCAGCGCGGATCGGAATAATAAACGTCATTATTAGGATATTTATTCAAAGGGTTTAATGTCTTGTCGCCTGCGATGGTGGTGGCGGCGAGCAACAGGCGCGCTTTTCTTTTTTTTTTCCCCCTCCGCTCATTATGGGACAACGTAAGGCAGAGAAAGAAAGAGAATGATTGTTTTGCAGGAAGCTGATGGCGGGGAGTCGGGTTGGGGGGGGCGAGCTGCGGAACAAAATGAATCGCTGAGCTGCGAGCGACCTGCGCTCGGATCCCGCTTGTGGGAAGGGAACGTAAAACGGATAATATTTAAAGTGGGTTTGGCGGTTGATGGGCTGAGCTGGGGAAAGCGGGAGAGCGGGAAAAAAAATCATTATGTCGTTTTCTTCGCTTTCATCTCTGGTGGTGAAATAATTGGTTGCAGTTTTCAAAGTTGTATCAATAAAGATCCTGGGATCCCTCTGAGCATTTTCCTTTTTCTTTTTTTTTTTTTTTTCCTTCTTTCCCAGTTTCGGCTTGCTCGCGAAGAAGCGGGACTGAATTTCTCTCGCCGGCGCCAAATTTTGGACTGAAAGGAAAAAAAAACGAGAATGGTCGAGTCTGACCGATCGATGATCGATAGATTACCGCAGCCTGATATGAAATGATGCATGTGAATATTTCTTACTGACATTTCCAGCAGGTGGGAGGCGTTCTAGGCTTCTTCTTACATGTTTACCGGGCTAACCGTAGCTGCTTTGCTGAAAAAAGCCCAAATAGCTGAATTATACCCAAATCTTTGCTTCAGATCCAAAGTTCTGCCAGCATCTGTGGCCTCGGGTGCTGGCCGATGGGGCTCGTCCTCACTCCCAAAGGCAAAGGAAATGGCTGCGACCCGATGACATCAGAATAGGTAAAATGTTCTTGTTTTGGACATAAGAAAACAGAGAATCCAGCCAAGCTCTCTGCTTATGATCAGGGTCGTGGATAAGAAGGTACCACCATTCCTCTTGTATGGGGCCCAGGCCAACCGGGGGGGGGGGGGCAGGCAGCTGGGTGAATCAGATGTGGGCAGGAAGGATGATTGGCATGGCAGGCGGGGAATTACTAGAACCGATCCCCTGTATGGCTTTCTCTACAGCAGCTGAATGTTGGCCTCTTCTCTCTCTCCCGCTGGCTTTCAGCTGCTGCAGAGAGAGCCATACAGGGGATCAGTTCCAGTAATTACCTGCAGCAACTGAAAGCCGGCTTCTTCTACTCTCCCTCCTACTGGCTTTCAGCTGCTGCAGAGAGATCCATGCCACCTAGATTCCTGCCACCTAGCTCGACCTCTGTCTGGACACCAACTACTCACTTGTCTACTGCCTGCCTTGGCCTCTGCCTGGACACTGACTATTCTATTGTCTGCTACCTGCCTCTGCCAAGACTCCGACTACCTATTGTCTGCTGCCTGCCTCTACCTCTGCCTGGACCATGACTACTTCTTGTTCTCTGCCTGGCTAAACCTCTACCTGGGCACTGATTACTCCTATGCCTACCGCCTCCTTTGATCTCTGTGTGTACACTGACTACTGTCTTGACTTCCTCAACATCTCCCTGGACACTAACTGCTATGCTGCCTGCTGCCTGCCTCAACCTCTTCTTGAACACCGACTGCTCTCTTGCCTGCCATCTGACTCAACCTCTACCTGGACACTGACTTCTGTCTTCCCTTCTTCCTGCCTTGACCTCTGCCTGGACAATGACTTCTGTCTTCCTTTCTGCCTGCCTGGTCCTCTGCCTGGAAATTGACTACTCTCTTGCTTGCTGCCTGCCTCAACCTCTCCTTGAACACTGACTGCTCTCTTGCTTGCCATCTGACTTAACCTCTACCTGGACACTGACTTCTGTCTTCCCTTCTTCCTGCCTTGACCTCTGCCTGGACACTGACTTCTGTCTTCCCTTCTACCTGCCTGGTCCTCTGCCTGGAAACTGACTACTCTCTTGCTTGCTGCCTGCCCCAACCTCTTCCTGGACACCAAATATTCTTTTACCTGCCACCTGCCTCAACCTTTGCCTAGACACTCACTAATCTCTTTCCTGCCACCCGCTTTGATCTTTGCCTGGACATTGACTAGTCTCTTGTATGAAGCCTGCCTCAACCTTTGCCTATACATTGACTACACTCCTGCTGCCTGTTTTGACCTTTGCCTGGACATCAACTGCTCTCTTTTCTTCCATCTTCCTCAACTTCTGCCTGAGCACTGGCTACTCTCTTTCCTGCTACCTGCTTCTTCCTAGACATCGACTACATCTTGCCTGCTTCTACTTCTGCCTAGACACCAACTATCTTGTCTGCGGCCTGCCTTGATCTCTGCCTGGACAGTAACTAATCTCTCACCTGTTACCTGCCTCAACCTATGCCTAGACACCGACTACATCTTGCCTGCTTCTACCTCAACTTCTCCTTGAACACTGACTACTCTCTTGCCTGCCATCTGCCTCACCCTCTTCCTGACTACTGTCTTCCCTTCTGCCTGGACCTACTCTACACTCTTTCCTGCCACGTGTTTCGATCTCTGCCTGGACATTGACTACTCTCTTGTCTGCTGCCTGCCTCAACCTTTACCTAAACACTGACTACGTTTCTGCTACCTGCTTTGATCTCTGTCTAGACATCGACTACTCTCTTTTCTGCCATCAGCCTCATCCTCTGCTACACTGGCTGCTCTCTTGCCTGTCATCTGCCCCTGCCTAGACACCGACTACATCTAACCTGCTTCCACCTCTGCCTGGACATCAACTAATCTCTTGCCTGCTGCCTGCCTTGATCTTTGCCTGGATAGTAACTACTCTCTTACCTGCCGCCTGCCTCAACCTACGCCTAGACACCGACAACATCTTGCCTTTTTTGACCTCTGCCTAGACACCAAGTACATCTTGACTGCTTCTACCTCTGCCTGGACATCGACTACTCTCTGGCCTGCTGCCTGCCTCAGTCTGTGCCTGGACAGTAACTATTCTACCTGCTGCCTGATTTGACCTTGCTGTTTGACCGATTACTTTTTTGCCTGCCGTCTGCCTCAACCCTTGCTTAGACTCTGACCCCCTGCTATATTGTATCTTTTTTCCATAGCATAACCAACCTTTCATGCCTTGGTGGGGCAATCTTTAGGTCCATTACCTGGTGGCCACTAAAGTCATCAGCCCATCATTCCTGGGGTGAAGACCAAGCTGTCCCTTAGATTCCACACCTTGGGTGAACCCGCGTCACCTGCGAAGGGCTTCGATCCTAAAAAACACACAACTTAACTGTGTGAAGATGGCTTTTAAGATTTTTTTGAACTCAATGACAGGCGAGCATTAGACATTTCATTTCACCCCCCTCCATGCCAAACACTTTCTTACTGGTTCCATTTACAAATGAACACACATGGGCTTATAAACTTTGGAGCACCTTTATGGCCATAAGTAGAGTTCCCCTTTAGCAAAAAGTTAATTTGTAATGTCAGGAGAAAGGTCTAATGTGGAAAAAAAATGAAAAAGGATGTCTGGAACCCCACGCTGATTGTGCCCGACAGCTGATGAGAAGGAACATTTGTATGTCTGGAGGTTCCTGTACAAAATTAAAAACAAACATCTCAAGCAGAAGCAATTTCATTATTGTATAATTGCTCAGCATATTGATGTCACTCCAACATAGTGGAGGAATGGTAATTGTTTGTGGCGGTAATAAAACCGAGCGCATTAACTATAAAATGATAATATTATGAGAAGGGGGGGGGAGGGCTGGGGGGAATGAAGTGATTGGCCACAGCAATGTCCCGACAGACATTAATGGGAAAGAGGAACTGATTATAAAAGTGGAATTGAGTGAATGAAAGTCATTTTTTTCAGCTTTTGCTTCATCATTGTTAAATTGACAAAATAAAAGAATTAGTTGAATTAGTTGAATCTGAAGGAGAACTCTCATATGCTTTGACATGTTCATGTCATTTTAAAAGTTCTTTACGCCTTTTAATAAAATTATCCCTGGTGATTCCACCATGAAGAGCCTAGTTTGGGCACTTTCCCTTCCATATGATGTGGATTCTTTCTCCGACCCCTACGTTACTACAGGACTCATCAATGATGTAGGGGTTGGAAGGCAGAAGACAACCCAATTGTTTAAAAAATGAGCTCCTGCGGTGTCACCTGGCACTAAAACCGACCCTTACACCACTACAAAACTCAACTGTGACATAAAGTTTGGAAGGCACAAACCTGGCACTAAAAACCTCCAGGAGCGTTGGACGACTTTCTTCCCTTCCGTAAGATTCCACCATGAAGAGCCTAGTTTGGGCACTTTCCCTTCCATATGATGTGGATTCTTTCTCCGACCCCTGCATTACTACAGGACTCATCAATGATGTAGGGGTTGGAAGGCTGAAGACAACCCAATTGTTTCCAAAATGAGCCCCTGCGGTGTCACCTGGCAATAAAACCGACCCTTACGCTACTACAAAACACAACCGTGACATAAAGTTTGGAAGGCACAAACCTGGCACTAAAAACCTCCAGGAGCGTTGGACGACTTTCTTCCCTTCCGTAAGATTCCACGATGAAGAGCCTAGTTTGGGCACTTTCCCTTCCATATGATGTGGATTCTTTCTCTGACCCCTACGTTACTACAGGACTCATCAATGATGTAGGGGTTGGAAGGCAGAAGACAACCCAATTGTTTCCAAAAAGAGCTCCTGCGTTGTCACCTGGCACTAAAACCGACCTTTACGCTACTACAAAACTCAACCATGACATAAAATTTGGAAGGCACAAACCTGGCACTAAAACCTCCAGGAGTGTTGGATGACTGTCTTCCCTTCCATAAGATTCCAGTATGAAGAGCCTAGCTTGTTCACTTTCCCTTCCATATGATGTGGATTCTTTCTCCGACCCCTACATTACTACAGGACTCATCAATGATGTAGGGGTTGGAAGGCAGAAGACAACCCAATTGTTTCTAAAATGAGCTCCTGCGTTGTCAACTGGCACTAAACCCGACCCTTACGCTACTACAAAACACAACCGTGACATAAAGTTTGGAACAGGGACGGACTGACAACTCATGGGGCCCCCGGGCAATAGGGGATCATGGGGCCCCTGTATCCTTGCCAAAACTCAAAAAAGCCTATGAAAAAGGTACCAGGGGCATCTCATGGGGCCCCCTACTGACCCCAGGCCCTCGGGCAGTGCCTGAGTTTCCAAATGGTCAGTCCGCCCCTGGTTTGGAAGGCACAAACCTGGCACTAAAAACTTCCAGGAGTGTTGGATGACTTTCTTCCCTTCCGTAAGATTCCACCATGAAGAGCCTAGTTTGGGCACTTTCCCTTCCATATGATGTGGATTCTTTCTCCGACCCCTACATTACTACAGGACTCATCAATGATGTAGGGGTTGGAAGGCAGAAGACAACCCAATTGTTTCCAAAATGAGCTCCTGCATTGTCACCTGGCACTAAAACTGACCCTTACACACTACAAAACTAAACTGTGACATAAAGTTTGGAAGACACAAACCTGGCACTAAAAACTTCCAGGAGTGTTGGACGACTTTCTTCCCTTCCGTAAGATTCCACCATGAAGAGCCTAGTTTGGGCACTTTCCCTTCCATATGATGTGGATTCTTTCTCCGACCCCTACATTACTACAGGACTCATCAATGATGTAGGGGTTGGAAGGCAGAAGACAACCCAATTGTTTCCAAAATGAGCTCCTGCATTGTCACCTGGCACTAAAACTGACCCTTACACACTACAAAACTCAACTGTGACATAAAGTTTGGAAGACACAAACCTGGCACTAAAAACTTCCAGGAGTGTTGGATGACTTTCTTCCCTTCCGTAAGATTCCACCATGAAGAGCCTAGTTTGGGCACTTTCCCTTCCATATGATGTGGATTCTTTCTCCGACCCCTACATTACTACAGGACTCATCAATGATGTAGGGGATGGAAGGCAGAAGACAACCCAATTGTTTCCAAAATAAGCTCCTGCGTTGTCACCTGGCACTAAAACTGACCCTTACGCTACTACAAAACTCAACCGTTACATAAAGTTTGGAAGGCACAAACCTGGCACTAAAAACCTCCGGGAGTGTTGGACGACTTTCTTCCCTTCTGTAAGATTCCAGTATGAAGAGCCTAGCTTGGGCACTTTCCCTTCCATATGATGTGGATTCTTTCTCTGACCCCTACGTTACTACAGGACTCATCAATGATGTAGGGGTTGGAAAGCAGAAGACAACCCAATTGTTTCCAAAATGAGCTCTTGCGTTGTCACCTGGCACTAAAACCGACCCTTACGCTACTACAAAACTCAACTGTGACATAAAGTTGGAAGGTACAAACCTGGCACTAAAAACCTCCGGGAGTGTTGGATGACTGTCTTCCCTTCCGTAAGATTCCACCATGAAGAGCCTAGTTTGGGCACTTTCCCTTCCATATGATGTGGATTCTTTCTCTGACCCCTACGTTACTACAGGACTCATCAATGATGTAGGAGTTGGAAGGCAGAAGACAACCCAATTGTTTAAAAAATGAGCTCCTGCGGTGTCAACTGGCACTAAAACCGACCCCTACGCTACTACAAAACTCAACCGTGACATAAAGTTTGGAAGGCACAAACCTGGCACTAAAAACTTCCAGGAGTGTTGGACGACTTTCTTCCCTTCTGTAAGATTCCAGTATGAAGAGCCTAGCTTGGGCACTTTCCCTTCCATATGATGTGGATTCTTTCTCCGACCCCTGCATTACTACAGGACTCATCAATGATGTAGGGGTTGGAAGGCTGAAGACAACCCAATTGTTTCCAAAATGAGCCCCTGCGGTGTCACCTGGCAATAAAACCGACCCTTACGCTACTACAAAACACAACCGTGACATAAAGTTTGGAAGGCACAAACCTGGCACTAAAAACCTCCAGGAGCGTTGGACGACTTTCTTCCCTTCCATAAGATTCCACGATGAAGAGCCTAGCTTGGGCACTTTCCCTTCCATATGATGTGGATTCTTTCTCTGACCCCTACGTTACTACAGGACTCATCAATGATGTAGGGGTTGGAAAGCAGAAGACAACCCAATTGTTTCCAAAATGAGCTCTTGCGTTGTCACCTGGCACTAAAACCGACCCTTACGCTACTACAAAACTCAACTGTGACATAAAGTTTGGAAGGCACAAACCTGGCACTAAAAACTTCCAGGAGTGTTGGACGACTGTCTTCCCTTCCATAAGATTCCAGTATGAAAAGCCTAGCTTGTTCACTTTCCCTTCCATATGATGTGGATTCTTTCTCCGACCCCTACATTACTACAGGACTCATCAATGATGTAGGGGTTGGAAGGCGGAAGACAACCCAATTGTTTCTAAAATGAGCTCCTGCGTTGTCAACTGGCACTAAACCCGACCCTTACGCTACTACAAAACACAACCGTTACATAAAGTTTGGAACAGGGGCGGACTGACAACTCATGGGGCCCCCGGGCAATAGGGGATCGTGGGGCCCCTGTATCCTTGCCAAAACTCAAAAAAGCCTATGAAAAAGGTACCAGGGGCATCTCATGGGGCCCCCTACTGACCCCAGGCCCTCGGGCAGTGCCTGAGTTTCCAAATGGTCAGTCCGCCCCTGGTTTGGAAGGCACAAACCTGGCACTAAAAACTTCCAGGAGTGTTGGATGACTTTCTTCCCTTCCGTAAGATTCCACCATGAAGAGCCTAGTTTGGGCACTTTCCCTTCCATATGATGTGGATTCTTTCACCGACCCCTACATTACTACAGGACTCATCAATGATGTAGGGGTTGTTGGAAGGCAGAAGACAACCCAATTGTTTCCAAAATGAGCTCCTGCATTGTCACCTGGCACTAAAACTGACCCTTACACACTACAAAACTCAACTGTGACATAAAGTTTGGAAGACACAAACCTGGCACTAAAAACTTCCAGGAGTGTTGGATGACTTTATTCTTTTCCGTAAGATTCCACCATGAAGAGCCTAGTTTGGGCACTTTCCCTTCCATATGATGTGGATTCTTTCTCCGACCCCTACATTACTACAGGACTCATCAATGATGTAGGGGATGGAAGGCAGAAGACAACCCAATTGTTTCCAAAATAAGCTCCTGCGTTGTCACCTGGCACTAAAACTGACCCTTACGCTACTACAAAACTCAACCGTTACATAAAGTTTGGAAGGCACAAACCTGGCACTAAAAACCTCCGGGAGTGTTGGACGACTTTCTTCCCTTCTGTAAGATTCCAGTATGAAGAGCCTAGCTTGTTCACTTTCCCTTCCATATGATGTGGATTCTTTCTCCGACCCCTACATTACTACAGGACTCATCAATGATGTAGGGGTTGGAAAGCAGAAGACAACCCAATTGTTTCCAAAATGAGCTCTTGCGTTGTCACCTGGCACTAAAACCGACCCTTACGCTACTACAAAACTCAACCGTGACATAAAGTTTGGAAGGCACAAACCTGGCACTAAAAACTTCCAGGAGTGTTGGACGACTGTCTTCCCTTCCATAAGATTCCAGTATGAAGAGCCTAGCTTGTTCACTTTCCCTTCCATATGATGTGGATTCTTTCTCCGACCCCTACATTACTACAGGACTCATCAATGATGTAGGGGTTGGAAGGCAGAAGACAACCCAATTGTTTCTAAAATGAGCTCCTGCGTTGTCAACTGGCACTAAACCCGACCCTTACGCTACTACAAAACACAACCGTTACATAAAGTTTGGAACAGGGGCGGACTGACAACTCATGGGGCCCCCGGGCAATAGGGGATCATGGGGCCCCTGTATCCTTGCCAAAACTCAAAAAAGCCTATGAAAAAGGTACCAGGGGCATCTCATGGGGCCCCCTACTGACCCCAGGCCCTCGGGCAGTGCCTGAGTTTCCAAATGGTCAGTCCGCCCCTGGTTTGGAAGGCACAAACCTGGCACTAAAAACTTCCAGGAGTGTTGGATGACTTTCTTCCCTTCCGTAAGATTCCACCATGAAGAGCCTAGTTTGGGCACTTTCCCTTCCATATGATGTGGATTCTTTCTCCGACCCCTACATTACTACAGGACTCATCAATGATGTAGGGGTTGGAAGGCAGAAGACAACCCAATTGTTTCCAAAATGAGCTCCTGCATTGTCACCTGGCACTAAAACTGACCCTTACACACTACAAAACTCAACTGTGACATAAAGTTTGGAAGACACAAACCTGGCCCTAAAAACTTCCAGGAGTGTTGGATGACTTTCTTCCCTTCCGTAAGATTCCACCATGAAGAGCCTAGTTTGGGCACTTTCCCTTCCATATGATGTGGATTCTTTCTCCGACCCCTACATTACTACAGGACTCATCAATGATGTAGGGGTTGGAAGGCAGAAGACAACCCAATTGTTTCCAAAATAAGCTCCTGCGTTGTCACCTGGCACTAAAACTGACCCTTACGCTACTACAAAACTCAACCGTTACATAAAGTTTGGAAGGCACAAACCTGGCACTAAAAACCTCCAGGAGTGTTGGACGACTTTCTTCCCTTCTGTAAGATTCCAATATGAAGAGCCTAGCTTGGGCACTTTCCTTTCCATATGATGTGGATTCTTTCTCTGACCCCTACGTTACTACAGGACTCATCAATGATGTAGGGGTTGGAAAGCAGAAGACAACCCAATTGTTTCCAAAATGAGCTCTTGCGTTGTCACCTGGCACTAAAACCGACCCTTACGCTACTACAAAACTCAACCGTGACATAAAGTTGGAAGGCACAAACCTGGCACTAAAAACCTCCGGGAGTGTTGGATGACTGTCTTCCCTTCCATAAGATTCCACCATGAAGAGCCTAGTTTGGGCACTTTCCCTTCCATATGATGTGGATTCTTTCTCTGACCCCTACGTTACTACAGGACTCATCAATGATGTAGGAGTTGGAAGGCAGAAGACAACCCAATTGTTTAAAAAATGAGCTCCTGCGGTGTCAACTGGCACTAAAACCGACCCTTACGCTACTACAAAACTCAACCGTGACATAAAGTTTGGAAGGCACAAACCTGGCACTAAAAACTTCCAGGAGTGTTGGACGACTGTCTTCCCTTCCGTAAGATTCCACCATGAAGAGCCTAGTTTGGGCACTTTCCCTTCCATATGATGTGGATTCTTTCTCTGAGCCCTACATTACTACAGGACTCATTAATGATGTAGGGGTTGGAAGGCAGAAGACAACCCAATTGTTTCCAAAATGAGCTCCTGCGGTGTCACCTGGCACTAAAACCGACCCTTACGCTACTACAAATCTCAAACATGACATAAAGTTTGGAAGGCACAAACCTGGCACTAAAAACCTCTGAGAGTGTTGGATGACTGTCTTCCATTCCGTAAGATGTGGATCCTTCATCCGACCTTTACGCTACTACAGAACTAAACAGTGACACGTAGGGGTTGGAAGGCAGGGGACAATACAACTGTTTCCAAATTGTACTCCTGTGTTGTCACCCTATTATTCCAAACCTCCGAGAAAGCTGAATGACTGTCTCCCCTTCCGTATGAAGTGGATCCTTTCTCTGACCCTTATGTTACTGCAAAAGTGATGTACGTGTTGGAAGGCAAGAGACAACACAACTGTTTCCAAAATGTACTCTTATGTTGTCACCCTGACACTCAAAACCTCAAGGAGAGATGGAGGTACAATGTGGATCCATACAATGTGGATGCTTCCTCCGACGGCTTACGTTGCTACAAGACTCAACGGTGACACGTAGAGGTTGAAAGGCAGGAGACAACACATCTGTTTCCAAAATGTACTCTTGTGTTGTCACCCTTCCACTCAAAAACTCCGGAAGAGCTGGAGGTACAATGTGGATCCATACAATGTGGATGCTTCCTCCGACGGCTTACGTTACTACAAGACTCAACAGTGAAATGTAGGGGTTGGAAGGCAGGAGACAACACATCTGTTTCCAAAATGTACTCCTGTGTTGTCACCCTGACACTCAAAAACTCCGGGAGAGCTGGAGGTACAATGTGGATCCATACAATCTGGATGCTTCCTCCGACGGCTTACGTTACTACAAGACTCAACAGTGACATGTAGGGGTTGGAAGGCAGGAGACAATACAGCTGTTTCCAAAATGTACTCCTGAGTTGTCACCCTATTATTCCAAACCTCCGGGAAAGCTGAATGGCTGTCTCCCCTTTCGTATGAAGTGGATCCTTCCTCTGACTCTTATATTACTACAAAAGTGATGTACGTGTTGGAAGGCAAGAGACAACACAACTGTTTCCAAAATGTACTCTTGTGTTGTCACCCTGACACTCAAAACCTCAAGGAGAGATGGAGGTACAATGTGGATCCATACAATCTGGATGCTTCCTCTGACGGCTTACGTTACTACAAGACTCAACAGTGAAACGTAGGGGTTGGAAGGCAGGAGACAACACATCTGTTTCCAAAATGTACTCCTGTGTTGTCACCCTGACACTCAAAAACTCCGGGAGAGCTGGAGGTACAATGTGGATCCATACATTGTGGATGCTTCCTCCAACGGATTACATTACTACAAGACTCAACAGTGACACGTAGGGGTTGGAAGGCAGGAGACAATACATATATTTCCAAAATGTACTCCTTTGTTGTCACCCTAGCACTCCAAATCTCTGTGAAAGCTGAATAACTGTCTCACCTTCCGTATAAAGTGGATCCTTCCTTCGACCCTTATGTTACTACAAAACTCAAAAGTGATGTAGGGGTTGGAAGACAAGAGACAACGCAACTGCTTCCAAAATGTACTCCTGTGTCGTCACCCTGACAATTAAAACTTCCGGGAGAGCTGGAGGAACAATTTGCATCCATACAATCTAGATGCCTACTCCAACGTTTATGTTACTACAAGACTCAACAGTGATGTAAGGGTTGGAAGGCAGGAGACAACACAACTGTTTCCAAGATGTGCTCCTATGTTGTCACCTTGGCTCTCAAAACTTCCGGGAGTGTTGGATGACTGTCTCCCCTTCCAGAAGGTGTGGATCTTTCCTCTGACCCCTATGCTACTACAAAACTCAACCATGACATAAAGTTTGGAAGGCAGGAGAGAACACAGCTGTTTCCAAAATGTACTCCTATGTTGACACCCTGACACTCAAAAGCTCTGGAAGAGCTGGATGACTGTCTCCCCTTCCGTATGATGTGGATCCTTCCTCCGACCCCTACATTATTACAGGACTCAACAGTTATGTAGGGGTTGGTAGCAGGGCTGCTGATAAGGGGTTACCACCAATCCTCCTGTACGGGGCCCATGCCCCATCAGTTCAGCAGGGGGGCCTGGGTAACAGGAGGAATCAGATTTTGGACAGGAGGGAGCAGGGGCGGACTGACCATTTGGAAACTCGGGCACTGCCCGAGGGCTCGGGGTCAGTAGGGGGCCCCATGAGATGCCCCTGGTACCTTTTTCATAGGCTTTTTTGAGTTTGGGCAAGGACAACAGGGGTCCCATGATCCCCTATTGCCCAGGGGCCCCATGAATTGTCAGTCTGCCCCTGGGAGGGAGTGACCATTGCAGTGGGGGGAAGGGGAAATTACAGAGACCCTGTATGGCACTCCCTGTAGCAGCTGAAAGCTGGCTTCATCTTCATCTCTTCTCCCTCCCACCAGCTTTCAGCTGCTGCAGGGGGGAACTACAGGGTATCTGTTATAATAAATGCCTCCAGCTGCATCAGTCACCGCTCCTGTAGATAATCGCCCCTCTGTGTGCCCCGCCAGCAGCACTGACAGCTTTTTCTCCTCTCCCTTCCCCCGGCTGCTGCAGGGTATGGGGTTCGCTTCAGGATGGAGAGGTCAGGTACAGGGCCCCATGATTTCTAACAGCAGCCCTGGTTGGAAGGCAGGAGACAACGCAACTGTTTCCAAAGTGTGCTCCTGCGTTGTCACCCTGGCACTCAAAACCTCTGGGAGTGTTAGATGACTGTGTCCCTTTCCATATGATGTGGATCCTTCTTCTGACTCTTACATCACTACAAGACTTAACAATGACATAGGGGTTGGAAAGCAGGAGACAACGCAACTGTTTTCAAAATGCGCTCCTGTGTTTTCACCCTGGTACTCAAAACCTATGGGAGAGTTGGATGACTGTGTCCACTTCTGTACAATGTGTATCCTTCTTCTGAACCCTACCTTACTAAAAGACTTAACAAAGACATAGGAGTTGGAAGGTAGGAGAGAAGGCAACAGTGTGAAGAAGGTCTTGAGGATACTTTCAAAATTGGTGACAGCATTGTGCAGGTATGGTCAACCATTATCACTATCAGGAAGTAGGTCCAGATCAATGATGTGCAGCCAATGTTTAATGGCAGGAAAAGTGGGCCTTAACACATGTACAGTATGTGTCCATGTTGGTCTGAGGTTGTACGATGAGAGCGAGCTCACTGTGTGCTCCTAGCACAATGACTGAGCTGTCTCTGACATGGCTTCTGGTCGGGAGCTGGAGGAACGTGCTTCCAATCATGTGACAGCCATGGGACTCAATCCCAGTAGTAATGTGATCAGGAAGCTACTCTTCCTGACATTAAAGCCCACTTTAAGCATTGCCAGGTGGCCACGTGAAGGGCCAGCACATCCACGCATTGTGTGTAGGGCAGTCCATTTCATTTACGTGCCCCATAGTTTTTGTGGGCCCTAGGCATGCCGTCAACTACAGGTTCCTTTGTAAAGTGGTGTTAGACCACTTCCTAATTTGGTAACTAGGTGGCGCCCTTCCCAAAGTTATAAATAGTGAGTTAGGTTGGACAATGGGTCAGTCCAGCAGGAAGTTTAGAGAAGACAGGAAATAGTTGTGTAGCTGTGGGACTCGCTGGGGAAATGCCTAGGAGTCCTGATGCCTTGGAAGCACTGAAAACCAAATGGGCTTGGCTCTGATTTCTTTGGTGGCCTATCCCGAAACTGGTACCCAGCTCAAGTGTCATGTCAAGGTATGGTTCATGTTTTGGTGAACTGAATATTTTATGATTCCTCAGGAAGCAGGGACCTACACTAACATAGAAACTGGGCAAGTAGCTTGCTAGTGGTACCCAGGGATGCCTGTCTATTCCAACTGTTCTTATAAGTTGGTGGAATGGTAGGGTGAAGTTTTTTCTGCAGGTATAGCCAGGGACCCCTCTCAGAACTTAGTCCAAGACCATGTAGACTCCTTCTCTGTTCTGTAACATTGGTTTTTAATTTCGGAACCCATGATAGACTTTAAGACATGACCACAACCTTCATTGCTGCTGATGGAACAAGTGATTATATATATGGCCCAAGAGGTCATGGCCACATCTATCTCCCAGTCAATGTGGAGGTCCATGGGTTCATGGTTTGTGTTTTACTTGAATTAATGGAGAATTTTGGGAATGCCAGAAGACTTTTGGAGGAGTAGGACAAGATAATAACATTGTGGCATGTATGCAGAAATAACTCAGAGAGTCAGCGAGATGGTGAGAGGGGAGATTAATGACTCGTGATTAGTGTAGCGCCTGTGCGCCTTTCTGTGGTATATAGGGACCTCAGTATATGGAGTAAAACATCCGTCTCCAAGGCCCTCTCACAATGATTTATTGAGTAAGCAGTAAAGAGATAAAAAAAAAAATCTATATTAATAAAGCAAAGATGTCTCCAGTGTAGAATTTTAGTCCCATGCTGAAATTCTAAAGAAAATTCTAGAAAATAAATCAATGCATTGCTTTGGGCCTATATGCTGCAATTGTTCATTACACAATGAAAGACCAAACAATTTTGCCTTTTTTTGTTCTTGTCATGAAGGAAGCCATCTTGTTTGCATTGTAGTTAAAGAATCCATCTTGTTTTGATAGCCCCATCGGAAGCCATCTTTTTCTGGTTCCAGCCATGGAAAGAGCCGTCTTATTTTATGGTAGCAGCCATGGAAGGGGCCATCTTATTTTGTGGCTCCAGACATGGGGCCATCTTATTTTGTTGTAGCTGCCACAAAGAAGTCATCTTTTTTGTGGTAGAAACCCTCAGAGAAACCATCTTGGTTCTGGTGCAAGAATCCATCTTGTTTTGAGTGCCCCATAGGGGCATAGCCCTCTTGTTTTGTAATTCCATCCATGGAAAAAAACATTATGTTTTGTGCTATCATCCATAAGAGAAGCCACCTTGTTTCTGATACCAGCCATTAAAGATGGCCGATTATTTATTATATCACCAAAAGAAACCATCTTGTAATGTGGTTCCAGCCATGGATGGGGCCATCTTGTTTTTGGTATCAGCCATTAAAGAAACCATCTTGTTTTGATAGCCCCGAAGGAAGCCTTCTTGTTTTGCAATTCTAGCCATGGAAGGGGGTCACCTTGTTTTTTTGCAGCTGCTATGGGAGGAGCCATCTTGTTTTGTTTTTCCAGACATAGACCATCTTGTTTTTTGGTACCAACTGTTAAAGAAGCCATCTTATTTTATTAACTCAAAAGGAAGCCATCTTGCAGTGTTCTAGTAGCCATGGAAGAAGCCATTTGTTATGTGGTACCAACCATAATAAAAGCCATACTGTTTTGATAGCCCCCAAGGGAAGCTATCTTGCTTTGTGTTTTCACCTATGGAAAGGGCCACCTTGTTTTATGGTAGCAGCCATGGAAGGGGACATCTTGTTTTATGGTAGCAGCCATGGAAGGGAACATCTTGTTTTGTGGTTCCAGGCATGGGAGACACCTTATTTTGTGGTAACTTCCACATAAAAGCCATCTTGTTTTGTGGTATCAAACGTAAGATAAGTCATCTTGTTTCTGGTTCCAGCTGTTAACAAATTCATCTTGTTTCGATAGGTCCAAAGGGAAGCCCTCTCACTTTGTGGCAGCCATGGAAGGGGCCATCTTGTTTTGTGGTTCCAGACACGAGGGCCATTTTATTTTGTGGTAGCAGCTACAAGGAAGTCATCTTGTTTTGTGGTATCAACCATAAGAGAAGACATCTTGTTTCTGGTGCCAACTGTTAGAGAATTCATTTGGTTTTCATAGCTCCAAAGGGAAGCCTTCTCCTTTTGTGGTTCCAGCCATGGAAGGGACCATCTTACTTATTGGTAACAGCCAGGGGTGGACTGACAACTCATGGGGCCCCCGGGCAATAGGGGATCATGGGGCCCCTGTGTCCTTGCCCATACTCAAACCACACCCAAAAAAGCCTATGAAAGGTACCAGGGGCATCTCATGGGGCCCCCTACTGACCCCGGGCCATCGGCAGTGCCCGAGTTCCCCAATGGTCAGTCCGCCTCTGGTAACAGCCATGGAAGAAGCCATTTTGCTTTGTGCTCCGCTCACTTCCATAGTTTTCTGCAGGCAGCCCGTAGTCAGCACAGGTGTCAAACTGGCGGCCCTCCAGCTGTTGCCAAATTACAAGTCCCATGAGGCATTGCAAGACTGACAGTTACAAGCATGACTCCCAAAGGTAGAGGCATGATGCGACTTGTAGTTTTGCAACAACTGGAGGGCCACCACTTTGACACCCCTGCGTAGTGGATATAGCCTGCTGGGTCCCTCCCACAGCTTTGTTCTCTGTATAGCACAGTGATGATGTCACTGCTACATTTACAAGGTAATATCTGGGTTTATAAAGGCATATGGTACACACAAAGTAGATTTATATCCTTTGTGGCTACTGAGGAATGGATTTAAACAAAACTTTTTGTGCCTGGAGTTCAGCTTAGCGAGCGATTAAAATCACCCGTGTAGCTAATCCCACGTTTGCTAAATTAGTGCCAAGACATATACTGAATACGAAATCAGCAATGACATTTTATGCTGGTTCCGTTCCCAAGCCCGCATTCCACCCGTAACTATGAGGCCGCAGTTTAAAATGTATTTAGCGAAAAGCTGTGTATGAGCGATGGAGTTGTCTCGGCGGGAGGCGACTACCCTGCTGGAGGAGGGCGAAGGGTCAACAATGCTACTTGACCAGCTAAAATGCCTGGGAGATATTGACTTGTGCGTGCTGGTCCCCAGATAGGGAAAAAACAGACGAATGCCAGCATTAGGATGATGCAGGGAATGTGCTTCACAGCTGGGGCTCCCGTTATGAGATGCAAATCGAGCAGATGGGAGGTAGGATGCTGCTTAATTACCCGGAGGGGGGGTGGGGGATGCCGGCATCTCACAGTCCTCCATCCATTTACTCGATCACAAGCAGCTACAAAAAAATGTCTCTGCTTAAAGGGAAACGTTAATCTTTTGATGTGCGATCAATAAACAAAAGCCTTATCAATGTGTTTTATAGCTCAACCCCAGGCAGATATAAATTTGCAATTTAATGCAGTGCTGTCATCATTAATCCATCATGTATTTTCTTAATACCAGCTTTATAAGTACCTAAATGTGACCTGGTATCGGCCTATTGCAGTCCCAGTACAGCAGGGCTGGAGCATGAGTGAAATAAGCAGCAAAATGAGCCAATCGGTTTGGAAGAGTGATAAGAGGAGACAGTAAATGGACATAGAGATGAGCTCATCACTGCGCTGCTTCTCCTTTCACTGTCTAGTCACAGGTTGGGGGCTGGTCCGGGATGGCTTGAGCTCAGAGGAAGTGGGCTGAATGATGCTGGACAACAGACTGAAGACATCTAGTGGGGGGGGGGGGTGGAGGATGCCGGCATCTCACAGTCCTCCATCCGTATACTCAATCACAAGCAGCTACAAACAAAGTCTCTGCTTAAAGGGAAACGATAATCTTTTGATGTGCGATCAATAAACAATAGTCCTATCAATGTGTTTTATAGCTCAACCCCAGGCAGGTATAAAAGACGCAATTTAATGCAGTGCTGTCATCGTTAATCCATCATGCATTTTCTTAATACCAGCCTTATAAGTACCTAAATGTGACTTGGTATCAGCCTCTTGCAGTCCCAGTACAGCAGGGCTGGAGCATGAGTGAAATAAGCAGCAAAATGAGCCAATCGGTTTGGAAGAGTGATAGGAGGAGACAGTAAATGGACAGAGAGATGAGCTCATCACTGCGCTGCTTCTCCTTTCACTGTCTAGTCACAGGTTGGGGGCTGGTCCGGGATGGCTTGAGCTCAGAGGAAGTGGGCTGAATGATGCTGGACAACAGACTGAAGACATCTAGTGGGGGGGGGGGGGGTGGAGGATGCCGGCATCTCACAGTCCTCCATCCGTATACTCAATCACAAGCAGCTACAAACAAAGTCTCTGCTTAAAGGGAAACGATAATCTTTTGATGTGCGATCAATAAACAATAGTCCTATCAATGTGTTTTATAGCTCAACCCCAGGCAGGTATAAAAGACGCAATTTAATGCAGTGCTGTCATCGTTAATCCATCATGCATTTTCTTAATACCAGCCTTATAAGTACCTAAATGTGACTTGGTATCAGCCTCTTGCAGTCCCAGTACAGCAGGGCTGGAGCATGAGTGAAATAAGCAGCAAAATGAGCCAATCGGTTTGGAAGAGTGATAGGAGGAGACAGTAAATGGACAGAGAGATGAGCTCATCACTGCGCTGCTTCTCCTTTCAGTGTCTAGTCACAGGTTGGGGGCTGGTCCGGGATGGCTTGAGCTCAGAGGAAGTGGGCTGAATGATGCTGGACAACAGACTGAAGACATCTAGTGGGGGGGGGGGGTGGAGGATGCCGGCATCTCACAGTCCTCCATCCGTATACTCAATCACAAGCAGCTACAAAAAAAGTCTCTGCTTAAATGCAAACGATAATCTTTTGATGTTCGATCAATAAACAATAGTCTTATCAATGTGTTTTATAGCTCAACCCCAGGCAGGTATAAAAGACGCAATTTAATGCAGCGCTGTCATCATTAATCCATCATGTATTTTCTTAATACCAGCTTTATAAGTACCTAAATGTGACCTGGTATCGGCCTATTGCAGTCCCAGTACAGCAGGGCTGGAGCATGAGTGAAATAAGCAGCATAATGAGCCAATCGGTTTGGAAGAGTGATAGGAGGAGACAGTAAATGGACAGAGAGATGAGCTCATCACTGCGCTGCTTCTCCTTTCAGGGTCTAGTCACAGATTGGGGGCTGGTCCGGGATGGCTTGAGCTCAGAGGAAGTGGGTTGAATGATGCTGGACAACAGACTGAAGACATCTAGTGTGCCGGCATCTCATAGTCCTCCATCCATTTACTCAATCACAAGCAGCTACAAAAAAAGTCTCTGCTTAAAGGGAAATGATAATCTTTTGATGTGCGATCAATAAACAATAGCCTTATCAATGTGTCTTAAAGCTCAACCCCAGGCAGGTATAAAAGACGCAATTTAATGCAGTGCTGTCATCATTAATCCATCATGCATTTTCTTAATACCAGCCTTATAAGTACCTAAATGTGACTTGGTATCAGCCTCTTGCAGTCCCAGTACAGCAGGGCTGGAGCATGAGTGAAAGAAGCAGCATAATGAGCCAATCAGTTTGGAAGATTGATAGGAGGAGACAGCAAATTGACAGAGAGATGAGCTCATCACTGCGCTGCTTCTCCTTTCACTGTCTAGTCACAGGTTGGGGGCTGGTCCGGGATGGCTTGAGCTAATGATGCTAGATAACAGACTGAAGACATCTAGTGGCAGAAAAAAGTACTGCAATCTGTGGACTAAAGGTGAATATTGAAACAAAAGCTGATTTTTTTTTTAACTTTTAGCAAGCTATTCATTTTTATATTGCTATTTTTTTTTATGGAGTTCTGCTTTTTAGTGTACTAGGCACGCAGGTAAATACACAAAGATGTCTTAATCCAATACATTCAGGAAATATGTGGGATCACCACACAGAAAGACCCGTGGATGTTTTTATTTTATAAATTTACGTTTTCAGTGAAACTGCATCAGATTAGGGTATTATATAATTTAATCAGTACGGCCCAGGGCTTGATTCCCAAGTTTTCGCAAGCCCCAGAGCCCCCAGGAATAAATGATTGGATAAACGGAGTCAAAAATATATATGGGATGGAGGCGTTATATCATATAGAGGACGATAAAATAGAAAAATTGAGGAAAACGTGGAGTAGTTGGTTAGACTTTAAAACATCTAAAAGATATCCGGAACTGGTTGGAGTTTAGGGTGAAAAGTCTAGAGAGAGATCGATGGAGTATCTGAAAGAGTGGAGGTAGGAGGGAAGGGATGTAGATATAGATCTAGATAGAGAAGCATGAGAGGAGATAGAAACTAGGAAATAGGATATGGACAGGGGCAACTGGAGGGGGGGATGGTTGGAGCAGGGGCGGACTGACAACTCATGGGCCCCCGGGCAATAGTGGATCATGGGGACCCTGTGTCCTTGAATGGGGCAAAACTGAATGATCTCCTTCTATTTCCTCTACGGGTCGAATGTTATTTATTCATAAAAAATAAAGTGGTTTGAGAAAATGCTGCAATATGGCCCTTAGATGGTCATCTCACATCCTGTGAGCCAAGAGGGGACAAGGCACCACCTCCTCCGTAGCTATTCATCTAGCGAATCGTTTGTTATGTTTGTTCTGTGCTGGGGCGGACTGACAACTCATGGGGCCCCCGGGCAATAGGGGATCATGGGGCCCCTGTGTCCTTGCCCAAACTCAAAAAAGCCTAATAAAAAGGTACCAGGGGCATCTCATGGGGCCCGCTACTGACTCTGGGCCCTTGGGCAGTGCCCGAGTTTCCAAATGGTCAGTCCATCCCTGGGTGGGAGGATGGGAGGGGTAGGTGATAATGGTGATATAAAATGGAATTTGTGTATATGTGAAGTGTACATGTACAAGGTTGTTCTCTTTTTCTGTACTGGAAAAAGTTTACAAAAGATATCATTAAAAAAAAAAAAGCACAAAGATTTCTAATTCTGTTCAGCCGTTCTGGTGATTTAAACAGCTGTGTCACACTGCGCTGCAAGTGACATATTCCCAGGCTGTGATGCATTGCAAAGTGCAACCTTGAGGCAGTCTGTCCATTTTTTAATGGGTTAATGCCTGAAAAACTGGACTTGAATTATTTTCAGCAATGTGGTGCACTAGCATGCACGTAGTATGTGTTATGGTGCACTTTACTGTAGGTGTGTTGGCAGCTACTGTACCTGCCTGTTGGGTTACATTTCTTAAAACGGAATTAAAATCTGCAAACACTCACTTCTGTTCAGGGGCGGACTGACAACTCATGGGGCCCCTGGGCAATAGGGGATCATGGGGCCCATGTCCTTGTCCAAACTCAAAAAAGCCTATGAAAAAGGTACCAGGGGCATCTCATGGGGCCCCCTACTGACCCCGGGCCCTCGGGCAGTTCCCGAGTTTCCAAATGGTCAGTCCGCCCCTGCTTCTGTTCCTACAATGCAACATGCTGGAGCTCCCACGCTGGTTCCAACATCTTCTCCTTGGCTTCTTCTGGGTTCATGGTCTTCAGCCACCTTGATCGGCCTATAGGGGACGTCATAACGCCTGTGCTTGCGAACTGGAGTTCATTCATCCCAGCACAAGGCATGTTGAGAATGTATAATGGGCTGCACATGCGCATAGGAACTCATTCGTTCCGGCATCAAGCCATACCAAGAATGTACGCGGAGATGTGCATGTCTCTTCTGAAACAAAGAGCCTGCCTGGTCACGTTTTTTTTTTACCTTTTAACTTTTGTTCCACTTAAATGGATTAAGCTACACAAGTGTTAGGTGCGTATCGGCCAGTCAAGCCACCATGCTGTCCAGTGTGCACTGACTAAATACACATATACACACGTGTACATATTTAACAAGAACATATACTTTATGGACAACAGTGTGGGGACACCTGACCATCACACCTATATAAGTGGACATCCCACACCAAAACCATGAGCATTAATATTGGAGTTTGTGGCCATACCAGCCTTCACTTTTCTGGGACGACTTTCCACAAGATTTTGGAGGGTGTCTGTGGGAATTTATGTCTGTTCAGCCAAAAGAACATTTGTGAGGTCAGGTACTGAATTTGGATGAGGAGGCCTGGCTCACAATGGGCATTATTAGTACGGGATTTATATAGCGCCAACAGTTTACGCAGCGCTTCACAATATAAAGGGGGACAGAACAATTACAATACAGTTCAATACAGAAGGAATAGGGGGGCCCTGCATATGGAGCTACTGACAGCATTTGAATTCATCTCAAAGTCAGATTGCGGTCTGGGCTCTATTCCGGTCATTAGAGTTCCTCCACTGCAAACTGGTCAAAGATGTTCAGTAGGGTTGAGACCTGGGCTATGTGTAGGCCAATCAAGGTCCTGCATACCCAACTGGTTAAAAATGATCAGTAGGGTTGAGGTTAGGGCTTTGTGAAGGTCACTCAAGTTCCTCCACACCAAACTGGTCAAAGGTGTCCAGTAGAGTTGAGGTCTGTGCTTTTTTTAGGCCACTCAAGTTCCTCCACACCAAACTAGTTAAAGATGTTCAGTAGAATTTAGGCCAGGGTTCTTTGCAGGGCACTTAAGTTCCTCCACACCAAACTGGTCAAAGGTGTTTAGTAGGATTGAGGTGAGGGTTCTTTGCAGGCCGCTCAAGTTCCTCCACAACAAACTGGTCAAAGGTGTTTAGTAGGGTTGAGGTCAGGGCTCTTTGCAGGCGACTCAACTTCCTCCACACCAAACTGGTCAAAGGTGTTCAGTAGGATTGAGGTCAGGGCTCTTTGCAGGCTACTCAACTTCCTCCACACCAAACTAGTCTAAGGTGTTCAGTAGCGTTGAGGTCAGGGCTATGTGCAGGCCATTCAAGTTCCTTCACTCAAAACTGGTCAAAGGTGTTCAATAGAGTTGAAATCTGGGCTATGTGCAGGCCACTCGAGTTCTTCCACACCAAACTAGTTAAAGGTGTTCACTACGGTTGAGGTCAGTGCTCCGTGCAGGCCACACGAGTTCCTCCACACCAAACTAGCTGAAGGTGTTCAGTAAGGTTGAGGTCAGGACTTTGTGCAGGCCACTTAAGTTCCTCCACACCAAACTGGTCAAAGGTGTTTAGTAGGATTGAGGTGAGGGTTCTTTGCAGGCCACTCAAGTTCCTCCACAAGAAACTGGTCAAAGCTGTTTAGTAGGGTTGAGGTCAGGGCTCTTTGCAGGCGACTCAACTTCCTCCACACCAAACTAGTCTAAGGTGTTCAGTAGCGTTGAGGTCAGGGCTATGTGCAGGCCACTCAAGTTCCTTCACTCAAAACTGGTCAAAGGTGTTCAATAGAGTTGAAGTCTGGGCTATGTGCAGGCCACTCGAGTTCTTCCACACCAAACTAGTTAAAGGTGTTCACTACGGTTGAGGTCAGTGCTCCGTGCAGGCCACACGAGTTCCTCCACACCAAACTAGCTAAAGGTGTTCAGTAAGGTTGAGGTCAGGACTTTGTGCAGGCCACTTAAGTTCCTCCACATCAAAATGGTCAAGTCGGGTCTTTATGGAGTTTTGTACACAGGGGCACAGTCAAGCTGGAACAGAAAAGGGCTTTCAACAAACTGTTGGAAGCACACAATTGTCAAAATGTGTATGCTTTGGTATTACCAATACCCTTCCCTGGAAGAATTTGAACACAATCAATTGGAATGGGATCCACAGCTTGGGAAGGTGTGATGGTAAGATGCCCACAATTCTTGGCCATATTGCCCACATGAGCATATGCAAGGACATACTTCACACAGAAACCAGATTTTACAGACGACACCAAATTGGTAGGACTATCCTCGTTTTCCTGTATGTCTATTGACAATTAAATTCCCCTATCCAGTAGATGAACATGTTGGGAACTAGTGACTCACAGGCAGGAAGGTGTTAATACAGCAGGCTCAACACCCCGCTAATGCACACTTCTATACCTTCAGGGCTTTCGAAAGTCGTTCTCATCCAGTCAGACATGACTTATTGCAGATGTCTATGAAGGCAATAAGCAGCTCGGTAATATTTTAATGGAAAAAAAAAGGGCATATTTTTCATGTAGCAAATGTGGCAATTTCACAGAGAAGAGAGAAGCAATTTCCTTCTCTTGTTCAAAGGAGACATTTTAGTAATAGAGGCAGCAAGTCCCTCTTCTTCCTGGTTCTGATTGCTCGGTGAACCCCCCTTAGGTCTAACCTATTAGCTGGCAGAGGACAAGAAAACTTGCATAATATCTTGTGATATTAAGTCAGCTGAGCGGTCAGGGGGCAGCGGGGGTTCGGACGCTCTGTGGTCACCTGCAGCCACCAATTAAATTTTCTTAAAGTGGACCTTGTCTGCATTTTTATAAGAGAATTGTAGTCTTTTAGATATATAAATATTAAAAAAAAACATATAAATCTGTATTAAAACTCAACTCTGGAACTCCATCCTCCTTTTTTTTTTTAATACACCCAGCCAGGGGTAAGAAAAAAAGCAGCCCCAACTCTGGGATGTCCCCTGCAGTAGGTCTTCTTCACCAGAAGATGTCCTCAGTCTTCTGAATCAAGTGATGGTCATAGATATGCTGTGAGTGTAGGGTGTCATGGCTCCGCCCCCCCCCCCCCCATGATGGTACCCAATACCCTCAGTGCATTAATGCACAGAGCGGTGCTGATGTCATCATGTGATTCCCCCTCTGCGTCATCCACAACAGCACACACCAGGAGAAGACTAAAGAAGTAGAGGATCCAGCATCTTCTTTTATAAATGTAAGTCAAAGATCAGCTTCGTTTAAAAAAAAAATCATAACCGTCCATTCAAATCCAACTTTGGGCTAATTTATTTAGCAAGGGTTAAGAAAAAAAGTAGCTCCAGTTCTGGGAAGTCTCCTACAGTACATCTTGTAGGCCAGCAGATGTCCTTGGTCTTCTCAGTTGAGTGATGGTCAAAGAGAAGCTGTGGGTGCAGGGCGTCATGGCTCCACCCCTTAGTATGGTACCCTGCACTTTCAGTGCACAGAGTGGTGCTGATACCATCATGTCAGTGCCCCTCTGCATCATCTTGGATTGCCCACCACCAAGAGGAGACCAAAGAGGTAAAGGCCCCAACTTTTCAGGTAGCCAGAAAACATTAGAAAAAATGCAAGTAAAACAGTAATAACACTGAGGGTCCAGGGGGGATGGAAAAGAGAGCTTGGGGGTGGGCTTTAAAGGGTCAGTCCACCCAAAATGTATTAATTAAGTTACAGATGGAGTTTGTTGAGCCACGCTGAAGCCTGGCCTCCAGTGCACATAATTTCCTCCAGTGCTCCCCGGGAGACTTTTGCAGTAACTGTTGCTGTCATTCCAAGTATGACAAAAGTACTTGAATGATCTCCTTCTATTTCCTCTACGGGTCGAATGTTATTTATTCATAAAAAATAAAGTGGTTTGGGAAAATGCTGCAATATGGCCCCTAGATGGTCATCTCACATCCTGTGACCCAAGGGGGGAAAAGGCACCACCTTCTCCGTAGCTATTCATCTAGCGAATCCTTTGTTATGTTTGTTCTGTGTGAATGGGGAAAATTGAAGGTTCTCCTATTTCCTCTACGGGTCGAATGTTATTTCTTCATAAAAAATAAAGTGATTTTGGAAAATGCTGTAATATAGCCCCTAGATGGTCATCTCACATCCTGTGAGCCAAGAGGGGACAAGGCACCACCTCCTCCGTAGCTATTCATCTAGCGAATCGTTTGTTATGTTTGTTCTGTGCTGGGGCGGACTGACAACTCATGGGGCCCCCGGGCAATAGGGGATCATGGGGTCCCTGTGTCCTTGCCCAAACTCAAAAAAGCCTATGAAAAAGGTACCAGGGGCATCTCATGGGGCCCCCTACATTGCCCGAGTTTCCAAATGGTCAGTCCGCCCCTGGTTCTGTGTGAATGGGTCAAAATTGAATGATCTCCTTCTATTTCCTCTACGGGTCAAATGTTATTTATTCATAAAAAATAAAGTGGTTTGGGAAAATGCCGCAATATGGCCCCTAGATGGTCATCTCACATCCTGTGAGCCAAGTGGGACAAGGCACCACCTCTTCCGTAGCTATTCATCTAGCGAATCGTTTGTTATGTTTGTTTTGTGCTGGGGCGGACTGACAACTCATGGGGCCCCCCGGGCAATAGGGGATCATGGGACCCCTGTATCCTTGCCCAAACTCAAAAAAGCCAATGAAAAAAGTACCAGGGGCATCTCATGGGGCCCCCTACTGACCCCGGGCAGTGCCCGAGTTTCCAAATGGTCAGTCCGCCCCTGGTTCTGTGTGAATGGGGCAAAATTGAATGATCTCCTTCTATTTCCTCTACGGGTCGAATGTTATTCATAAAAAATAAAGTGGTTTGGGAAAATGCTGCAATATGGCCCCTAGATGGCCATCTCACATCCTGTGAGCCAAGTGGGACAAGGCACCACCTTCTCCGTAGCTATTCATCTAGCAAATCCTTTGTTATGTTTGTTCTGTGTGAATGGGGCAAAATTGAATGATCTCCTCTATTTCCTCTACGGGTCGAATGTTATTCATAAAAAATAAAGTGGTTTGGGAAAATGCTGCAATATGGCCCCTAGATGGTCATCTCACATCCTGTGAGCCAAGTGGGACAAGGCACCACCTCCTCCGTAGCTGTTCATCTAGCGAATCCTTTGTTATGTTTGTTCTGTGTGAATGGGGCAAAATTGAATGATCTCCTCTATTTCCTCTACGGGTCGAATGTTATTCATAAAAAATAAAGTGGTTTGGGAAAATGCTGCAATATGGCCCCTAGATGGCCATCTCACATCCTGTGAGCCAAGGGGGGACAAGGCACCACCTTCCCTGTAGCTATTCATCTAGCGAATTGTTTGTTATGTTTGTTCTGTGCTGGGGCGGACTGACAACTCATGGGGCCCCCTGGCAATAGGGGATCATGGGGTCCATGTGTCCTTGCCCAAACTCAAAAAAGCCAATGAAAAAGGTACCAGGGGCATCTCATGGGGCCCCCTACTGACCCTGGACCCTCGGGCACTGCCCGAGTTTCCAAATGGTCAGTCCGCCCCTGGTTCTGTGTGAATGGGTCAAAATTGAAAGAATTCCTTCTATTTCCTCTACGGGTCAAATGTTATTTATTCATAAAAAATAAAGTGGTTTGGGAAAATGCTGCAATATGGCCCCTAGATGGTCATCTCACATCCTATGAGCCAAGGGGGAACAAGGCACCACCTTCTCCGTAGCTATTCATCTAGCGAATCCTTTGTTATGTTTGCTCTGTGCTGGGGCGGACTGACAACTCATGGGGTCCCCGGGCAATAGGGGATCATGGGGTCCCTGTGTCCTTGCCCAAACTCAAAAAAGCCTATGAAAAAGGTACCAGGGGCATCTCATGGGGCCCCCTACACTGCCCGAGTTTCCAAATGGTCAGTCCGCCCCTGGTTCTGTGTGAATGGGTCAAAATTGAATGATCTCCTTCTATTTCCTCTACGGGTCGAATGTTATTCATAAAAAATAAAGTGGTTTGGGAAAATGCTGCAATATGGCCCCTAGATGGTCATCTCACATCTTGTGAGCCAAGGGGGGACAAGGCACCACCTTCTCCGTAGCTATTCATCTAGCGAATCCTTTGTTATGTTTGTTCTGTGCTGGGGCAGTCTGACAACTCATGGGTCCCCGGGCAATAGGGGATCATGGGGTCCCTGTGTCCTTGCCCAAACTCAAAAAAGCCTATGAAAAAGGTACCAGGGGCATCTCATGGGGCCCCCCACTGACCCCGGGCCCTCGGGCAGTGCTCGAGTTTCCAAATGGTCAGTCTGCCCCTGGTTCTGTGTGAATGGGGAAAAATTGAATGATCTCCTTCTATTTCCTCTACGGGTCAAATGTTATTTATTCATAAAAAATAAAGTGGTTTGGGAAAATGCTGCAATATGGCCCCTAGATGGTCATCTCACATCCTGTGAGCCAAGAGGGGACAAGGCACCACCTCTTCCGTAGCTGCTCATCTAGCAAATCGTTTGTTATGTTTTCTCTGTGTGAATGGGGCAAAATTGAATGATCTCCTTCTATTTCCTCTATGGGTCGAATGTTATTTATTCATAAAAAATAAAGTGAATAAATCACTCATGGGGGCCCCCGGGCAATAGGGGATCATGGGGCCCTTGTGTCCTTGCCCAAACTCAAAAAAACCTATGACAAAGGTACCAGGGGCATCTCATGGGGCCCCTTACAGTGCCCGAGTTTCCAAATGGTCAGTCCGCCCCTGGTTCTGTGTGAATGGGGCAAAATTGAATGATCTTCTTCTATTTCCTCTATGGGTCGAATGTTATTCATAAAAAATAAAGTGGTTTGGGAAAATGCTGCAATATAGCCCCTAGATGGTCATCTCACATCCTGTGAGCCAAGGGGGGACAAGGCACCACCTCCTCCGTAGCTATTCATCTAGCGAATCGTTTGTTATGTTTGTTCTGTGCTGGGGTGGACTGACAACTCATGGGGCCCCCGGGCAATAGGGGATCATGGGGCCCCTGTGTCCTTGCCCAAACTCAAAAATACCAATGAAAAAGGTACCAGGGGCATCTCATGGGGCCCCCTACTGACCCTGGGCCCTCGGGCAGTGCCCAAGTTTCCAAATGGTCAGTTCGCCCCTGGTTCTGTGTGAATGGGTCAAAATTGAATAACCTCCTTCTATTTGGCCCCTAGATGGCCATCTCACATCCTGTGAGCCAAGTGGGACAAGGCACCACCTCCTCCATAGCTGTTCATCTAACGAATCGTTTGTTATGTTTCTTCTGGGGCAAAATTTAATGATCTCCTTCTATTTCCTCTACGGGTCGAATGTTATTTATTCATAAAAAATAAAGTGGTTTGGGAAAATGCAGCAATATGGCCCCTAGATGGCCATCTCACATCCTGTGAACTAAGAGGGGACAAGACACCACCTCCTCCGTAGCTATTCATCTAGCAAATCCTTTGTTATGTTTGCTCTGTGCTGGGGCAGACTGACAACTCATGGGGCCCCCGGGCAATAGGGGATCATGGGGCCCCTGTGTTCTTGCCCAAACTCAAAAAAGCCTATGAAAAAGGTACCAGGGGCATCTCATGGGGCCCCCTACAGTGCCCAAGTTTCCAAATGGTCAGTCCGCCCCTGGTTCTGTGTGAATGGGGCAAAATTGAATGATCTCCTTCTATTTCCTCTACGGGTCGAATGTTATTTCTTCATAAAAAATAAAGTGGTTTGGGAAAATGCAGCAATATGGTCCCTAGATGGAGCTGAGGATCATAAGCAAAAAAAAAAAATACTTGAGCACCATCTAGTGGCCATATTGCAGTAATTCCTCAAACAAAAACAAAACTTTTTTAACATTTGACCTGTAGAGGAAATAGCCGGAGAACATTCAATTTTGCCTGATTTTCACAGATTGATTGTTCAGCTATGCAATTTTTTTTTTATAGAGATGTCTCTCAAATCCTTAAGCAGGTAAATCAGTTCCTGCAACTGTTTGACGCAGGTTACCATTCAGGTGTCTCCCCTTCCCCCCTCCCCATCACTTAGCTACCCATAATTCTCTCTGCCAGCATGCACATTGGCAGTAAGAACGAGGCCCGACCAGCTGGCCTTGCTGCAGCACTGATTTATTTACTGCCCTAAATTTCCCCTGATCTTTATTTCCTATCTGCGCTTCTTAGTGCCGGCTATATTTCTGCGCCGCGTCTGGTTCTAGACATAAACGTTCATTGCTAGCAGGAGCTATCAGGGAGAAGATTAAGTGGAGTAATTCCTCGTGAAGCTACAATGAATTGTCACTAATTACCAGCCAGTGCCGGTGGATAGTTTGGGGTCCCAGACCATTACTATCAGTCAAGAGGATCGTGTCGGAGTGAAGGGAGGCGTGCGTGCGCGGGGAGATTTAATTACGCCGGTGTCAATTCAAGAAGGCTTTCGCGGAATGGGATTCGTCCTGTCGCCGACGTGCCGAGTCGCTCTCGTTTAGAGAGAGGGGGAATTGCGTGCTTTGCTCATCTCTGGCTGTGAATTATAATAATTTCCCGCCGGAGAAACCCGCCGAGAGATCCGAAAAAAAAAAATCAGAGGGGGATTTTGCGAGGCCGAAAACTGCTCACGCCATCTATATGTCATATTCAGCCTAATATAGGATCAGTGTGTGGATTGTTTTTGTTTCGAGGAAAACTCCGCTTTTGTTGAAAATTTTATATATTTTTAATGGTCAAGGAATTTGCGCCATTTCATGTTTTTTTTTTTTTACAATTGCCTTTTGAATTTGAAACCCGAAGATACAGTAAGGTCCATAAATATTGGGACATTGACACAATTCTAACATTTTTGGCTCTATACACCACCACAATGGATTTGAAATAAAACTATCAAGATGTGCTTTAACTGAAGACTGTCAGCTTTAATTTGAGGGTATTTACATCCAAATCAGGTGAACGGTGTAGGAATTACAACAGTTTGCATATGCGCCTCCCACTTGTTAAGGGACCAAAAGTAATGGGACAGAATAATAATCATAAATCAAACTTTCACTTTTTAATACTTGGTTGAAAATCCTTTGCAGTCAATTACAGCCTGAAGTGTGGAACGCATAGACATCACCAGACGCTGGGTTTCATCCCTGGTGATGCTCTGCCAGGCCTCTACTGCAACTGTCTTCAGTTCCTGCTTGTTCTTGGGGCATTTTCCCTTCAGTTTTGTCTTCAGCAAGTGAAATGCTCAATCGGATTCAGGTCAGGTGATTGACTTGGCCATTGCAGAACATTCCACTTCTTTCCCTTAAAAAACTCTTTGGTTGCTTTTGCAGTCTGCTTTGGGTCATTGTCCATCTGCACTGTGAAGCGTCCAATGAGTTGTGAAGCATTTGGCTGAATATGAGCAGATAATATTCCCGAAACACTTCACAATTCATCCGGCTGCTTTTGTCAGCAGTCACATCATCAATAAATACAAGAGAAGCAGTTCCATTGGCAGCCATACATGCCCACGCCATGACACTACCACCACCATGCTTCACTGATGAGGTGGTATGCTTAGGATCATGAGCAGTTCCTTTCCTTCTCCATCCTCTTCTCTTCCCATCACTCTGGTACAAGTTGATGTCGGTCTCATCTGTCCATAGGATGTTGTTCCAGAACTGTGAAGGCTTTTTTAGATGTCGTTTGGCAAACTCTAATCTGGCCTTCCTGTTTTTGAGGCTCACCAATGGTTTCCATCTTGTGGTGAACCCTCTGTATTCACTCTGGTGAAGTCTTCTCTTGATTGGTGACTTTGACACACATACACCTACCTCCTGGAGAGTGATCTTGATCTGGCCAACTGTTGTGAAGGGTGTTTTCTTCACCAGTGAAAGAATTCTTCGGTCATACGCCACAGTTGTTTTCCGTGGTCTTCCGGGTCTTTTGGTGTTGCTGAGCTCACCGGTGCGTTCCTTCTTTTTAAGAATGTTCCAAACAGTTGTTTTGGCCACGCCTAATGTTTTTGCTATCTCTCTGATGGGTTTGTTTTGTTTTTTCAGCCTAATGATGGCTTCACTGATAGTGAGAGCTCTATGGATCTCATCTTGAGAGTTGACAGCAACAGATTCCAAATGCAAATAGCACACTTGAAATGAACTCTGGACCTTTTATCTGCTCATTGTAATTGGGATAATGAGGGAATAACACACACCTGGCCATGGAACAGCTGAGAAGCCAATTGTCCCATTACTTTTGGTCCCTTAACAAGTGGGAGGCGCATATGCAAACTGTTGTAATTCCTACACCGTTCACCTGATTTGGATGTAAATACCCTCAAATTAAAGCTGACAGTTTGCAGTTAAAGCACATCTTGTTTGTTTCATTTCAAATCCATTGTGGTGGTGTATAGAACCAAAAATGTTAGAATTGTGTCGATGTCCCAATATTTATGGACCTGACTGTATGACTTCATATTAAAAATGTTGCTTTCTCTTAACCAGGCCACCATGGTAGCAGTAGAGCCCTTTAATTCACTGTTTGCTCATTTTGCTCTTCTAACCTTGTGGTAACAGTTTGGTAAAAACGGTTTTCTCTGCCAGCATGACTAAGCCCCTGTGCCAGGGGCGGACTGACCATTCGAGCACTCGGGCACTGCCGGGGTCAGTAGGGGTCCCCATGAGATGCCCCTGATACCTTTCATTGGCTTTTTCATAGGCTTTTTTTGGGTGTGGGTGAGGACACAGGGGCCCCATGATCCCTTATTGCCCGGGGGCCCCATGAGTTGTCAGTCCGCCCCTGCCCTGTGTACAAAGCCAGCTCCATAACAGTGCAACTAGTTTGGTGTGAAGGAACTGGAGTGGCCTGCACAGAGCCCTGACCTTAACCCTACTGAACATCTTTGGGATTAATTGGAACGTTGACTGCGCACCAGGTCCCATCAACTATTATCAGCACCTGACCTCATAAATGGTGGCCAGCTCCATATAAACATGGTTCGACTAGTTTGGTGTGGAGGAGTTTGGATGGTGTGGAGGAAGTGTATTGGCCAAATCCAGAGCCATAAAGACATGGTTTGAACAGTTTGGTGTGGAGGTACTGGAGTGGTGTGGAGGAAGTGAAGTGGCCATTGCCAGCTCCATAAAGACATGGTTTGAATAGTTTGGTGTGAAGGAACTGGAGTGGCCTGCGCAGAGCCCTGACCTTAACCCTACTGAACATCTTTGGGATTAATTTGGAACGTTGACTGCGCACCAGGTCCCGTCAACTATCATCATCATCTAACCTTATAAATGGTGGCCAGCTCCATAAAGACATGGTTCATCTAGTTTGGAATAGTGTTTGAAATGGAGTTGTTTGGTGTGGAGGAGTTGGGATGGTGTGGAGGAAGTGTATTGGCTAAATTCAGAGCCATAAAGACATGGTTTGAACGGTTTGGTGTGGAGGTACTGAAGTGGTGTGGAGAAAGGCAAGTGGCCATTGCCAGCTTCACAAAGACATGGTTTGAATAGTTTGGTGTGAAGGAACTGGGGTCGCCTGCACAGAGCCTTGACCTCAAACCTACTGAACATCTTTGGGATCAATTGGAACTTTATGCGCCAGGTCCTGTCAACCATCATCAGTACCTGACCTTACAAATGGAGGACAGCTCCATAAAGTCATGGTTTAACCAGTTTAGTGTTGAGGAATTTGGGTCTCCTATATGGAATCATGACCTCAACACTTTTTTGATGAATCGAAATGCTGATTGTGAGCCAGGCCTTCTTATCCAACATCAGCACTTGACTTCATAATTACTCTGTTGGCTGAATGGGTACAAATTCCCACAGACACACCCAAAAATATTTTGGACAGCCTTCCCAGAAGAGTGGAGGCTGTTATAGCTAGAAGGATATAATATCCATGGTTTTAGAACTGAATGTCCAAGAAGCTCATAGAGCTTTGATGGTCAGGTAGTAATCTTGAATGACTGCACAGAACCCTGACCTCAACCTTACTGAACACCTTTGGGATGGTTTGGAACCCTAACTGAGCCAGGTCTTCACATCCAACATTAGTACCTGACCTCACAAACGGTGGGCAACTCCATGCAAACACGGTTTAATCATTTTGATGTGAAGGAAATTGAGTGGCCAACACAGCCCTGACCTCAACCCTACTGAACACCTTTGGGATGAATTGGGACACTGATGGTGAGTCAGGTCTTCCTACTCAACATAACTACCTGACCTCACAAATGTTCTTTTGGCTGAATGGGCACAAATTTCCACAAACATATCACAAAATTTTGGAAAGCCTTACCAGAAGAGTGGAACCTGTTATAGTTGCAGGGCTATAATATCTATGGTTTTGGAATGGGATGTCCAACAAGCTCATAGAGGTGTGATGGTTGGGTGTCCAACAATGATTAGCCATATAGTGTAGTTTGGGGACATAGAGAGGATTTTTGGATTTTCTCAAAGAGGAGGTTTTTATTAACAAGTGATATATGATAAACAGTATTTCTTATTAAATTACATAATATCTACTGTAGAGTGGAACTAAAAAAAAATCACCAACCCATCCTCTGCAATCTGTCCTGGTCATCTACATGTGTCTCTTCTTACCTTCACCGCTGCTCCTCTTTTTTTTTTTTAAATATACCCACCAAGAGCCATCAGCATTCACAAGCAATCCCTAATGTTGTAGACAACTGTACACTATAGACACAATTATCATGCTCCCCTGTCCCCATGTGACAGCTAGTACCAGGACAGGTTCACCCAGGGCCCAGGGCAAGGATGCGGAACTATGCCCCCTTACCCACTGTTAATGCATAACATAGAATGGGTGTACCGCCCTTTACTGTGGCTGCCCATGATTGGTATAGAGTGTGCACTGCACATGTTTAGTCAATCGTTTGATTTCAGTTAGAAGGTAGTTGCTGAAGCACGCAGTGAGGGGGCACCCCCTTCCCACCACAACGCCCTGGGCAGCTGACCCTGTTGCCCACCCCTTGTCCCAGCCCTGGTGATAGCACTGGAGCCTGGCGATTAGCATATCTGGCTCCTACATTGTGAGAAGGCCAATGACATGTGCTCCTCCATACAAGGAACAACGGGAACTTAATTTAAAGTGGTGGCGGAGATTGAAGCGGTGGTAAATATAGGCATAGGCATGGAATGGCAGTTGGGTATTTTTTTTTACCGGTTTGCTTTAAAAAGAAGCTACAAGCTGAAAGAAATTACTAATATAATTTAGGAAATTTATGGAAAAAAAAAAAATTTAGGAAACAATGGAATCCCATAATTCTCCAGGATCTTTTTTGCCAGATCAAATAGGACTCAGGGCTGCAAGTCTACTTTCTTTGAGTTCCAGCTCTGTGCATGTATGCATGTCCTTACGTAGTCCTGAAATATTATAAAACTTGTGTTATCTCCATTGAAATGATACAAAGCAAACAGAAATTTGCGGTAGCACGGTAAGCTCTGTGTACATTTTGGAAGCTGTGATCAGATCTCATAGTGCATACGTTAACCTTGAGAACTTGGAGAATATAAATAGATATAAGTTAAAACAGACATATTAAGTGTAAAATATATCAACATATGGTGTAAAGAAATAATAAGTGATGAAAACAGCAGAAAATCTGTGAAGAATTGGCCACCGAGGTTTGTGGTGTAAACCATGAGACCAGCTGTGCCTAAAAATAGGCCAATGCAAACCGGTGAATGGTGTCGGATGTGGAAGGTGGTGGGATAGACTGGGCATATGGTGGAGGGAAAAAGCAAGGAATAGGCAGACAAAAAGGGGCATCTTGGGCCCTTTATAAGTACAGTATATAGCCAAAAGTATTGGGCCGCCTGCCTTTACACACACATGAACTTTAATGGCGTCCAAGTTTTAGTCCGTGGGGTTCAATGTTGAGTTGGCCCACCCTTTGCAGCTATAACAGCTTCAACTCTTCTGGGAAGGCCGTTCACAAGGTTTAGGAGGGTGTCTATGGGAAGGTTGGACCATTCTTCCAGAAGCACATTTGTGAGGTCAGGCACTGATGTCGGACGAGAAGGCCTGGTTCGCAGTCTGCGCTCTAATTCATCCCAAAGGTGTTCTATGGGGTTGAGGTCAGGACTCTGTGAGGCCAGTAAAGTTGAAAAACAAGTACCATTCCCCTGACAACCACCAAGCCAAGACACACCAATTGGATTGCCAGACAGAGAAGCGTGATAGGTCACTTCAGAGAACACGCCTCCACTGCTCTAGAGTCCAGTGGCGGCATGCTTTACACCACGGCATCCCACGCTTTGTATTGCACTTAGTGATGGAAGGCTTGGATGCAGCTGCTCGGCCATGGAAACCCATTCCATGAAGCTCTCTACGCACTGTTGTTGGGCTCATCTGAAGGCCACACCAAGTTTGGAGGTCTTTAGCTATTGACTCTGCAGACAGTTGGTGACTTCTGCGCACTGTGCGCTTCAGTATGCGCTGACCCCGCCCTGTCATGTTACGTGGCCTACCACTTGGTGGCTGAGTGGCTGTTGTTCCCAGTTGCTTCCACTTTGTTATAATCCCACTAACAGTTGAGCGTGGAATATTTAGTAGCCAGGAAATGTCCCGGATGGACTTATTGCACAGGTGGCCACCTATCACGGGACCACGCTTGGAGTCACTGAGCTCCTGAGAGCGACCCATTCTTTCACCAATGTTTGTAGAAGCAGTCTGCATGCCTAGGGGCTTGATTGTATACACCTGTGTCCATGGAGGGGATTGGAACACCTGAATCACATGATTTGGAGGACTGGCCCGATACTTTTTGGCAATATAGTGTATCTTCTAGCACCATGTCCTGATCCAGCCAGGAAATTCTTCAATAAACAAATGCATCTGAAATGAAAATTTCCACTGTGCACATGTCTACTCTTCAGTAAGACGTATAAGTGGAACGCAAAACAACTTAAGTTAAATAAGATAAGTGCAGTACAGAGGATGTTTTTCCAGTTTTTTGAAGTGTAAGAAGACAATGATCTTCCTAATGCAGGCCATAGATGGGTCGAAACTCGGCTGGTTTTTTGTCCGAAAAAAAAATCAGCCGATTTTCGCACCGTTAATGGGTTAATTGGTCTGGATTTTTTCTGATTTTTTTGATCAGTAAAGTTGGAAAAAAATCTGCCGATTTTGCCGATCGGCCTATTCTCGCAGCAATGATGGGCAAACCGGCCAATCTTTTTACCGATAAAAAATCTGCGCATGAGCTGTGACCTGCAAGAAAAGGAAGAAGTAAAAAAATAAAAAGAAGAAGAGAAAGAAGAAGAAGAAGAGAAAGTAGAAGAAGAAGTAGAAGAAAAAGAAGAAAAAGAAGTAGAAGAGGAAGAAGAAGAAGAAGAAATAGAAGAAGAAGAGAAAGAAGAAGAGAAAGAAGAAGAAGAAGAAGCAGAAGAAGCAGAATAAGAAGAGAAAGAAGAGAAATAAGAAGAAGAAGAGAAAGAAGAAGAGAAATAAGAAGAAGAGAAAGAGGAAGAAGAAGAAAAAGAAGAAGAAGAGAAAGAAGAAGTAGAAGAAGAAGAGAAAGAAGAAGAAGAGAAAGCAGAAGAAGAGAAAGAAGAAGAAGAGAAAGAAGAAGAAGAAGCAGAAGAAGAAGAGGAAGAGAAAGAAGAGAAATAATAATAATAAGAAGAAGAGAAATAAGAAGAAGAAGAAGAGAAATAAGAAGAAGAAGAAGAGAAAGAGGAAGAAGAAGAAGAAGTAGAAGAAGAAGAAGAAGAGAAAGAAGAAGAAGAGAAAGAAGAAGAAGAAGAAGCAGAAGAAGCAGAAGAAGAAGAGAAAGAAGAGAAATAAGAAGAAGAAGAAGAAGAAGAAGAAGAGAAATAAGAAGAAGAGAAAGAGGAAGAAGAAGAAGAGAAAGAGAAAGAAGAAGTAGAAGAAGAAGAGAAAGCAGAAGAAGAGAAAGAAGAAGAAGAGAAAGCAGAAGAAGAAGCAGAAGAAGAAGAGGAAGAGAAAGAAGAGAAATAATAATAATAATAATAAGAGAAATAAGAAGAAGAAGAGAAATAAGAAGAAGAAGAAGAAGAAGAAGAAGAGAAAGAATAAGAGAGAAGAAGAAGAAGAGAAAGAAGAAGAAGAATTCCAGTCCGCTATTATATTTGACATTAAAAAGTCTTGCGGTTGCAACAATGTATCTATTTGTATCTGAAAAACCCCATCTGTGTTCGAAATGGATAAAAATAGATACAATGTTGCAACCGCAATACTTTTTAATGTCAAATATAATAGCGGGGCTCTCTGCAGGGACAGAAGTAATTAAATGCCGGCCATAGACGGGAAGAAAATCGGCCAATTTTTTTTACTGTTGGTGGTAACATCGGCCTATTGAACGACCGATTTTTCGTTTTTTTTGTTAAAAAAACGGCCGGTTTTCTCCCCGTCTATGGCCTGCATTAGCCTAGTCTCTGTGAAAAATGAACACTGACTGAGGGAACATGGAAGAAACAGGCAGGGTCTAGCTAGGACTGAAAAAACTAGCATTAATTGAAGTGAGGGCAGAGGGAGATACCAAATGACAGAAAGTGGTTGTCACCCTAAAACACAACTAGCTGTCGGCATACATCAGAATAACAATAACCAAATACAAGTCAATGCAGTATCAGAAAAATACATGTAGCACTACCCCCTTAGAAGTTGCTGAAATTTGGGTCCCCCTGTAGTCATGCACAGGCAGACAACACACATTTTACATACATACTTGCATCCAGGAGACAGTAACCAGTCCTTGAGCTTGTTTTTTGGATTTTATTAGGGGATTTAAGTTGGATTAGGTAAGATGTGTATGAGAAGGCCAAGGCAACAGTTACAGAGGACAAACTAACTGGAACTGTGTACAAGTCCTTACAGCAAATGTTTCTCATCTGGAGAGCTAGTTAGCATCTCCTGTTGTACCACCCCAGACCCTAGATGACTCCTCTCCTCATCCAGCTGCACTGGGTGATTCCCTGGACAGGGGATCCAGTGCCTGCCACTGCAGTGTGAAACAGTCCTGGGTGGCAGGCTAATCCAGCTTCCCACTAGAGTGCCTCCTTCCCCTTACTGGCCCAGTGGGTGCAGGTGTACTCACTTAGTCCTTCTCCTGTGCTGCTGATGGGTCAGTGGCTGCTACCAGGCCTTCTAGCTAGGCTGCTCCTTCCCCTGCTGCACAGTTGGTCCTCGCTCTGGGTGCAGGTGAAGTCCTAAGCTTTCCTCCCTCCAATGTCCTCCACCTGTAGGTGAGTCTCTCCCCATCTGGGCCCCCTCCCAGGCTCCTGCTCTCCAGCCTCACTTCCTCTCCATCTTCCACCTGAACTCTCCTGCGGCTGAGCCGGCTCTGTCACTTTTAAGGGTTGTCCTGGCCCCTTGCCAAGCCTCCTGTGGGGGATTGGCCAGGATCCCTCAAAAGTGCAGATCAGCCACTCCTCACCTCTGCCCACTGCTTCTAGAACTTTCTCCAAAAGTTCCAGAGCAGGGGGAAGTCTCAGAGAGCTGGTCTACAGAACCTCTCAACCCAGACCTGAATTTGACCTCCCTTTGACTATTGCATAGGCTGCTATTCAGCCTCTGTCTAGCAATTGAATGTTTAGCTCTCCCTAGCTACCTAGGAGGGTGCTACATACATAAAGTTGGGTCATGGGTTTAGACTGACAGAGCAGGCTCTGTCACTTTTAAGGGTTTTCCTGGCCCCTTTGCCAAACCTCCTGTGGTGGATTGGCCGGGATCCCTCAAAAGTGCAGATCAGCCACTCCTCACCTCCGCCCACTGCTTCTAGAACTTTTTCCAAAGTTCCAGAGCAGGGAGGAGTCTCAGAGAGCTGGTCTACAGAACCTCTCAACCCAGACCTGAATTTGACCTCCCTTTGACTATTACATAGGCTGCTACTCAGCCTCTGTCTAGCAATTGAATGTTTAGCTCTCCCTAGCTACCTAGGAGGGTGCTACATACATAAAGTTGGGTCATGGGTTTAGACTGACAACCTATTGGGTTGTACTTTTCCCAGCACTAAAAAAACTCATGGAGCTTTGACTGGTTCCCAGTGTTGCTCTATAATGGATTATACATTTTTCAACGACGATTTGGTGCTTATATTTGTTGATGTCTTTTGGAAAAGTCAGTTTTCAGTTACTTCCTGGCTTCCAAGCCTAGGCAAATTATGTCATACATCCAATGAGTCTTCAGGAAGACACACCCTTTTGTCGACATGCCTGAGCTAAGGGCAGATGGATTCAAGGAAGTAAATCCTACATGAATCATCTGCCCTTACTCAAGAAGGCCATGGCCAGAAGTGCTGGAGGGTATTTTTCAAAGTGATTTCTCAGCATGATATAGCATGGAGACATGGATGGATAGGCGAGTGTTCTCTAAATATTAAAAATGAATGAAATCATGTTTTTGGTGGGTGGTGCTCAGATGCAGTGTAGTTCCAGGCTACACATGCTTTGCATTCCCATACATTAATTATAAACTTTCAATAACTTTCAATAAACAGCCAATTTTCTAGGAACTAAGTAGACAGAGAACTGGTTGATCGGGGCCACCTAGGCATTCACTTTTTCGACACATCAACCCAGGAGGTCTTTTTTGGGTTGCCCACCTTACTGTCATTGTGCCACCTCACACTCTGCAAATTAAAACATTTGCCTGTGGTCAGTGGCACCACCAAGATATGAAATGGCTACCTCAAACATGTGACAGCTAAACACCCTAAAATAGGCTCCTATTCCGAAACCAAGCAGGCAGAGAACTAGTTAATCCAGACCACCTAGGTATTTACTTGTTTGACATGTCAACCCAGGAGACCATTTCTGGGTTGCCCATCTCATTGTCACTGCACCATCTCACACTCTGGAAATTCAAAAATTTGCCTGTGGTCGGTGGCATCACAAAGGTATGAAATGGCTTCCTCAAACATGTAACAGTTAAACACCCTAAAATAGGCTCCTATTCCGAAACTAAGCAGGAAGAGAACTGGTTGATCTGGGCCACCTAGGTATTTACTTTTTTGGGACGTCAACCCAGGAGGTCTCTTTTGGGTTGCCAATCTCACTGTCATTGTGCCACCTCACACTCTGCAAATTCAAAAATTTGCTTGTGGTCAAAGGCACCATGAAAAATTAAATGGCTTCCTCAAACATGTGACAGCTAAACACCCTAAAATAGGCTCCTATTCCGAAACCAAGCAGGCAGAGAACTAGTTGATCCAGACCACCTAGGTATTTACTTGTTTGACACGTCAACCCAGGAGACCTTTTCTGGGTTGCCAATTTCATTGTCACTGCACCATCTCACACTCTGGAAATTCAAAAATTTGCCTGTGGTCGGTGGCATCACGAAGGTATGAAATGGCTTCCTCAAACCTGTAACAGTTAAACACCCTAAAAGAGGCTCCTATTCCAAAACTAAGCAGGAAGAGAACTGGTTGATCTGGGCCACCTAGGTATTTACTTTTTCAGCACGTCAACCTAGGAGGCCTTTTTTGGGTTGCCTATTTCAATGACATTGCGCCATCTCACTTCTGAAAATTTGAAGATGTGTTTGTGGCTGGTGGCATCACCAAGGCATGAAATGGCTTTCTGAAACACACGTTAAAGACCCTAAAAGAGGCTCCTATTCCGAAACTAAGCAGGAACAGAACTGGTTGAACCGGGCAACCTAGGTATTTACTTTTTCAGCACGTCAACCTAGGAGGCCTTTTTTTGGGTTGCCTATTTCAATGACATTGCGCCATCTCACTTCTGAAAATTTGAAGATGTGTTTGTGGCTGGTGGCATCACCAAGGCATGAAATGGCTTTCTGAAACACACATGCTAAAGACCCTAAAAGAGGCTCCTATTCCGAAACTAAGCAGGAACAGAACTGGTTGATCTGGGCCACCTAGGTATTTACTTTTTCAGCATGTCAACCTAGGAGGCCTTTTTTTGGGTTGCCTATTTCAATGACATTGCGCCATCTCACTTCTGCAAATTTGAAGATGTGTTTGTGGCTGGTGGCATCACCAAGGCATAAAATGGCTTTCTGAAACACACGTTAAAGACCCTAAAAGAGGCTCCTATTCCGAAACTAAGCAGGAACAGAACTGGTTGATCTGGGCCACCTAGGTATTTACTTTTTCAGCATGTCAACCTAGGAGGCCTTTTTTTGGGTTGCCTATTTCAATGACATTGCGCCATCTCACTTCTGCAAATTTGAAGATGTGTTTGTGGCTGGTGGCATCACCAAGGCATAAAATGGCTTTCTGAAACACACGTTAAAGACCCTAAAAGAGCCTCCTATTCCAAAACTAAGCAGGAACAGAACTGGTTGAACCTGGCCACCTAGGTATTTACTATTTCGGCACTTCAACCTAGGTGGCCTTTTTTGGGCTGCCCACTTCAATGTCATTGAGCTGCATCGCCCTCTGAAAATTCAAAAATTTGCTTGTGGTCAGTGGCATCATCAAGGCATGAAATGGCTTCCTCATATACTCACGCTAAAGACCATATAATAGGTTCCCAGTCCATAGAGAACACTGCAGGACAACATATTATATGTGCGCCAGAAAATAAATAATAGGACCCGGTGATAAACAGCTTTACAAGAAAGTCAGCTGCAGTTTTCCACCAATTAATCTCTCAGCGATGACAAAATGCTGTTTAGAAGACATTGGAGACCCGATCGTCCCCTCATCACTAGTGCCTTGTCAATGCGGTGTGAGCTGGCTGGTCCCACATCTCATATCAAGCAACCTCCCCTCCCCCCCTGCTCTCTGTTCTCAGGAGCGACCTCCATTCTGAGCTAATTAACTGCTGGCCAGGAGCTGCTCTTGGAGCCAAGCTGGCCGGAGGATGTGCGCAAGCTGGCTAAGATGATGAGCTTTTGCTATGGACGTACAAAGAGGATATTGAATGAGACAGCGCTGACCCGAGGTGCTTGTAGACGGCATTAGTGTGAAACAGATAGAAGCTCTTACATTGGTTACAGTGCAGGCAGATGCAAGGCTGGAGAGTAAGACCTGAGAAGGGGGTTGTGTTCACCTTTAAAACAAAAATAGATATAAAAGACAACAACTAATACATGCTGAATTTGGCTTGGTATCAGCCTCTTGTCATCCTTAAGCAGAGCTCTGAGAAACAGAAGAATGAGCCAATTGGTTGTATTGCAGTGCTCATATGCTAACCAGGGGCATGCTGATAGGAGGAGAGAGCAGAATAACATGGAGATGAGTTCATCTGTCTGCTGCTTCTCCTTTCACTGTCCAATCACAGGCCATGGGAGGGACAAAACTTGTAGCTGATACTGAACTGCAGCAGAGATAAATCAGATCCCCTGCCCTCCCAGACAAGGCAGAGCTATGTAAATCTTAGAGCTGTATTTGGCTGTTTGCCTGGAGTTCAGCCTTAAAGTGAACTAGTAGCAAACCTATGTTTAACGGTTTCCCGAAAATAGCACTTTTGGCTTACCAAACATCTACATTTTGGACTCCCCATTGCTGGACATACTCATTATTAGGGCTGAGGGATGCAGCTTTTACCAAAATAATACCTGGTGATCCTTCCATGATGGTTCTTGTTCAGGTAAATCCTGTTATCAGGTGACAACTGTCTCCTAATTCTGTTACTGTGTTGTCAATCTGACCATTTGGAAACTCAGGCACTGCCCGAGGGCCCAGGGTCAGTAGGGGGCCCCATGAGATGTCCCTGGTACCTTTTTCGTAGGCTTTTTTGAGTTTGGGCAAGGACACAGGGGCCCCATGATCCCCTATTGCCCGGGGGCCCCATGAGTTGTCAGTCCGCCCCTGGTCACATGTGCCCCTAGTGGAGACTACAAGTCCGGTGCAGATTATGAATGCATGGTCCACCCTCATCATCATCATGAAGCCAATGCAGAGCGCTGAAGTGTTACAGACACTGATGAGCATGCATGTAGACAAGAAGTGATGTAAAAAGACTAAAAGAGATCAACAGAACCACGATGCAAAAAAAAAAAAAATCAGTATTTATGGGAAAAAAAGCAAATTGTCTATGGCATTGGTTCTCAAACTTTTGGAAAACCAAAACACTTTCCTGTGTTAAAATGCTGGAAGGCTCTGGATTGAGCTAACTGTCACTGTGGATGGTTGGTGGTTGTGGGTGCAGGGGCAGACTGACAACTCATGGGGCCCCCAGGGCAATAGGGGATCATGGGGCCCCTGTGTCATCGCCCACACCCAAAAAAGCCTATGAAAAAGCCAATGAAAGGTACCAGGGGCATCTCATGGGGCCCCATACTGACCCTGGGCCCTCAGGCAGTGCCCGAGTGCTCGAAGGGTCAGTCCGCCCCTGGTGGGGTGAATTAGGGAACAGAAAACTTGGTGGTTCTCTAGGAGATGGAGGTCTTTGTAGGGAGCTGGGGAGCACTGTGTGAGAGGGGACAGGTTGAGAGGGCGTGTGAGTTGCGGCGATGTCCTTGCGAATTGTGTCAATCTTGTTTTTGAAGTGATTGGCAATCTCAAGGGCAGTGAGTGAGGTGCTGGGTGGAGGTGGGGGTGGCGAGAGTAGAGAGTTGAAGGTGGAGAAGAGTCGGCAAGGATTGGAGGAGAGGGCCTTGATGAGGGTCAGGAAGTAGGCTTGTTTGGCTGCGTGGAGGGAGGAGGTGTAGGTGTGGAAGGCAGATTTGTAGCGAGTGAAGGCTTGTTGGGATTTGGTTTTGCACCATAGTTGCTCCAGGGCACGACTGCGTCGTTTGAGGGTTTTGGTGTGATCAGTCTGCCAGGGCTGGAGCGGTCGGGGTCTGATGTTGCGTGTGGTTAAAGGCGCTAGTGAGTCAAGGGCTGTTGACAGCGCGTTGTTGTAGACAGTCATAGCCAAGTCGGGGCAGGACAGGGGGAGGATGCTGTCATGGAGTTGATCAGCTGCAGAGTGGAGGGGGGCAGGGTTAAGGTTGCGGAGGTTACGGCTGGTGGTAGTGTGACATTTGGAGGGGTAGGCGTTGGAGGACGAGGAGATAGAGAAGGTAATCAGGTTGTGGTCAGAGAGAGGGAAGGGGATGTTGGGAGCACTATAAAGGGCTGGAGGCTCTAGAGTAGGCTGGGCAGAACTGTGGGAGGTTGTGGGGTGGCATTATGTCATCTAGGAGGCACTGTAGAAGATTAAGGTATCTTCAGTTGTCCGGAGGCCGTGGCCTGGCAGTAGACCATGGCCCGGTTGTTGAGAACCACTGTTCTAGGGGCATTGTGTGCTATTTCCTACATAAGTCCCAATATCCATTGCTGTAAAAGATGCTGCAGGACTCTTCCACTCGAACTCCACTTTTGTAGTGTTGTGGGACTTATTCATGAAGTGGAACCCCTGGCCCTGGGGTGAACTTTCTGGAGGAAGCTGGGGGACATTGTGGAACAGTGTTGGAAGATCGGGGGCACTTTGGAGGCTGAGGGTTCTTAGGGGAACTGGGGAAAATATGATCTTTTATGGGAGGTTGATGAGCACTATGGGAGCTGGGAGGGACTGTAGGACTTTAGGGTATCTGTAGCTGGCTGGAGGCTCAGGAGAAGGAAGGCCACAGCCTTGAAGAGGGCCATGACCCAGTGGTCGAGAACCACTTGTTTATGATATACAATACATTAATAAAAAAAAATTAGGGGATTGGATAACCCCTATAAACAACCCTTTTGCATTTATTCAACTGAATACATAAAACGTATATAGTGGGTAGGGGGGATGTGCCTTTCACAGAAAATCAGATAGATTAACACAAGAAGAAGCCAGTGATTACTTCATTTTCGCAGTCAAATTCCGTGTCTCGGTTGAGCCAGCGATCCACAATACAGTGTTTAATTTATGTTACCCGGGAAAGCGTCTAAGTGGAAGTCGTGGGTGAATTACCTCACGAAATGATTTATATCTCGCCTATTTCTGAATAGATGAGGCCGTTGACTTCAGGTCCCACAGATTTATTGATGTTGCTGTTTGACGAGCCGTCGGCATTCTAGCAAAGCGCCAAAACCACCCACAGCCTAAGGTTCCCTGTTTCTGATTGTTGGGCTTTGAATTGTGCTCCTTGGTAACTCCACTTTTAGGTGTCACCACCTCAAAGCCCGATGTACTGTATTATTTTTTGTTCTTTGTTACAACTCAGTGCTTCTGATCTGCAGGCTCTTTGCAGCCACTTTTTTTCTACATTTTGCAGGGTGGGTTGCCTGATGGTGACAATGGCGGACCATGCCTGGTCAACGATTGTCAGCAGCACCACTTATAGTCTCCAGTGGAAGCACATCTGAGAAGATAACAATGCAGAAGAGCAGTTGGGAAACAGGGACAGAGCATTGTCATCTAAATACATTAAGGGATCCGTTTATAAAACATTCTTTGGACGAATGTCACACACATGGCTGAAGGGTCTGCGGTAGGCTGGGTGGAACTGTGGGAGGTTGTTGGGGGGCACTATGGCATCTGAAGGCACTGTGGAAGATAAAGGGATCTTAAGATGATGTTGTCGGGTAGGTGAGAACCACTCTTCTAGGGGCTTTCGTCCAGACAGCGCAAATTTTCCCCAAATTTTCTGTAATAGATTCATTCATATGATTGTCAACTTCATCTAGTGGACAAAATGTGGTATATTTTCTTATTTATAGGCATTTCCGGAAAACTATACTGGACACTACCATCCAGTACTGTGGAGATGCTAAGCTCTGCATTTGGACACTGGATTGGCTGCTTCTGAATTCCAGAGGGCTTCCACAGGCTGTGGCATAGCTGAGCAAATGTAAAAATGAAATGTGAAAGCCTACATACAAGTCCTGAGCTTGCTGATTGGACAGGGAAAAAATCATCACCCCACTGATGAGATCAACACTCTGCTCACTTTTCCCGTCAGAAGGCTACCAGTGCTAGACTGACAGCACTGTGTAATGCAATTCAGCCTGATCAGCTCAGAATTCTCTCATTATTATTATTATTATTATTATTATTATACAGGGTTTATATAGCGCCAACAGTTTTCTCAGCGCTTTACAATATAACGGGAGACAATACAGCAACAGTACAGTTCAATACAAGAGGGATAGGAGGGCCCTGATCCTGGGAGCTTACAATCTAAGAGGGAGGGGCTAGTGGTACAAAAGGTAATCACTGTGGGGGATGGACTGGTAGGAGGAATAGAAGATTCCATTATTAGCTGAAGGCAGGATAGGCTTGTAACGGACCCCAGACACCCACGACTGGGTATCTCCGTCAAGAAGTTGCTTCTCAGGCTCTGGCACACGAGACCAGTGAATCTGGCTATTGTTACCCCAAGATCCAGGCGACACCAGATTTGAAGTAAACCAGAGGTAGACTACTTTATTTGAACACAGATACAAGATATATACACTCAAGGGACAGTCTCCCCTCCCTGCATAATGACACAGGGCGGGGCAATCTACATTTAGTAACAAGAGACACACAAGTATTCAAACTTCACACCAGCAGACAGTCCCATCAGGAGGGAGGGCTGCTGGAGACACCCCCCCACTAAGCTAATACACATAAACACATACATCCCATAATAGTTTGCTTCCAAGCCAGACAAACAATAGAACAATGAGATGCAGCCACATGACATTAAACAAGCAACAACCCCTCACCCCACCTATCTCCTAAACATGTCTACACAGTCTGAGACAAAGCCCATACAATATTAGGACAGATCACCCTGTACCCCTAACAGGCACAGGGTGACTTACACATAAGAGGGATATGGGGAGCTGAGACAGGGGTCTCCCCACCTCTCCAAAGTGAGCTGGGTTCCATGAGCCTCCAACCCAAAGTGACTCCCGTCACAAGGCTTCCCTGAAGAGATAGGTTTTCAGAGATTGGCTAAAAGTGAGCAGAGTAGGCGATAGTCTGATAAATTGGGGTAGAGAGTTCCAGAGGATGGAGGAGGCTCAGGAGAAGTCCTGGAGACGAGCATGGAAGGAGGAGACAAGGGAGGTCGAGAGTAGGAGGTCATGCGAGGAGCGGAGGGGACTGTTTGGGTGATATTTGGAGACAAGATTGGTGATGTCATTTGGGGCAGAGTTAATTTGAAACTGAAGTGTAAAAGTCTACATCCAAGTCCTGAGCATGCTGATTGGACAGTGAAAAATTATCACCCCACTGATGAGGTCAACACTCTGCTCACTTTTCCAGTTAGAAGGTTACCAGTGCTAGACTCAATTGAGCCTGACCAGCTCAGAGTTCTCTCGTTTGAGTTCTGGTGTACAGAAGATTCCAAGAAGCTAATATGAAGACATATTCATGTCTACTCTACTAGGCTTTTGAGGCCTCCAGGCACACATTGGGCGCTCTGCAGGCAATAGGCATTCTGCAGCCACTGGACAAATTTTACAGATCAGCTGTAATAACCTGAAGAAAATGGGATCCTGGTGCAAGGAATCATATGATGAGCTTTCATAGAAGGCTTCCAACTTCTATTCTGGTGAAGGGTTCAAGAAGCTAAAATGAAGACATATTTTGTGTGCAATAACTCTACTAGGCTTGTGAGGCCTTCAGGCACACATTGGGCGCTCTGCAGGCAATTGGCGTTCTGCAGCCACTGGGCGCTTGACAAATTTTACAGATCAGCTGTAATAAAGTGAAGAAAATGGGATCCTGGTGTAAGGAGTCATACGATGAGCTTTCATAGAAGGCTTCCACCTTCTATTCTGGTGAAGGTCTTTTTTTTTTTCTCTCTTTGTTTTATTGAGCAGCGAGAGAAGGAGGAAAGGCTGCGAGACGAGCAGCCGATTTGATTTCCTGTGTTGGCGTAGTAAAAGGTTTTCTGAGGTGCGTACGGCGCAGGGTGAGAAATCACATTATTGTATTAAGTAGGAGATGCTCCATTCTGTTGACAGAACATCATTGGAGGCAGATGAAAGGTGTAAGGGTTCTATTACACTTCTGAAGGGTGCTAAATCACATCGAGAGGATGCGGTAAAGGTGCCCTTATTTCCTTTTTATTTCCTCCCCACTTTCTCTCCCACATCTCACCCCACATCTCTATTAACACTTCCTAACTCTTTTCGATGCGAGGCCAAAAACCAGAATTTTTCTCTCCATTGCTTGTTTTGTTAAAGTCAAAGGGAGGCGATAATAGTTTTCCGTTAATTTAATGAATGTATTTTTAAAATTTGTATACGTTAGTAAAGCAAAACTTTCCTTTAAATCTGGAGCTGCCCAATGAAGTTCTTTCTCTTAACCACTAGATGTCCTCAGTCTTCCAAGTGGAATGATAGCTAGAGTCAACCCGCTCCCAGGGTGTCATGGACACGCCCCCTGACGCAGTGTCATCACACCACTTAGGGAGGTGTGTTCATGTTTCCCGGGCTCAGAATATTATGAATGGAGCACACCCCTCAGTCCAGGAGGAAGGACTGCCCACCACTGCTGCTAGATGAGAAGAGGAAGGACCCATAACATCACCTGACTGACATTAAGGCCTTGGAAAAAAGGTATGTACGGTATATATATATATATAGTGGGGATCGAAAGTTTGGGCACCCCAGCTAAACATTTGTATTAATGTGCATAAAGAAGCCAAGGAAAGATGGAAAAATCTCCAAAAGGCAGCAAATTACAGATTAGACATTCTTATAATATGTCAACAAAAGTTAGATTTTATTTCCATCATTTACACTTTCAAAATAACAGAAAACAAAAAAATGGCGTCTGCAAAAGTTTGGGCACCCTGCAGAATTTATAGCATGCACTGCCCCCTTTGCCAAGCTGAGACCTGCCAGTGTCATGGATTGTTCTCAATCATCGTCTGGGAAGACCAGGTGATGTCAATCTCAAAGGTTTTAAATGCCCAGACTCATCTGACCTTGCCCCAACAATCAGCACCATGGGTTCTTCTAAGCAGTTGTCTAGAAAACTGAAACTGAAAATAGTTGATGCTCACAAAGCTGGAGAAGGCTATAAGAAGATAGCAAAGCGTTTTCAGATGTCAATATCCTCTGTTCGGAATGTAATTAAGAAATAGCAGTCATCAGGAACAGTGGAAGTTAAAGCAAGATCTGGAAGACCAAGAAAAATATCAGACAGAACAGCTCGCAGGATTGTGAGAAAAACAATTCAAAACCCACGTTTGACTGCACGATCCCTCCAGAAAGATCTGGCAGACACTGGAGTTGTGGTACACTATTCCATTATAAAGAGATACTTGTACAAATATGGTCTTCATGGAAGAGTCATCAGAAGAAAACCTCTTCTACGTCCTCACCACAAAAATCATCGTTTGAACTTTGCAAATGAACATATAGACAAGCCTGATGCATTTTGGAAACAAGTTCTGTGGACCGATGAGGTTAAAATTGAACTTTTTGGCCGGAATGAGCAAAGGTACGTTTGGAGAAGAAGGGGCACAGAATTGAATGAAAAGAACCTCTGTCCAACTGTTAAGCATGGGGTTGGATCAATCATGCTTTGGGGTTGTGTTGCAGCCAGTGGCACAGGGAACATCTCACGAGTAGAAGGAAAAATGGATTCAATAAAATTTCAGCAAATTTTGGATGGTAACTTGATGCCATCTGTGAAAAAGCTGAAGTTAAAGAGAGGATGGCTTCTACAAATGGATAATGATCCTAAACACACCTTGAAATCCACGGGGGATTACATCAAGAGGCGTAAACTGAAGGTTTTGCCATGGCCTTCACAATCTCCTGACCTCAACATAATTGAAAATCTATGGACAGACATTAAAAGAGCCGTGCGTGACAGACAGCCCAGAAATCTCAAAGAACTGGAAGACTTTTGTAAGGAAGAATGGGCAAAGATACCTCAAACAAGAATTGAAAGACTCTTGGCTGGCTACAAAAAGTGTTTACAAGCTGTGATACTTGCCAAAGGGGGCAGTACAAGATATTAACTCTGCAGGGTGCCCAAACTTTTGCAGACGCCATTTTTTTTGTTTTCTGTTATTTTGAAAGTGTAAATGATGGAAATAAAATCTAACTTTTGTTGACATATTATAAGAATGTCTAATCTGTAATTTGCTGCCTTTTGGAGATTTTTCCATCTTTCCTTGGCTTCTTTATGCACATTAATACAAATTTGTAGCTGGGGTGCCCAAACTTTCCATCCCCACTGTATATATAAAAGCTATCTCCTCTTCAGTCCATCATGAATGCTGATGTCAGACTCATCCACCTTTCTAACCATTCCCTATCTGCCACCCCTCTCTGCCAATCAATCCACTGGCCTCCACTCAGTGTCCTCCACCCATCTCTGCCAATCTCTCCACTGGCCTCCATTCAGTGTCCTCCACCCCTCTCTGCCAATCCCTCCACTGGCCTCCATTCAGTGTCCTCCACCCCTCTCTGCCAATCCCTCCACTGGCCTCCATTCAGTGTCCTCCACCCCTCTCTGCCAATCTCTCCACTGGCCTCCATTCAGTGTCCTCCACCCCTCTCTGCCAATCCCTCCACTGGCCTCCACTCAGTGTCCTCCACCCCTCTCTGCCAATCCCTCCACTGGCCTCCACTCAGTGTCTTCCACCCCTCTCTGCCAATCCCGTTGCCCAACGGATACAATTCAAAACAGTAACAATAACATATAAAGCCATTTATAACTCCGCCCCAAATTACATCGGCAATCTTGTCTCCAAATATCACCCAAACCGTACTTTCTGCTCCTCGCACAACCTCCTGCTCTCTAGCTCCCTCGTCTCCTCCTCCAGCTGTTGAAGTACTACAAGTCCCATCATGCCTCTGCCTCTGGACGTCTTGTCTGTGGCTGTCAGAGTCTTGCAAGGCTTCATGGGACTTGCAGTTCCTCAACACCTGGAGGGGCCATAGTTTGGACACCCCTTTTTTAGGGGATGGGGGTGTAAAACATTTATATGGGGTTCTGCTTTTTTTTTTGCATTGTTTTATAACATATACAAAAAGCCCACACATTAAGTATATGACAAATGATTCCCAGAGCACTCAGATTTAGCTAAAGTGACAGAATAACAGGAGATAGTTCCTTTAAGGCACGCCGTTTCTGATTGAAATAAGCTCTATGGAAATAGGGGAAAAAGTCAGTACTCATTTGCGCGTATAAATTTCATCTTGAGCCTTTGAACTCTGTAAACAGCAGGGTATTTGCAGCAAAGGAGATAGCAGGAAACATGTGAAATGGAGCCTAAATCACTTCCTGCTGGAACTAATGTTATGTGGTATTTAATCCTTCCAGTACTACATATTTAAAAACATTTTTAAAAATGTTGCGTAACAATAATTTTGAATCTTTACACTGTACAAACGTACAAACCACTACACTTAATACTCAGATATTCATGGTATAGTCAGGCCTACGACACATGCTCTGGTGTGAAGAACCCATCGATCCATTACAGGCATGGCCCAGAATGTAGGAGAAATGTAAAGGGAGCAGGCTGGTTGTTTAAGCAATACATGACCCATGGGCCATGCTGGAGACTGGGATTTCGTAACCAGAAGCAGCCCTTGTTGGACAGAGGATATTTAGAGGGTCACTATCGCGTATATCATTCATGGATATACAGTACAAAGCATGCAAGGATTGAGTGGATGCCTTACAACATGACTTGGTGAGCACATTCTGATTTGTACCCTACGTAAGCTTTGACTTGAGATTAGAGCTTGCAAAGCTTCCAGCAATCGACTGGCGCAGTGGTGGTGGTAAGGAAAGAGGCGGAGGGGCGGCAAAGTAAAAGATTTGGAAGGTCACTTTGAGTTGAGCTAAGAAGGAGAACCAACCTTGGCACATACTGTAGTAATCCTTCTCTGAATTTATGAAGAACTCTTTGAATCTAGGAGTCTTAGAGAAGGCTTGGAGCCATGAGCAAAGGAAACGTAGTGTAAGCATCACAGCATGTATCTGAGTTGCCGGTGGTGTGTGTAGTTGGACAGTTCCTCAGTTGTAGGCTGTAGAGGCAGGGCATCCAAGCGTTCTGTGTAACTATCTAAATCGCTTTAGACATAATCATAGTATGGAACAGCACCCTTGGGGAGCATAATGCCTTCATAAACAAGCAACATTTTCCTGGGACAAGTTGGATAAGAGGACACATGGTCCCTCTGTCCTATGTGTAAGATGGTGGTGTCAGGGAGCGAGGAGCTAGACTGTCAGGAATGGACTCAGCACTGGTGGTGGGACTCACCTGCTGTGTGGGCTGCAGTACCAGGGCTGACCAGCGGGTGCTCTCAGCAGCCAGAAGCTCACTCCTGCAATCAGCCAACACCTGGGGGCTGATTGCAGGAGGTGTATATAAGGAATGGCCAGACCTGCAGTCAGTGCCTTGGTGTATTGTTTCCCATGAGCCCCTGTACCTGGTATCCTGTGTTCCTGCCTATCTGCCTAGTTGCTGACCCTGCTTTGATCCTGACCTCTGCTGACCGTCTCCTGTTGAACCACTGGCTTGCCTGACCATCCTTCTGCCTAATCCTCTGTACCGCGCTGCCTGTGAGTTACTGAACCCGGCTTGTGACCCTGACTATTCTCTGCCTGCTCCTCCGGTACCTCTGTCAGGAATGGACTTGCCAGTAATGGTGGGACTCATCTGCCTTGTGGGCTGCAGTACCAGGGCTGGCCAGCGGGTGCTCTCAGCAATCAGAGACTGCAGTCAGTCAAAACACCTGAGGCTGATCACAGGTGTATTTAGGGATGGCCAGACCTGCAGTCTGTGCCTTGGTGTGTGTTTTTCTCTGGGCCCCTGTATCTTGTTACCTGCATTCCTGTTCCTGTTCCTGTCTGACTGATTCGTTGCTGACCCTGCCTGATCCGGACCTCTGCTGACTTCTCCTGTTTGATCCCTGGCTTGTGACCCCGACCATTCTCTGCCTGACCCCCTGTACCTACCTGCCCGTTAGTTGCTGTACCCGGCTCGTGACCTGACTACTCTCTGCCTGCTCCTCCTGTTCCTACCTGCCCGATTGTTATTAACCCGGCCTGCCTGACGACGCTTGCATTGTATGTATTGTTATCTGTGGGTGGTTTGGTTTGGTTCTTTTGCACTGTGTTATGTTTTAGTATTGCACTGCGTTTATGTATTGTTAGTATTAATAAATTATATTGTTTATAACATATCTGAAGCCTGCGTTTCCCTGCATCAGTTCACATACCTCTGGTCATACCCTGGAGCCCTGACAACCTCACTGCCCGCATGTTGCTGACCTGGCCTGCCTGACTACGCCTGATGCTACCCAGACGATCCATCCATCCCGCACGGATCCAGTCACTACTGTCCAAACCTGCCAGCCCCTTCACATCAGGCTTTCCCCCGGTACATACCCTCGGCGGTCCCTTCTACCACAGTTGGGTGCACTCAGGGGCCGCGACCTGGTCTCAGTCCTGTGCCAAGTCCATCCCTACCATCAGGGGCTCTGGTGAAAAGGCAGACTGGGGCTTAGAATCCTGTTCTGTGGGTCACTAGAGATCCCGCCGGGCGGTGCCTGACTGTGCCTTACGGCCCGCCTGACCATTCCACCTCTCCAGCCCTGACTATGCCTGTGTTCCTGAAGCCTGCTACTTCCCTGTGTCAGTCCACACATTTCTGGTCCCACCCGGATCCCTGACACAGACACACAAGGAGGTGCAATTAAAGGTAGGTTTATTGTACAAAAACAAGACAGAGTCTATCCAAGTCCAACAGCAACAACGGATGACTTGGTAGGACAGAAGCCAGGAAGGATGGTCGCCAGAGCCAGGGTCAGAAGCCAGGAAGGATGGTCGCCAGAGCCAGGGTCAGAAGCCAGGAAGGATGGTCGCCAGAGCCGGGGTCAGAAGCCAGGAAGGATGGTCACCAGAGCCAGGGTCAGAAGCCAGGAAGGATGGTCGCAAGAGCCAGGGTCAGAAGCCAGGAAGGATGATCGCCAGAACCGGGGTCAGAAGCCAGGAAGGATGTTCGCCAGAGCCAGGGTCAGAAACCAGGAAGGATGATTGCCAGAGCCGGGGTCAGAAGCCAGGAAGGATGATCGCCAGAGCCGGGGTCAGAAGCCAGGAAGGATGATCGCCAGAGCCGGGGTCAGAAGCCAGGAAGGATGGTCGCCAGAGTCGGGGTCAGAAACCAGGAAGGAGTCTTGCCAAATCCGAGTCGGTATCCAGGAGAGCAATGAGAACTAAACAGGAGCTAGCTGCTGTGCAACAGACAGGACACGAATGCAATGGACAGCTACAAACAGAAAACTTATATGTGATAAGCCGCCACCTCCTGGGGGAGGAGCCGCAGAGGCTGAAAGCATAAAGGATCCCACAATGCTTTGCAGACACCTAAGATGGATGCCAGCACATGGAGCAGCACAAGCCCTGAGGAAAGGTAGGACCTTGACAGGTGGTCCAAACGTAAAGGTGGCAGCTGCCTATAGTACAGGGTAAGGTTTTATGGGTTAGAACCTGGGAATGGTCCTTACAGAGAACTGCCAGTGGATTGGGCCAAAAGATGAGTCATTAAACCCCCAATGGAAAAAAGTTTACTATGTCTGCATTGGAATTCAGATCTCAACTGTCCAGAGTGCCCCTAATGCCCTACGTGCGAGGGACTAATTTTGAAACTAGATAGGCACCTTATAGGCTCGGAAAGCTTGATTTCATTTTGTTTAATTCCAGAGAAGGAGTTATCCCACAGTCAGAAAGAGGGACAAATTGCTCCTAGCAGTGGATATTAGACTAGAATTACCCCTCCATCAAGAAGAAGGTTTGCCTAAATTCTAGAATTGGGCTCTGGAAGCATCTAATACATGTTTGTCAAGGTTTCAGAGACACATCTCTGTGAATATGCTAGTTAAGTCATTCTATAACCAAAAAGACATTCTACACAAGATCAAGTCAAGGAGAGCAGTGGATTCGGAGTTGGAGTGGGTTCACCTGGGAGTGTTTCCTGAGTATTATGATCTCTATGATCATCACTAAGGGTGATCTCTGGCATGGAAAAATTAAAAAGACTGAACTGTGATCTTTTGGACTTTTACATAATATTCCTCCTACTTACTGCTCTGTCTATGGAAGTGAAGGTTATTCTTCCCAATGATATACAGATAGAAGGAAAAAACTTACATTACCCAGCCTTTACCAACCTTTCTACCCCAAAGGAACCCATAAAATAATCTCCAAGTCTCCGGGAACCATGACTAAAACCAATTCATTGGGGGTCAGTGGAAAATGCCACTTACATTGATGGCCAGTTGAAAGAATACCATAGTTACAGTGGTTGTCAGCATGCCACCCTTACAGACAGCTAAAAAGATCCTTGGTGGTTCTGCCAAGTAGCATAGATCTGGAAACTATGTAGGAACCATCAAATGGAAGATCAATCAGCTACAGCTCAAGAAACCCCTAGCAACTTTTGGGGTAGGTGCAGTGTGGTGCCGAAGTGCAGAAAGCAATGTATTGAAGAACTTGCAGGACAGGCGACAGCCCAGCAGGGTGGAATGCCAGTACAGGAACTCATAGTCAATGCAGAAGAACGTCAGTGGTAGTAAGCCTGAGCTGAGGAGAGCGCTTGCCAAGGGAGATGGAGTGTAGCGTGGCCAGTCCAAACCAAGAGGGAGATTGAGGAGGTCTAGATGTAGGCCCTACTCTTTTCATACTCAGCCCAGCAGGGTGGAATGCCGGTACAGGAACTCACAGTCAATGCAGCAGAGCGTCAGTGGTAGTAAGCCTGAGCTGAGGAGAGCGCTTGCCAAGGGAGATGGAGTGTAGCGTGGCCAGTCAAAACCAAGAGGGAGATTGAGGAGGTCTAGGTGTAGGCCCTACTCTTTACGTACTCAGCCCAGCAGGGTGGAATGCCAGTACAGGAACTCACAGTCAATGCAGCAGAGTGTCAGTGGTAGTAAGTCTGAGCTGAGGAGAGCGCTTGCCAAGGGAGATGGAGTGTAGCATGGCCAGTCCAAACCAAGAGGGAGATTGAGGAGGTCTAGGTGTAGGCCCTACTCTTTCCGTACTCAGCCCAGCAGGGTGGAATGCTGGTACAGGAACTCACAGTCAATGCAGCAGAGCGTCAGTGGTAGTAAGCCTGAGCTGAGGAGAGCGCTTGCCAAGGGAGATGGAGTGTAGCGTGGCCAGTCCAAACCAAGAGGGAGATTGAGGAGGTCTAGGTGTAGGCCCTACTCTTTCCCTACTCATCTGGATCTTTTCCCTACTGCTAGTGCTGATCCTGACAGGCGTGTAAGCTCTCCCTACACTAGCCACTTTGCAAAGACTTAAAAAGACTCTACGTTACCCAAGATGGCTGGCAGGGTCACCTGAATGCAGTGTAGCTGCTCCAGTGGACCAAGGGAACCATAGAGAAACAGAAAAGTTTCTCTTGACTTCCCCTCCAGCTGCAGCTGCTCCGGTCGAGCGCCATGTACAATGGAGAAAGCAAACTTCTTGAGGAACCTTGGGAACCCACGTTGAGATTGTCTGCCTTAACCATTCCCTACTCTCTCCTAACCAAAAAAAATATGTTTTGGTTTTAGATGTCCTCTAAGTCAGATACATTACAAGCATGTTCTGCAAAGCCACAAGCCTTATGGAAATGGATCACCCCAGTGTCTAAGAGATGCAAGAAGACAGATAGTTTTACGCTTCACCATCTTCAAAAAACTGAAGACCCTTTAACCATCCATTTTACACAGCTTAACCTTGCCGGCTGAGGCATCCAAACACAATCCTTACACAACGGGGCCTGCGTCAGACTGTGACACATCAAGATGATAAGGTTCATTCGTGGTGACTCAGGGACATGAAATATGTGTTGTTCCGGAGCACTAAGAGGCCCGCAGGCAGGTTGCATGATCAAAATGGTAATTTTCTGCATTACTCAGAGATCAAGCAGTTCTACAGGATAACGGGTCTGTGCAAACATAAGTCACCCGGGTTTGTTTGTGTCTTATAGATGAACACCGCCACTCATGGCAAGACGGCAAAATGTCAGGAGGTAAGAACTCTGTATAATTCGGCAGTAACATGACACACCAGCAAAAACAACTTAGAAAATACTTTGAAAAAACTCCAAAAATGACATTTGCTGCAAAGTGGCCCTTTAAGTAGATAAAAACCTTCACTGACTGGCATTTTGGTTCCTACAACACTATGTATCATAAACAATTTATTGTAAAAAATACTTGTTACATCTCAGTGCTGCTGATCTCTTCCAATTTGCAGCCACTCCCTGTCTACGGGCACTCCAGAGATGGCTGCATGGCGTTCCTCAGGGTGGGTGACAACCACATTCTAACATGTCAACGGCCACTTGCAGTTTCCATCAACTCAGCCAGATGGCCCCATCTCTGCTAGGAGAAAAATAAGGGGGTGTCCCTCCAGTGCTTCATTCAGCTGTCTATGTAATCTGATCTTTTCTGCTGTTTAGGTCTCCCCTGCACTTGTGTGGGCTTCTACAGGCTACTCTGGGTTCCTCTCACACTTCAGATATTTGCTGGTAGGATGGATGGCTGTTGTCTAAATTGCGTAAAACTCATAATAGAGAACATTGATTTAGGAATGCTGCTCCTTGAAATCCACACCTTCTTGTGGAGAAACTGGAAAAGACCAGACTCTTCTTAGGCTTCGAAGAGCCCACACCAACCACATGTGATGCAGAGGCTCCTCCCTAGTAATAGAGAACCTTGATTTGGGAATGCTGCTCCTTGAAACCCACACCTTCTTGTGAAGAAACTGGAAAAGACCAGACTCATCTTAGGCTTTGCAGAACCCACACCAACCACATGTGATGCAGAGGCTCCTCCCAAATAATAGAGAACATTGATTTGGAGATGCTGCTCCTTGAAACCCACACCTTCTTGTGGAGAAACTCTGAAAGACCAGACTCTTCTTAGGCTTCGCAGAGCCCACACCAACCACATGTGATGCAGAGGCTCCTCCCAAATAATAGAGAACCTTGATTTGGAAATGCTGCTCCTTGAAACCCACATCTTCTTGTGGAGAAACTGGAAAAGACCAGACTCTTCTTAGGCTTTGCAGAACCCACACCAACCACATGTGATGCAGAGGCTCCTCCCAAATAATAGAGAACATTGATTTGGAGATGCTGCTCCTTGAAACCCACACCTTCTTGTGGAGAAACTGGAAAAGACCAGACTCTTCTAAGGCTTCATAGGCCCTCCCTGATAATAGAGATTGTTGATTTGAAAATGCTGCTCCTTGAAACCCACACCTTCTTGTGGAGAAACTCTGAAAGACCAGACTCTTCTTAGGCTTCGCAGAGCCCACACCAACCACATGTGATGCAGAGGCTCCTCCCAAATAATAGAGAACCTTGATTTGGAAATGCTGCTCCTTGAAACCCACATCTTCTTGTGGAGAAACTGGAAAAGACCAGACTCTTCTTAGGCTTCGCAGAGCCCACACCAACCACATGTGATGCAGAGGCTCCTCCCTAATAATAGAGAACATTGATTTGGAGATGCTGCTCCTTGAAACCCACACCTTCTTGTGGAGAAACTCTAAAAGACCAGACTCTTATTAGGCTTTGCAGAGCCCACACCAACCACATGTGATGCAGAGGCTCCTCCCTAATAATAGAGAACATTGATTTGGAGATGCTGCTCCTTGAAACCCACACCTTCTTGTGGAGAAACTCTAAAAGACCAGACTCTTATTAGGCTTTGCAGAGCCCACACCAACCACATGTGATGCAGAGGCTCCTCCCTAATAATAGAGAACCTTGATTTGGGAATGCTGCTCCTTGAAACCCCTCACCTTCTTGTGGAGAAACTGGAAAAGAACAGACTCATCTTAGGCTTTGCAGAGCCCACACCAACCACGTGTGATGCAGAGGCTCCTCCCAAATAATAGAGAACATTGATTTGGAAATTCTGCTCCTTGAAACCCACACCTTCATGTGGAGAAACTGGAAAAGACCAGACTCTTCTTAGGCTTCGCAGAGCCCACACCAACCAGATGCTCCTCTCTAGTAACAGAGAACCTTGATTTGGGACTGCTTCTTCTTGAATCCCATACTTCCTTGCGGAGGTTCTGGGAAAGGCAAAACTCTTTCTAGGCTCCACCTCCGCAGAGCCCACCTCGACCACACGTGATGCAGAGGCTCCTCTCACACCTGTAACAAGTGTCTCTACCTTTGTAGGAAAACATCTTTCGGCAAAACAGGATAACCCCAACACAAACTGGCTGAGCCGGTGATGGAACTGATTTGAGATGCCACGTATTGGCTGCTCGGTGTCTCCACCACCTAATATTCGGAGAGATGATTATTATTATTTGAGATGATTCCATAAGCTGACTTCATTGGTCTCCTACCCCTACCGATCACGATGACTAATAGCTGTAATTACAAATGCATCACCTCTCGTAGCCTGTGGGGAGCCATGCAATATTAAAATCTCTACCTCAACATGTGTGGTGCCTCGGAGGGGGAGATTTTAAATGTTAGCCTCCTCATTTATAGATATACAATTGTTTTTTACATGCATGGTTGTTGTACACATTTGTTTCTCGGGGCTTGAAAAAGTAGCCGCCCGATGAAATCTGCAACGTCTACCGTTTACCAAAGACGTCAGCTAAATAAAAAAAAAAAAAATGAGATTAATGTTAAAATAAAACCTCTGAATAATCAAAATGAAAATGCTGAAGTGAGATAGGAGAGATAGAAGGGTCCTTCTTTCCAAAGTGGACCTGTCATTGGATATATTTTTTACTTCCCCCGACAACCTACTTCTGCAGAGACGGCGCCATCTTTGTTCAGGCATCATCCAGGGCCACCATCTACTTCTTGGGCTGAGATGTTACCAATCATATAAATCCTGGTGCCTGTGTTCACAAATGTCTGCCACAGATCAGCCCCCTGCTGCAGCCTCTAGATAGGAGGCCATTTTGCTCTTTTGCTCAAGCCATTCTTGAGCTCCAGCCACCAACTTTGCCTAGGCTGATGATGTCATTGCCATCAGTTTGTTGCAGGTAGGGGGAGTCCTTTCCTCAGTCTCCATGTCTTCCATAGTGACCATTAGAACAAGCTTGGTTTGAATCCAAACCTATACCTACAAATGTCTGCCACAGATCAGCCCCCTGCTGCAGCCTCTAGATAGGAGGCCATTTTGCTCAAACCATTCTTGAGCTCCAGCCACCAACTTTGCCTAGGCTGATGATGTCCATGTCATCAGTTTGTTGCAGGTAGGGGGAGTCCTTTCCTTAGTCTCCATGTCTTCCATAGTGACCATTAGAACAAGCTTGGTTTGAATACAAACCTATGTACATCCAAACCTGGAGGGTAGCTGTCACTGCTGGGCCAATCGGCTGCAGATGGGGATCACCAAAGTGGCTATATTATGTCAATGATGTCACAAGCATCCCCACCTGCAGCTGATTGGCCCTGCACTGACAGCTAGCTTTTACCAAAGGGGTGGGGATTATTGGGACATCATTGGCCCAATATGGCCACACGGGGAATCCCCCCCCACCAGCAGCCGTATGGCCCAGTGTTGGCAACTACCTTCCAGGTTTGGACCGCACCATTCAAGCACTCGGGAATTGCCTGAGGGCCCGGGGTCAGCAGGGGGCCCCATGAAATGCCCCATGTACCTTTTATAGGCTTTTTTGGGTGTGCTTTATTATTTATTTATTTCAGGTACTTATATAGCGCCGTCAATTTACTCAGAGCTTTATATATATATTGTACATTCACATCAGTCCCCGCCCCCGAGGAGCGTACAATCTAAGGTCCCTGACCCTCAAGGGGCGTACAATCTAAGGTCCCTAACCCTCAAGGGGCGTACAATCTAAGGTCCCTAACCCTCAAGGGGCGTACAATCTAAGGTCCCTGACCCTCAAGGGGCGTACAATCTAAGGTCCCTAACCCTCAAGGGGCGTACAGTCTAAGGTCCCTAACTCACATTCATACATACACATACTAGGGACAATTTAGACAGGAGCCAATTAACCTACCAGCATGTCTTTGGAGTGTGGGAGGAAACCGGAGTACCCGGAGGAAACCCACACAGTCACAGGGAGAACATGCAAACTCCAGGCAGGTGGTGCCGTGGCTGGGAATCGAACCAACAACCCGAGTACTGCCAGGCGGAAGTGCTAACCATTTAGCCACTGTGCTGCCCACCACTTTGAGTGTGGGCAAGGACACGGGGGCCCCATGATCCCCTATTGCCCAGGGGGCCCCATGAGTTGTAAGTCCGCCCTTGGACCGAACCCAAGCAGGGGCGGCCCGGGGGCCCCACAACATGCTATCCCTTCTGTTCAGTATATGATAGCCGAACTCATTTAAATCATGCTTCATGGGGGGGGGTGGGATTTGTGACCGTGGCTCACTGCCAGCTCCTCAGTTTGTGCCCAGCGCGCAACCCGTGTCACATGTGCCGTGGAGGGCTTCAAAGGACATGCCATCACTGCCAAGGCGGGCCGTAAATCCCCCCCCCCCCCCGCGACGCGCTCACCTCGGTCCTCATTCATAAGTCATTGGGGCGAGGAGTAATTTACCCAAGAGAGCGTTTAGCCGAGAACGCAAGCTCGTAATTTACTGCTCTCCTTAAAGATGGCACCAAATTACTTATTTATGGCGGATTTCTAACAGATCGGCGTTTAATAATTTATCTCGGCGGCGAGCATCCAGCCAGGGTCACCAGTAAATAATTCACTGATTATAAACCCGCGCGAGGGCTTTGTTTTTCAGCAAATTACCGCCTTGCCGCCGCGGACGTTTTAACATCTATCTTCCTCAGGTACTCCGCGTGTGACGCTGGAAACAAACCGCGTGGATTTGTCCTGTAAAAATGTTTATTTCGGCAATCGGCGAGCTTTCGGGAATACATGCGGCGGCGTCAGATTGTCACTTCTACCGAGGTGATTGCATTGGATTATTTTGTTGTGATTTTGCCAGGAGTCGCGGGCTGTTGCCTTCTTCTGTTGGCGAGAAAGGCCTGCGGTCAAGGGGGTTACTGTCTGCCCAGTTTTACGAATGAACGTGCCTGCCCATCAGGGGTCTTTAAATCATGGTGGCGCATACGTCACCCGAAGGGTGTCTAAAGGGGTGGGCAGGGGCGGACTGACAACTCATGGGGCCCACGGGAGATTGAGATCATGGGGCCCCTGTGTCCTTGCCCAAACTCAAAAAAAGCCTATAAAAAAGGTACCAGGGGCATCTCATGGGGCCCCCTACTGACCTCGGGCCCTCGGGCAGTGCCCGAGTTTCCAAATGGTCAGTCCGCCCCTGGTCCTTGCCCACACTCAAAGCAGACCCAAAAAAGCCTATAAAAGGTACCAGGGGCATTTCATGGGGCCCCTTAATGACCCCAGGCCCTCGGGCAGTGCCAGAGTTTCCAAATGGTCAGTCTGCCCCTGGGGGGTGGGTCAGCCCAGCTGTTCGATGATCTAGTTATTGAAAGTCGAAGTGTGTGGCTGTCTTTTACAGGTGATTGATTGGGGGAAAAAAATTGGACAACCTGCGAATATGGTATTTGTCTGACACAGATCAGCCCCATGCTGCAGATTCTTGACAAGAAGAAGCCGTATTTGTGCAAGTGGGCACAGCAGGCGTTACAGACCCAGGAACTCAGCACAGGGACGGTGGAAACCCCTCATAATGGGCACAGCAGGAGTACAGACCCGAGAACTCAGCACAGGGACAGTGGAAACCCCTCATAATGGGCACAGCAGGTGTACAGACCCGAGAACTCAGCACAGGGATGGAGAGTACCCCTCATAATGGGCACAGCGGGAGTACAGACCCAGGAACTCAGCACAGGGATGGTGGGAACCCCTCATAATGGGCACAGCGGGAGTACAGACCCGGGAACTCAGCACAGGGATGGTGGGAACCCCTCATAATGGGCACAGCGGGAGTACAGACCTGGGAACCCAGCACAGGGATAGTGGGAACCCCTCATAATGGGCACAGCAGGTGTACAGACCTGAGAAATCAGCACAGGGACGGTGAGAACTCATCATAAAGGGCACAGCAGGTATACAAATCTAGGAACTCAGCACAGAGATGGTGGGAACCCCTCATAATGGGCACAGAAGTGTGTACAGACCCGGGAACTCAATATAGGAATGAACGGAACCCCTCAAAGTGGGCACAGCAGGTGTACAGCCCAATGAACTTAGCACAGGGATGGTGAGAACCCCTCATAATGGGCACAGCGGGTGTAGAGACCCAGGAACACAGCATAGGGATGGTGGGAACCCCTCATAATGGGCAAAGCAGGTGTACAGATCCAAGAACACAGCATAGGGATGGTGGGAACCCCTCATAATGGACACGGCAGGTGTACAGCCCAATGAACTTAGCACAGGGATGGTGAGAACCCCTCAATTAGCACAGAAGTGTGTACAGACCCAGGAACTCAGTACAGGAATGGTGGGAACTCCTCATAATGAGCACAGCAGGTGTAAAGACCTGGGAACTCAACACAGGGATGGTGGGAACTCCTCATAATGGGCACAGAGGGTGTACAGACTCGGAACTCACCACAGGGATGGTGGGAACTCCTCATAATGGGCATAGCAGGTGTACAGACCCAGGAGCTCAGCACAGGGATGGTGGGAACTCCTCATAATGGGCACAGCAGGTGTACAGACCCAGGAGCTTGGTGCATGGACAGTTGGAACCTCTCACAATGGGCACAGCAGGTGTACCAACCTAGAAGCTCAGCACAGAGACATCATTAGTGGAGTCCCCAAGAGATAGGTGAGACTATCAGGGAGTTTATGGTGGCACAAACAAAGCAGGTTGATCTTCCCATCCAACCCTGCTTATATACAGAAGGAGAGCGCTCCACTAAGGATTAAGTGCTTCTCCACCCACGAAGAACATGGACACTCTTGCAGATGGACCTTCACCTTACATATTCTCCTTACATGTCTCTCCAGTATTCTTAGCCTCACTGGTGATCCATATATTATGGGGGATCGACATTGGCCACTTTGCTTGCCTCTTCTTAGGTCCTTTTCAACAGGCAGTGACCCAAATAAAAACTCCCTGGGGCTTCACTGGTTTTGGAGACTTGGACCCCTATCTCCATTGACTTACCCTTTAGGACTCTCCCAAGCCAGGCACACCTTTAATCCCATGCATGGAGGCACTTTGCCATGCGTTTTCAGCCAAGTTCCATTTTTGAAGGATCTCCTTCACCTTGGAATGGGAAACTGCATGGCCATGAACCATAAATCCAGCAGCTTAGGCTTTCTGTCTTCTGCACCTTTTGTCTTGCTGGGCCTTAGTTAGTGCAGTCTCACATTCATTCCTTCTTTTTTTTTTGCCGGTGCTGGAATGGCAACACATGGGGTGTGATCGAGCCCTGTAGATGAGTGTAACCTCTGAGTGATAGAACGAATTTTAAATCTTTATTATTTCCCCCTTGCAGGCTTTTGTAGGAATGAAATGTAATGAGATTGTTAAAATAGAAGCAGGTTCTTGAAATGTTGGTGCCTAAGGGCCAGACCTGTGTGGCCTTATAATACATCGAGGTCAGCTGGGGACAAATGCATGCTTATGATAAGGCCATGGAGGATAATGGGGTGACCTCAAGGGACTTCTGTCCAGCAAATGGAACCTCTTTTATAGGGTGTCACTGGTGATGATCTGAAGGGTGAATAATCACTGTTGAGGTCCTGCTTGCTTATTCTCTTGTTTTGCAGGAAATTCATACATGCGGCTGCTACCGGGAAGAACGTCCTGGGATGGATTGAGGGGTAAGAAGTCTTCGAGTTACTTACCTGAATTTGGCATGGGATAGTCCCCTGTATATCAGCACTCAGATTACGAAAGGGAATACCAGAACTAGGAAAGAACTAGGCTCCTCAACATGAGCATAGCCAACAAGGAGATCATGAGCATCATTATGCTCCTGTTCTTTCATTGTCCAGTCGCTGCCTGGAGGGGGTGAAAAATTTCCTGGCTTGATTGCTGAGAAAGAGGTCTTCGGGTTACTTACCTGAATTTGGCATGGGATAGTCCCCTGTATATCAGCACTCAGATTATGAAAGGGAATACCAGAACTAGGAAAGAACTAGGCTCAACATAAGCATAGCCAACAAGGAGATCATGAGCATCATTATGCTCCTGTTCTTTCATTGTCCAGTCGCTGTCTGGAGGGGGTGAGAAATGTTCTGGCTTGATTGCTGAGCAAGAGGTCTTCAGGTTACTTACCTGAATTTGGCATGGGATAGTCCCCTGTATATCAGCACTCAGATTACGAAAGGGAATACCAGAACTAGGAAAGAACTAGGCTCCTCAACATGAGCATAGCCAACAAGGAGATCATGAGCATCATTATGCTCCTGTTCTTTCATTGTCCAGTTGCTGTCTGGAGGGGGTGATTGCTGAGCAAGAGGTCTTCAGGTTACTTACCTGAATTTGGCTGCTCCTTCATTATCCAGTCACTATCTGGAGGTGATTGCTGAGCAAGAGGTCTTCAGGTTACTTACCTGAATTTGGCATGGGATAATCCCCTGTACGGAAGCACTCAGACTTCAATTGGGGTGACTAGAGCTAGGAAAGAATGAGGCTCTTCAACACGAGCATGGCCAACACGGAGTTCAGTTGACTCACCATTATGCTCCTGCTCCTTCATTATCCAATCACTATCTGGAGGTGATTGCTGAGCAAGAGTTCTTCAGGTTACTTACCTGAATTTGGCTGCTCCTTCATTATCCAGTTGCTATCAGGAGGTGATTGCTGAGCAAGAGGTCTTCAGGTTACTTACCTGAATTTGGCATGGGATAATCCCCTGTACGGAAGCATTCAGACTTCAATTGGGTTGACTAGAGCTAGAAAAGAACAAGGATCTTCAACATGAGCATGGCCAACACAGAGTTCAGTTGACTCACCATTATGCTCCTGCTCCTTCATTATCCAGTTGCTATCAGGAGGTGATTGCTGAGCAAGAGGTCTTCAGGTTATTTACCTGAATTTGGCATGGGATAATCCCCTGTACGGAAGCACTCAGACTTCAATTGGGGTTACTAAAGCTAGGAAAGAACGAGGCTCTTCAACATGAGCATGGCCAATGCGGAGTTCAGTTGACTCACCATTATGCTCCTGCTCCTTCATGATCCAATCGCTATCTGGAGGTGAGACATTTACTAGCTTGATTGCTGAGCAAGAGTTCTTCAGGTTACTTACATGAATTTGGCATGGTATAATCCCCTGTACGGAAGCACTCAGACTTCAACTGGAGTGACTAGAGCTAGGAAAGAACAAGGTTCTTCAACATGAGCATGGCCAACACGGAGTTCAGATAACTCATCATTATGCTCCTGCTCCTTCATTATCCAATCACTATCTAGCTTGATTGTTGAGCAGGAAGTCTTCAGATTACTTACCTGAATTTGGCATGGACAGAGTGGGGACAAGGTCATCTAGCACCCAGGGCAAAGATGCCAAACAATATTCTCCCAAGATGTATGAGGCCTATCTGTCAGCCAAAAGTCCTTCCTACCCCCCAAAAAATTAAAGTACTAATCTGTACAATTATTCGCTAAGCCTAAAGTCCCTTTGCAAGCCGAAATTCTCCCCAAACAAAAATTTCCCCTCTTCTCAGTACAAATCCCCCCTCCCACACACTGATTTCCCAAACTTAGCACAAATCTTTGCCCCACAGCCCCACTCCCAGCTCAAATACTCTCCTTCCCAAATAGCCCACCTCAACACAAATCCTCTACAGCTCATACCTCCCCTCTGAGCACAAATCCTTTCCCCCCTAAATCCTCCTCTCCCTGCAGAATTCCCCCCCCCCCAAAATTACCCTCCAAGCACAAATCCTCCCCCTCCCAAATTTCCCCTGCTAGCACAAATCCTCCCAATCATGCCTACTAGCACATCCCTACTCCCCATCCTAAATCACCCCTTCTAGCACAAATCCACTTCCCCCCATTGCCCCTCCCAGCACCCCCCCTCCTGTCAACTTATAGGGAGAAACTCTCCACGTGGTGCCCGCCCCACCTCACATGATACCTCCCAGGGCAGCTGCCCCTCCTTCCCACCCCTTGTCCCCCCCTCCCGGGTGAGATAATCCCCTGTACATAAGCACTCAGATTCTGCAAGAGAGGACCAGAACTAGGAGCCAAAAGCTCTTGTGTGCCGGCAAGGAGAGCACAGTGAGTAGAGGAATGACTCTCAGCATGCTTCTGCTCCTTCATTGTCCAATCACAGGCTGGGCACAGGGAGGTAAGAATTTCCCGGCTCAATGGCGGGGTAGGAAGTCTTCAGGTTACTTACATGAATTTGACATGGAATAATCCCCTGTTCAGAAGATCTCAGACTTCAATATGGAGGACCAGAACTAGTAGCCAGCAAGGCTCTACTTCTACTACATCTTCTAATATGTTCCAACAAAGAGAGCAGAATGAGCTGAGGGATGGCTCATCAATATGCTTCTGCTCCTCCACTGCCCAATCACAAGCTGGGGGTGGAGGATGAAAAATTTCATTTTTGGATTCCTGAACAGGAAGTCTTCAGGTTACTTACCTGAATTTGGCCCCCTGTACTAAAGTAGTCTGAGTGCGCTAAGGAGCACCAGAGCTACGAGAGAACGAGGTTCTTCTGGGTAGGAAGTCTTCAGGCTACTTACCTGAATTAGGCATGGCATAATCCCCTGTACAGAAGTAGTCTGAATGCGACAGGGGAGACCAAAACTACGAGAGAACATGGTTCTTCTACATGAGCATGGCCAACAAGGGAAACAGAGCGAGCAGATGGATGATTCATCAGTATGCTTCTGTTCCTTCATTGTCCAATCCCAAGCTGGAGGTGGAGGATGAAAAATTTCCTTGATGGATTCCTGGGTAGGAAGTCTTCAGGTTACTTACCTAAATTTGAAATGGCATAATCCCCTGTACAGAAGAAGTGTGAGTGCGACAGGGAGGACCAAAAATATGAGATAACGTGGTTCTTCCATATGAACATAGCCAACAAAGGAAGCAGAGTGAGCAGAGGGATGATTCATCAGTATGTCTCTGCTCCTTCATTGTCCAATCACAGGCAGGGGGTGAGGAGAAGAGAAATTTTATGCCTGGATTGCAGGGCAAGAGGTCCTCAGATAACTTATGTTAATGTGACATGATAGTCACCTGTACAGAGGCACTCTGAGTGCGATAAGGAGGACCAGAACTACGAGAGAGTGAGGCTCTTCTAGATGAGCATATGCCAAAAAGGAGAGTGAAGTGAGCAGAGGGATGACTCATCAGTATGCTTCTGCTCCTTCATTGTCCAATCACAGGTCGGGGGTGGAAAGAAGGGAAACGTCCTGACATTTCTGAATTTGGCATGATAATCCTCTCTACAGAAACACTCAGATTCTGATAGAGAAGACAAGATCTAGGAGTTAACGAGGCTCTTCTACATGAACATGGCCATCAAGGAGAGTAGAGTGAACAGAGAGAGGACTCATCAGTATGCACCTGCTCCTTCATTGTCCAATCAAAGGCTAGGGGTGGGGAGAGGAAACATTTCCTGGTTGGAAATCAGGACAAGGAGTCTTCAAGCTACTTGCCTGAATTTGTCATGGTCTAATCTCCTCTACAGAAACACTCATTGGGGAGAACCAGAACTAGGACCCAACCATGCTTATGAACATGGCCATCAAGGAGAGTAGAGTAAACAGAGGGAGGACTCATCAGTATGCACCTGCTCCTTCATTGTCCAATCATAGGCTGGGTTGGGAAGGAGCTGTATTGCTCTAAATTTAGTCGAGAAAAGCCAGGCTTGCAGTGATATCTGACACAGTTGTGTGAATATCAGAACTGGCTGGACAAAAATACAGATCCTTCGATGGGTAAAAACAGTTCCAATACGTATTTCTACATAACTGTTTTTCCTTCCTGGTGATCCTGCCATGAAGGTCCTTGTTCAGGCACTTCCTGTTATAGGGTGACAACGCTCTATCCCTGCCTCCCAATTGTGCTCCTGCATTGTCACCAGTCCGATGGAGCCGTTTTAACACACATTGCGCCGGCACGGTCCATTGGTGTCATCATCAGGAAATTGCTGGAGCACACGTAGAAAAGAAGTGGAAGCAAAGAGGCTGCAGGGGCTGATATGTAACAAAGGATGAAAGAAGGTAAACAAAAGTGGGTACATGGGCCTGTTGCTGCCTACGCATGCGCGGTAAAGGGACCTCGACGAAAGTATCATTTCTATTTCCTCTCCCTCTCTATAGCTAACGCGATCCAGCACATTACCGCTTTTTATCCTGGGATCCAAACTGCATTAAACATGATTAGCAGATGTGAGCCGGATTTGATGGGAGTAGCTCAGCGGTAAGGAGACGGGTTTTTGTCACATTGTTCTATTCCTGTGGAATCGCAGTGGATGTGCGTTCCTCAGCGGCCATGCGGAGAGAACCTTTGCAGAAGGTAGAGATGACAAGACCAACAGCTGCCCAGACATTTATTACTGGGATCCCTGCCCGCATCTCATGCATCTCCTCCGTACGCATAATGCCTCTTGACTGCCTACATTAAGGGCCATCTGCTGGCATGGCACCATGCCACGCACAGTCCGCTCTCTCCTGGTAAGGTGGCACGAGGCGCGCCGTGTAGGAGCATTCCGAGTGCGCTTGGTTAATAGGGAGTTCTGCCTCCGTGGGAGGCTGATGGATGGGGCTCCTGTCACTGCGTGTTTTCGCTCAGCCGGTGGGACGGTGTTGGGCGACTTCCAGGCCTCCGGGCTGCCATTTATTAAAAATCGACAAATTATTTTAACAAATTCGGCACCGGCCAGCGTTGCCTGCTAGCAAAAACTCCATTTTCTGAAGTTAATATACAGCAGAATTGAGAATTTCAGTGAAACTGACTTGCAAATTTATGAATTTTAAAAGTATCACCTATGTGGATACTCTTAATTTGCATTATTTTTTACTTTTAGAGGATTTTCATTTATTTTCCAGTTTAATTGTGTTTTTATTACATTTTAACTATAACTGTTTTTTCCCACCTATTCTTGTCACAGGTCCCAGGAGACTGCATGTTTGACATGGAATCTTGTATGTTCTCAAGAGGGATCTGGTGACTACATTAGCAGATGTGTTGCTAGTTTTTGGTATCTGTGTGACTGTTATGAAATGGAAGAGCCAAGGTAGGGTCGAATGATGGAAATGGAGATAGGTAGGGTCAAGAGAAGGAAATGGAGATAGGCAGGGTCAAGTGATGGAGATAGGTAGGGTCAAGAGATGGAAATGGAGATAGGCAGGGTCAAGTGATGGAGATAGGTAGGGTCAAGAGATGGAAATGGAGATAGGCAGGGTCAAGTGATGGAGATAGGTAGGGTCAAGTGATGGAAATGGAGATAGGTAGGGTCGAGTGATGGAAATGGAGATAGGTAGGGTCAAGTGATGGAAATGGAGATAGGTAGGGTCAAGTGATGGAAATGGAGATAGGTAGGGTCAAGTGATGGAAATGGAGATAGGTAGGGTCAAGTATGGAAATGGAGATAGGTGGGGTCATATGATGGAAATGGAGATAGGTGGGGTCATATCATGGAAATGGAGATAGGTAGGGTCGAGTGATGGAAATGGATATAGGTAGGGTCAAATGATGGTAATGGAGATAGCTAGGGTCAAGTGATGGAAATGGAGATAGGTAGGGTCAAGTGATGGAAATGGAGATAGGTAGGATCGAGTGATGGAAATGGAGATAGGTATGGTCGAGTGATGGAAATGGAGATAGGTAGGGTCAAGTGATGGAAATGGAGATAGGTAGGGTCAAGTGATGGAAATGGAGATAAGTAGGGTCAAGTGATGGAAATGGAGATAGGTAGGGTCAAGTGATGGAAATAGAGATAGGCAGGGTCAAGTGATGGAAATGGAGATAGGCAGGGTCAAGTGATGGAGATAGGTAGGGTCGAGTGATGGAAATGGAGATAGGTAGGTTCAAGTGATGGAAATGGAGATAGGTAGGGTCAAGTGATGGAAATGGAGATAGGTAGGGTCAAGTGATGGAAATGGACATAGGTAGGGTCAAATGATGAAAATGGAGATAGGTAGGGTCGAGTGATGGAAATGGAGATAGGTAGGTTCAAGTGATGGAAATGGAGATAGGTAGGGTCAAGTGATGGAAATGGAGATAGGTAGGGTCAAGTGATGGAGATAGGTAGGGTCAAGTGATGGAAATGGAGATAGGTAGGTTCAAGTGATGGAAATGGAGATAGGTAGGGTCAAGTGATGGAACTGGAGATAGGTAGGGTCAAGTGATGGAACTGGAGATAGGTAGGTTCAAGTGATGGAAATGGAGATAGGTAGGGTCAAGTGATGGAACTGGAGATAGGTAGGGTCAAGTGATGGAAATGGAGATAGGTAGGGTCAAGTGATGGAAATGGATATAGGTAGGGTCGAGTGATGGAAATGGACATAGGTAGGGTCAAATGATGAAAATGGAGATAGGTAGGGTCAAGTGATGGAAATGGAGATAGGTAGGGTCAAGTGATGGAAATGGAGATAGGTAGGGTCGAGTGATGGAAATGGAGATAGGTAGGGTCAAGTGATGGAAATGGAGATAGGTAGGGTCGAGTGATGGAAATAGAGATAGGTAGGTTCAAGTGATGGAAATGGAGATAGGTAGGTTCAAGTGATGGAAATGGAGATAGGTAGGGTCAAGTGATGGAAATGGAGATAGGTAGGGTCAAGTGATGGAAATGGAGATAGGTAGGGTCAAATGATGGAAATGGAGATAGGTAGGGTCAAATGATGGAAATGGAGATGGGTAGGGTCAAAATGGAATTCTTGGCCTAGGATTTATGCAGGTCATACACGGGTCAAATTCCAAATGAATTTTCTTTAGAAAATCGGAAATTTTGTGCGTTTTGTAATGCGATGGCGCCATCATTGATTTCGAAATTCAACCAACTAAGCCTTCAATTTCTCCTCATATTGCTACAGAAAAGAATTTTTGTGGCCAAGAATTTTCTTTTCTTTCTTTTCTTTCCAGGTCACAGCTTTATATTTCTTGCACGATTCTCCCATCACTGATTTGAAATTCATTTGTTTTTCAAAAAATTTCCAACTTGCCCAGTCACTTGAATTCAATGGTCACACAAAAATCGTCAGTTTCTGTGACCTACTGACGGTGCGAAATTAGAACGAAAATTCTTAGAAAAGGTTTTCGAAATAAAATTATTTCGGAATTCAACCTGTGTGTGGTCGGCTTTAGAGTGGAGTAAAGTTGCCTATCTGTTCCAGTGAAATTGTGTAGCCAGGTGCTTAGCTAAGCATGAAGAGTGAAACAAACACTGGCTGCAGCTAGTCTCTGTATCTGCTGCCCTGTGATGATGAACCAGCTAACAGCTATATCAGCCAGAGGAGGGAGCTGCTGAGCAGAAAGTATTCAATAGACTGAGTCAGGCAGGGCTGCATTGTGGGAATGCACCAGCGTTACAACTGGGCCTCAATGCTAGCCGGCTGAAGAGTTAGGATTAGGACGATCCCTTTACAGCTGCTGAACAGAGACCTTCACCTATTGCTTATGCTAAGCGGTACCTCTCAGGGGACATTGCAACATATACTAATCATTCTTCTATAGTGCCCTCTAGGCGGACTGACAACTCAGGGGCCCCCGGGCAATAGGAAATCATGGGGCCCCTGTGTCCTTGCCAACACTCAAACCACACCCAAAAAAGCCTATGAAATGTATCAGGGGCATCTTATGGGGCCCCCTACTAACCCCCGGGCCCTCGGGCAGTGCCTGAGTGTCCAAATGGTCAGTCCGGGGATGATATCACTGCTACATTTAAAAGGTAATATCTGGGTTTGTGAAGGTATTTAGTGGATTTATATCCCGAGTGGCTGTTGAGGAATACGTTTCAACGAACGTTTTTTGCGGCATAAATCTCTGAGTATAAATAGGCCATAGTCTTTGTTTCTGTTCTTCCTGAAGTCGATTTGCATGGAATGTTTTATTTAAAAAAATAATTATATATTAAAATTCATGTTGGAACAGAGCGGCTAATAAACAGGGACAGCTGCCGCATCTGTTCAGCGCCGCAGAGGCTTCTGGGAAAATCCCATCTCGCCATCAGTATAGATGCCGACTTTATTTTAACCTTCTTTAATGATGAAAAAAAAGACATTCGGCTCATTTAGACGGCAGCCGATCCTTTTGGAAATGAGTGAAAAAAAAATTGAACGCGCGATAAAAAAATAAATGTATTGCGTTTTACGTAGGCGATCGCACGCTTCATGGCTTGTCTACCGCCCGGGCCCCGTCCAAGCCGGCGTCTGCGCTGCAAACGCCGCCACCACCTAACCGCCAGCTTTGGAACCCTCTGGATAACCTAGCGGCTGTCTCTCAGCAGAACAAAACGATCGTCTTATTTTATCTCTGACAGAGCTTATCAGGACGACATATTTCGTGAGCGGCGGGTGCTGAGGACGTATGGAGATAGGTATGAAGAATGAGATGTACAGCGGCTGGAATAATGACAACAGCGAGCGGAAAAATGGCTCCAAGTGGGACAAATAATGGTCCTTGACAAGGGGGACTTTATCAGAAGTAGGAGTGGGAAAAATGTAATATGCAAAATAATAATCATTACTTTGCCTATTATATAAAAATATACAATAATAATATGCAGTATAAGAAGATATATATATATCTATATATATCTATATATCTATATACACCACGTTACAAATTCTATTTAAGTGTCACAAAGATTAAATATTTTGTTTTTCAGTGTCACTCATGGATGGCATTGTGTGTCAGGGCTCTTTTGATCACTGAAAACAATCTCGGACACCTGTGATAATTAGATTGGCCGGTGAGCCCAATTGAAGGAAAAACTACTAAAGGAGGGTGTTCCACATTATTAAGCAGAGCACCATTTTCAAGCAATATGGGGAAGAAAAAGGATCTCTCTGCTGCCGAAAAGAGTGAAATACAGTAGTTTGATGTCTTGGACGAGGTATGAAAACATTCGATATTTCACCAAAACGTAAGCGTGATCATCGCACTATGAAGAGATTTGTGGCTGATTCAGAGCACAGACGGGTTGGTGCAGATAAAGGCACATTGAGGAAGATTTCTGCCAGATCCATGCATCGGATCAAGAGAGCAGCTGCTAAAATCCCATTACATAGCAGCAAACAGATATTTGAAGCTGCTGGTGCCTCTGGAGTCCCACGGACATCAAGGTGTAGAGTCCTCCAGAGTCTTGCAACTGTGCATAAACCTTCTATTCGGCCACCACTAACCAATGCTCACAAGCAGAAACGGCTGCATTGGGCAGAAAAATACATGAAGACGAATTTTCAAACAGTCCTGTTCACTGATGAGTGCCGTGCAACCCTGGATGGTCCAGATCGATGGAGTAGTGGATGGTCGGTGGACGGACACCCTGTTCCAACAAGGCTGTGACGTCAGCAAGGCGGTGGTGGAGTCATGTTTTGGTCCGGAATCATGGGAACAGAGCTGGTCGGCCCCTTTAGGGTCCCCGAAGGTGTAAAGATGACTTCTGCAAAGTATGTGGAGTTTATGACTGACCACTTTCTTCCCTGGTACAGAAGGAAGAACTATGCTTTCCGTAATAAAATCATCTTCATGCATGACAATACACCATCTCATGCTGCAAAGAATACCTCTGCATCAATGGCTGCTATGGGGATAAAAGGAGAGAAAGTCACGGTGTGGCCTCCATCCTCCCCTGACCTCAATCCTATTGAGAACCTTTGGAGCATCCTCAAGCAAAAGATCTATGAGGGGGGGAGGCAGTTTACATCCAAACAGCAGCTCTGGGAGGCTATTCTGACATCTTGCAAACAAATTCAAGCAGAAACTGTCCAAAAACTCACAAGTTCAATGGATGCGAGACTTGTGATCTGCTATCAGATAAGGGCTCCTATGTTACAATGTAACGTGACCTGTTAGAACGTTTACAAAGTTAAAATGTTAAAAGTTTGATTGAAATAGCTTTTGATTTCAGTAAATATGCTGCAAACACAACAAATGACAATTTTCAGTTCTTTACAACCTATAAAGTGTTTTGAAACTTCCTGTGCGGAATAATTTGGAACAAAAATCCTGTTATCATTAGGAGGTTTGTTCAATAAAATGTGAATTGTACTCTTATAGTTGTCACCTGAGAATTATGCCGACTGATATTTACATCAATTATTGAGGGAAATGAGAAAAATATAATTTGCATAATAATTTGGAACACGGTGTATATATTATTATAGAGTATGCAAAATAATGAAATATAGATGTATGTGCATATATATACATACATACATACACACAGAAAAAAATATCTATATACATATATACACTTCTCAAAAAAATGAAAAGAACACTTTGAAAACCCATCAGATCTCAATGGGGACAAATCTCCTGCTGGATCTCTATACTGACATGGACGGGGGATGGGTGAGGAACGTAAGGATGCCCCATCGTTTGATGGAAATGAAAATGATCGACCTACAGAGGACTGAATTCAAAGACACCCTGAAAATCAAAGTGAAAAAATGATGCAGCAGGCGAGTCCATGTTGGTGAAATGTCATTGCAGCAACTCAGAATGGTCCTCAGTAGTCTGTGTGGCCCCCACGTGCTTGTATGCATGCCTGACAATGTCGGGGGAGGCTCCTAATGAGACCACGGATGGTGTCCTGGGGGATTTCCTCCCAGATCTGGACCAGGGCATCACTGAGCTCCTGGACAGTCTGAGGTGCAACCTGGCGGCGTCGGATGGATTGAAACATGATATCCCAGAGGGGTTCTATTGGATTTAGGTCAGGCGAGTGTGGGGGCCATTCAATGGTATCAATTCCTTCATCCTCCAGGAACTGCCTGCATACTCTCCCCACATGAGGACGGGCATTGTCTGCACCAGGAGGAACCCAGGACCCAACACACCAGGAGGAACCCAGGAGCCACCGCACCAGGAGGAACCCAGGAGCCACCGCACCAGGAGGAACCCAGGAGCCACCGCACCAGGAGGAACCCAGGAGCCACCGCACCAGGAGGAACCCAGGAGCCACCGCACCAGGAGGAACCCAGGACCCAACCGCACCAGGAGGAACCCAGGACCCACCGCACCAGGAGGAACCTAGGACCCACTGCACCAGCGTAGGGTCTGACAATGGGTCCAAGGATTTCATCCCGATACCTAATGGCAGTCAGGGTGCCATTGTCTAGCCTGTAGAGGTCTGTGTGTCCCTCCATGGATATGCCTCCCTAAACCATCACTGACCCACCACCAAAACGGTCATGCTGAACCATGTTACAGGCAGCAGAACGTTCTCCACGGCTTCTCCAGACCCTTTCACGTCTGTCACATGTGCTCAGGGGGAACCTGCTCTCATCTGTGAAAAGCACAGGGTGCCAGTGGTGGACCTGCCAATTCTGGGGTTCAGTGGCCAATGCCAATCCAGCTCTATGGTGCCAGGCAGTGAGCACAGGGCCCACTAGAGGACATCGGGCCCTCAGGCCACCCTCATGAAGTCTGTTTCTGATTGTTTGGTCAGAGACATTCACACCAGTGGCCTGCAGGAGGACATTTTGTAGGGCTCTGGCAGTGCTCATCCTGTTCTTGCACAAAGGAGCAGATACCGGTCCTGCTGATGGGTTAAGGACCTTCTACAGCCCTGTCCAGCTCTCCTAGGAGAACTGCCTGTCTCCTGGAATCTCCTCCATGCTCTTGTCTCCTGGAATCTCCTCCATGCTCTTGTCTCCTGGAATCTCCTCCATGCTCTCGTCTCCTGGAATCTCCTCCATGCTCTTGTCTCCTGGAATCTCCTCCATGCTCTTGAGACTGTGCTGGGAGACACAGCAAACCTTCTGGCAATGGTACGTATTGATGAGCTATCCTGGAGGAGTCGGACTGCCTGTGCAACCTCTGTAGGGTCCAGGTATGGCCTCATGCTACCAGTAGTGACACTGACCCTAGCCAGATGCAAAACTAGTGAAAAACAGAAAAGATGAGGAGGGAAAAAAATGTCAGTGGCCTCCACCTATGAACCCATTCCTGTTTTGGGGGTCTTCTCATTGTTGCCCATCTAGTGCACCTGTTGTTAATTTCATTAACATCACAGCCGCTGAAACTGATTAACATCCCCCTCTGCTACTTACCTGACCAGATCCATATCCCAGGAGGTTCACTGACTTGATGCTAGACTCTGATTACAAAGTCTTCCTTTAATTTTTTGGAGAGTGGTGTGTGTATATATATATATATATATATATATATATATTCTGTATATACACAGTATATGTAATAAAAAAAAGAATATATATATTTATATATATAAACAGTGATGGTGGGAACCCCTCATAATTGGCACAGCGGGTGTACCTGGGAACTCAGCACAGGGATAGTGGGAACCCTTCATAATGGGCACAACAGGTGTACAGACCCGGGAACTCAGCACAGGGATGATGGGAACCCTCATAATAGGCACGGCGGGCGTATAGACCTGGGAACTCAGCACAGAGATGGTGGGAACCCCTCATAATGGACACAGTGGGTGTACAGACACGGGAACTCAGCACAGGGATGGTGGGAACCCCTCATAATGGGCACAGCGGGCGTACAGACCTGGGAACTCAGCACAGGGATGGTGGGAACCCCTCATAATGGACACAGCGGGTGTACAGACACGGGAACTCAGCACAGGGATGGTGGGAACCCCTCATAATGGGCACAGCGGGCGTACAGACCTAGGAACTCAGCACAGAGATGGTGGGAACCCCTCATAATGGGCACAGCGGGCGTACAGACCTGGGAACTCAGCACAGGGATGGTGGGAACCCCTCATAATGGGCACAGCGGGCGTACAGACCCGGGAACTCAGCACAGGGATGGTGGGAACCCCTCATAATGGGTACAGCGGGTGTACAGACCTAGGAACTCAGCACAGGGATGGTGGGAACTCCTCATAATGGACACAGTGGGTGTACAGACCAGGGAAGTCAGCACAGGGATGGTGGGAACCCCCCATAATGGGCACAGCGGGTGTACAGACCTGGGAACTCAGCACAGGGATGGTGGGAACTCCTCATAATGGACAAAGTGGGTGTGCAGTGTTTTTAACTTGCATTGAACACCAAAAGTGCGAACAAAGCCTAACGAATGAACATCTCTCTGCAGACAGATTGGTCTGATGGTGTCTTTGAACGTCTCCAGTGACAGATGCACTGTCCATATAAACGTACCCTAACAGAGTTTATTTTGTCCCTTTCAGTGAAGTACAAAACCTATGGAGCGCGCCCAGTGCGAGTTACACCTCCGTTCACCAGGAATCGGCGAGCAGACATAAGCGCACACAATGCAATGCGAAGGATTGTTCTTTTGTATAGAAGCAGCAATAGCGCCACCTACAGGCAGAGAGGGGGTATGAACTCCCACACCTAACCGCATTTTATAAAATATCCCCCAAAGTGTGCCATTCATGACGCTTTAAGCTGCCTTCTCCATGAATCCATAAAGAATATGCGCCATGAGGTCGCCGGTCATACCGATGCGGATCATCATGCGATTTGATCGTTTCAAACTCGAAAAATTAGAATCTGGTGCAAAAGTTCATTTATTTCAGTGCAGCAACTTAAAAGGTGAAACTAATATATGAGACTCATTACATGCAAAGCAAGATAGTTCCAGCCGTGATTTGTCATCAGTGTGATGATTATGGCTTACAGCTCATGAAAACCCCAAATCCACAATCTCAGAAAATGAGAATATTCCATGCAATCAATAAAACACGGATTGTACATAGAACAATATCGGACCTCTGAAAAGTAGAAGCTGCATATGTACTCAGTACTTGGTTTGGGCCCCTTTTGCAGCAATTACTGCCTCAATGCGGCGTGGCATGGAAGCTATCAGCCTGTGGCACTGCTGAGGTGTTATGGAAGACCAGGATGCTTCAATAGCGGCCTTCAGCTCTTCTGCATTGTTCGGTCTCATGTCTCTCATCTTTCTCTTGGCAATGCTCCATAGATTCTCTATGGGGTTCAGGTCAGGTGAATTTGCTGGCCAATCAAGCACAGTAATCCCACGGTCATTGAACCAGGTTTTGGTGCTTTTGGCAGTGTGGGCGGAGCCAAGCCCTGCTGGAAAATGAAGTCAGCATCCCCATAAAGCTCGTCTGCGGAAGGAAGCATGAAGTGCTCCAAAATCTCCTGGTAGACGGCTGCGTTGACCCTGGACTTAATGAAGCACAGTGGACCAACACCAGCAGATGACATGGCTCCCCAAATCAACACAGACTGTGGAAACTTCACACTGGACTTCAAGCATCTTGCAGTGTGTGCCTCTCCATTCTTCCTCCATACTCAGGGTCCTTGGGCCTCTACATTCTTCCTCCATACTCGGGGTCCTTGGGCCTCTCCATTCTTCCTCCATACTCAGGGTCCTTGGGCCTCTACATTCTTCCTCCATACTCGGGGTCCTTGGGCCTCTCCATTCTTCCTCCATACTCGGGGTCCTTGGGCCTCTCCATTCTTCCTCCATACTCGGGGTCCTTGGGCCTCTACATTCTTCCTCCATACTCGGGGTCCTTGGGCCTCTCCATTCTTCCTCCATACTCGGGGTCCTTGTGCCTCTCCATTCTTCCTCCATACTCGGGGTCCTTGTGCCTTTCCATTCTTCCTCCATACTCGGGGTCCTTGGGCCTCTCCATTCTTCCTCCATACTCGGGGTCCTTGGGCCTCTCCATTCTTCCTCCATACTCAGGGTCCTTGTGCCTCTCCATTCTTCCTCCATACTCGGGGTCCTTGTGCCTTTCCATTCTTCCTCCATACTCGGGGTCCTTGGGCCTCTCCATTCTTCCTCCATACTCAGGGTCCTTGGGCCTCTCCATTCTTCCTCCATACTCGGGGTCCTTGGGCCTCTCCATTCTTCCTCCATACTCGGGGTCCTTGGGCCTCTCCATTCTTCCTCTATACTCGGTGTCCTTGTGCCTCTACATTCTTCCTCTATACTCGGGGTCCTTGGGCCTCTCCATTCTTCCTCCATACTCGGGGTCCTTGTGCCTCTCCATTCTTCCTCCATACTTGGGGTCCTTGGGCCTCTCCATTCTTCCTCCATACTCGGGGTCCTTGGGCCTCTCCATTCTTCCTCCATACTCAGGGTCCTTGGGCCTCTCCATTCTTCCTCCATACTCGGGGTCCTTGGGCCTCTCCATTCTTCCTCCATACTCGGGGTCCTTGTGCCTCTCCATTCTTCCTCCATACTCGGGGTCCTTGGGCCTCTCCATTCTTCCTCCATACTCGGGGTCCTTGGGCCTCTCCATTCTTCCTCCATACTCGGGGTCCTTGTGCCTCTCCATTTTTCCTCCATACTCGGGGTCCTTGTGCCTCTCCATTCTTCCTCCATACTCGGGGTCCTTGGGCCTCTCCATTCTTCCTCCATACTCGGGGTCCTTGGGCCTCTGCATTCTTGCTCCATACTCGGGGTCCTTGGGCCTCTCCATTCTTCCTCCATACTCGGGGTCCTTGTGCCTCGCCATTCTTCCTCCATACTCGGGGTCCTTGTGCCTCTCCATTCTCCCTCCATACTCGGGGTCCTTGTGCCTCTCCATTCATCCTCCATACTCGGGGTCCTTGTGCCTCTCCATTCTTCCTCCATACTCGGGGTCCTTGTGCCTCTCCATTCTTCCTCCATACTCGGGGTCCTTGTGCCTCTCCATTCTTCCTCCATACTCGGGGTCCTTGGGCCTCTCCATTCTTCCTCCATACTCGGGGTCCTTGGGCCTCTCCATTCTTCCTCCATACTCGGGGTCCTTGGGCCTCTCCATTCTTCCTCCATACTCGGGGTCCTTGTGCCTCTCCATTCTTCCTCCATACCCCAATGCGCCAAATTGGCTTTTTCTCACCAATTGGCCGGAAGCAAGCACACCCACGCATTTAGCCAACGAGGGTGCGTTTGCGCCCACCAAAATATCATTGGTGCGGCGTGATTTTAAAAACCGCGCCTGCGTCCTTTTTGCGCGTTCCGCATGCACTCAAAAGCCACGTTAACAGTGTAAACGAGCAATAAGAATTAACAGCGCCGCCACATATCTGTGTTTTTTTTTGTTGTGTGCGTGTCGGGAAAACGCGCGGTCAGATGGCGAACGGCTCCCCCCGCGCATCGGCTAACCAAACGCCACACGTCTACGTTTTTTTGGGTGCGTTTCGGGAAAGCGCGCGGTCATATGGCGTACGGCTCCCCCCGCGCATCGGCTAACCAAACGCCACACGTCTGCGTTTTTTTTTTTACGTGTCGGGAAAGCGCGCGGTCAGATGGCGAACGGCTCCCCCCAAATATCGGTTAGCCAAAAACGAGCCAAAATGCGTGGTGCCGCAGCACCTTGCAGTTAGCCGCCATTTTGAAAAAGGGTCAGGGACTTCGTTTGCATTTCTTGCAGCAATGGGCCGCCCTGCGCGTGACGCCTCGTGGCGCGCACAAAGCCTAAATATTCCTTTTAACAAAGCCTCTGCGCGTCTGATCCACAGGACATATATAATTTGGCGCGGCGGATTAGCGCGTTAAATACGTTCGACCTACAAATCTGATAACCGCCAAAAATAATAACTGGGGCGTCGGATTGCGCCCTGAATGCAGAAACAATATATATTTTTTCCTCTTCCTTCCTTTGTATTCCCTCGGTGTCTTCCTCCCATCGCCGGCTGTAATTCACTATTTGCCAGCACAAGCAGAATTTCCCTGGGTTGCAATTTGTTTTTCAGAGCGGCGCAGGAAAAAAAAGGGGGGGGGGGAGAGGGGACCGCTGGGGGGGGGGCGCAAGAATCGCAGAGCAGCGTCGTGATGAAAGCGGCAGGAGCTCTATGGCTCCGATCCAACAGGGGGAAAATAAACACACTGCAGACCCCCACCCCTTTCCCCCCCATCACCATCAGTGCTGCACTTTGTGGCGCTCCGCCGCGCGCAAGGCGCCGCGCGCGTCGTAGGTTCGCACAAAGCGCTCATTAACAACGCATTTAGCATCGTTTGTAATAACACCCGGCTGTAATGAATTCATTTAGCGATCCCGCTGATGTCGTCGGCTCGGTTTGGGGGGGGGAAGGATTCCCGCTTTAATCCGGCAATCTCTTAACGCTTCATTAGCACAGCGGGGTCCCAAAGCGTCGTCCGTGTCAAGGAGAGAGAAAAAAGGAAAAAAAAAAAGAAAAAGAAATCAAAAACAAGGAAAAAAGTTTGAGATTAGAAAACATGAATGAACGCGGGGATACCTAAAATAATTAGGGGGCCGGTTTAGGTGTGCGTTGCGGCGTCACGCGCGTTGCGGCAACGCGCATTACATCCGGTGCCGTATTTTGAATAGCAATGCGACGCGTCATGGCAATACACCATAAGGGGTCTATTTGTAAAATATTGGTTGGATGAATGTCACGCACACGCGCACACGCACACGCACACACGCACACGCATGCAAGAGGCACGAAATGCGGCCGGAATTTCTGTAATAGATGGATCCCTGTGATCACAAGCGCCATCTACTGTCCAACGTGCAGTATGGTTTTGTGAGGTGGATTGAAGAGGAATTAAACCCAACATGGAAAATATTGAAGCCAGTGACTCCCTGTATTAGAGCGCCCCCACTCAGCCAGGAACACACCCCCTGATTTAGAGCGCCCCCACCCAGCCAGAAACACACCTTCTGTATTAGAGCACCCCCACTCAGCCAGGGACACACCTCCTGTATTAGAGCGCCCCCGCTCAGCCAGGAACACACCTCCTGTATTAGAGCGCCCCCACTCAGCCAGTAACACACCTTCTGTATTAGAGCGCCCCCACTCAGCCAGGGACACCCCTCCTGTATTAGAGCGCCCCCACTCAGCCAGGAACACCCCTCCTGTATTAGAGCGCCCCCACTCAGCCAGGGACACACCTCCTGTATTAGAGCGCCCCCACCCAGCCAGGGACACCCCTCCTGTATTAGAGCGCCCCCACCCAGCCAGGGACACCCCTTCTGTATTAGAGCGCCCCCACTCAGCCAGGGACACACCTCTTGTATTAGAGCGCCCCACTCTGGATGAAGCCGGTAACACACCTCCTGTATTAGAGCGCCCCACTCTGGATGAAGCCGGTAACACACCTCCTGTATTAGAGCGCCCCCACTCTGGATGAAGCCAGTAACACACCTCCTGTATTAGAGTGCCCCACTCTGGATGAAGCCAGTAACACACCTCCTGTATTAGAGCGCCCCCACTCTGGATGAAGCCAGTAACACACCTCCTGTATTACAGCGCCCCACTCTGGATGAAGTCAGTAACACCCCTCCTGTATTAGAGCGCCCCACTCTGGATGAAACCGGTAACATGCCTGCTGTATTAGAGCACCCCACTCTGGATGTAGCCAGTAACACACCTCCTGTATTAGATCGCCCCACTCTGGATGAAGCCAGTAACACACCTCCTGTATTACAGCGCCCCACTCTGGATGAAGTCAGTAACACCCCTCCTGTATTACAGCGCCCCACTCTGGATGAAACCGGTAACACACCTCCTGTATTAGAGCGCCCCACTCTGGATGTAGCCAGTAACACACCTCCTGTATTAGAGCGCCCCCACTCTGGATGAAGCCAGTAACACACCTCCTGTATTAGAGCGCCCCACTCTGGATGAAGCCAGTAACACACCTCCTGTATTAGAGCGCCCCCACTCTGGATGAAGCCAGTAACACACCTCCTGTATTAGAGCGCCCCCACTCTGGATGAAGCCGGTAACACACCTCCTGTATTAGAGCGCCCCCTATTGCCCGCCATGGGAAAGGAATAGCATGGAGATTCTTGGCTGTACACATGCACTCCTGCAGGAGCCGTTCCTCTGGGTTGAGCCGGATCTTTACTGACTCTGCTGATAATTTACTGCTTTCAATAATGAAGCATCTCATTAATTTTATATTCTTCCTGTGTTGTGTGGGATTCCCGCTGACGCCTCTCTGCAGACTGAGATACGAGATGGAATATGAGCAACGAATGCGGAACACGGCAATTACAAAATCCGAGATCATGGGAGAATCTGATCTAGATTGCTGATATCAGGGTGTCATTGTTCTGGACCCCCAAATGTTCAGGGTGTCATTGTTCTGGGACCCCCAAATGTCAGGGTGTTATTGTTCTGGGACCCACAAGTGTCAGGGTGTCATTGTTCTGGGACCCCCAAATGTCAGGGTGTTATTGTTCTGAGACCCACAAGTGTCAGGGTGTCATTGTTCTGGGACCCACAAGTGTCAGGGTGTCATTGTTCTGGGACCCCCAAGTGTCAGGGTGTCATTGTTCTGGGACCCCCAAGTGTCAGGGTGTCATTGTTCTGGGACCCCCAAATGTCAGTGTGCCATTGTTCTGGGACCCCAAGTGTCAGGGTGTCATTGTTCAGGGACCCCCAAATGTCAGGGAGTCATTGTTCTGGACCCCTAGTGTCAGGGTGTCATTGTTCTGGGACCCCCAAATGTCAGGGTATTATTGTTCTGGGACCCCCAAATGTCAGGGTGTCATTGTTCTGGGACCCCCAAATGTCAGTGTGTCATTGTTCTGGACCCCCAAGTGTCAGGGTGTCATTGTTCTGGACCCCCAAGTGTCAGTGTGTCATTGTTCTGGGACCCACAAGTGTCAGGGTGTCATTGTTCTGGACCCCCCAAGTGTCAGGGTGTCATTGTTCTGGAGCCACACGTGTCAGGGTGTCATTGTTCTGGGACCCACAAGTGTCAGGGTGTCATTGTTCTGGACCCCCCAAGTGTCAGGGTGTCATTGTTCTGGACCCCCAAGTGTCAGTGTGTCATTGTTCTGGGACCCCCAAGTGTCAGGGTGTCATTGTTCTGGACCCCCCAAGTGTCAGGGTGTCATTGTTCTGGAGCCACAAGTGTCAGGGTGTCATTGTTCTGGGACCCACAAGTGTCAGGGTGTCATTGCTCTGGGACCCACAAGTGTCAGGGTGTCATTGTTCTGGACCCCCCAAGTGTCAGGGCGTCATTGTTCTGGGTCCCCCAAGTGTCAGGGTGTCATTGCTCTGGACCCCCCAAGTGTCAGGGTGTCATTGTTATGGACCCCCAAGTGTCAGTGTGTGATTGTTCCGGACCCCGAAGTGTCAGTGTGTCAGTGTTGTAGACCCCCAAGTGTCAGGGTGTCATTGTTCTGGAGCCACAAGTGTCAGGGTGTCATTGTTCTGGACCCCCAAGTGTCAGGGTGTCATTGTTATGGACCCCCAAGTGTCAGTGTGTGATTGTTCCGGACCCCCAAGTGTCAGTGTGTCAGTGTTGTAGACCCCCAAGTGTCAGGGTGTCATTGTTCTGGACCCCCAAGTGTCAGGGTGTCATTGTTCTGGACCCCCAAGTGTCATTGTCTTAGATCCGCCAAGTGTCAGTGTGAAATATATATTTTATATAAGAATAAATAATTTTATGATATTAATAATAAAAATAACAATAATAATAATATTGTTTGTTATTATTTTTAGTTTTATTATACATTATTAGAATTGTTTATTTATGTAAACATATATTATAATAATTTTTTTATACGGAAATAAAACTTTTAAATGCAACTTTTATACTGAAATTTACAGTTACATAATATATAAAAATAAATGTATTATTATATTATTATTTACTATTATTATTATTATTATTATTATGTAAACATTTATTATAATAATTTGCTATAAAGAAATATAACTTTTTAAATGCAACTTTTATACTGAAATATATAATCCTTAATATATAAAAAAGAAATAATTGTAATATATTATTATTTACTATTATTATTTTAGTGTTGTTATTATGTAAATATTTATTATAATAATTTAGTAAAAGGAAATATAACTTTTGAATGTGACTTTTATACTGACACAGTGAGCTCCGTTCCTTGCTCTCATGTCTTCTATACCCCCCCCCCCCCCCCCCCTGGGATCATCACACCTGTAATGCAATCAGACGTCTGGAATATTCTTCTCTCTGTTTCCAGCCGGTGACCTTGTCAGCGATCGCCGAACATCTGCTTCCCGCAGTAATAATATTAATACATATATGATGATGACAGTCTGGTGTCGATGAAATGACGATCTATCATCGGTGCAAACTACAGACTGGGGACATATAATGTGAATGGTGATGGATGGATCTTATTGAAAGGGAACTGCAGCCTGTTTTAATTTTTAAATGGGGGGGAGGGGGGCATTTATAACAAATACTATTCCTCCCACTGACACCAATGATGGGGCACTATTCCTCCCACTGATACCAATGATTGGGCACTATTCCTCCCACTGATACCAATGATGGGGCACTATTCCTCCCACTGACACCAATGATGGGGCGCTATTCCTCCCACTGATACCAATGATGGGGCACTATTCCTCCCACTGATACCAATGATGGGGCACTATTCCTCCCACTGACACCAATGATGGGGCACTATTCCTCCCACTGATACCAATGATGGGGCGCTATTCCTCCCACTGACACCAACGATGGGGCACTATTCCTCCCACTGATACCAATGATGGGGGACTATTCCTTCCACTGATACCAACAATGGGGCACTATTCCTCCCACCGATACCAACGATGGGGCACTATTCCTTCCACTGACACCAATGATGGGGCACTATTCCTCCCACCGATACCAACGATGGGGCACTATTCCTTCCACTGACACCAATGATGGGGCACTATTCCTCTCACCGATACCAATGATGGGGCACTATTCCTCCCACTGACACCAATGATGGGGCACTATTCCTCCCACTGATACCAACGATGGGGCACTATTCCTCCCACTGACACCAATGATGGGGCACTATTCCTCCACTGATACCAATGATGGGGCGCTATTCCTCCCATTGATACCAATGATGGGGCGCTATTCCTTCCACTGACACCAATGATGGGGCACTATTCCTCCACTGATACCAACGATGGGGCACTATTCCTCCCACTGACACCAACGATGGGGCACTATTCCTCCCACCGACACCAATGATGGGGCACTATTCCTCCCACCGATACCAATGATGGGGCACTATTCCTTCCACTGACACCAATGATGGGGCACTATTCCTCCCACCGACACCAATGATGGGGCACTATTCCTCCCACCGATACCAATGATGGGGCACTATTCCTCCCACTGACACCAATGATGGGGCACTATTCCTCCCACTGATACCAACGATGGGGCGCTATTCCTCCCACTGACACCAATGATGGGGTACTATTCCTCCCACTGATACCAACGATGGGGCGCTATTCCTCCCATTGATACCAATGATGGGGCACTATTCCTCCCACTGACACCAACGATGGGGCACTATTTCTCCCACTGATACCAATGATGGGGCACTATTCCTCCCACTGACACCAATGATGGGGCACTATTCCTCCACTGATACCAATGATGGGGCGCTATTCCTCCCATTGATACCAATGATGGGGCACTATTCCTTCCACTGACACCAATGATGGGGCACTATTTCTCCCACTGATACCAATGATGGGGCAGTATTCCTCCCACTGACACCAATGATGGGGCACTATTCCTCCACTGATACCAATGATGGGGCACTATTCCTCCCACTGACACCAATGATGGGACGCTATTCCTCCCACTGACACCAATGATGGGACGCTATTCCTCCCACTGATACCAACGATGGGGCGCTATTCCTCCCACTGATACCAACGATGGGGCACTATTCCTCCCACTGACACCAACGATGGGGCACTATTCCTCCCACTGACACCAACGATGGGGCACTATTCCTCCCACTGATACCAACGATGGGGCACTATTCCTCCCACTGATACCAATGATGGGATGCTATTCCTCCCACTGATACCAACGATGGGGCGCTATTCCTCCCACTGACACCAATGATGGGACGCTATTCCTCCCACTGATACCAATGATGGGACACAATTCCTCCCACTGATACCAACGATGGGGCACTATTCCTCCCACTGATACCAACGATGGGGCACTATTCCTCCCACTGACACCAACGATGGGGCACTATTCCTCCCACTGACACCAACGATGGGGCACTATTCCTCCCACTGATACCAACGATGGGGCACTATTCCTCCCACTGATACCAACGATGGGGCACTATTCCTCCCACTGACACCAATGATGGGGCACTATTCCTCCCACTGACACCAATGATGGGGCGCTATTCCTCCCACTGATACCAATGATGGGGCGCTATTCCTCCCACTGATACCAATGATGGGGCGCTATTCCTCCCACTGACACCAATGATGGGGCACTATTCCTCCCACTGACACCAATGATGGGACACAATTCCTCCCACTGACACCAATGATGGGGCACTATTCCTCCCACTGATACCAATGATGGAGCACTATTCCTCCCACTGATACCAATGATGGGGCACTATTCCTCCCACTGACACCAATGATGGGGCACTATTCCTCCCACTGACACCAATGATAGGGCACTATTCCTCCCACTGTCACCAATGATAGGGCACTATTCCTCCCACTGACACCAATGATGGGGCACTATTCCTCCCACTGTCACCAATGATAGGGCACTATTCCTCCCACTGATACCAATGATGGGGCACTATTCCTCCCACTGACACCAATGATGGGGCACTATTCCTCCCACTGACACCAATGATGGGACACAATTCCTCCCACTGACACCAATGATGGGGCACTATTCCTCCCACTGACACCAATGATGGGGCACTATTCCTCCCACTGACACCAATGATGGGGCACTATTCCTCCCACTGACACCAATGATAGGGCACTATTCCTCCCACTGTCACCAATGATAGGGCAGTATTCCTCCCACTGATACCAATGATGGGGCACTATTCCTCCACTGACACCAATGATGGGGCACTATTCCTCTCACTGATACCAATGATGGGGCACTATTCCTCCCACTGACACCAATGATGGGGCACTATTCCTCCCACTGATACCAATGATGGGGCACTATTCCTCCCACCGATACCAATGATGGGGCACTATTCCTCCCACTGATACCAATGATGGGGCACTATTCCTCCCACTGACACCAATGATGGGGCACTATTCCTCCCACTGACACCAATGATGGGGCACTATTCCTCCCACTGATACCAATGATGGGGCACTATTCCTCCCACCGATACCAATGATGGGGCACTATTCCTCCCACTGACACCAATGATGGGACACTATTCCTCCCACTGACACCAATGATGGGGCACTATTCCTCCCACTGACACCAATGATGGGGCACTATTCCTCCCACTGACACCAATGATGGGGCACTATTCCTCCCACTGACACCAATGATGGGGCACTATTCCTCCCACTGACACCAATGATGGGGCACTATTCCTCCCACTGATACCAATGATGGGGCACTATTCCTCCCACTGACACCAATGATGGGGCACTATTCCTCCCACTGACACCAATGATGGGGCACTATTCCTCCCACTGATACCAATGATGGGGCACTATTCCTCCCACTGACACCAATGATGGGACACTATTCCTCCCACTGATACCAATGATGGGGCACTATTCCTCCCACTGACACCAATGATGGGGCACTATTCCTCCCACTGACACCAATGATGGGGCACTATTCCTCCCACCGATACCAATGATGGGGCACTATTCCTCCCACCGATACCAATGATGGGGCACTATTCCTCCCACTGACACCAATGATGGGACACTATTCCTCCCACTGACACCAATGATGGGGCACTATTCCTCCCACTGACACCAATGATGGGGCACTATTCCTCCCACTGACACCAATGATGGGGCACTATTCCTCCCACTGACACCAATGATGGGGCACTATTCCTCCCACTGACACCAATGATGGGGCACTATTCCTCCCACTGATACCAATGATGGGGCACTATTCCTCCCACTGACACCAATGATGGGGCACTATTCCTCCCACTGACACCAATGATGGGGCACTATTCCTCCCACTGATACCAATGATGGGGCACTATTCCTCCCACTGATACCAATGATGGGGCACTATTCCTCCCACTGATACCAATGATGGGGCACTATTCCTCCCACTGACACCAATGATGGGGCACTATTCCTCCACTGACACCAATGATGGGACACTATTCCTCCCACTGATACCAATGATGGGGCACTATTCCTCCCACTGACACCAATGATGGGGCACTATTCCTCCCACTGACACCAATGATGGGGCACTATTCCTCCCACTGACACCAATGATGGGGCACTATTCCTCCCACTGATACCAATGATGGGGCACTATTCCTCCCACTGACACCAATGATGGGGCACTATTCCTCCCACTGACACCAATGATGGGGCACTATTCCTCCCACTGATACCAATGATGGGGCACTATTCCTCCCACTGACACCAATGATGGGGCACTATTCCTCCCACTGACACCAATGATGGGGCAATGGTCTTTGCATTTTTTTCAACTGTGCATTTTGACACATTTGTCGCACGTGATAATGTGCATCTGCTTGCTGCCCTCTAGCTGCCATTCACAATGAAGCCCGACGCTCACTTTTCACACATGCTCAGGGTCTATAGGGCTTATTCGCATTAGAAAATGCGTAACAATGATCTTTGCATTTTTTTCAACCGTGCGTTTTGACGTATTTGTCGCAGGTTTTTAACCCCGTGTTTTGTCGCACGTAACAATGCAAATGTGCGTTTAAGCTGCTATTACCAATGAAAGGCACAGCAAGCGTAGCGTACATTTTTCATGCATTCCTAAAGGGCTTATTCACATACCACGCTCATTAGCACATGCATAACGTGGCGTGCGTTTTTTTTTGTAAACTTGCAAGTCAATGTGTTTTTAACACGCATCGCAGTGCTTTTTTGTAACTTCCTCAACATGAACATGCCGCGCAGCGCGCTGTGACGCATGACGGCGGGTCAGAACGCGCTTTGAGTAAACATAACAAGTCCTAACAGAACATTGAGCTGTGCACGTTTTTATAACCGCGCGTTTCAACGCACGCAAAAATGCACATCTGATCTCTGCGTTTGAGCTGCCATTAACAACTGAAGCGCGACACGTACGTTGCCTAACGCGGCGTGCGTGTATTTTTTTCCAGCTTTTTTTTTTTAACTTCCCTTTTTTTTTTACATTTACGATATTAATATGCGGTGCAGGGCAATGCGACGCATTACAGCAGGTCAAAACGCACGTCAGATAAACGAAAATCAGTCCTTTTTTTGTCCGCTTTCACACCGATCTGTTTTTCTTCTGTTTCTTCGTTTTAAAAAAAAAAAAAAGGCGGAAGAAAAACGCATGACTATTAAATCCTGCGGAACTCCTCGCTTTGGTCAGTTGCCGGACCGTTGCGTTTTTTAAAATGTCCTTCTTGCTGCATTTTTGGTGCTGTAAAAAATGCGGGGAAAAACCTGAGACCAATAAATCCTGCAGAACTCCTCGCTTTGGTCAGTTGCCGGACGATTGCGTTTTTTTCAAAGTCCTGCTTGCTGCATTTTTGGTGTAAGTTTGATACAGCAAAAAAAAAACGCATGACCATTAAATCCTGCAGAACATCTCACACTGGCAGGTGCGGACTGACAACTCAAGCAGCCCCGGGGCAGTAGGGGATCATGGGGCCCCTGTGTCCTTGCCCAAACTCAAAAAAGCCTATGAAAAAGGTACCAGGGGCATCTCATGGGGCCCCCTACTGACCCCGGGCCCTCGGGCAGTGCCCGAGTTTCCAAATGGTCAGTTCCCCCCTGTACACTGGTCAGTTGCGGGACGGTTTTGTTTCTTTTAAAAGTCCTGCTTGCTGCATTTTTGGTGCAAGTTTGATGCGGTTAAAACATGAAGAAAAAAACGCATGACCATTAAATCCTGCAAAACTCATTTGCGGGTCGGTTGCGTTTTTTCAAAGTCCTGCTTCCTGCATTTTTGATGCAGTTAAAAAAATGCAGAAAAGAAACGCATGACCGATAAATCCTGCGGAATTTCTCACTTTAGTCAGTTGCAGCAACGTTGCGTTTTTGTCTTGCTTGCTGCATTTTTGGTGCAAGTTTGATGCAGCAAAAATTCAGGGAAAAAACGCATGACCATTAAATCCTGCAGAACATCTCACACTGGTCAGTTGCGGTACGTTTTTGTTTCTTTTCAAAGTCCTGCTTGCTGCATTTTTGATGCAGTAAAAAAAAATGCAAAAAAAAAACACACGACCATGAAATCCTGCGGAACTCCTCACTTTGGTCAGTTGCGGGACCGTTTCGTTTTTTTTCAAAGTCCTGCTTGCTGCATTTTTGGTGCAAGTTTGATGCGGTAAAACATGCAGAAAAAAACGCATGACCATTAAATCCTGCAGAACTCGCTTTGCTCATTTGCAGGACGGTTGCGTTTTTTTCAAAGTTCTACTGGCTGCATTTTTGGTGCAAGTTTGATGCTGTAAAAAATGTAGGGGGAAAAACGCATGATCGTTAAATCCTGCAGAACAAATCACCCTGGTCAGTTGCGGTACGGTTTCGTTTCTTTTCAAAGTCCTGCTTGCTGCATTTTTGGTGAAAATCTGATGCGGTAAAAAATGAGGGGAAAAACGCATGACCATTAAATCTTGCGGAACTCCTCGCTTTGGTCAGTTGCGGGACGTTTGCGTTTTTTCAAAGTCCGGATTGCTGCATTTTTGATGCAGTAAAAAAATGCAAAAAAAAAAAACGCATAACCAATAAATCCTGCGGAATTTCTCACTTTAGTCAGTTGCAGGAACGTTGCATTTTTGTCCTGCTGGCTGCATTTTTGGTGCAAGTTTGATGCAGAAAACAATTTGTGGAAAAAAACGCATGACCATGACTGGTCAGTTGCGGTATGGTTTTGTTTTTTTCAAAGTCCTGCTTACTGCATTTTTGGTGAAAGTCTGATGCGGTAAAAAAATTTGGGGAAAAAACGCATGACCATTAAATCCTGTGGAACTCCTCACTTTAGCCAGTTGTGGGACTGTTGCGTTTTTTTTTTCAAAATCCCACTTGCTGCATTTTTGGTGCAAGTTTGATGCGGTAAAACATGCAGAAAAAAACGCATGACCATTAAATCCTGCAGAACTCACTTTGCTCATTTGCGGAATGGTTGCGTTTTTTCAGAGTCCTGCTTGCTGCATTTTTGATGCAGTACAAAAATGCAAAAAACAAAACAAAACGCATGACCAATACAGCAGAATTTCTCACTTTAGTCAGTTGCAGGAATGTTGCGATTTTTGTCCTGCTTGCTGCATTTGTGGTGCAAGTCTGATGCAGTAAGAAATGCAGGAAAAAAAAACGCATGACCATTAAATCCCTCTGGTCAGTTGCGGGACGTTTGCATTTTTTCAAAGTCCTGCTTCCTGCATTTTTGGTGCAAGTTTGATGCGGTAAGAAATGCGGGGAAAAAATAAACCAAGAAATCCTGCAGAACTCCTCGCTTTCGTCAGTTGCTGGACTGTTTTGTTTTTTTCAAAGTCTTGCTTGCTGCATTTTTGCCGCTTGTTAGGTGCAGTAAAAAAAACGCACCAAAAATACATCTCCTCATTGAAATGAAAAGAAAACCCGGCACAAACACGGCAAATATGCATACAAAAACACCTCCCCATTGAAATGAATGGAATACAGCGAAAATGCATTCAAACGCACTTGCAACAAAAACATATAAAAAACGTACCCCACCCATTGAAATGAATAGAAAACACACCTAAAATGCATCAAAAACGCATCTCTGGTGCATTTTTTGGAGTCACGTTCAGCTGAAGTATGCGTTTTTATCGCTTTTTGCAATGGAGCAGCGTGAAAGTAGCCTTTCAGTGAACTGGACCCCATAGGGGAGGTTGCCTCATTCTTGCATGGGAACTGCGACGGGCAACGTATGTGAATGAGCCCCTCGGGTTCAGATCCCCCTATAGCCCAGCCAGCCTTTCACTGAACTGGACCCCATAGGACATAGGGGAGGCTGCCTCTTTCTTGCATGGGAACGTATGTGAATGAGCCCCTCGGGTTCAGAACCCCCTATAGCCCAGCCAGCCTTTCAGTGAACTGGACCCCATAAGACATAGTAGAGGTTGCCTCATTCTTGCATGGGAACGTATGTGAATGAGCCTCGGGTTCAGATCCCCCTGTAGCTCAGCCAGCCTTTCAGTGAACTGGACCCCATAGGACATAGGGGAGGTTGCCTCATTCTTGCTTGGGAACGTATGTGAATGAGCCCCTCGCGTTCAGAACCCCCTATAGCCCAGCCAGCCTTTCAGTGAACTGGACCCCATAGGACATAGGAGAGGTTTCCTCTTTCTTGCTTGGGAATGTATGTGAATGAGCCCCTCGGGTTCAGAACCCCCTATAGCCAGCCAGCCTTTCAGTGAACTGGACCCCACAGGACATAGCGGAGGTTGCCTCTTTCTTGCTTGGGAACGTATGTGAATGAGCCCCTCGCATTCAGAACCCCCTATAGCCCAGCCAGCCTTTCAGTGAACTGGACCCCATAGGACATAGGAGAGGTTGCCTCTTTCTTGCTTGGGAATGTATGTGAATGAGCCCCTCGGGTTCAGAACCCCTATATAGCCCAGCCAGCCTTTCAGTGAACTGGACCCCACAGGACATAGGGGAGGTTGCCTCTTTATTGCTTGGGAACATATGTAAATAAGCCCCACGGGTTCAGAACCCCCTATAGCCAGCCAGCCTTTCAGTGAACTAGACCCCATAGGACATAGGAGAGGTTGCCTCATTCTTGCATGGGAACGTATGTGAATGAGCCCCTCGCATTCAGAACCCCCTATAGCCCAGCCAGCCTTTCAGTGAATTGGACCCCATAGGACATAGGAGAGGTTGCCTCTTTCTTGCATGGGAATGTATGTAAATGAGCCCCTCGGGTTCAGAACCCCCTATAGCCCAGCCAGCCTTTCAGTGAACTGGACCCCACAGGACATAGGGGAGGTTGCCTCTTTCTTGCATGGGAACGGCGGCGGGCAACGTATGTGAATGAGCCCCATGAGTTCAGATCCCCCTATAGCCCAGCCAGCCCCGGTCAGTCGGGGGTTAAAGCCTTTCTCCATTATCTGGGTGCGCATCCCCGCCAGCAACAGAAAGTATCAAACGGAAGGCCTCGCAGACTGCATAACTATGAGCTATTGCCGCCGCCGCCGCTGACAGATTACCCTGCAATATAATCGAGGCGACGGGCTCATTAGGTATTAATGCGGATGTGATGCGTTCTGCTGCAGAAATTAATTGAAGGCATTAGTTAATGCTTATTTATTGCGACATTATCATGTGGGGATCAGCACGCCAGACCGCGGTAATTCCTCCGTAACCATCATTTGTGTCACATTTCAAACAGTCCTCGTTAAATATATACCGCCTCCAGAAAGCGCTTTAATCTCTCGTCATTAGAAGACAGCCAATTCCGCCGCGTTCACGGACAGCGACTGTGAAACTATGTCTTTGTTATGCGAAGGAGGAGATGGGGGAAGGGGGTCCCACGAAACTTTCCATGGAATATCGCCAGTCGCGGAGAAAAATGGGCGCGCCTACATTTAGAGGGCCCCCGTGATTCCGGCTGAACCCCGGACCTTTCGCCACTCCCCCCCAAGTTTCTGGCCATACCCCGACCTTTCGAATTCTTCATTTCTGGGAACATTGTTTCAGTATCACTGACCGCCCGCTACAGTGTTGCCTTTCTGTTGTGATGGATTTTCGATGATCACGCTGGCTATTGGGATTTGCAGAGGCTCCCCCTAGTGGCGTTTTTTTTATTAGGTAGTAGGGGCGGCATCCATGCTAAAACGATAGTTGAGATTGCACGGTAAGTCAATGGCTTAGTGGGTAACACTCATTCCTTGCTGCGCGGGGTCCAAGATTTGAGTTCTAGCCAGGATCAGGGGTGGACTGACAACTCATGGGGCCCCCAGGCAATAGGGGATCATGGGGCCCCTGTGTCCTCGTCCACACTCAAACCACACTCAAAAAAGCCTATAAAAAGTACCAGGGGCATCTCATGGGCCCCCTACTTACCCCGCGCTCTCAGGCAGTGCCCGAGTGCTCCAATGGTCAGTCCGCCCCTGGCCAGGATATTATCCACATGTAGTTTGCATGCACTCTCTGCACGGGCATGGGTTTCCTCCATTTGAGATTTCCAGAGGCTCCCCCTAGTGGCGGTTTTTATATTAGGTAGTAGGGGCGGCATCCATGCTAAAACGATAGTTAAGATTGCATGGTAAGTCAGTGGCTTAGTGGGTAACACTCATTCCTTGCTGTGTGGGGGTCCAAGATTTGAGTCCTAGCCAAGATATTATTTACGTGGAGTTTGCATGTTCTCTCTGCACATGCGTGGGTTTCCTCCTTTCCACATTTGAGTTTTTCAGAGGCTCCCCCTAGTGGCGGTTTTTATATTAGGTAGTAGGGGCGGCATCCATGCTAAAACGATAGTTGAGATTACACAGTAAGTCAGTGGCTTAGTGGGTAACACTCACTCCTTGCTGCGTGGGGTCCAAGATTTGAGTCCCAGCCAGGATGTTATCAACATGGAGTTTGCATGTTCTCTCTGCACATGCTTGGGTTTCCTCCTTTCCACATTTGAGTTTTTCAGAGGCTCCCCCTAGTGGCGGTTTTTATATTAGGTAGTAGGGGCGGCATCCATGCTAAAACAATAGTTAAGATTGCACAGTAAGTCAGTGGCTTGGTGGGTAACACTCATTCCTTGCTGCGTGGGGGTCCAAAATTTGAGTCCTAGCCAGGATATTATCCATGTGGAGTTTGCATGTTCTCTCTGCACGTGCGTGGGTTTCCTGCATTCCACATTTGAGATTTTCAGAGGCTCCCCCTAGTGGTGGTTTTTATATTAGGTAGCATGCACCATCCATGGTAATACAATATTTGAGACTCCAGGAGATGCGGGTGACCTGCATGCCTTGCTCAACCAGGTTCCTTGGTTTGAATTCTGCGTCCAATCCCAGTCAGGATCAGGGGCGGACTGACCATTTGGAAACTCGGGCACTGCCCAAGGGCCCGGGGTCAGTAGGGGGCCCCAAGAGATGCCCCTGGTACCTTTTTCATAGGCTTTTTTGAGTTTGGGCAAGGACACAGGGGCCCCATGATCCCCTATTTCCCGGGGGCCCCATGAGTTGTCAGTCCGCCCCTGGTCTGGATCCTATCTGCATGGAGTTTGCATGCTATGTGTTTGCATGGGTTTCCCCCAGTACGCCAGAAACATGCTGACATAGACCTGGCCCTAGTATGTGAGCTAGGGACCTTAGACTGTAAGCTCCTTGAGGGCAGGGACTGATATATGGTGATTTTTTTTTTTACAGGCTCCCCCTAGTGGCGGTTTATATACTAGGTAGTATGTGCCGCATCCGTGTTAAAACAATAGTTGAGACTGCAGGAGACGCTAGTGGCTTGGCGGGTGAACTGCATGCCTTGTTCCACCAGGTTCCTTGGTTTGAATTCTGGTTCAAATCCCAGCCTGGACCCTCTATGGTACATAGTGAATGTTTGTGGGGGCTCCCCCTAGTGGCGGTTTTCAAATTAGGTAGTATGCGCCGCATCCACATTAAAACAATAGTTGAGACTGCAGGAGATGCCAGTGGCTTGGCGGGTGAACTGCATGCCTTGTTCCACCAGGTTTCTTGGTTTGAATTCTGCTTCCAATCCCAGCCAGGATCCAATCTGCATGGAGTTTGCATGCTCTGTGCTTGCACAGGTCTCCCCCAGCCCTCCAGAAACATGCTGATGGGTTGATATAGACGTGGCCCTAGTATGTGAGATAGGGACCCTAGCCTGAGAGCTCCTTTGTAAGAAAGTAGATCTAAATTTCATATCGGCTTCTATGTGGCCTCTGGGATCGGGTTCTGATTTATTTTAAACAAAGCAGCAAAAAAAAAAAAGAAAAAAAAGAAAATCAAGATAACAAATTAACAGCCTATTAAAAGTTACAATAAAATCAGCTTTTGCTGCACTATTCACCTTCATTCCAGGGACTTCCCCCGCAGTACTTTATTTCCACCGCCAGGTGTCCTCGGTCTGTTGGCCAGCATCATTCCTTTGAACCCAGTGTCATCCCGGACCAGCCCCCAACCTGCGACTGGACAGTGAAAGGAGAAGCGGCAGACTGATGAGCTCATCTCTCTATCACTCTGTGCTCTCTCCTCGGTTCGAACGTAAGCCAGTGACCTAAAATGGGAAAATACAGACTTGGCCACTAGATGAGGCTAAATATTATAGGAATTTCCTATAGTACTTGGCTCCATCCAGTGGCAAAATGCAGTACTTTCTCCTTTAAATCTGGCCAGTAGATGGGGCTAAGTATTAATAGGAATTTCTTATAACACCTAGCGCCATCCGGGGGCCAAGTGCGGTAAATTCTCTTTTAAATTTTATCCACTAGGTGGAGCTAAATATCATAGGAATTTCATTAATAGCGCCATCCAGGGGCCAAATCCAGTAATTTCTCTTTTAAATTTGTCCACTAGGTGGAGCTAAATATAACAGGAATTTCATTAATAGCGCCATCCAGGGGCCAAATGCAGCATTTTCTCCTTTAAATTTGACCACTAGATGGGGCTAAGTATTAACAGGAATTTCTTATAACACCTAGCGCCATCCAGGGGCCAAGTATGGTAATTTCTCTTTTAAATTTTGTCCAATAGGTGGAGCTAAGTATCATAGGAATGTCAATAATAGCGCCATCCAGGGGCCAAATGCAGTATTTTCTCCTTTAAATCTGGCCACTAGATGGAGCTAAGTATTAATAGGAATTTCTTATAACACCTAGCGCCATCCGGGGGCCAAGTGCAGTCATTTCTTTTTAAATTTGTCCACTAGGTGGAGCTAAATATAACAGGAATTTCTTTAATAGCGCCATCCAGGGGCCAAATGCAGTATTTTCTTCTTTAAATTTAGCCACTACGTGGAGCTAAGTATCATAGGAATTTCATTAATAGCGCCATCCGGGGGCCAAATGCAGCATTTTCTCCTTTAAATTTGACCACTAGATGGGGCTAAGTATTAATAGGAATTTCTTATAACACCTAGCGCCATCCGGGGGCCAAGTGTGGTCATTTCTCTTTTAAATTTGTCCATTAGATGGAGCAAAGTATCATAGAAATTTTATTAACACTTAGCGCCATCCAGAGGCCAAATACAATATTTTATCCTTTAAATTTGTCCACTTGTTGGGGCTAAGTATCATAGGAATTTTAATAACGGCGCCATCCAGGTGCCAAATGCAGCATTTTCTGCTTTAATTTTGTCCACTAGATGGAGCTAAGTATTAATAGGAATTTCTTATAACACCTAGCGCCATTCAGGGGCCAAGTGCAGTCATTTGTTTTTAAATTTGTCCAGTAGGTGGAGCTAAGTATCATAGGATTTTCATTAATAGCGCCATCCAAGGGCCAAATCCAGTAATTTCTCTTTTAAATTTGTCCACTAGGTGGAGCTAAATATAACAGGAATTTCTTTAATAGCGCCATCCAGGGGCCAAATGCAGTATTTTCTTCTTTAAATTTAGCCAATACGTGGAGCTAAGTATTATAGGAATTTCATTAATAGCGCCATCCGGGGGCGCAATGCAGCATTTTCTCCTTTAAATTTGACCACTAGATGGGGCTAAGTATTAACAGGAATTTCTTATAACACCTAGCGCCATCCGGGGGCCAAGTGCGGTAAATTCTCTTTTAAATTTTATCCACTAGGTGGAGCTAAATATCATAGGAATTTCATTAATAGCGCCATCCAGGGGCCAAATGCAGCATTTTCTGCTTTAAATTTGTCCACTAGATGGAACTAAGTATTAATAGGAATTTCTTATAACACCTAGCGCCATCTGGGGGCCAAGTGCAGTCATTTCTTTTTAAATTTGTCCAGTAGGTGGAGCTAAGTATCATAGGATTTTCTTTAATAGCGCCATCCAAGGGCCAAATCCAGTAATTTCTCTTTTAAATTTGTCCACTAGGTGGAGCTAAATATAACAGGAATTTCTTTAATAGCGCCATCCAGGGGCCAAATGCAGTATTTTCTTCTTTAAATTTAGCCAATACGTGGAGCTAAGTATTATAGGAATTTCATTAATAGCGCCATCCGGGGGCGCAATGCAGCATTTTCTCCTTTAAATTTGACCACTAGATGGGGCTAAGTATTAACAGGAATTTCTTATAACACCTAGCGCCATCCGGGGGCCAAGTGCGGTAAATTCTCTTTTAAATTTTATCCACTAGGTGGAGCTAAATATCATAGGAATTTCATTAATAGCGCCATCCAGGGGCCAAATGCAGCATTTTCTGCTTTAAATTTGTCCACTAGATGGAACTAAGTATTAATAGGAATTTCTTATAACACCTAGCGCCATCTGGGGGCCAAGTGCAGTCATTTCTTTTTAAATTTGTCCAGTAGGTGGAGCTAAGTATCATAGGATTTTCTTTAATAGCGCCATCCAAGGGCCAAATCCAGTAATTTTTCTTTTAAATTTGTCCACTAGGTGGAGCGAAATATAACAGGAATTTCTTTAATAGCGCCATCCAGGGGCCAAATGCAGTATTTTCTTCTTTAAATTTAGCCACTACGTGGAGCTAAGTATTATAGGAATTTCATTAATAGCGCCATCCGGGGGCCAAATGCAGCATTTTCTCCTTTAAATTTGACCACTAGATGGGGCTAAGTATTAACAGGAATTTCTTATAACACCTAGCGCCATCCGGGGGCCAAGTGCGGTATTTTCTCCTTTAAATTTGTCCACTTGTTGGGACTAAGTATCATAGGAATTTTAATAACAGCGCCATCCGGGGGCCAAGTGCAGTCATTTCTCTTTTAAATTTGTACATTAGATGGAGCTAAGTATCATATGAATTTTAGTAACAGCACCATCCAGGGGCCAAATGCAGCATTTTCTCCTTTAAATGTGTCCACTAGATGGAGCTAAGTATTAATAGGAATTTCTTATAACACCTAGCGCCATCCGGGGGCCAAGTGCGGTATTTTCTCCTTTAAATTTGTCCACTTGTTGGGACTAAGCATCTTAGAAATTTTAATAACAGCGCCATCCGGGGGCCAAGTGCAGTCATATCTTTTTTAAATTTGTCCAATAGGTGGAGCTAAGTATCATAGGAATTTTAATAACAGCGCCATCCAGGGGCCAAATGCAGTATTTTCTCCTTTAAATTTGGCCACTATGTGGAGCTAAGTATCATAGGAATTTCATTAATAGCGCCATCCGGGTGCCAAATGCAGCATTTTCTCCTTTAAATGTGTCCACTAGATGGAGCTAAGTATTAATAGGAATTTCATTAACACTTAGTGCCATCTAGTGGCCAAATGTGGTGTTTTCTCTTTTAAATCTGGCCACTAGATGGGGCCAATTGTCATAGGAATCTCCTAAACCATTTACCTAGCTCCATCTAGTGGCCAAACGCAACATTTTCTTTTTTTTAAATCAATGATTTACATTCGAACAGCACAGGATATAGCCTATTAGCCTTCATTTTTATGCCCCATTCGCATAGAATGACTGCGCACACACTTTCACTAGGTGAATGGCTCTGTATTTTCCTTATAAGTCAACCCCCTAATCCCATTGCATGTGTTTCAGGGTTGTTAGGTCCTCATCAGTGCAGGGTGTGGGACCTGCAGCTTCTAAGGGGTAGGATTTGAGGAACGATTCGACAGGATAACCAGCTGGGTTAGGATGAGGGGGCCTAAAGGAACCAAGGAGTACTTTTGCCTCCGTAACCTCTTGCCGACCAAGTAATGCGTTTTTGCGGCAACAAGGAGACCTGCCTTTAATGGGCAAAAGCCACACTAGCGCGTCCATGGTGGCTGAGATTTCTGTGCTGAGAGCGTGATCCCATCATAGTGACTGAGCTGTCACCGATGACTCCCGGACTCTAGTTGTGATTGGCAGTTAGCGAGATGGGCTCCCAATCATGTGTCAACCTATCACAGTGGTCAAGTGATTGGCAATCTCCTTCCCCCTGGGCCTTGAGACCCAGATAAAGGGCCATGGCGGGTGGGGGGGGGGGGAGGTGAAGGCATTAAAAAGAAAATATGTTTTTCGGTTGGTTGGTCTTGAAAACCTGAGCAATTTCCAGAGGCAAACATAGGAGGAAATTTCTCCTTCACCTGGCTACACACTCCCCCCAGCAGAAACCTTTGGTCCCCAGAGATGGGATGAAGTCCTTCACCGACAGTTCTACACCAAAAACACCTTATAGCAACCACGACGCGGCATTTTCAGCCTTGAACCTCGGCGGTGCTGCAAAAGAGGCTGAGCAAGACACAATTCAGACGTTAAAATGGATAAGCTGCCTCGCATTACCATGACACTTGTTACAACTGTCCGTCTTGTTCTTCGGGGCACAGTGTCCGTCTGGTTGACAAGCCCGCCGTTTTCAGGCACCTTGGGATGGGACAAGCAGCCCCGTTGATGCGTCGTGACAGCGAAAAGACTCCCCCCCACTTCCATCCATCAGGCCCGATTTCATGTGACTGCCACCCTCCGGGGGCCCCCGGCCTGTCTGCGCTCATCCAAGTAGATCCTGAATACTCCTGCGCTTGGCAGAGTGGATGGCGAGTCCCCAGGGAGCGCCGGGGCAGAAGCGGGGAGACGAGATGTCTAGGTTAATCTGCCAGGCAGGCTCTCAGCTCCGTCACGGCTTGTCACCGGACATTGAGAGGTCTGCTGATACCCGAGCCACAGGCAAAGACGGCTGTTAGGAGCAGCTTGGTCAGCCAAGCGTCTGGCAGGCATCGGCCCACGTGGAGAACGTGGAGACCAGTGGCATCAATTATGGGCAACCAGGACAACCGGCACCATGCTGTCACTGCTGATGTGCCGTCTCCTTAGGCTAGATCACACCTCTGACTGTCCGAGATGAGAGAGATGGACACTTTGCAGCGCCATTTTGTTTAATAGAAGGCACACTCTTGTCTTGCTGCACTTTGGAACCGTAACAAGGCACCAACCTAACCCCACCCCACAAAAATATATTTTAAATATATTTTTAAAATGTTCTTCCCAAATATATAGACATATATTTGAAATACTACAATTGTGGCCGTATTCAATATATTTCAAAATATATTTCAATATATATATATATATATATATATATATATATATATATATATATATAATTATTAATATTATACAGGATTTATATATTATTATTATCATTATTCTACAGGATTTATATTATTATTATACAGGATTTATATATTATTATTATACAGGATTTATATATTATCTATTATATATATAATATATAATATTTAATATATAATATTATATATTATATATTATCACCCTCACCTAACGGCCATCCTCCCTCATTCCTCCCACCACTTCATCCCCCTCAGCCACTTCCTACTGTACCTTTTACCCCCTCCCTCCTAGATTGTAAGCTCGTAAGAGTAGGGCCCTCTTACCCCTCGTACATTGTTTGTTGTTGTTGTACTGTGCCATGTATTGTCCCCCCTATTGTACAGCGCTGAGCAAACCCTTTGGCGCTATATAAACTCGTAGTAATAATAATAATAATAATAATAATTATTATGCAGGATTTATATATTATTATTATACAGGATTTATATTATTATTATACAGGATTTATATATTATTATTATACAGGATTTATATATTATTATTATACAGGATTTATATTATTACTATTATACAGGATTTATATATTATTATTATACAGGATTTATATATTATTATTATACAGGATTTATATTATTATTATACAGGATTTATATATTATTATTATACAGGATTTATATTATTATTATTATACAGGATTTACATATTATTATTATACAGGATTTATATTATTATTATACAGGATTTATATATTATTATTATACAGGGTTTATATTATTATTATTATTATACAGGATTTATGTATTATTATTATACAGGGTTTATATTATTATTATTATTATACAGGATTTATATGGCGCCAACAGTTTGCTCAGCGCTTTACAATATAAAGGGAGACAATACAGCAACAATACAGTTCAATACAAGAGGGTCAGGAGGGCCCTGATCCTGGGAGCTTACAATCTAAGAGTATATATATATATATATATATATATATATATATGCTGTATGTTGAAATGCATTTTTATTACAAAATATATGAAAATTATTTTTAAAAATACAATTTCAAATATACTGTATGTCTTAAAAGAAAAATTAAATCTACATTTTTTGGAATGCATTTACAAATATATGTAAAATTATATGTTAAAATGACTTTTTTATATGTAAAAAAAATCTGAAGAATATATTTTAAAAATATATATTTTTAAAAATATTTTTCATATATTTCATAATATATAAAAAACGTATTTCAATATGCAGTGTGTATATATGTATATATATAAATATATTTTGAAATATATTGATTATGGTTAAAATTGTAGTATTTCAAATATATGTCAATATATTTGTGAAGAATATTTAAAAAAAAAAAAAAGAAAAATCTGAAGAATATATTTAAAAAAATATATATTTAAAAAATGTTTTTTCATATATTTTATAATATGTAAAAACCGCATTTCAACATGCAGTATATATATATATATATATGTATTGAAATATATTGAATACGGCAAAAATGTTATTATTTCAAATATATTTTTCTTCCATGGGGGTTGTGCTGCTGCTTCTTCTCTCGCTCTAGCTCTGCTGTACAGGGGCTGATACCAGGTCACATTAAGTTGCTTACATTGGTCGTATTTAAAAAAAATAAGTTAGATTGAATGAATTAATTAAATTACATTTTATTTAAAAAATAATTAAAATTAATTTGCATTAATGACTATAGGTTTGCATTAATGTGCGTCTTCTATATCTGCCTGAAGTCCATGGATGGCAGGGGCGGACTGACCATTTGGAAACTTGGGCACTGCCCGAGGGGCTGGGGTCAGTAGGGGGCCCCATGAGATGCCCCTGGTACCTTTTTCATAGGCTTTTTTGAGCTTGGGCAAGGACACAGGGGCCCCATGATCCACTATTACCCGGGGGGCCCCATGAGTTGTCAGTCCGCCCCTGATGGATGGTCATGATATTTTGACCCGTCAAAAGGGTTGCAGGTTTAAATTGACCAAATATGACCTCAACTGCTCCGTCACAACTTGGCGCGGCAAAGGGGGTGATTCACCTCAGTATTCTAGTATAGGGGTGATGTGGAAAAATCTATTTTGAAATATATTGATTACGGTTAAAATTGTAGTATTTCAAATATATGTCAATATATTTGTGAAGAATATTTAAAAAAAAAAAAAAGAAAAATCTAAAGAATATATTTTTTAAATATATTCTTTAGATTTTTCTTTTTTTTTTTAAATATTATTCATATATTTTATAATATATAAAAAACGCATTTCAATATGCAGTATATATATATATATATATAAATATAGTTTGAAATATATTGAATACGCCCAAAATTGTATTTCAAATATATGTCAATATATTTACGAAGAATATTTTAAAAATATATTTCAACTATATTTTTCTTGCATGTGGGTGGTGTGAGTATTGTAGTATAGGGGCGATGTGGACCCCCTTATGAATTTACTCAGGGGCCCTGCATAGGCACATAATTAGCGCCGTATAAAATCATTAAAATGCAGTGACGTCAGCAAGGAAAGCAGATCAGCGCACAAAACTGATGTCTTCTTTATGCAGATTTTCCCCGCATGTGGACAGTCACACTTATTATATATTTACCGTACGCGGAGAGTGATGTCATCGGCGAAAGAATCGTAATTGGTTTGGAAGAGACGTGCCGGGAATACATTCTGTGTGATTATAGCTAATATACTTCATCAGTGACATGCGTGGCTTTCTGTATCACCCGGCAGGATTCTGCACTCCTGATCACGCCACTGACCACATATCTGCATTTCTTGGCTAATGCCAACGCATTCCAGGAGCCCCTTTTTATTACTATAGAGCGCCATCTAGTGGAGAAGAGGATTTGTATTCATGGAAGCGTGAAATGGGTCTAATACTACTAGATATTTAATTCAGGAATTGATTGTATTGTAACTGGACTGTCAAACCGCTGGAGGTATATAAATCCTCACAAACAATCACAGAAAAGTGGCGAGTGCTAGAGTCTTGGAGCTGCTTGTAAGAAAGGTAAGTGAGAATACCCCAAGAACAAATAAATCAAGATGGTGCAGCACCATCTTGATTTATTACTATATAAATCCTGTATATTAATTAAAAAATTAATAAAATATATTATTATTATTATTATCATACAGTATTTATAAAGCGCCAATAGTTCACTCAGCGCTGTACATTACAAAGGGGGACAGAACATGTGACAGAACAATACCAATACAATGCAAAACATGAGGGGATCGAGGGCCCTGCTCTTTGGAGCTTACAATCTAGAAGGGAGGGGATGGTGGCACAGGAGGAGATAGCTGTGGGGGATGGAGTGGTAGGAAGAGTGGAGGAGGTCGGCAGGTTAGCAGGGGGTGGGGTAGGCTTCCCTGAAGAGATGGGTTTTCAGGGTGCGCCTAAAGGAGAGGAGAGTAGGTGATAATCTGATGGGTTGGGGCAGGGAGTTCCAGAGGATGGGTGACACCCTGGAGAAGTCCTGGAGGCGGGCATGGGAGGAGGAGACCAGGGAACTGGAGAGAAGGAGGTCTTGTGATGAGCGGAGTGTGCGTGTTGGGCGGTACTTAGATATTAGGTCAGTGATGTAGTTTGGGGCAGTATGGTGGACAGCTTTGTACGTCAGTGTTAGGATTTTAAATTTGATCCGTTGCGCAATCGGAAGCCAGTGGAGGGATTGGCAGAGGGGGGTGGCGGAGACGGAGCGGTTGGAAAGGTGAATGAGTCTGGCAGCCGTATTCAGGATGGACTGAAGCGGGGATAGCCAGCGGCGAGGCAGGCCAGTGAGGAGGGAGTTGCAGTAGTCGAGTCGTGATATGATGAGGGAGTGGATGAGCTGTTTAGTGGTTTCTGGGGTTAGGAACGTGCGGATTTTGGCGATGTTGAGGAGGTGGAGTCTGCACGAGTTTGTTAAAGATTGGACTTGGGGTTGAAAGGATAGGTTGGAGTCCAGAATAATAATCATTGTATTTATAATAATAATAGTAATCATAATAATAATAATAATAATAAAAATAATAATGGTATTAATAATAATAATAGTAATAATAATAATAATTATTATTATTACTATTATTATTAAAAATACAATTATTATTATTATTATAATAGAAATAATAGTATTTACAAATGAGATTATTTTGTTGCCTTACAGCAGATTTATTTGGTGTAAAAGTGGAGTTGACATTAAAGATTTGTTTTTTCATACCCAATTTTTTGATGCCCACACTCCTGCTGCATTCTTTATAATATAAAATAAATATAAATTTCGCTGGGATGGTGTGAACCCCTCATAATGGGCACAACAGGTATACAGACCAGGGACCTCAGCACAAGGATGGTGGGAACCCATCATAATGGGCACAGAGGGTGTACAGACCTGGGAACTCAGCACAGAGATGGTGGGAACCCCTCATAATGGGAACAGCAGGTGTACAGACCTGGGAACTCAGCACAGGGATGGTGGGAACCCCTCATATTGGGTACAACAGGTATACAGACCTGGGAACTCAGCACAGGGATGGTGGGAACCCCTCATAATGGGCACAGCAGGTGTACAGACCCAGGAACTCAGCACAGGGATGGTGGGAACCCCTCATAATGGGCACAGCAGGTGTACAGACCCAGGAACTCTGCACAGGGATGGTGGGAACAGCTCATAATGGGCACAGCGAGCGTACAGACCCGGGAACTCGGCACAGGAATCATCTCAGAGAGAAAGAAGAGAGTTTTGGGTAGTTTAATGCTTTAACATCCACCAATTATGAGAAGACGAGTCTGGCTGCACTGATCCCCATTCCTCCCCCCAACTGTATACTCAGATCTATAATACAATCTCTCCTCCATCATTTCATCTACTGAGGATTCATATTCTGATATCACTTCCTGTTTTCTCTTTGGATGGTTTTTCCGCTTCGCTATAATTGAGTTTACAAAGAACTTTCCCAAGTCCCATACTACCGCCTACTGGCCTATCTCAGTACTGCCTTCCAAATGTAGGGAAAGGTTAGGGAACGTTTTCTTGCATTAAATCATTGCTGTCAGTGGGAGGAATAGTGCCCCATCATTGGTGTCAGTGGGAGGAATAGTGCCCCATCATTGGTGTCAGTGGGAGGAATAGTGCCCCATCATTGGTGTCAGTGGGAGGAATAGTGCCCCGTCATTGGTGTCAGTGGGAGGAATAGTGCCCCATCATTGGTGTCAGTGGGAGGAATAGTGCCCCGTCATTGGTGTCAGTGGGAGGAATAGTGCCCCATCATTGGTGTCAGTGGGAGGAATAGTGTCCCATCATTGGTGTCAGTGGGAGGAATAGTGCCCCATCATTGGTGTCAGTGGGAGGAATAGTGCCCCATCATTGGTGTCAGTGGGAGGAATAGTGCCCCATCATTGGTGTCAGTGGGAGGAATAGTGCCCCATCATTGGTGTCAGTGGGAGGAATAGTGCCCCATCATTGGTGTCAGTGGGAGGAATAGTGCCCCATCATTGGTATCAGTGGGAGGAATAGTGCCCCATCATTGGTGTCAGTGGGAAAAATAGTGCCCCATCATTGGTGTCAGTGGGAGGAATAGTGCCCCATCATTGGTGTCAGTGGGAGGAATAGTGCCCCATCATTGGTGTCAGTGGGAGGAATAGTGCCCCATCATTGGTGTCAGTGGGAGGAATAGTGCCCCATCATTGGTGTCAGTGGGAGGAATAGTGTCCCATCATTGGTGTCAGTGGGAGGAATAGTGCCCCATCATTGGTGTCAGTGGGAGGAATAGTGTCCCATCATTGGTGTCAGTGGGAGGAATAGTGCCCCATCATTGGTGTCAGTGGGAGGAATAGTGCCCCATCATTGGTGACAGTGGGAGGAATAGTGCCCCATCATTGGTGTCAGTGGAAGGAATCGTGCCCCATCATTGGTGTCAGTGGGAGGAATAGTGCCCCATCATTGGTGTCAGTGGGAGGAATAGTGCCCCATCATTGGTGTCAGTGGAAGGAATCGTGCCCCATCATTGGTGTCAGTGGAAGGAATCGTGCCCCACGCTGATATTCTGCAGACAGAAGCCCAGCAGAAGATGACATCAGAGGCTGGAAACGCGACAGCCCCCGGCCCCCCCTCCCCCGGCCCCCCCTTTTAGGCTGTAAATTCGATCCCCGGGACGCTCAGACGTCCAGTTGCCGGTGAAGTATTGCTGAGGCAGCACGGCGTACGGCGGACATGATGGATTCTCCCATCTACCAGTTGGAGATCGATGAGGACTGGAGGGAGCCGAGCCATTCGTCAAACGGCCGCTCGGTCCCCAGGCACCGGACGGAGCGGAAAAAAAAAGACTCTGGCCGGGACCGGTATTGCGTACGGCAAATCCCAGCGGACTCGCCGCAAGACGGATGGGCAGGCGACACATATGACAGCAGTCCAGGGGCAGACTGACAACTCATGGGGCCCCCGGGCAATAGGGAATCATGGGGCCCCTGTGTCCTTGCCCAAACTCAAAAAATCCTATGAAAAAGGCACCAGGGGCATCTCATGGGGCCCCCTACTGACCCCGGGCCCTCGGGCAGTGCCAGAGTTTCCAAATGTTCAGTCCGCCTTTGCAGCGGTCATTATATTACCCCCCCCCCCCTCGGGGCCGACACATACTTTCTTTGAAACGATTTAAAGTTGTGGTCTCAGCAAAAAGAACTGGATGCCATCAAACTGCTGGGAGGGGGCGTGGCTTAAATTAAAGGGTGACTCCACCCAATACTGATCACCTTGTTATTTGTAAAAAATGCTGGAAGCTCAAAACTAAAATCTAAAACTTGTTTCCGGACTTTTTTGGGTTTCATGAGTTTAAAATTGTTCTGGGTTTTTTTTTGGTCCATGACTCCCGTTGTGGAGATTTTTCCTCATTTCCTGTCATAAAGAAATACTAATATCATCCTTGGTGTCAGTGGGAGGAATAGTGCCCCATTATTGGTGTCAGTGGGAGGAATAGTGCCCCATCATTGGTGTCAGTGGGAGGAATAGTGCCCCATCATTGGTATCATTGGGAGGAATAGTGCCCCATCATTGGTGTCAGTGGGAGGAATAGTGCCCCATCATTGGTGTCAGTGGGAGGAATAGTGCCCCATCATTGGTGTCAGTGGGAAGAATAGTGCCCCATCATTGGTGTCAGTGGGAGGAATAGTGCCCCATCATTGGTGTCAGTGGGAGGAATAGTGCCCCATCATTGGTGTCAGTGGGAAGAATAGTGCTCCATCATTGGTGTCAGTGGGAGGAATAGTGCCCCATCATTGGTGTCAGTGAGAGGAATATTGCCCCATCATTGGTGTCAGTGGGAGGAATAGTGCCCCATCATTGGTATCAGTAGGAGGAATAGTGCCCCATCATTGGTGTCAGTGGGAGCAATAGTGCCCCATCATTGGTGTCAGTGGGAGGAATAGTGCCCCATCATTGGTATCAGTGGGAGGAATAGTGCCCCATCATTGATGTCAGTGGGAGGAATCGTGCCCCATCATTGGTGTCAGTGGGAGGAATATTGCCCCATCATTGGTGTCAGTGGGAGGAATAGTGCCCCATCATTGGTGTCAGTGGGAGGAATAGTGCTCCATCATTGGTATCAGTGGGAGGAATAGTGCCCCATCATTGGTATCAGTGGGAGGAATAGTGCCCCATCATTGGTATCAGTGGGAGGAATAGTGCCCCATTATTGGTATCAGTGAGAGGAATAGTGCCCCATCATTGGTATCATTGGGAGGAATAGCGCCCCATCATTGGTGTCAGTGGGAGGAATAGTGCCCCATCATTGGTGTCAGTGGGAGGAATAGTGCCCCATCATTGATGTCAGTGGGAGGAATCGTGCCCCATCATTGGTGTCAGTGGGAGGAATATTGCCCCATCATTGGTGTCAGTGGGAGGAATAGTGCCCCATCATTGGTATCAGTGGGAGGAATAGTGCCCCATCATTGGTGTCAGTGGGAGGAATAGTGCCCCATCATTGGTGTCAGTGGGAGGAATAGTGCCCCATCATTGGTGTCAGTGGGAGGAATAGTGTCCCATCATTGGTGTCAGTGGGAAGAATAGTGCCCCATCATTGGTGTCACTGGAAGGGATAGTTCTGTGACATCCACACAGGAAATGGGTCACCACTGAAACAGGAAAATGTAGACAGCCCCTCCCATATCTGATACAGAATACAATGCTGGGGACGGGGCTGAGCTTTAACTATTGAACACTTCTTTTCGTCTTCTGTTATTTCATCGTCACATCAAATAAAGTTTTCTGTTCTCATAGAAACTTGGAGACGTATTTATAAAAAAAAAAAAAGTTATGTGTTTGTTTGTACATTTGTCCTGAGCCATCGGGGGTGAAGTGGAATGTTACTCAGCTATCTTCTCTCCAGGTCGAATGTTATTCATTCCTAAGTGACAATACCACATTAAGGCCACTAGATGGTGCCGATGAACATAGGAACTGGTGTCTGATGATTAGCTCCATCTAGTGGCCATAACGCAGTTGTTTCCTGATTCAGGCTGCTTTGGCGAGTGAACAATATTTGAGCTGCAGAGAAAATTGCCTGACCCCCTGTTCGTGCAGAACAAATGTACACAAAATTTCACAGGGTGAATAATTTTCATAAATACACCCCTAACAAGCTATCAATATTTTTAGCAGTAAAAACCCCCCCGTGTAATAGTCTACGGCATACAAAATATTACAAAAATCAAGCAAATAAAATGCATGCAGCACATTTTTTGTTCTTTTTTATTCTAAGTCTTTAAACTCACGCTTTATACATTTTATTTTACTATTTGTATTTTTTTTATGTTTTATCATTTTTTTCACTATTTTTCTTTTTTTACTCATGTTTTATCATTTTTTTTTATTATTTGAATTTTTTTTACTCATGTTTTATTTTCTATACTTCAATTTTTATTCATGTTTTATAAATTTTTTACTATTTGTATTTTTTTTACTCATGTTTTATACATTTTTTTACTATTTGTATTTTTTTTACTCATGTTTCATACATTTTTATTTCTGTTTCTATTTTTGCAATTAGGTTTTATACTTTAAAAAAAAATAAATTCTTTCAATTCATGTTTTATACATTGTTTTACTATTTGTATTTTTCTTTACTCTTGTTTTATACATTTTCTTTTGCTTTTTGTATTTTCGTACTCATGTTTTATATATATATACGAATGCTGAGACATTTGCTCGACAATTTAAAGGAAAAAAAAAACAAAACAGACCCCAAAGTGTATTAAGCATTTTTTTTTGTGTATTTATTCATCATTTCTCTACTGTCATTTATTTTATTTAAATTTTCTTTATTATTATTTTCTTTCTTGTGTGCATTTATTCATTAATTCACTCCTGTTAAATTTATTTTTTTATATTTAACTTTTTTAGTATTTTCCTTTTTTGTGTATTTATTCATTATTTCTCCACTGTCATTTTTTTTTTATTTTACTTTTTTCTCTTTTAGTATTTTTTTTCTTTTCTGTATTTATTCATTATTTCTTTACCATCAAATAATATATTTTTTTATTTTACTTTTTTCTTGTTTATTTTTGTTTATGTGTGTGTGTGTGTATTTATGTATTATTTTTCTACAGTTTTTTTTTTGTATTTTACTTTTTTTCTTGTTTATTATTTTGTGTGTGTGTGTGTATTTATGCATTATTTTTCTACAGTCTTTTTTTGTATTTTACTTTTTTTCTTGTTTATTATTTTGTGTGTGTGTATTTATGCATTATTTTTCTACAGTCTTTTTTTGTATTATAATTTTTTCTTGTTTAGTATTTTTTTTCTTTTTTTGTGTGCATTTATTCATTATTTCTCTACTGTCAAATTTTTTTTATTATGTTACCTTTTTTCCTTTTTTAATATTTTTCTGCAGCTAAGTTTAGTTCTTTCTTTGTGTATTTATTCATTATTTCTGAAGTGCCAAATTATTTTTTTTTATTTTACTTTTTTTTCTTGCACCCTTTTTTTTTTTTTTAAATAATTAGAAATAAACCAGACTGCCCCGACAAATACACCCTCCCCAAAAACTCAGAGAAAAACAGAATTTGTTTAAAGAAAATTTTGCCGCTCAAGGTGCGAAATTGACTCAAAGTTCGGAAGCAATTCCAGGACTGGCTAGGACAGCGGTTGATGTCGTTGCCGTCACAGCTTTTAGGTTTCCCTGATGATGTAGCTGATGAGAATTCCGAACGTTGGGAGACAGACGTTGCTCCATGTCCCCTGAGCTCCTCCCAAATAATTTCCAGCTGGAAAAAAAAATTTACGTAAAATTATTTACTCACACAGCCCCCCTTTGTACACTGTGTTGTATGCTATATACTCTGCACAGCCCCTCTTTGTACACTGTGTTGTATGCTATATACTCTGCACAGCCCCTCTTTGTACACTGTGTTGTATGCTATATACTCGCACAGCCCCCCTTTGTACACTGTGTTGTATGTTATATACTCGCACAGCCCCTCTTTGTACACTGTGTTGTATGCTATATACTCGCACAGCCCCCCTTTGTACACTGTGTTGTATGCTATATACTCGCACAGCCCCCCTTTGTACACTGTGTTGTATGCTATATACTCCCACAGCCCCCCTCTGTACACTGTGTTGTATGTTATATACTCGCACAGCCCCTCTTTGTACACTGTGTTGTATGCTATATACTCGCACAGCCCCCCTTTGTACACTGTGTTGTATGTTATATACTCTGCACAGCCCCTCTTTGTACACTGTGTTGTATGCTATATACTCACACAGCCCCTCTTTGTACACTGTGTTGTATGCTATATACTCCCACAGCCCCCCTCTGTACACTGTGTTGTATGTTATATACTCGCACAGCCCCTCTTTGTACACTGTGTTGTATGCTATATACTCCCACAGCCCCTCTTTGTACACTGTGTTGTATGATATATACTCCCACAGCCCCTCTTTGTACACTGTGTTGTATGCTATATACTCCCACAGCCCCTCTTTGTACACTGTGTTGTATGATATATACTCCCACAGCCCCTCTTTGTACACTGTGTTGTATGCTATATACTCGCACAGCCCCTCTTTGTACACTGTGTTGTATGCTATATACTCGCACAGCCCCCCTTTGTACACTGTGTTGTATGTTATATACTCGCACAGCCCCTCTTTGTACACTGTGTTGTATGCTATATACTCGCACAGCCCCCCTCTGTACACTGTGTTGTATGCTATATACTCGCACAGCCCCCCTTTGTACACTGTGTTGTATGTTACATACTCGCACAGCCCCTCTTTGTACACTGTGTTGTATGCTATATACTCTGCACAGCCCCTCTTTGTACACTGTGTTGTATGTTATATACTCGCACAGCCCCTCTTTGTACACTGTGTTGTATGCTATATACTCGCACAGCCCCCCTTTGTACACTGTGTTGTATGTTATATACTCTGCACAGCCCCTCTTTGTACACTGTGTTGTATGCTATATACTCACACAGCCCCTCTTTGTACACTGTGTTGTATGCTATATACTCCCACAGCCCCCCTCTGTACACTGTGTTGTATGTTATATACTCGCACAGCCCCTCTTTGTACACTGTGTTGTATGCTATATACTCCCACAGCCCCTCTTTGTACACTGTGTTGTATGATATATACTCCCACAGCCCCTCTTTGTACACTGTGTTGTATGCTATATACTCCCACAGCCCCTCTTTGTACACTGTGTTGTATGATATATACTCCCACAGCCCCTCTTTGTACACTGTGTTGTATGCTATATACTCGCACAGCCCCTCTTTGTACACTGTGTTGTATGCTATATACTCGCACAGCCCCCCTTTGTACACTGTGTTGTATGTTATATACTCACACAGCCCCTCTTTGTACACTGTGTTGTATGCTATATACTCCCACAGCCCCCCTCTGTACACTGTGTTGTATGCTATATACTCGCACAGCCCCCCTTTGTACACTGTGTTGTATGTTACATACTCGCACAGCCCCTCTTTGTACACTGTGTTGTATGCTATATACTCTGCACAGCCCCTCTTTGTACACTGTGTTGTATGCTATATATTCCCACAGCCCCTCTTTGTACACTGTGTTGTATGCTATATACTCCCACAGCCCTTCTTTGTACACTGTGTTGTATGCTATATGCTCCTTACGGCTCCTCTCTACACACTGTGCTCTATGTTGTATTCCTCAGATGGCTCCCCTCTGTACACTGCGCTGTATGTTGTACATTACACAAAACTCCTCTCTGCACACTGTGCTGTACACTATATGCTCTGCACACCTCCTCTCAGTACAATGTAAACAAAGTTTTTTTATCTGCATGTTTTCTCTATGTACACTGTGCTGTATGTTAGATACTCTACACCGCTGTTTTCTGTACACTGCATTGTATGTTACATACTCCACATGGCTCATCTCTGTTCACTGTGCTGTATGTTATATACCCAGCACAGTTCCTCTCTTTACACACTCTATTCTATATACTTCACAAAACTCCGCTCTGTACACTGTGCTGCATGTTATATACTCTACACATATCCTTTATGTACAATGTGTTCTATGTTCCACAAGGCTCATTTCTGTTTACTGTGCTGTACTTTATAATCCACACAGCTTCAATCTGCATACTGTATTGTATACTAAGCACAGCTCCTCTCTGTACACTGTGCTGTATGTTATATACTCTTCATGGCTCATCTCTGTACACTGTGCTGTATGTTATATACTCCCGCAGCCCCTCTTTGTACACTGTGTTGTATGCTATATACTCTGCACAGCCCCTCTTTGTACACTGTGTTGTATGATATATACTCCCACAGCCCCTCTTTGTACACTGTGTTGTATGCTATATACTCCTTACGGCTCCTCTCTACACACTGTGCTCTATGTTGTATTCCTCAGATGGCTCCTCTCTACACACTGTGCTCTATGTTGTATTCCTCAGATGGCTCCTCTCTGTACACTGCGCTGTATGTTGTACATTACACAAAACTCCTCTCTGCACACTGTGCTGTACATGATATGCTCTGCACGCCTCCTCTCAGTACAATGTAAACAAAGTTTTTTATCTACACGTTTTCTCTATGTACACTGTGATGTATGTTAGATACTCTACACCACTGTTTTCTGTACACTGCATTGTATGTTACATACTCCACATGGCTCATCTCTGTTCACTGTGCTGTATGTTATATACCCAGCACAGCTCCTCTCTTTAAACACTCTATTCTATATACGTCACAAAACTCCGCTCTGTACACTGTGCTGCATGTTATATACTCTACACATATCCTTTATGTACAATGTGTTCTATGTTCCACAAGGCTCATCTCTGTTTACTGTGCTATAGGTTATAATCCACACAGCTTCAATCTGCATACTGTATTGTATACAAAGCACAGCTCCTCTCTGTACACTGTGCTGTATGTTATATACTCCTCATTGCTCATCTCTGTACACTGTGCTGTATGTTATATACTCCTCGTGGCTCCTCTCTGTACACTGTGCTGTATGTTATATACTCCTTGTGGCTCCTCTCTGTACACTGTGCTGTATGTTATATACTCCTCGTGGCTCATCTCTGTACACTGTGCTGTATGTTATATACTCCTCGTGGCTCCTCTCTGTACACTGTGCTGTATGTTATATACTCCTCATGGCTCATCCCTGTACACTGTGCTGTATGTTATATACTCTTCATGGCTCATCTCTGTACACTGTGCTGTATGTTATATACTCCTCATGGCTCATCTCTGTACACTGTGCTGTATGTTATATACTCCTCATGGCTCATCTCTGTACACTGTGCTGTATGTTATATACTCCTCATGGCTCATCTCTGTACACTGTGCTGTATGTTATATACTCCTCATGGCTCATCCCTGTACACTGTGCTGTATGTTATATACTCCTCATGGCTCATCCCTGTACACTGTGCTGCTCTGTTTACTGCACTGTATATTATAAACTCCACAAGGCTCCTCTCTGTGAACTGTGCTGTATGTTATATACATTGAACATCTCTATGCACTGTGTCATTTGTTATATACTCCAAATGGTTCCTTTTTGTACACTGTGCTGTACATTATATACTCCACACAGCTCCTCTCTGTACAACGTGCTGTATGTTATATACTCAGCAAAACTCTACTGTGCTGTACATTATATACTCCACACAGCTCCTCTCTGTACAATGTGATGTATATTAAATACTCAGCAAAGCTCTACTCTGCACCCTACATTCTCTGTAAACTGTGCTGTGTGTTATATACTCTGCATGACTCCCCTCTGTATACTGTCCTGTATATTACATACATGCTCCATGTACGGGAAAATGCAGCCCCCCAAAAATAACAGTGCCTTAGCCAAATGCCTGTCGGGCTTCACCGTTGTGTTGGCTCTCACCACTGACTTGCAGACGGAACAACAAATGCGTGGCGTTCCCGCTGCTGAATATCTGAGCTTGGTAGACCCCTCGGTCTTCTTCTCTCAGGTCGCTCAGGTTCAACGACAGTCCCGGCTCTTGGCACCTCAGCCGGTTGTGGAACGCAAAATCGATGACTTTAAAGCTGTCCAGCTTGGCCACCGCCAACGTTTGCTTCTTCCCCTCCCTGGTGGAGAGCCAGAATATGATGTTCAGGACTGTATGGGATGAGAGTTGGACTTGGAACAAGACGGAGCCGCCTCGAGGGGCCGAAAGTTCTTGAAGGACCACGTTGGAGAGGGCACCTGACGCTGTAGAACATGGAGAAAGGATTCAGTACATTCTGGGACACCAAAGTCGAAGGTTAGGATGTTGAAGTAGATATAAACCCTGAGGTCTTCTTCTCATCTTGGTTGTGCCACTGCCTATGCTCTAATGCCCTACCTACAGTGGGGGATGGTTCAGAACCGTGAGGGGCCACAAGCACGGGACCTGGTTCACCCTGGATCAGCGACTTCAGTTGCCATGGTGGGAGCTGACTGACGTCCAGCACCATAACTTTAAAGGAGATGTAAACTCTGGGCTTCCTTCTCATGTGGGCACTTGGTTGTGCCACTGCCTATGCTCTAATGTCCCACCTACAGTGGGGGATGGTTCAGAACCGTGAGGGGCCACAAGCACAGGACCTGGTTCACCCTTGATCAGCAACATGAGTTGCTATGGTTGGAGCTGAAGGACCTCAAGCACCATACTTTAAAGGAGAGGTAAACCCTAAGGAATTCTTCTCATCTGGGCCTATGCTCTAATGTCCCACCTACATTGGAGGATGGTTCAGAAACGTGAGGGGCCACAAACACAGGACCTGGTTCACCCTGGATCAGCGACTTCAGTTGCCATGGTGGGAGCTGACTGACGTCCAGCACCATAACTTTAAAGGAGATGTAAACCCTGGGCTTCCTTCTCATGCGGGCACTTGGTTGTGCCACTGCCTATGCTCTAATGTCCCACCTACAGTGGGGGATGGTTCAGAACCGTGAGGGGCCACAAGCACAGGACCTAGTTCACCCTGGATCAGCGACTTCAGTTGCCATGGTGGGAGCTGACCGACCTCCAGCACCATAACTTAAAAGGAGATGTAAACCCTAAGGACTTCTTCTCATCTGGGCCTATGCTCTAATGTCCCACCTACATTGGGGGATGGTTCAGAACCATGAGGGGCCACAAGCACAGGACCTGGTTCACCCTGGATCAGCGACTTCAGTTGCCACGGTGGGAGCTGACCAACCTCCAGCACCATAACTTTAAAGGAGATGTGAACCCTAAGGACTTCTTCTCATGTGGGCACTTGGTTGTGCCACTGCCTATGATCTAATGAACCACCTACATTAGAAGATGGTTCAGAAAATGAGGAGCCACAAGCACAGAACCTGGTTCACCCTGGATCAGCAACTTGAGTTGCCATGGTGGGAGCTGACCGACCTCCAGCACCATAACTTTAAAGGAGATGTAAACTTTGGGCTTCCTTCTCATGTGGGCACTTGGTTGTGCCACTGCCTATGCTCTAATGTCCCACCTACAGTGGGGGCTGGTTCAGAACCGTGAGGAGCCACAAGCACAGGACCTGGTTCACCCTGGGTCAGCAACATGAGTTGCCATGGTGGGAGCTGAAGGACCTCAAGCACCATACTTTAAAGGAGAGGTAAACCCTAAGAACTTCTTCTCATCTGGGCACTTGGTTGTGCCACTGCCTATGCTCTAATGTCCCACCTACATTGGAGGATGGTTCAGAACCTTGAGGTGGCACAAGCACCGGACCTGGTTCACCCTGGATTAGCGACATGAGTTGCCATGGTGGGCGTTGGCCAACCTCCAGAACCATAACTTTAAAGTAGATGTGAACCCCAAGGACTTCTTCTCATCTGGGCACTTAGTTGTGCCACTGCCTATGCTCTAATGCCCCACCTACATTGGAGGATGGTTCAGAACCGTTAGGGGCCATAAGCACAGGACCTGGTTCACCCTGGATCAGCGACTTCAGTTGCCATGGTGGGCGTTGGCCAACCTCCAGAACCATAACTTTAAAGTAGATGTAAACCCTAGGCCTCCTCATGTGGGCACTTAGTTGTGCCACTGCCTATGCTCTAATGTCCCACCTACAGTGGGGGATGGTTCAGAACTGTGAGGGGCCACAAGCACAGGACCTGGTTCACCCTGGATCAGCAACATGAATTGCCATGGTAGGAGCTGAAGGACCTCAAGCACCATACTTTAAAGGAGAGGTAAACCCTAAGGACTTCTTCTCATCTGAGCCTATGCTCTAATGTCCCACCTACATTGGAGGATGGTTCAGAACCGTGAGGGGCCACAAGCACAGGACCTGGTTCACCCTGGATCAGCAACTTCAGTTGCCATGGTGGGAGCTGACCAACCTCCAGCACCATAACTTTAAAGGAGATGTAAACTCTGGGCTTCCTTCTCATGTGGGCACTTGGTTGTACCACTGCCTATGCTCTAATGTCCCACCTACAGTGGGGAATGGTTCAGAACCGTGAGGTGCCACAAGCACAGGACCTAGTTCACCCTTGATCAGCAACATGAGTTGCTGTGGTGGGAGCTGCAGGACCTCAAGCACCATACTTTAAAGGAGAGGTAAACCCTAAGGACTTCTTCTCATATGGGCACTTGGTTGTGCCACTGCCTATGCTCTAATGCCCTACCTACATTGGAGGATGGTTCAGAGGTGCCACAAGCACAGGACCTGGTTCACTCTGGATCAGCGACTTGAGTTGCTATGGTGGGTGCTCGCCAACCTCCAGAACCATAAATTTAAAGGAGATGTAAACCCTGGGCCCCCTTCTCATGTGGGCACTTGGTTGTGCCAGTGCCTATGCTCTAATGCCCCACCTACAGTGAGGGATGGTTCAGCACCTTGATGTGCCGCAAGTACAGGACCTGGTTCACTTTGGATCAGTGACATGAGTTGCCATGGTGAGAACTGACCGACCACCAGCACCATAACTTCAAAGGAGATATAAACCCTAAGGCCCTCTTGTCATCTGGGCATTTGGTTGTACCACCTTCTACATACGAACATCTTGAAGACATAAGTAAGCACCTACGGTTGAAAATGGCTCATTTTAATGTGTTTAGGGAGCTACGGAGGGGGCTGAATTTTTTTTTTTTTAAAAGACTGATCTTGTCTCTTAATCATTCATAGAACCTATAAAATACGATGGACGGAGAACATATGGGCCTCCAATTCCACCAATCAGGATTGGTTTTGGAACCTGCTGAAGAGCATCTACTGCTCTTGCAGCTCAAAGCAAGGGAGTAAGGGAGGCTCCCTCAGTATGTTCCTAGGGATCTTGATACCCATCATTCCGATTTTCCATGTAGTATTTAAGGCTCCAGTGGGAAGGGCTTAGTGGTTGGCTGTTGGTTGTTGGAGTGGAGTAGGCTTTGCATGAGTAAGGAGTTTCCATTTTCTATTGGGTTGGAGTCATCTGCGTACAAGGGACAAGGAAGCAGGGAGCTCCTTCCAAAGAAGATGGGAAGTAGAAAGGGACGCTCTTGTGATATGCCAGAGACCCAATATCATTGATCCAATATGGCCGCATGGCATATTAGGTCAATGACTGACCCGATATGGCCATTTACCCATATTAGATCAATAATGTCCAAGCATCCACGTCTCTTGTTTACATGCAGCTGGGAACGATTCCACCCACCCACAGCTGATTGGCCTGGCACTGACAACTTCTTTTTGGGTTTGGCCAAACATGGCTTCAGACCAAACTAGGGTCTAGGAACTTTAGGGAGCTAGGTAGGTGGATTGTTTTTTTTTAAATGTCTAATCAGTCATAGAACCTGGAAAATACCATGGCAAGAGAACATATGGACCTCCAATTCCACCATTCAGGAGTGGTTACGGAACCTGCTGAGGAGCATCTACTGCTCTTGCAACACAAAGCAAGGGAATAAGGGACGCTCCCTCCGTATGTTCCTAGAGACCCTGGTATACCCATCATTCTGATTTTCTGGGTGGTATTTAAGGCCCCAGTGGGAAGGGCCTAGTAGTTGGTTGTTGGGATGGAGTAGGCTTTGCATGATTAAGGAAGTTCCATTTTCTCTTGGGTTGAAGAGAGCGGCTCCATCATGTGAGCTTAACATCTCTACGTGATGGCTGAGGAAGCAAGATGCTCCTTCCCAAAGAAGATGGGAATTAGGAAGGGTTGCTCTTGTGAAATGCCAGAGACACTGGACTCTTTGTTGAATGCTTGATGTGGCTCTTCTCCTGGTAACTATACTTGCACCATGAAGAATTCTACAGAAAAAAAAAAAAGATGTGCTGCACCACTGTTTGCATTATTATGGAGTAAGACCACGTTGGATAGAATCTCTCTATAGTACAATATTATTATCTGCCTTCTGGTCTGGATATCCATGTTATTGAGAACATGTAGCCAATGAAAGAACTTGCAAGAGATGGAGAACGGGGTGGTAGTTATGACGTGGGCTCCAAATGGTGATGTAAACTAGGGTTGAGCTTGGGTTCATCTTGGGTGTGGTCTGAACCCATGTTTGGCCAAACCCAAAAGAAAGCTGTCAGTGCCAGGTGGGTGAGGAATCCCATGGATGCTTGGATGTCCTTGATCCAATGTGTGGCCATATCAGGTCAGTTTCATTGACCTAATATGCCATACGGCCATATTGGGTCAATGATGTCATAAGCTCCCCTTGCGTATGTGCAGTTGCAGGATGGGAAATCCCCGCAGCTCCTTGGCCTGGTACTGACAGCTTCCTTCCAGGTTTCTGATGTGAACCGAGCCCAAGCTCATCCATAGTGTGGACTAGTCCATATTTGTCATGCTTGAGGCTCCAGGTGTTTCTGTAGGGTGAAGACATGGGTCACTATGGTTGTGCCCACTGTGACCGGTCAGGAGGGCATTGAGTGGTCCTGGAGTTTGAGCTCCACCCAGGGACCAGCGGAAGGAGTTTGAGGAAACTAGCCCTGAATTTAAGTATACAGATGTTTTGCAGAACTTGGCCCACATGGAACCCACCCTACACATGCTTCATTTCGCTCTCCAGCTTCCTGGTGCCCAACATTCCAGGAATTCCACACATCTCCTGTCTGTAAACTGTGTTGTATGATGTGATATGTACTCTGCATGACTCCTCCCGTACTTTATATTCTCTATATGACCATTGTACATGAATTTGGTTCCCCCCAAAAACAGTGCCTTAGTCAAATTCCTGTAATGCCTTACCCTTGTCTTGGCTTTTGCTATTCACTTGCAAATGGAACCACAAATGTGTTGTGTTTCCGCTGCCATATATCTCAGCTTCGTATATTCCACTGTCTTCTTCTCTCAGGTCACTCAGGTTTAACATCAGTCCCGACTCTTGGCATGTCAACCGGTTTTTGAAAGTGGAATCAATGACTCGAAAGCTGTCCGGCTTGGCAATGGCCAACATTTGCTTCTTTCCTTTCCTGATGGAGGCCCAGAATATGCTGTTCAGGTAAGTATTTGCTGAAAGCTTGACTTGAAACAAAGCGGAACCCCCTTTAGGTGCCGAAAGTTCTTGAAGGACCTCGTTGGAGAAGACACCTGGTGCTAAAGAACGCAGAGAAAAGATTCAGTACATTCTGTGACACTGAGCATGCAGATTACGATGTTAAAGTAGATGTAAACCCCAAGGCCCCTGTCAGGGCCTGGACTTGAACCTGGGACCTCTATTGTGTCAGACAGTAACTCTTCTCACTGAGCTACCTGGGATGCTGGACAATGCTCTGCCAGATCTATTGGACAATTCTGCCTCATGCCTTGCTTTCTGATGAACCTTGAACTTCTTGCTCCTCCCATGAACTTCCTGATTTAAGCCATGTCTCTGCACTTCCTGGTTGCCAGATTATTGTGCCTTCTCCAGCCAGTATCTCGCTTTGTCTTTCCTGCTGCCATCCGTACCTTCGCTACCGACCTTTGGCTTGTTTCTTGACTATGATTCTGCCTCATCCCCATCTACTACTGCTTGTTACCGACCCTTGGCTTGTTGACTGACTACGCTTCTGCTAGATCCCTACCTGCCATATCTGCTACTGGATCCTGGCTTGCTCACTTCTTGGTGGGGTGATCCTGAGAACTGCGACCTGGTGCTAACATGCAGCAAAATCCATCTCCACCATTAGGAGCTCTGGTGAATACCGGTTAGTGCTTAGACCCCGCACCTCAGGTGAGTCATTTCTCAGGGTGACCTGCTTGTTAACCTATCCTGTTGGTTGGTCTGCTGCTATAGCTACTGGTCTCTGAACCTGACCTCACACCATGACAGCCCCCCTCTCATCTCGCCTATGCTCCCACCTACAATGGGGGATGTTTCAGCACCTTGAGGTCTTGGTTGACCCTGGATAGAGTAGGGAATCCTTAAAATCCCACCAGCTCATTTATTTATTGAATTAATTAATTTGCCATCAAGAGACCCAACAGGAAAACAAGAAGAAATATCTCCAAGGTGAGGAGAAACTCAACATTTTGGGTTTCCCATCGCTTTCAGTCCTGAGGACACCAGAAGAAATGAAGGAGGTAAATCGACACAAAAATGGGAGAACATCTGACAGGAGTTCCAACCTTTCCCGGCTCCATATCCAAAACTAAAAACAAAAAAATAATAAAAAATTCATATTTAGATGCGCCGCCGTGAGTCGCATTGTGTTACAAATTATTACAGTAAATCGAATTACTTAGTAGGAAGCCGTGGCCGGAAAAAACTATTTGCTGGTCCTTTGATGTCCAACAATGAATGGAAACAGTACATTGTTCCCTGCAGAACCGATGAGATCATCATCACCGCGTTGGAGATCCTTCATTTGAATGCATGCACATAAAATGAGACCTTCTGTCACCCCCCGCCCTCCCCTGGCTCTATAAGATGCCACAAGATTCTCACATCAACCAGACAGTCCTCCGGGACGTCATGCCGGACAACGCTCCAGGCCAATGTGTTCGAATTTGGTCGCATGGTATCGACTGAAGGAGACGATAAATGAAATAAGCCGAACTCTGGTCTTGGACTTCAGTAGGGATTGCGTTGCCAAATGCCTAGGCATTTGGTCACGTGACTGGCTGCCACTGGAAACAAGAGCGATGGTATCTCCTGCAATGGAGGTCAAGGGAGTCCAAAGGGCAAAAGAATGATGTATTGAAGAACTTGCCCAGCAGGGAAGCCCACCCAACCAGGAACTTGCAGTCAATAGAGCAGAGAGTAGGCCCAAACTGGAGACAGCACCTGTCCAGGAAGGCGGAATGCAACCCTGGCCGGTCCAACCCCAAAGGGGAGCTCTCTTGTGTTGAAGACGTAGGCCCTGAACTTTCTCTACTCCTCTGGAACCTCTCCCTGTTGTTAGTGCTGTCCCTGACAATGTGCTTCTCACATTAGCAATTTGGCCAAAAAACCCATGGGGAAAAGACTTAAAAAGACCCAAGATGGCTGCCAGGGTCACCTGGATGCAGCGTAACCGAAGTGCTGCTCCAGGGAACCACAGGAATCCTAGAGAAACACAGTTTCTCTTGACTTCTCTCTCCAGCTGCGCTGCTGCTCTGAAAGAGCACCACCTACCATGGAGAAACTTGACTGCACCTGCCGAAGGGCGAACTGACCATTTGGAAACTCCGGCACTGCCTGAGGGCCCAGGGTCAGTAGGGGGCCCCATGAGATGCCCCTGGTACCTTTTTCATAGGCTTTTTTGAGTTTGGGCAAGGACACAGGGGCCCCATGATCCCCTATTGCCCGGGGGGCCCCATGAATTGTCAGTCCGCCTCTGCACCTGCCTATTGTTTGGTGCCAGGAAAGGAAAAACTGCAGTATTTGGTACAATTTTTTGTTTTTCTGATACCAACAGGGCAGCATACTAAGACGTACGATAAAAATAAACTTTTTTTTTTTTTTTAGTGATGCTGTAACACAGAAGTTACCGAAGCAAAAAAAAAAGAAAAAAAAAATAGTTTTTGCTTTTAGTTAAACAAAATTAATTTTTTTTAAGCTCTTTCTTTCTTTTTTTCTTTTCTTTTTTTTTACTTGTTTTAGTGATGCTGTAACACAGAAGTTACCAAAGCAAAAAAAAAGAAAAAATAATTTTTGCTTTTAGTTAACAAAAATACATTTTTTTTAAAGCTCTTTCTTTTTCTTTTTTTTTTTAACTTGTTTTAGTGATGCTGTAACACAGAAGTTACCAAAGCAAAAAAAAAAAAAAATTATAAAAAAATAGTTTTTGCTTTTAGTTAAACAAAATTAATTTTTTTTAAAGCTCTTTCTTTTTTTCTTTTTTTTTTTTTACTTGTTTTAGTGATGCTGTAACACAGAAGTTACCGAAGCAAAAAAAAAAGGATAAAAAAAATAGTTTTTGCTTTTAGTTAAACAAAATTAATTTTTTTTTAAAGCTCTTTCTTTTTTTCTTTCTTTTTTTTTTACTTGTTTTAGTGATGCTGTCACACAGAAGTTACCGAACCAAAAAAAAAAAAAAAAAAAAATAGTTTTTGCTTTTAGTTAACAAAAATACATTTTTTTTAAAGCTCTGTCTTTTTTTCTTTTTTTTTTTACTTGTTTTAGTGATGCTGTAACACAGAAGTTACCGAAGCAAAAAAAAAAAAAAAAAAATAGTTTTTGCTTTTAGTTAAACAAAATAAAAAATTTTTTAAAGCTCTTTCTTTCTTTTTTTCTTTTCTTTTCTTTTACTTGTTTTAGTGATGCTGTAACACAGAAGTTACCAAAGCAAAAAAAAGAAAAAATAATTTTTGCTTTTAGTTAACAAAAATACATTTTTTTTAAAGCTCTTTCTTTTTCTTTTTTTTTAACTTGTTTTAGTGATGCTGTAACACAGAAGTTACCAAAGCAAAAAAAAAAAAAATTATAAAAAAATAGTTTTTGCTTTTAGTTAAACAAAATTAATTTTTTTTAAAGCTCTTTCTTTTTTTCTTTTTTTTTTTTACTTGTTTTAGTGATGCTGTAACACAGAAGTTACCGAAGCAAAAAAAAAGGATAACAAAAATAGTTTTTGCTTTTAGTTAAACAAAATTAATTTTTTTTAAAGCTCTTTCTTTTTTTCTTTTTTTTTTTTTACTTGTTTTAGTGATGCTGTAACACAGAAGTTACCAAAGCAAAAAAAAAGAAAAAAATAATAATTTTTGCTTTTAGTTAACAAAAATACATTTTTTTTAAAGCTCTTTCTTTTTCTTTTTTTTTAACTTGTTTTAGTGATGCTGTAACACAGAAGTTACCGAAGCAAAAAAAAGAAAAAAATTATAAAAAAAAAATAGTTTTTGCTTTTAGTTAAACAAAATTATGTTTTTTTAAAGCTCTTTCTTTTTTTTTGTTTTTACTTGTTTTATTGATTTTGTGACACGGAAGTTACCAAAGCATAGGATAAAAATATTCATTTTTGCTCTTTGTTAAACAAAACTTACTTTTTTTTAATTCTTTTCTTTTTTTTTTTTTTACTTGCTTTAGTGATTCTGCAACACAGGAGTCACTAAAATGCAAGTAAAAAAAAAAAAAAAAAAAGTTTCATTCTGTACTACAAGAGTCACTAGAGCATGTAAAAAAAGTACAACTTAAAAAAAAAATCCTTAATATTTTAACCCCTTTTATTCCGTAACTAGCTCAATTTATTTTACTCTCGTTAGATGTCGCTCAAAATTTGTAAAAAAAAATAACATACTTTTTTTTTCATTTGTTTTGCTCCTTCAGATTTTTTTTTGTGGCATAAGAATTTTTTTTTTTAAGTTTTAAACTCATGTGTGATTTTGAACAATTAGTTGTTTTAAAATTAACATTTTAAAATTTAAATAGAGACAATTATTTAATGATACATAATTGATTAAACAAATTATTTAGTTAATTAAGTATTTAAATATTAATGTCATTTAGCATGTTTCTGTTTATTTAATGCTTTTTTCCTTTAGACACACATCTACAGTTTTTTTTTTATGGTTTTTTTTTTGTTTTTTTTTGCTTCGGTAACTTCTGTGTTACAGCATCACTAAAACGAGTAAAAAAAAAGAGTTAAAAAAAAAGTTTAAAAATTATTGGATAAAAATGAACTCAAAGGAAATTTTTTTTTTGATTCTAAAAAAATTAATTTTTCTATTTCTGTTTCATAGGCAATAATAAAAATGATTGCGGAAATAATAGATCTGAAATTAGGACATTTCTTAGAAGATTAACGCATTGCAATTTAATTTTTTGTTTTCTAGTCCATCCAATCTATATCCAGTCAGGCCCTTGCATGTCATAGTTAAGTCGATGTTTTTTTATCTTTTTTTGTATAATAATCAAATAAAAATTTAAATAAAAAAAAAAAATAGTTAAGCCATCCATACACGTGGCAATTCGAGCATTCCAACTTTGACTCCACTTTTTTTTTGGTCACAGTTGCAAAACAATCAAAAACATTAAATGGCGCTTTTAACAGACCTCAAGAAGTCATAATTACCCTGTTGGAATGCGGTGGAAAAAACAGATCGTTGATTGTGACAATTTTTTTCTCCATTTTGATTACATTTTAATTTGATTTGATTGCAATTTTCCTACAAAAAAAAAAAAAATGCACATCAAATTTTTTTCTCTTAAAAAAAATAATTGATCAAATAAAAAAAAAAAGCACATTTGATAGATACAAGCCCGGTTTTGACTTTATAATAGATCAAATTCTGTTGGTCGGTGGAAGATTGTTAGGCAGTTTTTTTTTTAATGTACTTGCAAATCTTGGAGGATCATAAAGTGTTTGAAATTATCTGAAGAGGTCACATGTTTGGCCGGCATTGTCCATGACTCCAAGGCTGACCATACGCAAGAACATATGATTGTACAACCTCCTTTAGATCTACCATCCTGTCCTGTTGAGTCCCGTGGCACATCTGCTGACTCGTGGTTTTCCACAGCACAGTAGTGCAAATGCCTATTATGGTAGTCTCCAAATCTCCTGCACATGCTCAGATGTTCTGAAGGGCTCTGCCTAGAACCCGAATGCTGGGCAGAACCCTTCAGCGCATCTACACATGCTCTATAATGGTGGCATCTAAGGGGGGTAAGCGAAGACATTAAAAAGGGGAAAGACGTTTCCTTCCAGGGCTGGGCAGGAGGGACTGCTGCCCTGGGCTCAGTGGTAGGTGGTGCCCCCTCACTCCTGGTAGTCGGTTGGCAACCAGTGGGCCACGGTTTGATGCTTCACACCATGCATGTGCAACTTCTTTCTAGCTTCTAGTAAGCAAGAAATTGGCTACACATGCAATGCGCATTCCATGCTAACCATTTGCAGCTGCTAGTGCATGACATGGGTTCTACTTGGTACAGCGTCCAGCTAAGTCCAACCGCCATGTTTTTTAGCCTGTCTGGATGCTTCACCTATGCTTCCTGGACGCCTTACCCCAAGTACTGTTTCCATTGTTGGCACTTTAAGGCGTCCAGGAAGCACAGGTGAAGCATCCAAACAGGCTAAAAAACATGGTGGTTGGACTTAGCTGGATGCTGTACCAAGCAGAACCCATGTCATGCATTAGCAGCAGGGGAGGCACAGTTCCACATCCTTGTCCTGGGTGCTGGACGAACCTGCCCTAGTACTGTTTCCATCTTTGGCATCTTAAGGCGTCCAGGAAGCACAGGTGAAGCGTCCAGACAGGCTAAAAAACATGGCGGTTGGACTTAGCTGGATGCTGTACCAAGTAGAACCCAAGTCATGCATTAGCAGCAAGGGAGGCAACGTTCCACATCCTTGCCCTGGGCGCTGGACAAACCTGTCCCGGTACTGTTTCCATCGTTGGCACTTTAAGGCGTCCAGGAAGCAAAGGTGAAGTGTCCAAACAGGCTAAAAAACATGGTGGTTGGACTTAGCTGGATGCTGTACCAAGTAGAACCCAAGTCATACATTAGCAGCAAGGGAGGCACAGTTCCACATCCTTGCCCTGGACCATGGTTTGATGCTTCACCAAGTAGAACCCATGTCATGCATTAGCAGCAGGGGAGGCAAATTTCCACATCCTTGCCCTGGGCGCTGGACAAACCTGTCCTGGTACTTTTTCCATCATTGGCATCTTAAGATGTCCAGGAAGCACAGGTGAAGTGTCCAGACCATCTAAAAAACATGGCTGTTGGACTTAGCTGGACGCTGTACCAAGTAGAACCCATGTCATGCACTAGCAGCAGGGGAGGCAAAGTTTCACATCCTTGCCCTTGGCCATGGTTTGATGCTTCACCAAGTAGAACCCATGTCATGCATTAGCAGCAGGGGAGGCAAAGTTCCAAATCCTTGCCCTGGGCACTGGACAAGCCTGTCCCGATATTGTTTCCATTATTGGCATCTTAAGGCATCCAGGAAGCACAGGTGAAGCATCCAGACAGGCTAAAAAACATGGCGGTTGGACTTAGCTGGACGCTGTACCAAGTAGAACCCATGTCATGCACTAGCAGCAGTGGAGGCAAAGTTCCACATCTTTGACCTGGGTGCTGGATAAACCTGTCCCGGTACTGTTTCCATCATTGGCATCTTAAGACGTCCAGGAAGCACAGGTGAAGCATCCAGACCATCTAAAAAACATGGTGGTTGGACTTAGCTGAACGCTGTACCAAGTAGAACCCATGTCATGCATTAGCAGCAGGGGAGGCAAAGTTCCACATCCTTGCCCTGGGCATTGGACGAACCTGTTCCTGTACTGTTTCCATCATTGGCATCTTAAGACGTCTAGGAAGCACAGGTGAAGTGTCCAGACCATCTAAAAAACATGGTGGTTGGACTTAGAGTGGGTTCTACTTGGTACAGCATCCAGCTAAGGCCATCTACGTGATTTGACGCACATGGGCTACATGACCAGTGTGATTGTAGCCTCATATGCAAACCTACACTATCGCCCGAGAGGAGAACCGGTGGAGTGGGAATGAGAGACCAGTAGGACCAGGAGGTTCCCTCCGAGGTCCGAAATCTACAATAAAAATATCACTTACCCCATGCAGGCATAAACAAGAAAAGAAGTATCACCATTCCTCGATTTTGAATTCTTTAGCACAGATCCACTCGGATGACAACGCCGATGCCTCTGCAAGACAAACGTGACCTGTTGTTATTTTTTAATAAAGAGCAGGAAGGCACCGCTTCCTGCATGGACAGGGGCCAAATCGAATTCTCTGAGGTGGAAGCAAAGAAGGACCTGTAACCAGATCTAGCATCTCAAAGGAGAGAAACCAAAAAGGAAGAAGTCGATGTATTATTATTATACAGGATTTATGGCGCCAACAGTTTGCTCAGCACTTTACAATACAAAGGGAGAAGCTACAGCAACAATACAAGAGGGTTAGGAGGGCCCTGATCCCAGGAGCTTACAGTCTACTAGGGAGGGGCTGGTGGTACAAAAGGTAATAATTGTGGGGGACGAACTGATGGGACAATCAGAAGATTTGGTGATCAGCTGAAGGCAGGATAGTCTTCCCCGAAGACATAGGTTTTCAGAGATCTCCTACAACTGAGCAGAATAGGCAATAGTTGAATAGATTGGGGTAGAGAGTTCCAAAGGATGAGGAAGGCTCTGGAGAAGTCTTGAGGAGGAGGCAAAGGAGCTAGAGAGCAGGAGGTCGTGGGAGATGGGGATGTAGACCCAATTCCTAAAATCCCATATAAGCTGGTAAGTCATTTAAAAAATTATTTTTCACTTTTTTTAAACCTGCAGCCTTGATTAAAATAATCCTTGGTGATCCTGCCTTCAATGTCCTTGTAGAGGTACTTCCTGTTACAGGGTGACAACATCCTGTCCTTGTTTCCTTACTGTGCTCCTTTGTTGTCACCTTGTCACGTGCACATCTGCTGGAGACTAGAAGAACTGTGCGTTGTTCTGGCGTGGTTTATTGCAAAACTTGAACTTGGATGGGTGCTGGGCAGGGGCGGACTGGCAACTCATGGGGCCCCCTGGGGCAATTGGGGATCATGGGGCCCCTGTTTCCTCGCCCACACTCAAACCACACCCAAAACAGCCTATGAAAGGTACCAGGGGCATCTCATGGGGCCCCCTGCCCTGCAGTGCCCGAGTGCCAGAATGGTCATTCCGTCCCTGGTTTGGGGTGACGGTGGGATACTCCAGCAACTTCAAGTAGTAAGTTGAGGGCACTTATCTTCCTCCAAAGGTTCACATACTTTTTCCTCCCTGTGCTGTGAATGTTTACATGTTATGTGCAATTAAACCATGGCAACATCTAATGTTTGTGTAGTATTATGTTCAGCAGACTGTATTCTTCTATTGTTGTGACTTAGATGACGTTCAGAGCACATTTTATGCCCAATTCATGCAAAACTCCACGTAATCCCAAGGGGGTCACATACTTTTTTCTCCCTGCACTGTGAATGTTTACATGTTATGTGCAATTAAACCATGGCAACAGAAAAAAGTATGTGAACCTTTGGACTTAATAACTGGTTGACCCTCCTTTGGCAGCAATAACCTCAACCAAACGTTTCCTTTAGTTGCAGATCAGACCTGCACAACGATCTGGAGTCATTTTGGACCACTCCTCTTCACAAAACTGTTTCACTGTAGCAATATTCTTGGGATGTCTGGTGTGAATCGCTCTCTTAAGGTCATGCCACAGCATTTCAATCGGGTTGAGGTCAGGACTCTGACTGGGCCACTCCACTCCACTGCCAAAGGAGGGTCAACCAGTTATTAAGTCCAAAGGTTCACATACTTTTTCCTCCCTGCACTGTGAATGTTTACATGTTATGTGCAATGAAACCATGGCAACATCTAATGTTTGTGTAGTATTATGTTCGGCAGACTGTGTTCTTCTATTGTTGTGACTTAGATGACGTTCAGAGCACAATTCATGCAAAACTCCACGTAATCCCAAGGGGTTCACATAAGTTTTACACACACACATACATACATATATATATATACACACTGCATGTTGAAATGCATTTTTATTACAAAAATATATGAAAGCTATTTTTAAAAATACATTTCAAATATACTGTATGTCTTTAAAAATACAAATCTACATTTTTTGGAATGCATTTACATATATATGTAAAAATATATGTTAAAATGACTTTTTTTATGTCATAAAAAAAATCTGAAGAATATATTTAAAAAATATGTATTTCTAAAAATATTTTTCATATACTTTTGTAATACATATGCATTTCAACATACAGTGTGTGCACCCCAACCTCACCTAACAACTAACCTCCTCCACTCCATCCCCCACAGCCATTTCCTCCTGTATCACCTTCCCCTCCCTCCTAGATTGTAAGCCCGAAAGAGCAGGGCCCTCGAACCCCTCGTGTATTGTATTGTTACTGTCTTGTCTCATGTTCTGTCCCCCTCGCTACTGTACAGCGCTGAGCAAACCCTTTGGCACTACATAAATACTGTATAATAATAATAATATATATATGTGTGTGTGTATATATATATATTGAATATGGCCAAAATTGTAGTATTTCACATATATATTAAAAATATATAGGATGAAACCAGCCTATATCCCTTAGCTCAAGAAATGGTGAAAATATTGATATGCAAAAATAAAATAAAAATTATTAACCAGTAATTAAATATTTAAACCAAGCTGCTGTTTTAAATAACAAAACAAATCTATAAACAGTGACTAAAAAAGTACACATAAACAGCGCTGTTTATGTGTACTTTTTTAGTCACTATTTCAAATATATGGCAATATATTTGGGAAGAATACTTTTAAAATATATTTCAAATATATTTTTCTTCCATATGGGATACTACAGCTTTAACAAACACTTTTTAAGAAATATTTGAAGGAATGGTAGTCAGATTAGTAGGTAGCAGGCAAAGAGAAGAGGGGAAGACCTCAATTTTTAGATTATTAAATGCAATTTAGTTTAAGATTGTCAGCTCGAAAGAGTAGGACCCTCTAACCCCTCGTGTGCTGTTTGTTGTTGCTGTGCTGTTCCATGTATTGTCCCCCCCCCCTCTATTGTACAGCGCTGAGCAAACCCTTTGGCGCTATATAAATTCGATGTAATAATAATAATAATAAGAGGGATGTCGAATGTCAATTGGAGGATCATTTAACAATTTAACACTTCCGCGTTATATATATATTCAAATATCACTTAAAGTAACAACAAAAAAGCAGCCAGCACAGTATCGCAGGTATCAATACATAAAACATATAAAGCAGAAAAGGTACGGCGCTGTAATTAAAAAACTAAACATGAAGTAAAAAATAAAATAAAATTAAAAAGTCCAATGATTAACAGAAAAAAATTAAAAATAAAATAAAATTAAAAATTCCAATGATTAACAGAAAAAAATTAAAAATAAAATAAAAAGTTTCTCATGCCACCTGCCTGGAGTTTGCGTGTTCTCCCTGTGCCTGCGTGGGTTTCCCCCGGGTACTCCGGTTTCCTCCCACACTCCAAAGACATGCTTGTAGGTTAATTGGATCCTGTCTAAATTGTCCCTAGTATATGTATAAATGTGAGTTAGGGACCTTAGATTGTATGACCCTTGAGGGTCAGGGACCTTAGATTGTACGTTCCTTGAGGGTTAGGGACCTTAGATTGTACGTTCCTTGAGGGTTAGGGACCTTAGATTGTACGCCCCTTGAGGGTCAGGGACCTTAGATTGTACGTTCCTTGAGGGTTAGGGACCTTAGATTGTACGTTCCTTGAGGGTTAGGGACCTTAGATTGTACGCCCCTTGAGGGTTAGGGACCTTAGATTGTACGCCCCTTGAGGGTTAGGGACCTTAGATTGTACACCCCTTGAGGGTTAGGGACCTTAGATTGTACACCCCTTGAGGGTTAGGGACCTTAGATTGTACACCCCTTGAGGGTTAGGAACCTTAGATTGTACCCCCCTTGAGGGTTAGTGACCTTAGATTGTACGCCCCTTGAGGGTTAGGGACCTTAGATTGTACGCCCCTTGAGGGTCAGGGACCTTAGATTGTACGCCCCTTGAGGGTCAGGGACCTTAGATTGTACGCCCCTTGAGGGTCGGGGACCTTAGATTGTACGCCCCTTGAGGGTCAGGGACCTTAGATTGTACGCCCCTTGAGGGTCAGGGACCTTAGATTGTACGCCCCTTGAGGGTCAGGGACCTTAGATTGTACGCCCCTTGAGGGTCAGGGACCTTAGATTGTACGCCCCTTGAGGGTCAGGGACCTTAGATTGTACGCCCCTTGAGGGTCAGGGACCTTAGATTGTACGCCCCTTGAGGGTCAGGGACCTTAGATTGTACACCCCTTGAGGGTCAGGGACCTTAGATCGTACGCCCCTTGAGGGTCAGGGACCTTAGATTGTACGCCCCTTGAGGGTCAGGGACCTTAGATTGTACGCCCCTTGAGGGTCAGGGACCTTAGATTGTACGCCCCTTGAGGGTCAGGGACCTTAGATTGTACGCCCCTTGAGGGTCAGGGACCTTAGATTGTACGCCCCTTGAGGGTCAGGGACCTTAGATTGTACGCCCCTTGAGGGTCAGGGACCTTAGATTGTACGTTCCTTGAGGGTCAGGGACCTTAGATTGTACGTTCCTTGAGGGTTAGGGACCTTAGATTGTACGCCCCTTGAGGGTCAGGGACCTTAGATTGTACGCCCCTTGAGGGTCAGGGACCTTAGATTGTACGCCCCTTGAGGGTTAGGGACTGATGTGAATGTACAATATATATGTAAAGCGCTGCGTAAATTGACGGCACTATATAAGTACCTGAAATAAATAAATAAATGACAAATATAAATTCAAAAAGTTCATAAAAGCGCCTTGGGAGTCCTCCATTGCCAGCACCTGAAGAAATACTAAAAACATATAAAGTAAGTGAGCGCCTTCCAGTCTATCAATTCCCAGATTACAGCAGCTGTACACAAAAGGCACCATATAAAACCTCTAAAACGGATAAAAAACATAAACGTGCAGCGCTGTTAAAACCAATAGATAAATACATATATAAACATGTAAGAAAGTGCACACAAATATATAAAGTGACACTGTGCATCTATGTACGTGCCACTAGAATATGTGGCCAATATAAACGTGAAAGAAACACTGCGTCTAAAACATAAGTCCAGAGTGCAGGCGTGAACGAGATCTCAAATGATCTTCTGGTATCCAAAAGACACAGATTGTGGATAAGGTGAGACAATTAAAGTGTAGATTGCGCACTCACCAGATACGCAACCTTTTTGCACATTTGTATGATATAAGGACATCAGACATCTCATCAAAAAGGTCTGGTCAGATCTGGTCAATGCCTCCTTCGCTATCCCACTGTCAGGGCAGGGCTGTGGAACGGACAGGTAGGCCTAGTGGCAGGGTAATGCACTGGCTGACGACAACCACCACCAACAGACCGAAGTCCCTCAGGGCGCGGAGTCTAAGTCCCAGTCTGCCCTTCACCAGGGCCCCTGATGGTGGGGATGGAATTGACGCAGCCAGGAAGCAGGTCGCGGCCCCCGAGACACCCCGGCTGCGGTAATGGCCGCCGCCAATGGCGTGTAGCTGGTGAGAATGACAATAGCGTACTCAGGCAAGCCGGGTCGACAACAACGGGACAAAACGGTACAGAACAGTAGACAGAGAATCACAGGTCACGGGCCGGGTTCAGCAACGGAAGGTCAGATCGAAGGAAAACACAGAGAATGGTCTTAGTCACAAGCCGAGTCAGAAACCAGAAGAGTCACAAGAGTATACACAGAGCTGTAGCAAGACAAAGACACAAGACACAAGTGCAAAGAGCATGTGCGGATCACAGGCTTATATGTACTCAGCCACACCCCTCTGGGGGATGGACCTCAGAGACCTGAAGGCATAAAAGCTTCCCACCATGCTCAGCAGAAATCCAAGATGGATGCCAGCACATGGAGTAACATAACCTCTGGGAAAAGGTTGGACCTTGACACCCACGGTTTGCACTTAGCCTTCCCAAATGGTAACCACCCTGCGGATGTACCCGGCTCCCACAGGAGCTCAGAAAGAAACAACAGGCCAGTAGTGCAATATTGCCTTAGGATGTTTATTCCACACAATGGGTATGTATACAGCAAGAGAGCAAATAAAATAGATTACTGACCGATTGCAAGCTGCCGCCGGGACCCCTTGTGGTGCCGGCGATAAGGCATCAAAACAGCTACAGCCCGACCCTGACGCGTTTCGACCAAGTGCTCTTAGTCATAGGGTGTCCTGGCCTCTTACCAGATCATTGGTTAGGAGTCTGAGTAGATACCATTTGGTGTATTGAAAGCATTGCATTATAGGTTGTTGAGTTTCTATGGGTAAGGTTTGAATGCGGGATTCTCAAATGATGAATTCTATTTTTAAAACATGTCCTAAAAGAATTTTTCAGTCGAGCGCGACAGGCGTCAGGCTTCAGCTTTAGTCCTCCGACCCTTGGCCCTGCTAACCTTGGCCTGTCATGGCTGTGTGTCATTGGGAAGACTCAATTTTTCGTTCGACTTTTTTTTGGGCAGCATTGCTCACGAAAGTGAAATCTGTAGGACATACCTCTCTATAACAGGAGCAGAACAATACATCTTTAAAGCTACATTTAAAAAAAACCCTCCACTTATTTCCGGGGTGATAACATCTAAACAAAATATATATTGGAGACAGCAGATGTGGAGGAAATGTTCACCACCAACCTGAACGACATAAAAGTCTGTACAGTAGACCGTGTCAGTTCTCTGAAACTGCGCAGGAAGGCAACACAACAAGCTCGCAGAATTATGTTTTTCTTCTGCTACATTATCTGCTTTATTGCCCGCGGCTGTTTTGGTAAGCGTATTTATTCGTATTTTAAACCAATTTTCATCCAAGGAAAAAAGAACGAGGTGATTCTGTTGTGCACTTTTTAGTAGTTGAAAGTCACATTGTTTATCAACCATCCTAAACCAGGGTTCCTCCAGATGTTGCTAAGTTGTGGATCATTGACTTTCCATTTGATGGTGCCAACGTAGTTCTGGGCCAATGTCAGGGCCTAGATAACAGTGATCTCTATAACTGACTTTAAGGGTGGCATTCTGACCACCACTGTGAGGTAAACCATTCTTCCCAATGGACACCAATGACCCCCAATGAATTGAGTTTTTTAGGGGTTCCCCAAGACTTCTCGGCCTTTTGGCTAAGATCAAGTGTAGTATCTGTTCTTATCAGTGTCCAGTAGGGGTGCTCCACCATCATTCCTGCTAGCGGGGATGTTTGGTTGCATAAGTCTCCTGCTGGAAGGATGGGGGTCCTGATGGTTAGTACAGGCTGGAACAGAAACCGAGGTGCCCACAGGCAGTTGGGGCCCGGGAGTAATTCCCCCAGGAAAACCAGAGGGGCCCAGTTCCTCCTGGTTTGAACGGATATACCTTGTCTGGCCAGGGGCCGGGAAGGCAGAAAGTCCGCGAACCAGTGCCCCCTGAGTGGTCGCCTCAGGGGTGCTCTTAGTAACACTTGGGTGTGGGACCCCAGCGTGTGAAAAGGCACATGGTCACTGTGTTCAAACACTTTTCTTGAACTGCGCCTTTAGGACCGGGCCTTTTGGCTAACTTCTGGGCAATTTTTGCTACGGGCCTCAGGGCCTGGTCAGTGCACAATCTGCACGACCACTTATTTATTTAATTTATTTTCTCCCACGTTTGTCACTTTTCACTTTTGTGTGTGTTTTATTTCTCACAGGATGGAGGGTGTAGGTCCTTGGGCCTACCCTGAAGTCTAGGGGGAGGATGTGTGGCCTTTTGGTTCCTTCCTCCCCTGTCCCTAGGGGGTTTCTCTTCGGGAGAGCCCCCTTACCAAGTACTTGGTGGCTGGCTTAGGCTAGCCACAAGGAAAGGGGTTCGCCAGGCCTTTTGGCTAGGTGGACCACATGGGAACCTTAGTCCTTGTCAGGAGCTTCGTGATCAGGGTAGAGGTCCTACCCCTTCGGGGGGTGGACAAATCACACCCCTAAGTGCACTTTTTTGTGTTGGTTTTGCACTAGCACGTTTTTTGTTCACTTACAGGTTTTCGTTTTTCGCACTTCTGCGGACTTAAAAAAATTAAAAATAAAAAGGGGTTCCCCAAGACTTGAAAATTATTTCAAGGGTTCCTCTGGGAAAAAAAAAAGTTGAGAAAGGCTGCTATGTACTATGTGGTCAGATGATGTGGACATCCCTGGAATTATTAAATTCAGGTCTTTCCAGTGAAGGGTATTGTTAATGCTACAGCATACAAAGACATTTTAGACAATTGTGCACTTCCAACGTTATGGTCAGGACTACAGGAGGACTGTGCCCCTTGTACGCAATGCTAGCTCCATAAAGACGTGGTTTGATGAGTATGGGGTGGAAGAACTCAAGTGTCCTAAAAAGAGCCCTGACCTCAACCATACTGAGCACATTTGACTAGGTTGGTGTAGAAGAACTTGAGTGACTTGCACAGAACCCTGACCACAACCCCATTGACTACCTTTGACCCCTTTGGTTTATAAGAACTCCAGTGGCCTCCACTGAGCCCTCACCTCAATCCTACTGAACACCTTTTTTTTTGATGAATTGGAATGATGATGGTGAGCCAAGTCTTCTCATCTAACATTAGAACTTGACCTCACAAATGTTCTTTCTGCTGAATAGGCACCCCCATTCCCCCAGACACACTCCAAAATCTTGTGGAAACCCTTTCCAAGAAGAGTGTAGACCGTTAATGACTACCTTTGACCCATTTGGTTTATAAGAACTCCAGTGGCCTCCACTGAGCCCTGACCTCAATCCTACTGAACACCTTTTGGGATGAATTGGAATAATGATGGTGAGCCAAGTCTTCTCATCTAACATCAGAACTTGACCTCACAAATGTTCTTTCTGCTGAATGGCCACAAATTCCCCCAGACACACTCCAAAATCTTGTGGAAACCCTTCCCAGAAGAGTGTAGACCGTTATAGACACAAAGGGCTGGACTTCATTTCATTTGGAATGGGATGTCCAGCAAACTCATAGAGGTGTGATGGTCAGGTGTCCATTGCTGTGCATGACCACTTCTCTTGTTCATTGAGGGGACTTCTCCTTGAAATCTTTCCCTCCCGTAAGTCTGTTTTGCCCTGGAAATCAGATTACAGAGCAGTTGTTTCCACTGCACAGCCAATCTCAGCTTTTACGTTATGTGTAGCAACTCTTTTTGTTGACAGATTCTAGATCAAAAACATTTTTTGTGACTTAAAGAAAAAGCAAAGAAGTGATCTCAATCCTACTGAACACCTTTGGGATGAATTGGAATGATTATGGTGAGCCAAGTCTTCTCATCTAACATCAGAAATTGACCTCACAAAAATTATTTCTGCCGAATGGCCACAAATTCCCCCCGACACACTCCAAAATCTTGTGGAAACCCTTCCCAGAAGAGTGTAGACCATTATAGACACAAAGGGCAGGACTTCATTTCATTTGGAATGAGATGTCCAGCAAACTCATAGAGATGTGATGGTCAGGTGTCCATTGCTGTGCAGTGCCACTTCTCTTGTTCATTGAGGGGACTTCTCCTTGAAATCTTTCCCTCCTGTAAGTCTGTTTTGCCCTGGAAATCAGATTACAGAGCAGTTATTTCCACCACACAGCCAATCTCAGCTTTTACGTAGTGTGTAGCAACTCTTTTTGTTGACAGATTTTAGATCAAAAACATTTTTTGTGACTTAGAGAAAAGCAAAGAAGTGAACTAAAATCTTCATATTTTTGGGGGATGCTCTCTAAAAAAGGAAGGGAATTATCCCTGGGGAGCAACCAGAATGAATCGCTCAAGGATACAGCTTCAGTAAAGTGACATCCTATTTAGCCAGCAATAGGATGTGACTTTACTAAAGCCAGATCAATGAAAGATTGGTCCCTGTGGATTATTCCCTTCCTTAATTTAGAAATCATTTCCAGTAGAAAAAAAAAAAAGGAAAAGAAAGAAACGTATTTTTAGTTCAACATTGTGTGTTGTCATTGCTTTTGGTATCACTAATCTGAACAGGCTTAACAAAACATGTCTTCTCCATAAAGGTTTGGTATCTCAATGTGGTAGCTTGGTCATAGAATTAAAGGGGACTCTTGGACAACCCTTTAATTTTGAAAAAGTGTCTCTGGATCTGGAATCTGAAAGCCTGACGCTGCAGTGGGTCACTCCAAACCAAAGAAGAAACCTACTGACTTACAGTCGGACTCCTGAAGTGTCCAGAATATCATCCGATGGAAGATACAGATACAATGAGGGAAATTCCTCTTTCAAGATTCTGAAGCTCCAGAGGGAGGATCAGGGGAACTATGAGATAAAGGTCACCAATGGCAGCACAGAAACATTTTGTAAATATTACCTCAAAGTTTACGGTAAGATATATCAAATAATTGGGTAAGAACATGACATGACCTAGGTGCAGATTGTGTGTGAGACAGATGGTATACATAAAAAATAGAGAACTGAAAGAAAGACTCCCAAGAGATTAAAACTCATAGCAGGAAATACGAAGGTTTTGTGTACTTGCCAGCTCTTCTTCTTTGAAGCACTTTTCTTCCTAAACAACCATGTTTCCTTGTTCTTTCCAAACTTCTAGTGTGCTGCTCCTCTTCTCTGGAGCTCTCTTCCTCTCCTATCACAACTTCACCCCATTCCTTCAGGACTTCTCATATGATGCTCTTCTTCTCTGGAGGTCTCTTCTTCTCCGATCACAGCTTCACTCCATTCCTTCAGGACTTCTCAAGTGCTGCTCCTCTTCTCCAGAGATCTCTTCCTCTCCTATCACAACTTCACCCCATTCCTTCAGGACTTCTCATATGATGCTCTTCTTCTCTGGAGGTCTCTTCTTCTCCGATCACAACTTCACTCCATTCCTTCAGGACTTCTCATGTGGTGCTCTTCTTCTCTGGAGCTCTCTTCTTCTCCGATCACAACTTCACCCCATTCCTTCAGGACTTCTCATGTGGTGCTCTTCTTCTCTGGAGGTCTCTTCTTCTCCGATCACAACTTCACCTCATTCTTTCAGGACTTCTCACGTACTGCTCCTCTTCTGTGGAGATCTGTTCTCCTATCACAAACTTCACCCCGTTCATTCAGGAATTCTCTTCTCTGGAGATCTCTTCTACTACAATAATAAATTCTCACTTTTTTAATGCTCCTCCTTCCTTTCTGTTCACCAGATCTCACTTATTACTTCAGGACTCCCCATGCACTGCTTTTTTCTCTGGAATTCCATTTTCTGATCATTACTGATTACTTATATCTTTGGGACTTCTTTCATGCTGATCTTCTTCTTTGAAGCTCTCTTCCTCTCTGGTCACAGCTATTCACTTATTTCTTTAGGATTTCTCACATGCTGTACCTTTTCTCTGGAGCTCTCTTCCTCTTTGATCCCTCATCCTTCTTATTCTTCCAGGGCTTCTCTATTGCTGCTCCATTTCTTTGGAATTCTCCTTATTTCTGATCATTACTTCTCAGTTAAATTTTTTGCACCTCTTTTATGATCCTCCTCTTCTTTTCTTCTCATTTCTTCATATGACACATTCATTTAGGGCTTCTCTCTTGCTGCTTCTTATCTTTGATATTCTCTCTTATCTCTCCAATTATTATTTTTTCTTTACATTTCTAGGACTCCATGTATGCTGCTCTACATCTCTAGAAGTCCCCTGTACTTTGTCCCACTTCTCACTTATTCCTTTAGAACTTCTCACCTGGTGCCCCTCAACTCCAAAGCTCTTCTCCTTTTTGACCATCGCTTCTATCTCACTCCTTCAGGACTTCTCACATGCTGCTTCTTACTATAAAACTCTCTTGCTTTTTGAACTTTCACTTTCTCATATTTAGGGCTTCTCTTGTTTAGTTCCTTTTCTCTGGATTCTGCTCTTCTCTAATCACCACTTCCATTTATTCCCTCATGGCTTCTCATATGCTGCTCCTCTTCCATTGAGTAATTCTTAGTTCTTATCAGCAAAGCCGGGACAAGCGGTGGGCAGGAGGGGAGGCTGCCCTGGGCTCTGTGGTATCATGTGAGGTGGGGAGGGGGACACTGCAAGGAGATTGGGGGGAGGGGATTTGTCCTGGAAGGGAGAATTTAGGGGAGGGCAGGGGGTAGGAATTGTTATAGCATAGGAAATTTGGGAGGGGGAGGGTGATAGGAGTGGTTATTTTTGGGGGAATTTGTTTTGGGAGGGGGGTGGGGTAAGTGTTTTTTTGCTATAATGAGGATTGGGGGGGGGCTTTGCTAGATGATGTCAAATGGTAAAGGGGGGATTGGTGCTAGGAAGGCAATCTTTTTTTGGGGGGGAGAGGGGAATTTGTGCTATTGGGGATGATTGGGGGTATTTGTGCTTGGAGGGGTAATTTGGGGGGATATTTGTGCTAGGAAGGGGGACTTTGTGCTGGGGAAGGGAATTGGTGTGGGGGGAGAGGATTTGCTTGGAGTGGTACTTTGAGGGGTAGATGATTTGTGCTAGGAGGGGTGATTGGGGGAGGTGAGATGGGAGGCAAAGATTTTCACTGGGAGAGGGAATTTTAGCAGGGGGCTGGACTTGTTCTAGGAGGAGGAAGAATTATGTTCAGCATGCAGATAGTGCTCAATTTCTTTTGGGCTGGGGGGGGGGGGGGATTTGTGCTATTAGGGATGATTGGTGGTATTTGTGCTCGGAGGAGCAATTTACGGGGGAGGGGGAATATTTGTGCTAGGAATGGGGAATTTGTGCTGGGAGGGGGAGTTGGTGTGGGGGGAAAGGTTTTGCTTGGAGTGGTAATTTGAGGGGTAGAGGACTTGTGTTAGGAGGGGTGATTGGGGGAGGGGAGATGGGGGGGCAAAGATTTTTGCTGGGAGGGGGAATTTCAGCAGGGGGGTGGATTTGTACTGGGAGGAGGAAGAATTATGTTCAGCATGTAGATAGTGCTCGATTTCTTTTTTTTTTTTTTGGGGGGGGGGATTTTTGCTGACACAATGCTCATACATCTTAGGGAGGTGCAGTTTGGCATGTCCGCCATGGGCTCTAAATGACCTTGTCCCGGCACTGCTTATCAGTACTTCATACTCACTTCTTAGGGACTTTTCTCAAAATCCTTCTCTTTTCTGGAGCTTTTCACTTCTGATCCCAACTTCTCATCTATTCCTTCAGAACTGCTTCTCGGCTCTGAATCTCTTCCTTTTTGACCATCACTTCAAACTCATTCCTTCAGGACTTCTCACATGCTGTTCCTCTCCTTTGGAACACTCTTTTTTTTTTTTTTTTTTAACCATCCCTTCACACAACTTGAGGACTTTTCTTGTGTAGTTCATTATCTTGGAACTCTTTTCATCTCTGGTCACATCTTCCATTATTCTCTTGGGACCCTAGCCTTCTACTTTCGACTTGCTTCTTATGATCTTCTCTCATGTTCCTGATCACAACTTTAGGACTTTTCTTGTGTAGTTCATTTTCTTGGAACTCTCTTCATCTCTGGTCAGCACTTCCCATTATTCTCTTGGGACTTGAGCCTTCTACTTTCGACTTACTTCTTATGAACTTCTCTCATGTTCCTGATCACAACTTTAGGACTTTTCTTGTGTAGTTCATTTTCTTGGAACTCTCTTCATCTCTGGTCAGCACTTCCCATTATTCTCTTGGGACTTGAGCCTTCTACTTTCGACTTACTTCTTATGAACTTCTCTCATATTCCTGATCACAACTTTAGGACTTTTTATGTGTAGTTCATTATCTTGGCACTCTTTTCATCTCTGGTCACATCTTCCATTATTCTCTTGGGACTTGAGCCTTCTACTTTCGACTTACTTCTTATGATCTTCTCTCATGTTCCTGATGACAACTTTAGGACCTTTCTTGTGTAGTTCATTTTCTTGGAACTCTCTTTATCTCTGGTCAGCACTTCCCATTATTCTCTTGGGACTTGAGCCTTCTACTTTCGACTTACTTCTTATGAACTTCCCTCATGTTTCTGATCACAACTTTAGGACTTTTCTTGTGTAGTTCATTTTCTTGGAACTCTGTTCATCTCTGGTCTTGTTTTCCCATTATTCTCTTGGGACTTGAGCCTTCTACTTTCAACTTACTTCTTATGATCTTCTCTCATGTTCCTGATCACAACTTTAGGACTTTTCTTGTGTAGTTCATTTTCTTGGAACTCTCTTCATCTCTGGTCAGCACTTCCCATTATTCTCTTGGGACTTGAGCCTTCTACTTTCGACTTACTTCTTATGATCTTCTCTCATGTTCCTGATCACAACTTTTAGGACTTTTCTTTTGTAGTTCATTATCTTGGAACTCTTTTCATCTCTGGTCACGTCTTCCATTATTCTCTTGGGACTTGAGCCTTCTACTTTCGACTTACTTCTTATGAACTTCTCTCATGTTCCTGATCACAACTTTTTGGGGGCTTCTCATGTGCTTTTCCTCTTCTCTGGAGCTAACCTTATTCCTAACTGGTACTGCTTACTTATGGACTTCTCTCAGGTTTCTTTTTTTTTCTGGAGCTTTTTGGTTATCATCACAAATTCACACTTATTCCTCTGAAACATCTCATGTGCTGGTCCTCTTATCTAGAGCTTTCCTTTTTTTCTGATCAGAGCTTCTTATGTACTTCTTAGGAACATCTCTCAGGTTCCCTTTCTTCTCTGGAACTTTGTACCTCTTTACCTATAGCTTCTCACTTATTCCTTTGGAACTTCTTATTTGAGTCTCCTCTTATCTTGAACTTTTCTTATTTCTGATCAGTTCTATTTACTTACTTGTTGGGTAGGTGCAGTGTGGTGCGGCGGCAGTGATCACACAGAGGCTCGAAGTGCAGTGACCTATGTATCGAAAAACTTGGTGTAATAAATTACATTTTCAAAATTGTTCGATAATTCAGATTTGGAAAACAAATGAATCCAAATTTCGTTCTATTCATTAATTCGGATGCACATGATGCCAGTCGATATTGTCCAATCAACTCATGGCATTTCTCTTGGTGGGTTGGACTAGCGTCTAAAAAAATATTGAATCCTTCCGATTCGATAATATACCGAATGTATACCAATCGTCTGGAAAAACTGCCAAATTTTGTCAAATCAACTCAGTCCAACGAATATACTAAACGCATACCGAAGATAGAAATTTTTTTTTCGAATAAATGAATCGGTTCGACAATAAATATAACAAAAATTCTTCAATGAACGAATGTGCCCAAAACGAAAACATGTACAGTGGGGCAAAAAAGTATTTAGTCAGCCACCAATTGTGCATGTTCTCCCACTTAAAAAGTTGAGAGAGGCCTGTAATTGGCATCATAGGGAGACCTCAACTATGAGAGACAAAATGAGAAAACAAATCCAGACAATCACATTGGCTGATTTGGAGAGAATTTATTTGCAAATTATGGTGGAAAATAAGTATTTGGTCAATATCAAAAGTTCATCTCAATACTTTGTTATATATCCTTTGTTGGCAATGACAGAGGTCAAACGTTTCCTGTAAGTCTTCACAAGGTTGGCACACACTGTTGCTGGTATGTTGGCCCATCCTCCATGCAGATCTCCTCTAGAGCAGTGATGTTTTGGGGCTGTCGCTGGGCAACACGGACTTTCAACTCCCTCCAAAGGTTTTCTATGGGGTTGAGATCTGGAGACTGGCTAGGCCACTCCAGGACCTTGAAATGCTTCTTACGAAGCCACTCCTTCATTGCCCGGGTGGTATTTTTGGGATCATTGTCATGTTGGAAGACCCAGACACGTTTCATCTTCAATGCCCTTGCTGATGGAAGGAGGTTTGCACTCAAAATCTCATGATACATGGCCCCATTCATTCTGTCCTGTACATGGATCAGTCGTCCTGGTCCCTTTGCGGAGAAACAGCCCCAAAACATGATGTTGCCACCCTCATGCTTCACAGTAGGTATGGTGTTCTTTGGATGCAACTCAGCATTCTCTCTCCTCCAAACACGGCGAGTTGTGTTTCTACCAAACAGTTCTATTTTGGTTTCATCTGACCATATGACATTCTCCCAATCCTCTTCTGGATCATCCAAATGCTCTCTAGCAAACTTCAGACAGGCCCGGACATGTACTGGCTTAAGCAAGGGGACACGTCTGGCTCTGCAGGATCTGAGTCCCTGGCGGCGTAGTGTGTTACTGATGGTAGCCTTTGTTACGTTGGTCCCAGCTCTCTGCAGGTCATTCACTAGGTCCCCCCGTGTGGTCCTGGGATTTTTGCTCACCGTTTTTGTCATCATTTTGACCCCACAGGGTGAGATCTTGCGTGGAGCCCCAGACCGAGGGAGATTATCAGTGGTCTTGTATGTCTTCCATTTTCTAATTATTGCTCCCACAGTTGATTTGTTCACACCAAGCTGCTTGCCTATTGCAGATTCAGTCTTCCCAGCCTGGTGCAGGTCTACAATTTTGTTTCTGGTGTCCTTCGACAGCTCTTTGGTCTTCACCATAGTGGAGTTTGGAGTGTGACTGTTTGAGGTTGTGGACAGGTGTCTTTTATACTGATAACAAGTTCAAACAGGTGCCATTGATACAGGTAATGAGTGCAGGACAGAGGAGCCTCTTAAAGAAGAAGGTACAGGTCTGTGAGAGCCAGAAATCTTGCTTGTTTGTAGGTGACCAAATACTTATTTTCCACCATAATTTGCAAATAAATTCTTTCCAGATCAGCCAATGTGATTGTCTGGATTTGTTTTCTCATTTTGTCTCTCATAGTTGAGGTCTACCTATGATGCCAATTACAGGCCTCTCTCATCTTTTTAAGCGGGAGAAATTGCACAATTGGTGGTGACTAAATACTTTTTTGTCCCACTGTACATGTCTACTTAGTATGATTATATTGAATAAATAAAAGAGAATGGTGACAAAAATCAATCCCAATCACCTTTCCCTCTTCACAGAGAAGATCATTAATGTGACAGTCAACGTAACTTACAGCCTCCAGAATGACAGCTGCGTAGTCACCATGGACTGTGTCCCTCAGACTGGGGACAATGTAACCTTCGGCTGGATTAAGAACCAGACTGGTTCACACTACAACAGCACGTTAATCGTTTGGGTCACAAAGTACAATGCAACCAGCACCTACACCTGCCAGGCCGAGAACCCTGTCAGCAGGATTTCTAGTGAGGTTGATTTGATGAAGATATGCGGCATGACACCAGGTATATATGTAAATATATCTATATATCTATATCTATATCTATATATTCTATATTACACATTTTACTATCAGTATTAAAAGGTGAACCCTGATTTTTGCTCCTTGTGATCACATGCTCACTGCAGTTCAGCTGGCTGGCTCCTTGTGCTGTTTTTTCATCTCTCCATCTGAGCTCTGCTCTACAGTAGACTGCAAGAAGCTGGTAGCCGCTCCAATTTAGGTACATACAATGTTTGCATTTAAAAAAAATAAAATTTTTTAAGGGTTCCTGCCTAAGGGTAAAATAAGTCTTAATGCCTAAGCACAATTTTGCAACTTTGACATGTGTTAATAAAACCGTACATACAATCAGGGGCGTTGTCAGGGCAGGGCTGTGGAACGGACAGGTAGGCCTAGTGGCAGGGTAACACACTGTCTGACGACACCCACCACCAACAGACCGAAGTCCCTTAGGGCGCGGAGTCTAAGTCCCAGGCTTCCCTTCACCAGGGCCCCTGATGGTGGGGATGGACTTGACGCAGCCAGGAACCAGGTCGCGGCCCCCGAGACACCCCGGCTGCGGTAATGGCCGCCGCCAATGGCGTGTAGCTGGTAAGAATGACAATAGCGTAGTCAGGCAGGCCGGGTCGACAACAATGGGACAAAATGGTATAGAACAGTAGACAGAGAATCACAGGTCACGGGCCGGGTTCAGCAACGGAAGGTCAGATCGAAGGAAAACACAGAGAATGGTCTTAGTCACAAGCCAAGTCAGATACCAGAAGAGTCACAAGAGTATACACAGAGCTGTAGCAAGACAAAGACACAAGACACAAGACACAAGTGCAAAGAGCATGTGCGGATCACAGGCTTATATGTACTCAGCCACACCCCTCTGGGGGATGGACCTCAGAGACCTGAAGGCATAAAAGATTCCCACCATACTCAGCAGAAATCCAAGATGGATGCCAGCACATGGAGTAACATAACCTCTGGGAAAAGGTAGGACCTTGACAGGCGTATTTACCACAAGGCAAACAAGGCATTTGCCTAGGGCGGCAACTTTTCAGGGGGCAGCAGGATTTTTCAGGGGGGCAGAGGCTTTTTCAGGGGGGCAGCACTGCCCCCCAAAAGAAAGAATGGAAGAAAGGAAACACGCAGCATGGTAACCAAGTGGGGTCTGAGAGAGGCTGCGGGCTGCTTGATGGTGTATGCAGAGCCTGACTCTTGTTCCGGGGATGTCCAGATCTGTGAAGGTGAGTGTCTTCTCTCTCGCCGAGGTGGGGGGGGGGATTTGCCAGTGTGTATGGGGCGGTGGTAGTGGAAGGCTCTCTCGGGTGGGGCTGGGGTGGGGTGTTGTTGGTCAATGTCAGGCTTTTATCGTGGGGGAGGGGGGTGTTTGTCAGTGTCAGGGTCTCTCAGTGGGTGGGGGAGCTGATTTTTGTGTTGCCTAGTACAGCATGAAACCTAAATACAATACTGCATGCAATCACAATGACTTTGTGCATTCAGGTGGATTATACCTTGTTTTTTTTCAGGACAATTTGGGATTTCATTTGGTGGTGGATGGTAATGGATATCTCTTGATTTAATTATTTTTTTATTATCAAAGAGAAACTAGCCCGAAATAGAAAAAAATTTAAAAATAAAAATGTAGCTGTATATTACGTGCTACTACCATAACCTACCACCAAAGAAAAACTCAAAATAAATTCTCCTGCTCCTGACAATCGTATCAATTCCACATATGTGTATGTTGTTGTTTGTTCCCGTAGTATGGCCCAGAAACAATAGTGCGCATTTTGCTTTTTTTTCTATCCTTCCTAAAATACACTGACCCTAACTGACACTGATATTATTTTAAAAATGTAAAAATTCAGGACCCCTTCAACAGGCATGCCTGAGCCAAGGTTTTGTGTGCCTCCAAAGCATTGCTTCAGGCATGAATGATGAAGGGGTCCTGTGTGCCTCTGAAACATTGCTTCAGGTATGCATGATGAAGGGGTCCTACATGCCTCTGAAACGTTGCTTCAGGCATGCTGATGAATGCATCCTGCATGCCTCAAATCATTGCTTCAGGCATGCCTGATGAAGGGGTTCTGCGTGCCTCCAAAACCCTGCTTCAGCCATGCCTGATGAAGGGGTCCTGTGTACCTCTGAAACCTTGCTTCAGGCATGCTTGATGAAGGGGTCCTGTGTGTCTCAGAAACATTGCTTCAGGCATGCAAGATGAAGGGGTCCTGCGTGCCTCTGAAACATTGCTTCAGGCATGCAAGATGAAGGGGTCCTATGTGCCTCTGAAACGTTTCCTCAGGTATGCATGATGAAGGGGTCCTACGTGCCTCTGAAACGTTCCTTCAGGCATGCCTGATGAATGGGTCCTGCATGCCTCAAAAACATTGCTTCAGGCATGCCTGATGAAGGGGTTCTGCGTGCCTCCAAAACCCTGCTTCAGCCATGCCTGATGAAGGGGTCCTGTGTGCCTCTGAAACCTTGCTTCAGGCATGCTTGATGAAGGGGTCCTGTGTGCCTCAGAAACATTGCTTCAGGCATGCAAGATGAAGGGGTCCTATGTGCCTCTGAAAAATTTCCTCAAGTATGCATGATGAAGGGGTCCTACGTGACTCTGAAACGTTGCTTCAGGCATGCCTGATGAATGGGTCCTGCATGCCTCAAAAACATTGCTTCAGGAATGCCTGATAAAGGGGTTCTGAGTGCCTCCAAAATGCTGCTTCAGCCATGCCTGATGAAGGGGTCCTACGTGCCTCTGAAACATTGCTTCAGGCATGCAAGATGAAGGGGTCCTACGTGCCTTTGAAACGTTGCTTCAGACATGCATGATGAAGGGGTCCTACCAGAGACGGACTGACAACTCATGGGGTCCCCGGGCAATAGGGGATCATGGGGCCACTGTGTCCTTCCCCAAACTCAAAAAAGCCTATGAAAAAGGTACCAGGGGCATCTCATGGGGCCCCCTACTGACCCCGAGCCCTCGGGCAGTGCCCGAGTTTACAAATGGTCAGTCCACCCCTAGGTCCTACATGTCTCCAAAGCACTGGTTCAGCCATGGCTGACAAAGGTGTCCTGCATGGCTCTAAAACGTTGCTTTAGTTGTCATGATTTGATCACCTAATAAAGCTTTGGACCCATTCTGGAGATCCGTGTTGTGCTGGGCACATACTTTCACCTTGAATGTCTTTGGTTTCCAGCCAGTGGTCGCTGCAGCACCCATCTACTGAAGGAACGTGTGCGTTGGGAATAACGTGTTTGACCCTTGACCAGGGGCAGACTGACAACTCATGGGGCCCCCGAGCAATAGGGGATCATGGGGCCCCTGTGTCCTTGCCCAAACTCAAAAAAGCCTATGAAAAAGGTACCAGGGGCATCTCATGGGGCCCCCTACTGACCCCGGGCCCTCGGGCAGTGCCCGAGTTTCCAAATGGTCAGTCCGCCTCTGTTTGTGAAGTCAGGTATTGATATTGGATGAGAAGACCTGGCTCAGAAATGGCATTCCAAAGCATCGTTCTCATTGGTCCAGGTCACGGTTTATTCAGTATCTGTTGGTCACGTTCAACTGGACTTGTTCTATATTGAGGATTTATGTTGAGGACGTTTCCAAATGGTCAGCCCGCCCCTGACCATGACACATTGGGAGCACAGACAAGCTTGAGATATGTCATACTTCCTAATGTTTTTGTAATCCTTCAGCTTGTGTGCAACCGATAGTCCACATGGATATAATGGGGGTCTTGTTTTCAAGCATCATTCACTCAACTTTTACCCAAAATTCACTTCTTTGACCTACAAAGCAATTAGAAAAAATATGTGACTCTTGGGTGAAAATAATAAGAAATAGACCCCAAAGTGTTGTGTTTAGTCCAGCAATGGGCAAACTACGGCCCGCGGGCCGTATACGGCCCGGCGGACCTTTTAATCCGGCCCGCGGAGCGTGGCAAACATTGGCTGTCAGGATGTAGGCGGGGCAGCGTGACGAACTCCTCTCCTCTCACAGTCCGCCCTGAAGACCGGAACGGCGCGGGAACACGGCGAGAGGAACGCGCGGAGCAAAGGTAAGTGAATTGACACAATATGGGGAATGAATTACTATAGGGGGGTTGAATTACTATATGGGGGATGAATTACTATAGGGGGGAATTAATTACTATAGGGGGGAATGAATTACTATATGGGGGATGAATTACTATGGGGGATGAATTACTATATGGAGGATGAATTACTATGGGGGATGAATTACTATATGGGGGATGAATTACTATATGGAGGATGAATTACTATGGGGGATGAATTACTATATGGAGGATGAATTACTATATGGGGGATGAATTACTATATGGAGGATGAATTACTATGGGGGATGAATTACTATATGGGGGGAGGAATTACTATATGGGGGATGAATTACTATATGGGGGATGAATTACTATGGGGGATGAATTACTATATGGGGGATGAATTACTATGGGGGGTGAATTACTATGGGGGATGAATTACTATATGGGGGATGAATTACTATGGGGGATGAATTACTATATGGGGGATGAATTACTATGGGGGATGAATTACTATATGGGGGATGAATTACTATGGGGGATGAATTACTATATGGGGGATTAATTACTATGGGGGGAATATTACTATACTTACTATGGATGGCATGGTAGTGGCTGGCCCGCCAGCAGCTAGTCCAGCCCCCGGGTCCAATATATGAACCCATTGCGGCCCTCAAGTCAAAAAGTTTGCCCACCCCTGGTTTAGTCTCATGCAAAGGGTTGTCATGTACCTGGAATTAAAATGAGGTCGATGAAGATACTTAAAATTTCTCCTTAATTCTAACCTATCTTGCAAAATCTTTTTACACATAAACACACCAACGCCTCTTTACTGCCTCCTACGCTTCTCATAAGACGAAAAAAAAAAAAAAACCCCAAAACAAAACAAAAAGCAGGCTGTGTGTGTGTGGGGGGGGGGGGTTCTTTTAATGAGGCTCTAACCACCCTGATAGCCTTCTGATAGTGTGTGTAGTGAAGTGTTCAAGACTGAAAATTGCTTCTCTTTACACACAGCGGGAGTCATTTCAGAGAATTACAGCCATGAAATAGCCAAAGGCAAGGAAAAGAAATCTGTTTGAAAAACGTTTGTTTTTGGAACGTTTGTTCGAATTTCTAATGGTTAGTGAGGTTAAACTGTCATTCATTTTCGTTTTAGTGATGCGGAAATTAGAAGAGGATGGAAACATTTTCCTGAGCAAACAAAATTCTAGCGAATGTGGTATTCCTTTGGGAAAAATCATATGTAATATGCATGTTCTAGAGACAAATGAAACCAGTTTAGGACGGCTTATGTTAAAGTAGCCAAAATTTTAAGGGCCTTTCGAATAAAATTCCTTGACTCATTTATGGCAAGACCAAATGATCTGAAGAATGATTTTTCAGAACTTTACAAACATTCAAAAGCAAATCTAGAAGGTCATGGCAAGTTTTGGGGTAATGAACATGTGCAGAGTAATGCAGGCCATAGACGGGGAGAAAACCGGCCATTTTTTTAAAAAAAATGAAAAATCGGTCGTTCAATCGACCGACGTTACCTCCATTGGTAAGGAAAAATCGGCTGATTTTAATCCCGTCTACGGCCGGCAAATATAATAGCGGTGTCCCTGCAGAGAGCTCCGCTATTATATTTGACATTTAAAAGTATAGCAAAATTGCAACACTGTATCTATTTGTATCCATTTCGGATACAGATGTTTCTATTCGGATACAAATAGTTACAATGTTGCAACCGCTATACTTTTAACCACTTGCCGCCCCGCCACCGCATATAAACGGGGGCATGGCGGCGCTCGTAGGCAAAAGCACGTTTTATAACAGCTGTCTTCAAAACAGGTGGTGGGCGCGCGCGAGGCGGGCACCAGCCCTACCTGTCCTGCGGGTGTCAGCAGCGGGTCTCCGCCGCCGGGTCACGGATGGTTTTTACCGGCCGTTTTCCCGCGATGGTTGGTGATCACTGACACAGAGCAGGGCTGCATTGTTTACACACAGCCCTGCTCTGTGACAGTTCGCCGACAAGCTGCAGAGGGAGAGAAGAGTTTCTCTCCCTGGATCAGCTCCCCCCTCCCTCCCCCCGTCCAGTACACACCCCCGCCCCCTAGTAAAACACTCCCCTTACACAGCAAATTCTAAAAATGTTAACCCCTTCCTCCCCAGTGACATTAGTACAGTTTCAGTGGGTTTTTTTCACTGATCACTGTATTGGTATCACTGGGGATGTCAGTGACCCCAAGTCAGTTCCCCCCCAGTGTCAAAATGTCCGCCGCAGTCCCGCCATTAGTCGCTGGTCGCCATCATATGTCGCTGATCGGCGCCATTATTAGTATAAATAAAAATTAAAAATCCCAGTATCTTTCCCACCATTTATAAACGCTATAACTTTCACGTAAACCAATTAATTTACACGTATTGGGTTTTTTTTAGCAAAGACATGTCGCAGAATACATTTTGGCAGAAATTTATGACTAAATTTGATTTTTGCATTTTTTTTACTGGACATGTTTTATAGCAAAAAGTCCAAAATATTGTTTTTTTTCCCTCAAAATTGTCAGCCTTTTTTTTTATAGCGCAAAAAATAAAAACCGCACTGGCGATCAAATACCACTGAAAGAAAGCTTAATTTGTGGGGAAAAAAGGATGTAAATTTCATTTATGTACCGTATTGCATGACCGCGCAATTGTCCGTTAAACTAGCGCAGCGCTGTATAGCAAAAAAATGGCGTAAATTGCCGTATTTATACCATAGTTTGTAGACGCTATAACTTCACACAAAGCAATCAATATACACTTATTGGGATTTTTTTTCCCAAAAACATGGAGCAGAATACATTTTGGCCTAAATTTATAACCAACTTCGAGTTTACTATATATTTTTTATAGCTGAAAGTAAAAAAAATAGTTTTTCTTCAAAATTTTTGGCCTTTTTTTGTTTATAGCGTGAAAAATTAAAAGTACACAGGTGATCAAATACCACCGAAAGAAAGCTCTATTTGTGTGAAAAAAAGGACGTAAATTTCCTTTAGGTGCAGCATTGCATGACCGCGCAATTATCAGTTGAATTAGTGCAGCGCCGAGTAGCAAAAAGAGGCGTGGTCATTAAGGGGGGTAAATCCTCAGGAGCTCAAGTGGTTAAATGTCAAATATAACAGCGGAGCTCTGCGCAGGGACACCGGTATTAGATTTGACATTTATAAGTGTTGCGGTTGCAAACATTGTATCTATTTGTATCCGAATAGAAACAGCTGTATCCAAATTGGATACAAATAGATACAGATGTTCTTCTTCTTTTTCTTTGGTCATGGCTCATGCGCATTTTTTTAATTGGTAAAAAGATCGGCCGATTTGGCCATCAATGCCATGAAAATCGGCCGAAGGGCAAAATCGGCCGTTTTTTTTTTTCCCAACATGACTGATAAAAAAAATGTGTCAAAATCAAGAAAACCAATTCAGCCACTAACGATCCGAAAATCGGCCGACTATTCTTTTGGACGAATTTTTGGCCGGTTTTCTCCTCGTCTATGGTTTGCATAAGCCCTTATTTGAAATGATCAGATAAGAGTCCATCCTTGGCACAGTCCATAAAGGCCGGATCCAGATGCTGGTGTCATCAGTGACCAGCTTGGCCCAGGCAGACAGCACCCTGAGCACCCGACAGTGGCTGACACTGAAAGGCTCCCTCTGCCCTTCTCTCCTCTTCCTCCCCTCTCTCTTGGATCTGGACCCCTGTCACTTTTATGATGCACAGGATCAGCGGGTTGTACCCAAAAAGCCTGCCAAAAAGCTCAGAGTGTGGTGGCAAAAAAGACTTAACGCCATCCCTCCCGTTGGGGCAGCCACACCAGCTGACTACCGTAGGCAACCTGCCTACAAGCTTCCATAGTACAAGCAGCGGCGGACTGACAACTCATGGGGCCCCTGGGCCATAGGGGATCATGGGGCTCCTGTGTCCTCGCCCACACTCAAACCACACCCAAAAAAGCCTATGAAAGGTACCAGGGGCATCTCATGGGGCCCCCTAGTGACCCTGAGCCCTCAGGCAGTGCCTGAGTGCCCGAATGGGCAGTCCGCCCCTGAGTGCAAGCTTCCATTTCTGAGAGCAGGAGGAAGTTCCTCTTGTTAAAATAAACTATAATGATTTGGAGTTCTATTTATTTATTTTTAGGTAGCTAGTAGTAGTTAGTTGCATTCAACTGGACTTGTTCTGTAAAGTTGAAGATCTTTCCAAACTTTTCCAAGACACTTTTTTGGTTCCAGTGAATTGGAATGGAAGACGTGGCTTGGAGAAGCTACGAAACGTCCTCAACATAAATCCTCAATATAGAACAAGTCCAGTTGAACGTGACCAACAGATACTGAATAAACCGTGACCTGGATCAATGATTTGGAATGCCATTTGTGAGCCAGGTCTTCTCATCCAATATCAATACCTGACTTCACAAATGCTATTTTGGCTTATATTTCCCCAAACATATGCTGGAATCTTGAAGGATGCCTTACCAGAAAATCGAAGGATGTTCTAGCCACAAAAGGAGGCCAATTCCATATTAATGGCCACGGTTTTGGAATGGGATGTCCATCAATCTCATATAGGTGGTAGTAGTTAGTTGCACTCAGCTGGCCTAGTTCTGTAAAGTAAAAGATGTTTCCTAACTTTTTCAAGTCACTTTTTTGGTTCCAATGAATTGAAATGGAAGACATATCTTGGAGAAGCTACGAAACATCCTCAACATTATAGAACAAGTCCAGTTGAATGTGACCAACAGATACAGGATAAACCGTGACCTGGATCAATGAGAACAATGATTTGGAATGCCATTTGTGAGCCAGGTCTTCTCATCCAATATCAATACCTGACTTCACAAATGTTATTTTGGCTTATATTTCCCCAATCATATGCTGGAATCTTGTAGGATGCCTTACCAGATAATCAAAGGATTTTCCAGCCACAAAGGGAGGCCAACTCCATATTAATGGCCATGGTTTTGGAATGGGATGTCCATCAATCTCATATAGGTGTGAAGGTAAAATGTCCACAAAATATCTGCTGCATGGTATTGCATGTTATATTTTCTAGGCTATCCTTACAACTTTTCAAACTGTCAAATCCATAATATGCTTTTTTTTATAATTTCATGTTTTTTTTAGCTGCAAGTGTGAATACATTTGATCTTAAATATTTGATCATTGGGTTGCCTGCTGTGATCATCCTTGTGATTGTGGGAATCTTGATCAGAAAAATGCTCAACCGAAAAATAGGTAAGTCCATGTTGTGCTTGGGGTAAATATTAGTTTCCCTGGTTAGTCCGGAAAACTTAAGAATTTTGATATTCCTGAAGCTTGAAAAACTTACAGCCACCAGAATGTTAATAGGTCTGGTTGAGTTTGCACCAACCTAAAAATTTGAGACAAGATGGGGAGGGAGACACTGGATATGAATCCAGTATGATATGATTGTGGGATTCTTGGTCAGAAAAATGCTCATCCAAAAAATAGGTAAGTCCATGTTGTGCTCGGAGTAAATAATAGTTTCCCTCGTTAGCTCAGAAATCTTACTGACTTTTGATATTCCCAAGACTTGAAAAACTTACAGCCATCAGAATGTAAATTGGTCTCGATGAGTTTGCAACCAACCTAAAAATTTGAGATGAGATGGAAAGGGAGACACTGGATATGAATCTTCCATCAGTAAAAAATACTTTGTGTAGCCATATGACTTGGGTTTGGCAACTCTCCACAAAAATAGGGGTCACCCAAATTGAGTAGTCCATATACAGTTGCCCCACCAAAAACGCCAAGCAAATGCTCAAAAAATGAGTCAAAAATTGATTAAAAATGAAGTAAAAAATGATTTATCAGCTCAGTAAAAGACCATGAAAAGGACAACAGACAACCAACATGTTTCATGTTTTTAAAGATCACTTCCTTAGGGTTTTGAAGGCCCACGAAGGGTGGAGATCTTTAGGACCCCAAAATGCGTTTACTGACTGTCATCCTTTCCACGGTCACTTACTGAGCTAATAAATCATTTGTGGACTCTTGGATCTTTTGTTTGGCACTTACTTGAGCAGCTGTAAAAGAAAATTCCTAATATAACCTAATAATTACAGTATGACTTCACCTGGAATCCTGGGACAAGCCACCCTGTAACCAACTTGAAAATGAGAACATTTACAGGGCTGACTTGTATCCAATCAGAATATTGTAAGACTCCCAGGGCTAGGCTACATTTTGACCAGTCAGATCAGATACATCCAATGTGCTTACTTTTTGAAGGTAAACTCCGCATACATCCGCGATGTCCTCCACAAATGCCTCCTCCACCAAATCCAGCATCGGAAACTGTATCGACGCAAGGTCCAAACACGGTTTATTCGGTAGTCCAGAAAAAAGAGGTATGAAGGATTTTGTGTGGGGCGGGTGCACTCATTGCCAAGTTGTTGAAGATACATTGACGACATATCAATCTATTTTCAGTCAAGTATGAGAAGACAAGTGCCTAAAGCTCCCAGAAAGCAAGAGGCCACCACAGTTTATGACAATGTCAAGAGGAAAAAGGTACCCAATATATATGGCACGGGGGGCAAATAAGTCTTGTTGTTGACTAATCTAGCAGAGCAAGACAATTTAAATTCCCTTGGCCTTTCAGAAGAGATAACGAGTAGGAATTACAACTGAGAATTTAAACTTCCAATGAGATATATTTACCGATCACAGAATTTTTTTTTATCCCTCATGCCTACTGGAGGTGCAACTTCTCTTATACATCACCAATGTACCCCGAACCCCCCTAACAAGGAGATAGCCAGAACAGTGACAGGTCCTCACACCCCACACGCCAAAGTCCTGGGTGTCACCCTGGACTCCCACCTCTCCTTCCTACCCCACATCCAACTGCTATCTAGATCTTGCAGGCTCCACCTCCGCAACATCTCCAAGATACGCACATTCCTCACCCCAGACACCACCAAACAACTCGTAAACTCCCTCATCATCTCACGCCTGGACTATTGCAATTCCCTTCTCACTGGCCTACCCAAACGAACACTATCCCCACTACAGTCAATCCTAAACTCAGCGGTTAGACTCATCCACCCCACCAACCACTCCACATCTGCCTCCCCCCTCTGCCAATCCCTTCACTGGCTCCCGATTGCCCAACGCATCAAATTCAAACTGCTAACTCTGACCTACAAAGCCATTCATAACGCCGCCCCAAACTACATAACTGACCTGATACCCAAATACTACCCTACCCGTGCCCTCCGCTCCTCACAGGACCTCCTACTCTCTAGCTCCCTGGTCTCCTCCTCCCATGCCCAATTTCAGGACTTCTCTGGGACTTCCCCCATCCTCTGGAACTCCCTACCCCAATCCATCAGACTGTCACCCACCCTCCTCACCTTCAGGCGCACCCTGAAAACCCTCCTCTTCAGGGAAGCCTACCCCAACCTCACCTAACACCTGACCTCACCTAACAACCTCCTCCACTCCTCCCACCACTCCATCCCCCACAGCCATCTCCTCCTGTATCACCTTCCCCTCCTTCCTAGATTGTAAGCTCAAAAGAACAGGGCCCTTGAACCCCTCGTGTACTGTTTTGTTACTGTCTCGTCTCATGTTCTGTCCCCCTTGCTACTGTACAGCGCTGAGCAAACCCTTTGGCACTATATAAATACTGTATAATAATAATAATTATTGTGAGATCTGGGGTCAATTAGAACCCAGATCTCTTCTCTGCCCTTCAAAGCATCAGATAAAACCAAGATCGGTTTGATCTGTTTTCAAAGGCTGATAATGGTCTGTTTACATTAGACCGAATCCAAAAGTGACAAAATACTCGTCACTGAAGTGGTTAAGGGAATTAGCTATCTCAGTGGTAGCCCCATAGATATTTACTGTGGTGACTACCGGGATGATATCATTGACCTGAAGAAGTGAGCTTGAGGTACCACTGAACTCCGGGCATAGTTTTCGGAGAGCTATATGGGAATAGGTAAGCATAATTAACCCCTTTCCATCCATGGTCCTCTGTGATATATAAATTCCAGGACTTTTCTGAATCGAATGCCCCTCGGGTCTTCATCCTGTTACTGTCATCACCTTGATGCCTTTTTTTTCCTTTGTTTTAAGAGTGAAGATAACTACACAACGGTTTATGAGCTGGCTGGTCCCTGCACAGTAGACCCATGAGAAGACTTTATAGACCCGACTATGGTAGGAGGACATTGTAATTCCATAAACTGGCATGAAGAAAACTGAAATATGATTTGTAATTCTGCTCAGCCATCTTTGTGATCCCAATAAATCCCACAGCCAGTTCAGTAACCTCACTTTTCTCTTCTTCAGTTAACAAATATAGCTTGGTCAAAGCCCCACCTCCAACCTGCTGGTTGGACAGCAGCAGCACACTGGTGAACCCATCTGCTCTGTCCTCTGTGTAAATTTCAGGACTGGTTGGACAGAAATCAAACTCCTTTTGGCAGTTTTATTACCTTTTTTTTATCTGTGTTTCTGCTGTATGGGGTCTGCTAGTGCAGGCCGTAGACGGATCAAAAACCGGTCGTTTAAAAAAAAATTAAAAAATTCAAAGTTCAATAGGCCAACGCTACCACCAACAGCAAAAAAAATCGGCTGATTTTCGTCCCGTCTACGGCCGGCATTTAATTACTTCTGTCCCTGCAGAGAGCTCCGCTATTATATTTGACATGAAAAAGTATTGCGGTTGAAACAATGTATCTATTTGTATCCATTTCTGATACAGATGGTTTTATTTGGATACAAATAGATACAATGTTGCAACCTCAAGACTTTTCATATAAAATATAATAGCGACTGGAATTCTTCTTCTTATTTTTCTTCTTCTAATTCTTCTTCTTCTCCTAATTCTAATTCTTCTTCTTTTTCTTCTAATTCTTCTTCTTTTTCTTCTTTTTGTTATTCTTCTTCTTTTTCTTCTTTTTGTTATTCCTCTTCTTTTTCTTCTAATTCTTCTTCTTCTAATTCTTCTTTTTCTTCTTCTTCTTCTTCTTCTGTTTTTCTTCCAATTCTTCTTCTTCTTTTTCTTCAAATTCTTCTTTTTCTTATTCCTCTTCTTTTTCTTCTTCTTCTTCTTTTTCTTCTTCTTCTTCTTCTTCCCCTAATTCTAAATCTTCTTCTTCTTTTTCTTCTAATTCTTCTTCTTTTTGTTATTCTTTTTCTTCTAATTCTTCTTCTTCTAATTCTTCTTTTTCTTCTTCTTCTTTTTTTTTCTTCTAATTCTCCTCCTTTTCTTCTATTCTTCTTTTTCTTATTCCTCTTCTTTTTCTTCTTTTCTTATTCTTCTTTTAATTCTTCTTCTTCTTCCCCTAATTCTAAATCTTCTTCTTCTTTTTCTTCTAATTCTTCTTCTTCTAATTCTTCTTTTTCTTCTTCTTCTTCTTTTTCTTCTAATTCTTCTTTTTCTTCTAATTCTTCTTTTTCTTATTCCTCTTCTTTTTCTTCTTTTCTTCTTCTTCTTTTTCTTCTAATTCTTCTTCTTCTTTTTCTTCTAATTCTTCTTTTTCTTATTCCTCTTCTTTTTCTTCTTTTCTTATTCTTCTTTTTCTTCTAATTCTTCTTCTTCTTTTCTTCTTCTTTTTCTTCTTCTACTTATTCTTCTTCTTTTTTTTTCTTCTTCTTCTTTTTCTTCTTCTTTTTCTTCCCCTTTTCTTCTTCTTGCAGGTCACGGCTCATGCGCTTATTTGTTATCGGTAAAACGATCGGCCGATTTGCCCATCATTGCTGGGAAAATCGGCAGATCGTCAAAATTGGCCAAATATTTTCCAACTTTACCGATAAAAAAAATGTGCCAAAACCCCGAAAAACAGCTGACCAATTAACCCATTAACAGTGCAAAAATCGGCCGATTTTTTTATCCCCCCAAAAAATTGGGCGATTTTCGACCCGTCTATGGCCTGCATAGGTTTATCTTTAGATTGTTTTTGCTTTCATGTTAAACATTACTCATCCGGGAACTCTCTCAAGTTATTGCAAAATTTCCGAGCTGCGGCGATAACACCTTTGAGCGCTTCATTTTTGTCAGGCGTGAAAGTTCATTTACGATCACACAACGCTGACCTCATAAAAAAAAGAAACCTATTACTTTCCTGAACGCAGAGAATGTTTTTCTTTTTTTTTGGCAATTACTCAGCTGAGTTCAAAGCGTCTGAGAATGGCAGGAGGAAACCACCTCTCACCCCCCACCCTTCAGATGAAAACCCGCGAGATCCGCGTCACAGATCGGGCCCTATAGGTGTTACAGAGATTGCTGTTTATAACGGTTGTGGAGGAAGAGAAGGAAAAACAAAAAAAGTTCCATTTCATTACGAAAGTCGAGAGACGGTAATGTTTTCCACTGGAATCTTCTCCTGTGGGGGACGGTTGTATAACAATGAAGGATTGATTTGTCCTTTGTTTCATTCCCGACCGCTAGAGATTGAACACATTAATTAAACTTGCACCGGATTTGGCTTTGTTGACCCAACATCTACTCTTCCCATTGATCACTGTGGTGTGCCCATTATGAGGGGTTCCCACCATCCCTGTGCTGAGTTCCTGGGTCTGTACCCCTGCTGCGCCCATTATGAGGGGTTCCCACCATCCCTGTGCTGAGTTCCTGGGTCTGTACCCCCACTGTGCCCATTATAGGGGTTCCTACCATCCCTGTGCTGAGTTCCCGGGTCTGTACGCCTGCCGCGTCATTATGAGGGGTTCCCGCTGTCCCTGTACTGTGTTCCCAGGACTGTATGCCCGCCATGCAATAAGAACTTCCAACATTGATGTCAGTGGCAGTTAGATTAACCACCAGCATTGGTGCCAGTGGACAAAATAATAACCCCCAACATTATGACGGGTTCCCACCATCCCTGTGTTGAGTTCCCTTGTCTGTACACCGGCTGTGCCCATTATGAGGTGTTCCCGCCATCCCTGTGCTGAGTTCCCGGGTCTGTACACCCGCTGTGCCCATTATGAGGGGTTCCCGCCATCCCTGTGCAGAGTTTCTGGGTCTGTTCACCCGCCGTGCCAATTATGAGGGGTTCCCACCATCCCTGTGCTTAGTTCCCGGGTCTGTACGCCCGCTGTGCCCATTATGAGGGGTTCCCGCCGTCCCTGTGCTGAGTTCCCGGGTCTGTATGCCCGCAGTGCCCATTATGAGGGGTTCCCGCCATCCCTGTGCTGAGTTCCCGGGTCTGTACGCCCACAGTGCCCATTATGAGGGGTTCCCGCCATCCTTGTGCTGAGTTCCCGGGTCTGTACGCCCGCCGTGCCCATTATGAGGGGTTCCCGCCATCCCTGTGCTGAGTTCCCGGGTCTGTACGCCCGCTGTGCCCATTATGAGGGTTTCCCGCCATCCCTGTGCTGAGTTACCGGGTCTCTACGCCCGCCGTGCCCATTATGAGGGGTTCCCACCATCCCTGCTGGATTTTTACTTGGAAAATGTAAGAGGAGGAGCTAAGACATACAAAGGTAGGTGGGTAAAATCACTAAAAAGCCGTTCTTGAGTTTCAAGTGACTTTGTCTTGGCTTGGAGACAGGGGCGGACTGACAACTCATGGGGCCCCCCGGGCAATTGGGGATCATGGGGCCCGTGTGTCCTTGCCCACACTCAAAACACACTCAAAAAAGCCTATAAAAGGTACCAGGGGCATTTTATGGGGCCCCCTACTGACCCCAGGCCCTCGGGCAGTGCCCGAGTACTCGAATGGTCAGTCCGGCCCTGCTTGAAGATGATGTAATCGGTCTATGGCAGCTATTGGGCAGCAGAGTAGAGGTGGTGTGTCAGGTGCTGGAATGCTCTTTTCTGCCACTGACCACCAACGTGAGGGATGGAAGTTAATACCACTGGCATCAATGAGGGAAAAGGGGGGGGGGGTTGTTACATCCACTGGGACTAATGCTGGGGGTTATTACTACTTTCACTGACACCAATGTTGGGGGTTATTATTTTGTTCATTGACACCAATGTTGGGGGTTATTATTTTGTTCATTGACACCAATGTTGGGGGTTATTATTTTGTTCACTGGCACCAATGTTGGGGGTTATTATTTTGTCCACTGGCACCAATGTTGGGGGTTATTATTTTGTCCACTGGCACCAATGTTGGGGGTTATTATTTTGTCCATTGACACCAAAGTGGGGGTTATTATTTTGTCCACTGGTACCAATGTTGGGGGTTATTATTTTGTCCATTGATACCAATGTTGGGGGTTATTATTTTGTCCATTGATACCAATGTTGGGGGTTATTATTTTGTCCACTGGCACCAATGCTGGCGGTTAATCTAACTGCCACTGACATTAATGTTGGAAGTCCTTATTGCATCCACGGACACTAATACTGGGGGTTATTATTGTCATCACTGACACTAGTGCTGAGGGTTACTATTACTGACACTGACACCAATGCTGGAGGTTAATATTGCATCCACTGACACCAATGCTGAGGTTTATTACTTAATCTACTGACACCAATATTGGAGGCTATTATTGCATGCACTGATACCAGTGCTGGGGTTTATAATTGCATCACTGACACCAATTCTGGGTGTTATTTCTAATGTATTGGCACCAAAGTTGTGGGTATTATTGCGTCCACTGACACCAATGTTGGGGGTTATTATTGTATCCATTGACCCCAATGTTCGAGGGTTATTATTGTGCCCACTGACACCAATGCTGGTGGTTATTATTTTCATCACTGACACTACTGCTGGAAGTTACTATTACTGCCTCTGACACCAATGCTAGGGTTTTTTTTATCACATTCACTGACACCAATGTTTGTGAGTTTTTATCACATTCACATACACTAATGTTGGAGGTTAATATTGCATCCAGTGACACTAACGTGGGGTTATTTTTGCCATCACTGACACCAATACTGAGAGTTATTATTGCCATCACTGACACCAATGCCGGGGGTTATTATTTCCATCACTGACACCAATGCCAGGGGTTATTATTTCCATCACTGACACCAATGCCGGGGGTTATTATTTCCATCACTGACACCAATGCTGGGGATTATTATTTCCATCACTGACACCAATGCTGGGGGTTATTATTTCCATCACCGACACCAATGCTGGGGGTTATTATTGCCATTGCTGACACCAATGCTGGGGGTTATTATTTCCATCACTGACACCAATGCTGGGGGTTATTGTTTCCATCTCTGACACCAATGCTGGGGGTTATTATTGCCATCGCTGACACCAATGCTGGGGGTTATTATTTCCATCACTGACACCAATACTGAGAGTTATTATTTCCATCGCTGACACCAATGCTGGGGGTTATTATTTCCATCACTGACACCAATACTGAGAGTTATTATTTCCATCGCTGACACCAATGCTGGGGGTTATTATTTCCATCACTGACACCAATACTGAGAGTTATTATTTCCATCACTGACACCAATGCTGGGGGTTATTATATCAATCACTGACACCAATGCTGGGGGTTATTATTGCCATCACTGACACCAATGCTGGGGATTATTATTTCCATCGCTGACACCAATGCTGGGAGTTATTATTGCCAACGCTGACACCAATGCTGGGGGTTAATGTATTCCAACTTCTTCAGTGTGCTTTGCAAGCCCACTGAATCCTAACTTGACGCAATGCAACTCAACGCATAAAAAATGCACTGCTATTGTGTGGCCCCTCTGGAACTATCAGGGGGGCCACACACCTGAGGCCTTTTAATATTTTTTTCACGTTGACCACCACTGATTGTGTCTTCTCTAAGTTAGCATCTCAGTCCGGGAAGTCAATAGTGACCCTGGATGATGCCTGAACAAAGGTGGCGCCGCCCTTCTGGAGAGTAGAGCAGATGTCAGGGGGAGTGCTGTGATCTCTGTGAAGAATAATTACCTGGAAGTGTGACATTGACACCTCACTGAGCATGTGCGCACTTAAAGGGAAAAGATATATCAGATGACAAGTCCACTTTAAACATTACATATCAATATATTGGGGGGGGGGGGGTGTCCATGAAACGCGGTGACTTTGTTTCAAAACTTTGTTCATTTTTTTATTAATCGTTTTCTAGAAACTAAACCGGAACAAAAGCCACAGATGTCTGGACTGCAAAAGGAAAGAAGAGAGATGAATCAGCACCTCTCAGTATGGATCAACACGGGGGGGGGGGCTTCCCAAGTGTCCTTCCAATATGGCCGCCCAGACGTCAAGACTGACAGGTGCACTTACGACTCAAGCAAGATGCACCCCCCCCCCCCGGTCCAGAGAGCCGTCCTTTCCCTATAGATTTGTATATACTGTATATTCCATTAATGCTTTTATATGTGTAATTTATTAGATCATAAAAATCAACATTTTTTCAGAGTTTTTGTCAAATTTCTGGTTATTTAATTAGCTGTCTGGTCCAGAGGAGCTTGCACTCTAATGTTCACCCACTATTATTATTATACATTAATATATCTCTGACATATACCGCAGCGCCGTACAGAGAACACTGAGCCAGTCACATCAGTCTCTTTATTAGAAGAGCTTACACTCTAATGTCCCCTCCCCCACAGTCACACAAATATTATTATACATTTATATAGCTCTGACCTATACTACAGCGCTGTACAGAGATCAGGGAGCCAGTCACATCAGTGTATTTACCAGAGGAGCTGACACTCTAACAGGGGCGGACTGACCCTTTGGAAACTCAGGCACTGCCCGAGGGCCCGGGGTCAGTAGGGGGCCCCATGAGATGCCCCTGGTACCTTTTTTCATAGGCTTTTTTGAGTTTGGGCAAGGACACAGGGGGCCCCATGATCCCCTATTGCCTGGAGGCCCCATGAGTTGTCAGTCCGCCCCTTCCCCACAGTCCGTGGTGTCCCGAGGCAGGTGTGGGGGGTGCGTGCTGCACTGGGTGACTCCTACCGCAAAGGGTGACACCGGACCCGCTCCACGAAAAAGTAAGTTGTAAAGCAAGCCGACAATCCCCGCAGGATGGATCGGATCTGCGGATTGAGCACTCTAATATCCCCTTCCCCACAGTCCATGGTGTCCCAAGGCAGGTGTGGGGGGGTGCGTGCTGCACCGGGTGACTCCTACCGCACAGGGTGACACCGGACCCGCTCCACGAAAAGGTAAGTTGTAAAGCAAGCCGACGATCCCCGCAGGATGGATCGGATCTGCGGATTGAGCATAATGGATCGGACTCCGATCCATTATGCCCCCCGATCCGCAGATCCGATCCATCCTGCGGGGATCGTCGGCTTGCTTTACAACTTACCTTTTCGTGGAGCGGGTCCGGTGTCACCCCGTATAGGTTGCATGCCGACAATCCCAGCAGGATGGATCGGATCTACGGATTGGGGAGCATAATGGATCGGAGTCCGATTCATTATGCCTCCCGATCCGCAGATCCGATCCATCCTGCGGGGATCGTCGGCTTGCTTTACAACTTACCTTTTCGTGGAGCGGGTCCGGTGTCACCCCGTATAGGTTGCATGCCGACAATCCCCGCAGGATGGATCGGATCTACGGATTGGGGAGCATAATGGATCGGAGTCAGATCCATTATGCTCAATCCTCAGATCCGATCCATTCTGGGGGGATCGTCGGAGGGAGTGTCACCAAGTGTTATCGCACCGGGTGACACCAATCCTAGGGACGCCACTGCCCACAGTCACACTATTCTTATTATTCATTTATATAGCTCTGACATATACCGCAGCGCCGTACAGAGAAAACAGAGCCAGTCACATCAGTCTCAGCACCAGAAGAGCTTACACTCTAATATCCCCCAAAAGTCACACATTAGAATTTGTATACATTTATATAGCTCTGACCTATACTGGAGTGTTGTACAGAGGACACTGAGTTCTGGTGCCATAGTCCCATAGGGCTCCGCACCAGAGGAGCTTACACTCTAATTTCCCCCGGCAGACTGCCATTTTCATCTTCAATTGTCTCTGCGCGCCGTACTTTTTATTTCTAAAATTAGCTCCTTCAGAAGATATCAGAACTCTTTAAACTGAAAGTTCCGGGTGGGGTTTTGGTTTGACGCAGCGTGAACACAGATGTTTTTATGGCCATAAAGCATGTGGATTATCTAAATTTGTGCCGCTGCGGGGGAGGGGTGTGTGGGAGGGGTGTTGGGTGGGAGTGGCGGGTAGTTTGCGCACAGGCTTTGTACACCCACTTCAGTAGCAAGCTGAGCGGAGTCAGCCATTGTGTTTCCATGACTTGCATGAGTTGCTTTGAGCTGTTTTTGACTTGCTTGTGGTTTTGAGTTGCTTCGAGCTGCATCCAAATCGACTTGGAGAGCCTTCACACACATGCCAACTTATACGAGGCAATGCAAGAACACAGCCCACCCTAGGGTCCATCCCACCTAAGGACCTGGTCTGGCCTGTTCGTGTGCAGTGCGTTGCGTACATGCGCCTGATTGTGGCCTTATTGCTATGGCCAGTTGTGTGTGTGGACAGGCATGCGTTGGCACATGCACGCAGGGCAAGGAGCGTATTTAAATTCCTTCTGTTATGGTGGCCAGTGCCGTGGCTTCTCAACAGCCACCTTGTTCCATAGACTGTAGATTCCTGCCTTGACCAGGACCACTTGACTGCTGCCATCATTGCCGAACATAAACATGCCTTGTTACTCTTTTGCTCTACCTGCTTGCTGTTGCCTGCCTTGACCCCTGCCTGGGCTCTGACAACTTTCGCCTGCCTCAGACCCTGCTTGAACTATGACTATTGCTGCCTGCCGCCTGCCTCAGACCCTGCTTGGACTATGACTATTGCTGCCTGCCGCCTGCCTCAGACCCTGCTTGGACTATGACTATTGCTGCCTGCCGCCTGCCTCAGACCCTGCTTGGACTATGACTATTGCTGCCTGCCTCAGACCCTGCTTGGACTATGACTATTGCCACCTGCCTCAGACCCTGCTTGGACTATGACTATTGCTGCCTGCTGCCTGCCTCAGACCCTGCTTGGACTATGACTATTGCTGCCTGCTGCCTGCCTCAGACCCTGCTTGGACTATGACTATTGCTGCCTGCCGCCTGCCTCAGACCCTGCTTGGACTATGACTATTGCTGCCTGCCTCAGACCCTGCTTGGACTATGACTATTGCCACTTGCCTCAGACCCTGCTTGGACTATGACTATTGCTGCCTGCTGCCTGCCTCAGACCCTGCTTGGACTATGACTATTGCTGCCTGCTGCCTGCCTCAGACCCTGCTTGGACTATGACTATTGCTGCCTGGCTTTAGTACTGCTGACCAGTCTTCATATCGTAGCCACCGTAAACCAGTGATCTCCTTGGGTTGAGTGAGCCCACCTCACCTGCTGCCTGTCCTGACCCCAGGTTGTACCTTGACCAGCTTTAGTGCCACAGACCAGGCTTCATATCATAGCCACCCTGATCCTGTGATCCCCTTGGTGGGGCCAACCTGAAGGTCGTGACCTAGTGGCATCTTGAAACAAAGTAGCCCAGGGGCCGCTAGGGTCATCAACTAACATTCCTTGTGAGGTGATCTGGTGAAGACTCCCTGCCTTGGGGGGAGCCCAATTCACCTGCCAACACCTTACACCTCCTTTGTTGCAAATATTCTCACTTCTGTGGCTTCCCTCCAGCCACCCTGCCCCTTAGACTGTTGATTCCTGCATTGGCCTGAACCACTTGTCTGTATTTCCTGTCCTCGTTGCAGACTTTCTTTGTTCCTATTTTGCTCTCGCTTGCCTCTACCCTGCCTGGTCTCTGCCAACTCTCGCCTGCCTCCACTCCTTGCCTGGACTCTGCCAACTCTCGCCTGCCTCCACTCCTGCCTGGACTCTGCCAACTCTCGCCTGCCTCCACTCCTGCCTGGACTCTGCCAACTCTCGCCTGCCTCCACTCCTGCCTGGACTCTGCCAACTCTCGCCTGCCTCCACTCCTGCCTGGACTCTGCCAACTCTCGCCTGCCTCTACCCCTGCCTGGACTCTGCCAACTCTCGCCTGCCTCCACTACTGCCTGGACTCTGCCAACTCTTACCTGCCTCTACCCCTGCCTGGACTCTGCCAACTCTCGCCTGCCTCCACTACTGCCTGGACTCTGCCAACTCTTACCTGCCTCTACCCCTGCCTGGACTCTGCCAACTCTCAAGTGTCTCTACCCCTGCCTGGACTCTGCCAACTCTCGCCTGCCTCCATTCTTGCCTGGACTCTGCCAACTCTCGCCTGCCTCTACCCCTGCCTGGACTCTGCTAACTCTCGCCTGCCTCTACCCCTGCCTGGACTCTGCCAACTCTCGCCTGCCTCCATTCTTGCCTGGACTCTGCCAACTCTCGCCTGCCTCTACCCCTGCCTGGACTCTGCCAACTCTCGCCTGCCTCCATTCTTGCCTGGACTCTGCCAACTCTCGCCTACCTCTATCCCTGCCTGGAATCTGCCAACTCTCACCTGCCTCTACCCCTGTCTGGACTCTGCCAACTCTCGCCTACCTCTACCCCTGTCTGGACTCTGCCAACTCTCCTGCCTCCACTCTTGCCTGGACTCTGCCAACTCTTGCCTGCCTCTACCCCTGCCTGGACTCTGCCAACTCTCGCCTGCCTCTACCCCTGCTGGACTCTGCTAACTCTCGCCTGCCTCTACTCCTGCCTGGACTCTGCCAACTCTTGCCTGCCTCTACCCCTGCCTGGACTCTGCCAACTCTCGCCTGTCTCTATCCCTGCCTGGAATCTGCCAACTCTCGCCTGCCTCTACCCCTGCCTGGACTCTTCCAACTCTCGCCTGCCTCTACCCTGCCTGGACTCTGCCAACTCTCGCCTGCCTCCATTCTTGCCTGGACTCTGCCAACTCTCGCCTGCCTCTACCCCTGCCTGGACTCTGCTAACTCTCGCCTGCCTCTACCCCTGCCTGGACTCTGCCAACTCTCGCCTGCCTCCATTCTTGCCTGGACTCTGCCAACTCTCGCCTGCCTCTACCCCTGCCTGGACTCTGCCAACTCTCGCCTGCCTCCATTCTTGCCTGGACTCTGCCAACTCTCGCCTACCTCTATCCCTGCCTGGAATCTGCCAACTCTCACCTGCCTCTACCCCTGTCTGGACTCTGCCAACTCTCGCCTACCTCTACCCCTGTCTGGACTCTGCCAACTCTCCTGCCTCCACTCTTGCCTGGACTCTGCCAACTCTTGCCTGCCTCTACCCCTGCCTGGACTCTGCCAACTCTCGCCTGCCTCTACCCCTGCCTGGACTCTGCTAACTCTCGCCTGCCTCTACTCCTGCCTGGACTCTGCCAACTCTTGCCTGCCTCTACCCCTGCCTGGACTCTGCCAACTCTCGCCTGTCTCTATCCCTGCCTGGAATCTGCCAACTCTCGCCTGCCTCTACCCCTGCCTGGACTCTTCCAACTCTCGCCTGCCTCTACCCCTGTCTGGACTCTGCCAACTCTCCTGCCTCCACTCTTGCCTGGACTCTGCCAACTCTTGCCTGCCTCTACCCCTGCCTGGACTCTGCCAACTCTCGCCTGCCTCTACCCCTGCCTGGACTCTGCTAACTCTCGCCTGCCTCTACCCCTGCCTGGACTCTGCCAACTCTTGCCTGCCTCTACCCCTGCCTGGACTCTGCCAACTCTCGCCTGTCTCTATCCCTGCCTGGAATCTGCCAACTCTCGCCTGCCTCTACCCCTGCCTGGACTCTTCCAACTCTCGCCTGCCTCTACCCCTGCCTGGACTCTGCCAACTCTCGCCTGCCTCTACCCCTGACTGGACTCTGCCAACTCTCGCCTGCCTCTACCCCTGCCTGGACTCTGCCAACTCTTGCCTGCCTCTACCCCTGCCTGGACTCTGCTAACTCTCGCCTGCCTCTACCCCTGCCTGGACTCTGCTAACTCTCGCCTGCCTCTACCCCTGCCTGGACTCTGCCAACTCTCGCCTGCCTCCATTCTTGCCTGGACTCTGCCAACTCTCGCCTGCCTCTACCCCTGCCTGGACTCTGCCAACTCTCGCCTGCCTCCATTCTGCCTGGACTCTGCCAACTCTCGCCTACCTCTATCCCTGCCTGGAATCTGCCAACTCTCACCTGCCTCTACCCCTGTCTGGACTCTGCCAACTCTCGCCTGCCTCTACCCCTGCCTGGACTCTGCTAACTCTCGCCTGCCTCTACTCCTGCCTGGACTCTGCCAACTCTTGCCTGCCTCTACCCCTGCCTGGACTCTGCCAACTCTCGCCTGTCTCTATCCCTGCCTGGAATCTGCCAACTCTCGCCTGCCTCTACCCCTGCCTGGACTCTTCCAACTCTCGCCTGCCTCTACCCCTGCCTGGACTCTGCCAACTCTCGCCTGCCTCCATTCTTGCCTGGACTCTGCCAACTCTCGCCTGCCTCTACCCCTGCCTGACTCTGCTAACTCTCGCCTGCCTCTACCCCTGCCTGGACTCTGCCAACTCTCGCCTGCCTCCATTCTTGCCTGGACTCTGCCAACTCTCGCCTGCCTCTACCCCTGCCTGGACTCTGCCAACTCTCGCCTACCTCTATCCCTGCCTGGAATCTGCCAACTCTCACCTGCCTCTACCCCTGTCTGGACTCTGCCAACTCTCGCCTACCTCTACCCCTGTCTGGACTCTGCCAACTCTCCTGCCTCCACTCTTGCCTGGACTCTGCCAACTCTTGCCTGCCTCTACCCCTGCCTGGACTCTGCCAACTCTCGCCTGCCTCTACCCCTGCCTGGACTCTGCTAACTCTCGCCTGCCTCTACCCCTGCCTGGACTCTGCCAACTCTTGCCTGCCTCTACCCCTGCCTGGACTCTGCCAACTCTCGCCTGTCTCTATCCCTGCCTGGAATCTGCCAACTCTCGCCTGCCTCTACCCCTGCCTGGACTCTTCCAACTCTCGCCTGCCTCTACCCCTGCCTGGACTCTGCCAACTCTCGCCTGCCTCTACCCCTGACTGGACTCTGCCAACTCTCGCCTGCCTCTACCCCTGCCTGGACTCTGCCAACTCTTGCCTGCCTCTACCCCTGCCTGGACTCTGCTAACTCTCGCCTGCCTCTACCCCTGCCTGGACTCTGCCAACTTTCGCCTGCCTCTACCCCTGCCTGGACTCTGCCAACTCTCGCCTGCCTCCACTCCTGCCTGGAATCTGCCAACTCTCACCTGCCACTGCCTCAAACCCTGTCTGAACTTGGACTATTGTTGCCACCTGCCTTGAGACTTGCATGGATTCTTGCTACTCTTGCCTGCTACCTACCTCAACCACTGACTGGATTTTGACTACTCTTGTCTGCTTTAATCTTTGCCGGTGATCTCTCTCTCTCTCTTTCTCTCTCTCTTTCTTTCTTTCTCTCTCTCTCTCCTTTCTTTTCCTTTTTTCTTTCTTGTATTTTTATTTACGACCACAAGATGGAGACATAGCACCAGCAATAGAAAGTAGTCTGTGTTTTCACATTTTTAACCTTTATTACTAAGAACAAAAAAAAAGCGCAAAAACTGCCAGACCACCGCACAGCAGTGTGAAGCCAGGTCTGTAAAAATATGCCTCGTCTTGCCTTTCTGTCTTTCTTTCTTTCTCCCTTTCTTTCTTTCTTTCTTTCTTTCTTTCTTTCTCCCTCTCTTTCTTTCTTTCTCCCTTTCTCTTTTCTTTCTTTCTTTCTTTCTTTCTTCTTTCTTTCTTTCTTTCTTTCTTTCTCCCTCTCTTTCTTTCTTTCTTTCTTTCTTTCTCCCTCTCTTTCTTTCTTTCTTTCTTTCTCCTCCTTTCTTTCTTTTCTTTCTTTTCTTTCTCCTTTCTTTCTTTCTTTCTTTCTTTCTTTCTTTCTTTCTTTCTTTTTCTTTCTTTCTTTCTTTCTTTCTTTCTTTCTTTCTTTCTCCTCTTCTTTTCTTTCTTTCTTTCTTTCTTTCTTTTTCTTTCTTTCTTTCTTTCTTTCTTTCTTTCTTTCTTTCTTTTTTCTTTCTTTCTTTCTTTCTTTCTTTCTTTCTTTCTCCCTCTTCTTTCTTTCTTTCTTTCTTTCTTTCTTTCTTTCTTTCTTTCTTTCTCCCTCTCTTTCTTTCTTTCTCCCTCTCTTTCTTTCTTTCTCCCTCTCTTTCTTTCTTTCTCCCTCTCTTTCTCCCTCTCTTTCTTTCTTTCTCCCTCTCCTTTCTTTCTTTCTTCTTTCTTTCTTTCTTTCTTTCTTTCTTTCTTTCTTTCTTTCTTTCTTTCTTTCTCTCCCTCTTCTTCTTTCTTTCTTTCTTTCTTTCTTTCTTTCTTTCTTTCTTTCTTCCTTCCTTCCTTCCTTCCTTCCTTCTTTCTCTCTTTCCTTCCTTCTCTCTCTCTCTCTTTTCTTTTTTCTCTTGTCTTTATTTAATTTTTTTCATTTACCTCTTTCTTTTCTTTTCTCTCTTTCTTTCTCTCCTTTCTTTCTTTCTTTTCTTTCTTTTTCTTTCTTTTCTTTCTTTCTTTCTTTCTTTCTTTCCTTTTCTTTCTTTCTTTCTTTCTTCTTTCTTTCTTTCTTTCTTTCTTTCTTTCTTTCTTTCTTTCTTTCTTTCTTTCTTTCTTCCTTCTTCCTTCCTTCCTTCCTCCTTCCTTCCTTCTTTCTTTCTTTCTTTCTTTCTTTCTTTCTCTTTCTTTCTTTCTTTCTTTCTTTCTTTCTTTCTTTCTTCTTTCTTTCTTTTCTTTCTTCCTTCCTTTCTTCCTTTCTTCCTTTTTCTTGATTTACCTATTATTATTATTTTCTTATTTAAGATTTATTAAATGTTTTACTCTTTCTTTTCTTTCACAACCACGAGATGGAGACATAGCACCAACAATAGAAAGTATCCTGTGTTTTCACATTTTCAACTTTATTACTAAAAACAAAAAGTAGAAAGTGCAAAAACAGCCAGACCACAGCACAGCAGTGTGAATGCAGGTCTGTAAAAAAAATGCCTTGTCTTGCATTACATAGAGAAGTGACGGCAGAAAAAAAGACTAAATGGTCCACCGAATCTGCCCATTTTTTTTAAATACATGTTTTGTTTTTTTTGTTTTTTGGGGGGGGTTTGTTTTTTCTTTCATTAATATTTTTGTCTGAGTATAGATCTATGTTTGTCTCAGGGATGTTTGTCTCAGACAATTCAATACAGGGTTCTGTACAGAGGGAACAATCTCTCTGTTTCTCATCCCTGCAAAGCAGGGATGAAAAACAAAGAGATGTCTTTGTAAAAGCAGCACACATTACATATAGTTAGGCACACATTTAACCCTTTGATTGCCCTAGATGTTAACCCTTCCCAGCCAGTGTCATTACTACAGTGACAGTGGCTTATACAGTGTATAATATTATCACTGATCACTGTATTAGTGTCACTGATGATGTCAGTGGCAGTTAGTCAGTTCCCCTCAGCGTCAGTTAGTGTCAGATTGCCCGCCGCACTATCACATTCCCACTATAAGCCGCTGATCACCGGCATTAGTATTGAAAAACAAATCCAGTATATATTCCATAGTTTGTCAGTGCTGTAACTTTCACGCAAACCAATCAATATACTTTTTTTTTTTTTAACAAAGACTTAGCAGAACAAATTGTGGCCAAAATTTATGAAGAAATTCGACTTTTTAAATTTTTTACTGGATATATTTTATAGCAGAAAGTAGACAATATTTTCCTTTTTTCTTTAATGTTTGGTCTTTTCCTTTAAATCGCAAAAAAATAAAAACCCCAAGGGTGATCAAATACCACCAAAAGAAAGCTCTATTTGTGTAAGAAAAGTGATTGATAATTGCGCATGACCGCGCAATTACTAATTAAAGCAGCGCAGTGCTGAATAGGAAAAAAATGTCCTGGTCATGAAGGAGGAAAAATATCCCGGAGCTGAAGTGGATTATTTTATCTCTGTGAGTGTATGAAACATTGTACTGTCTCAAAAAACAACCAATTTTTTTTTTACATTCGAAACTTCTGTTTTTGAAGACTCGCCAGGTGACTACTGCGCACAGCTTCCTTTGGGGGCGACCACATTGCACAACGCAGTTGGAAACGGATGCTGCAACACGAGGAAGTTCCGGAGACTCTGATTACGTAGCACAAAGGGCCATTCTTCCAACTAAAAGCTGACCAAAGTCTACAAAAATACATTTCTGACGTCCCAATATTCAGCCACAGTAGGACCTGCAGGAGAGTTCCACCTTTTATCACTGAGCTCCAGCCATGAGGCTTTTCCTAGACTGAGATGATGTCATCTGCAGGGGCGGACTGACCAATTGGAAACTCGGGCACTGCCCCAGGGCCCGGGGTCAGTAGGGGGCCCCATGAGATGCCCCTGGTACCTTTTTCATAGGCTTTTTTTCAGTTTGGGCAAGGACACAGGGGCCCCATGATCCCCTATTGCCTGGGGGCCCCATGAGTTGTCAGTCCGCCCCTGGTCATCAGTCTGCTGCGGGGAGGAGGAAGCATGGCCTCAGTCTCCTCTTACCCCAGGGATCATTCAGAGATGGTTCACACCATGAATCACACAGGAATTCACATGCAACCCAGGCACAGTGCGATTTCAGCCCATTCATTTGAATGGGCTGAAATCGCATTGGACCACACCAAAGGTAGTGCATGCACAGGAGCCCCCAGATTGCATGTTACTACTGTACCCAGGGCTGGCAACCTGACAGCCCCCCCCCCCAATAAAAAAAACACTTTGCTATGCTTCCGGTATGAATGAACACAGTGAGTGATCAGTATCGATCACTCATTGTGCTCATTCAGGAAAGGAAGGGGCTGATAAATGTGACATATTAACTGGACACCAGGAGCCAGATTGCATGGTACTACTGTACCCATGGCTGCTGTTAGAAACCATGGGGCCCCATACAGCCAACCTGTCAGCCCCCATCCCCAACCCCCCCCATTGCTTCAGTTATGAATGAACACAGTGAGCGATCAGTATAGATCACTCCATTGTGTTCATTCAGGAAAGGAAGGGGCTGGTAAATGTGACATATTAACCGGACCACTTCCCCCACTCTCCATCCTGAAGAATACTATTATGTGCATTTTTCTGTTCCGTTCTATTCTGTTCTTTTATTTTCCTATTCTATTCTTTCCTGTTCTATTTTGTTTTATTCAATCCTTTTATTTTCCTATTCTATTCTTTTCTATTTCATTCTTTCCAATTCTATTCTGTTTTATTCTATTCTTTTATTTCCTATTCTATTTTTTCCTACTCTGTTCTATTCCATTCAATTCTATTGTAATCTATAAAGCAGCCTAAGTAGGAATCATCTTATTGTACTTTTGTACCTCACTGTATTTATTGCAATATGTTTCCATTCAAATACGAATTACAATGCGTTTTTTAATTCAGATAATTCGTATCGCTATGATTTATTTCGGCTTCGTTTAAATTCGTTACTATTGTGATTTGGAAATTTGGATACCTTTTGGATACATCTCTTCTATTGTACTCTATAAACCAGCCTAAGTAGGAATCGTCATCTTCTTGTACTTTTATACCTCACTGTATTTATTGCAATATAATTCATTTTTTAATTGAAATGCATTTTTGAATTCGGATAATTCGTATCACTATCATTTATTTCGGCTTCGCTGAAATTCGTTACTATTGTGATTCGGAAATTTGGATACCTTTGGATAAATCTCTTCTATTGTACTCTATAAACTAGCCTAAGTAGGAATCATCATCTTCTTGTACTTTTATACCTCACTGTATTTATTACAATATGTTTCCATTTAAATTACAAGTGCATTTTCGAATTCGGATCATTCGATCGCTATCATTTATTTCTGCTTCGTTTAAATTCGTTAGTATTGCGATCCGGAAATTTGGATACATCTCTTCTATTGTACTCTATAAAGCAGCCTAAGTAGGAATCATCATCTTCTTGTACTTTTATACCTCGCTGTATTTATTGCAATATAATTCATTTTTTAATTGAAATGCATTTTTTAGTTCAAATTCATTTTCGAATTCGGATCATTCGTATCACTATTATTTATTTTGGCTTCACTGAAATTCATTACTATTGTGATTCGGAAATTTGGATACATCTCTTCTATTGTAATCTATAAAGCAGCCTAAGTAGGAATCATTTTATTGTACTTTTATACCTCACTGTATTTTTTGCAATATGTTTCATTTTTTAATTCAAATTCGGAAAATTCACATCGCTATCATTTATTTCGGCTTCACTGAAATTTGTTACTGTAGTGATTCGGAAATTTGGATACCTTTGGATACATCTCTTCTATTGTAATCTATAAAGCAACCTAAGTAGGAATCATCATCTTCTTGTACTTTTATACCTAATTTTTGAAAAACGACCAATTTTCGACTCAACGATGGCCAAAGTGTACGATCGTTTTTCCAAAAAGAATATGCGCATGAGCCGTGACCTGGAAGGAACAGTTTCGCCTGTTATATGGGGTGAACTTTATGACTCAGTCGGATGATTTTTTAAATCAAAGATGGCGCCGTTGGATTACCGAGCGAGCGACGTTTCCGATTTTCGGATGAAAAATCGTTCGGAATTCGAACCATGTATGTCCTGCATTACTGGGGGATCTGATGTTGGCATCCCCTGCCCCCCCCCCCCCCCCTCCATGTTATGGGCCAGGGGCGGACTGACCATTTGGAAACTCGGGGGCCCGGGGTCAGTAGGGGGCCCCATGAGATGCCCCTGGTACCTTTTTCATAGGCTTTTTTGAGTTTGGGCAAGGACACAGGGGCCCCATGATCCCCTATTGAGGGCCCTGGGTCAGTAGGGGGCCCCATGAGATGCCCCTGGTACCTTTTTCATAGGCTTTTTTGAGTTTGGGCAAGGACACAGGGGCCCCATGATCCCCTATTGAGGGCCCTGGGTTAGTAGGGGGCCCCAAGAGATGCCCCTGGTACCTTTTTCATAGGCTTTTTTGAGTTTGGGCAAGGACACAGGGGCCCCATGATCCCCTATTGAGGGCCCTGGGTCAGTAGGGGGCCCCATGAGATGCCCCTGGTACCTTTTTCATAGGCTTTTTTGAGTTTGGGCAAGGACACAGGGGCCCCATGATCCCCTATTGAGGACCCTGGGTCAGTAGGGGGCCCCATGAGATGCCCCTGGTACCTTTTTCATAGGCTTTTTTGAGTTTGGGCAAGGGTACAGGGGCCCCATGATCCCCTATTGCCCGGGGGCCCCATGAGTTGTCAGTCCGCCCCTGTTATGGGCCCACCCACCGTCTGCTACACCACTCCTCCTGCAGGTATGATCTGATATAAGTTTCATGTAAAAAAAAAAAAAAATACATCTTGCGGCCGTAGAGCGCTTCTCTGGCCCAGGGGCCGGCAATCGGACAGCCATTGCACGCCAGGACATGGACATTCATGAAACATTCGGCAAAAAAAACAAAAATTCCAGATGAGCTTTTATTAGTCCTCAGAAACCCCCTCCCCGCAATTTCATGAAATGAAAACAGCAGCTGGTGATATTTTGTTCTTGTCTTGAGGTAGTGAGAGGAGATCCATGTGACTGCGACGGACAAATGTACTTTTATTGCCAGAACAGGGTAGTGAAATCTTTCGTACTCCTTCTGTACATTAGAACTTTTACGGTCCAAAAATTCTGTAGTACATTGGACCAAGCGCTGTGTTCAAAGGAGCTGACAATCTAATGTCTCTGCTGCAGCCTTTGTGGTCGGATATCGGTCAGTCTGCAGGTATGGAGGGGGGAACTGAGCTCACAGCCCGGCGCTGTAAAGGGAACAAGCTTGCCCCATGGCCATCAGGCTGCCCTTCTGGCCTAGGGAAGACGAAACGATGACCTCCAGTCCTGTCCGGGACTGAAGCGGCTTATTCTGATTTCACTGCACACTGTGAGCTCCTCACAATGTGCGATAGAAGCTGCAGCGAGTCAGATAGAGCTCCGCCTCTGGAGGACGTCCAGCATCATCTAGTCCAGGGGTACTGACCTACAATTCGTCGAGGTTCAAATCTCATGTCCATTCTATGACTCGGATCCTTTACATCACAGCCCCCCTTTACATCACAGCCCCCCTTTACATCACAGCCCCCCTTTACATCACAGCCCCTCTTTACATCACAGCCCCCCTTTACATGAGCCCCCCTTTACATCAGTGTCCTCAGTCACCCTTTCCTTTACATCAACCCCCCCTCACATCAATGTCCTCAGTTCTCCCTTCACATCTCAGTCCCCCCCCCTTCACATCAACCCCCTTTACATCAATGACCTCACCTCAGTGCCACCTTCACATTACAGCCCCCCCCCCCATCATTTACATTAACTCCCCCTTTACTGCAGTGCCCTCAGTCCCACCTTCACATTACATTATCCCCCCTCCTTTACAGAACCCCCCCCCTTTACATCGGTGTCCTCAGCACCCCCTTTAAATCACAGCCCCACTCCTTTACATCAACCCCCTTTTACATCAGTGAGTGTCCTCAGCCCCCCCTTCACAACACAGCCCCCCTCCTTTACAGCAACTCCCCCCTTTACATCAGTGTCCTCACCCCCCCTTCAAATCACAGCCCCCCTCCTTTACATCAACCCCTCTTTAGATCAGTGTCCTCAGTCCCCCCTTCACATCACAGCCCCCCACCTTTACAACAAACCCCCCTTTACATCAGTGTCCTCAGCCCCCTCTTCAAATCACAGCCCCCCTCCTTTACATCAATCCCCCTTTACATCAGCGTCCTCAGCCCCCCTTTCGATCGCAGCCCCCTTTTTTATATTAACTCTCCCTTACATCAGTGTCCTCAGTCCCCCCTTCACATCACAGCCCCCCTCCTTTACATCACCCTCCTCCCTTACATCAGTGTCCTTAGTCCCCCCTTCACATCACAGCCCCCCTCCTTTACATCAACCCCTCTTTACATCAGTGTCCTCAGTCCCCCCTTCACATCACAGCCCCCCACCTTTACAGGAAACCCCCCTTTACATCAGTGTCCTCAGCCCCCTCTTCAAATCACAGCCCCCCTCCTTTACATCAACCCCCCCCCCCTTACATCAGTGTTCTCACCCCCCTTCAAATCACAGCCCCCCTCCTTTACATCAACCCCTCTTTACATCAGTGTCCTCAGTCCCCCCTTCACATCACAGCCCCCCACCTTTACAGGAAACCCCCCTTTACATCAGTGCCCTCAGCCCCCTCTTCAAATCACAGCCCCCCTCCTTTACATCAACCCCCCCCTTACATCAGTGTCCTCAGCCCCCCTTTCCATCACAGCCCCCTCTTTTATATTAACTCCCCTTTACAGCAGTGTCCTCAGTCCCCCCTTCACATCACAGCCCCCCTCCTTTACATCAACCCCCTCCCTTACATCAGTGTCCTCAGTCCCCCCTTCACATCACAGCCCCCCTCCTTTACATCAACCCCCTCCCTTACATCAGTGTCCTCAGTCCCCCCTTCACATTACAGCCCCCCTCCTTTACATCAAAGCTCTCTCTTACTCTCTTAATTTACTGTTCTTAGGCCCCCCCCCCCATTTATTACAGTGTCCTCATTCCTCCATTCACATCACAGCTCCCTTGCATCCTTGTCCACCTAACATATCAGACCCCCCCCCCATCACAGTATCCTCTTATGATCACACCCCCCCCCTTTACCTCTCAGTCCCCCCTTACATCAGTGTCCTCAGTCTTCATGCCACTTCATGTCTACATGCACTCATTCCCGCATCGGCTCTGCATCTTTGCTCTGGACCAGCTTCCTGCAGGCCCCACCCACTATAGAGAACTACTACAGGGGGCGGAGACAAGACCGGTCACCCTGCAAAGAGAGAGAGAGAGCAGAGCTGTGGGAGGGGCCCGGCAGCAGAAAATGACAGGAGGGGGCGGAGATGAGACCGGTCACCCTGCACAGGGAGAGAGAGCGGAGCTGTGGGAGGGGCCCAGCTGCAGAAAATGACAGGAGGGGCGGAGAGGAGACCGGTCACCCTGCACAGGGAGAGAGAGCAGAGCTGTGGGAGGGGCCCGGATACAGAAAATGACAGGAGGGGCGAAGAGGAGACCGGTCACCCTGCACAGGGAGAGAGAGCGGAGCTGTGGGAGGGGCCCAGCTGCAGAAAATGACAGGAGGGGGCGGAGAGGAGACCGGTCACCCTGCACAGGGAGAGAGAGCAGAGATGTGGGAGGGGCCCGGCTAGAGAAAATGACAGGAGGGGCGGAGAGGAGACCGGTCACCCTGCACAGGGAGAGAGAGCAGAGATGTGGGAGGGGCCCGGCTACAGAAAATGACAGGAGGGGCGGAGACGAGACCGGTCACCCTGCACAGGGAGAGAGAGCAGAGCTGTGGGAGGGGCCCAGCTGCAGAAAATGACAGGAGGGGGCGGAGACGAGACCGGTCACCCTGCACAGGGAGAGAGAGCAGAGCTGTGGGAGGGGCCCAGCTGCAGAAAATGACAGGAGGGGGCGGAGACAAGACCGGTCACCCTGCACAGGGAGAGACAAGCAGAGCTGTGTGAGGGGCCTAGCAGGCTCCACTCACTGCAGGCTGCCTGCAGAAAATGCCAGAAGTGGGCGGAGACAAGACCAGTCATCCTGCACAGGGAGAGGGAGCAGCAGTGAGCGGTCTATATTGCAGGAAGTCTCCCACTGGATTATTGCAAAGATCTGGAGGAAATATTCAAATCGCAGCGAGATTCCAGGAGGAAGACACATGACGAATGGATTTAGACAATATTTACTTATCCCGGAGTTCATCTTTATTGATGTAATAATAAATACCGAGCCGTAATATTTGGCATCGTATATCTGCATGGAGTTTAGCTTTATTTTTTATTTATGTTTGTTATTTTTTACTTTTTTTTTTCCTACTGATCATGTCCCCGATGGAACGTTTATGAGTAACACACACGCCGGCGGCTCGTGCTATTTTTCCTCTGTAACAAATCACAAGTTCAACTTCCTCCATCAGGAGTTCACTTCTGTACACTCAACCTTTGATTTAGTCAGAAAGCGTAAAAAAGGGGAAATGACAGATTTTATATTTACAATCATATTATGAAGTAAACAAAATGCTGCGCTACATGAAACAATTGCACAGTTCCTATATAACAAGAAAACAAAGAGATAAATTAAAAATAAATGAAAAGTAAAATAAAATTATATATATATATATATATATATATATATATATAATATTTTTTATTTAATTTATTTTTAATTTAATTTATAAATGAATTAAAAAATATAATATTATTTATATATATATATATATATATATATATATATATATATATATATATATATAATATATTTTTTTTTTTAGTTCATTTATTTGTTATTTAATTTATCACATAGTTTTTTTGTTAAAATTGTACAATCATAATATGAAGCAAAAAAACATGCTGCGCTAAATAAAACAACTGCACAGTTCCTATATAACAGAAAAACAATGTGATAAATTAAATTAAAAATAAATTAAATAAAAATTAAAATAAAATAAAATTATATATATATATATATATATATATATATATATATATATATATATATAATATATATTTTATTTTGTATTTCATTTATTTTTAATTTATAAATTAATTAAAAAATAAAATATAATATTTTATATATATATATATATATATATATATATATATATATATATACTATATATATATAATATTATATTTTATTTTTTAAATCATTTATTTTTTATTTAATTTATCACATTGTTTTTTTGTTAAAATTATACAATCATAATATGAAGCAAAAAAACGCTGCACTACATGAAACAATTGCACAGTTCCTATATAACCAAAAAAAGTGATAAATTAAATTAAAAATATATTAAATAAAAAATAAAATATAATTATATATATATATATATATATAAAATTTTATTTCATTTTACTTTTTATTTAATTTATCACATTTTTTTTTTGTTATATAGGAACTGTGCAATTGTTTCATGTAGCGCAGCATTTTTTTTGCTTCATATTATGATTGTACAATTTTAACAAAAAAACAATGTGATAAATTAAATAAAAAATAAAGGAATTAAAAAATAAAATATAATATTATATATATATATATATTCACCATATTCTGCAGCAGAAACATTTTTTTAGTGTCATCACTGAAACAAATCACAAAAATAAAAGCTGAATTTTTGCGAGAGGGAAAAAAAGGGGTTAAAGCTAAGCAGTCAGGGCAAAAAAAAAAAATGGTGATTATAAAAACCCAACTTTTTAAAAAAATCGTGCTCATTATGATTTAACCACACCTACCTGCTTTAAATAAGCCACACCTACTACAAGTCGCAATGCCCCTCCCACAGTACCTGTTTGATCAAAAGCCATCTCTTGGAGAGATTCTTTCATAACAAGCGTACAGTGAGTTAGGAAAGTAAAGCTTTATGGCCACTAGGTGGAGCTGAGGATTAAAGGAAATAAACACATCTTAGTAACAAGAAATACAATGTAGCAATTCTAGAGAATGTTGGAGGAAATGAGGATCAAGCAGTAGAATGGTTACATTTATTTGCCAATTCCATCCTGTGTTCTCTGGAATTGTTACATTGTATCTCTTCTTGCGATGGGCTCATTCCCACTTGCAAAAAAATTGGCATTTGAGATGCAATTTGACAGGTGGAGGGGATTGTACGCATTGCTGTGGCCATAATGCTTTGCTTAGCAGCTGCAGCAAAAATATCACCCCCTGTCATGTCCGGCAGGCAGAACAGCCACTGAGTGTCACCTGTTGGGGGTGAGCCGCAACTGCGCCCAATGCACACAGCCGTGGTGCAGGCTGTTATGGGTTAAAATTAGTGCTGAGGAGGCAATTTGGGGTTAATCTTCTGCATTGGTTGTTTGATCCTGTCTTCTCTGATCCTCCCCTTCTTCCAGTGCCCCCTCTTATCTCCTGATAAGACATATCATGTGGAGTCACTGTGTGCATGCTCAGTTTGGTGTGTATTGCTAGAGATGTTTTTTTTTTTTTGGAAGAGTGCATGTGATCAACACAGGGCCAGTCAGCACTGTCCAGACAGAAGTCAGGGGTTCTGCATCCTCCTAGAGCAGAATGAAAACTCCTCCTACAAGCTTTAACATGTGCTCAGCTGGACACTGATAGAAGTCACAAGACTGCTATATACTGTTGATGAGAAAAGGTATTTAGCAGTTTATATTTACCATAATAATTGCATTTCCATGTTCTGTGTACTGAGGGAGAGCGGATATAGTGAATGCGGGGTCCGGGGAGACCAGATATAGTGAATGCAGGGTCCGGGGAGAGCGGATATAGTGAATGCAGGGTCCAGGGAGACCAGATATAGTGAATGCAGGGTCTGGGGAGAGCGGATATAGTGAATGCGGGGTCTGGGGAGAGCGGATATAGTGAATGCAGGGTCCGGGGAGAGCAGATATAATGAATGCAGGGTCCGGGGAGAGCGGATATAGTGAATGCGGGGTCCGGGGAGACCGGATATAGTGAATGCCGGGTTCGGGGAGAGCGGATATAGTGAATGCGGGGTCCGGGGAGAGCGGATATAGTGAATGCGGGGTCCGGGGAGACCAGATATAGTGAATGCGGGGTCCGGGGAGACCGGATATAGTGAATGCAGGGTCCGGGGAGACCGGATATAGTGAATGCCGGGTTCGGGGAGAGCGGATATAGTGAATGCGGGGTCCGGGGAGAGCGGATATAGTGAATGCGGGGTCCGGGGAGACCGGATATAGTGAATGCAGGGTCCGGGGAGACCGGATATAGTGAATGCCGGGTTCGGGGAGAGCGGATATAGTGAATGCGGGGTCCGGGGAGAGCGGATATAGTGAATGCCGGGTCCGGGGAGACCGGATATAGTGAATGCAGGGTCCGGGGAGAGCGGATATAGTGAATGCGGGGTCCGGGGAGAGCAGATATAGTGAATGCAGGGTCTGGGGAGAGCGGATATAGTGAATGCTGGGTCCGGGGAGAGTGGATATAGTGAATGCAGGGTCCGGGGAGACCGGATATAGTGAATGCAGGGTCCGGAGAGACCAGATATGGTGAATGCAGGGTCCGGGGAGAGCGGTATAGTGAATGCAGGGTCTGGGGAAGCAGATATAGTGAATGCAGGGTTGGGGAGACTGGATATAGTGAATGCAGGGTCCGGGGAGAGTAGATATAGTGAATGCAGGGTCCGGGGAGACCGGATATAGTGAATGCAGGGTCCGGGGAGAGTAGATATAGTGAATGCAGGGTCCGGGGAGAACAGATATAGTGAATTCGGGGTCCTGGGTTTGGAAAAGAAAGGTTTGGCCACACATCGGAGGTATGATGAAAAAGTGAAGATTGTTTATTGATCCATGAAAGGACACAACTAGCACCAGGACAATGCTAGCTATTAACGCGTTTCGCACGGTCACGGTGCTTAGTCATAGGGTCCTGGGTTTGGTAACACTTTAAGATGCCTTTATTTCCTATAATCCTCAGCTCCATCTAGTGGCCATAATGCAGTATGCACTCTACATGCTGCCCATAATACTTCAAGAAGGTTTGACCAGAAGAGAAAATGGCTGAAGAACATTCGATTTTGCCCCATTCCCACAACAGCCAGGTATCTCCTTCCTACAGAACGAAGGCACGTGAGGTTTCTCTGTACAAATAGCTGGGCAAATTTTAAACAAAGATAACTTTTCGGCACTTGGACCTTCTTAAAGGAGCTCTTTTTGGGACAGAAGAGGGGGAGTCTGTCTTTTACATGTAACTCTTATGTCCAGTTATGTCTTCTCATTGTCTTTTTGAGCGTCACGCGGTTTGATGCTGTAGAACCCTGTTTAGCCTTCAAGGGTTTATTCCAACATCAGCAGCAGGCGCTTTCCAGGATCAAACCACATACGGACGAAGAAGGATGGGGGGTGGAAAAAATAACAAATGGGGTGTAGTCCTTGTGCGCATCTCCAGGCTGCATTTCCAGTTTGACTGGAGTGTACCTTTAATGCTACTTTTCATTTTGCACAGTGTAGAATAATGCATGGCTCTTCAATCACGTGTGGTCCTTCACTCACGATACATTTGAGCGCTACCATCGCCTTGAAGAAAGTCACCTCTTTTATGGCCGGATTTCTGTAATAAAAAAAATGGATACATCATGGAACATTTATTGTAAATTAATTGATAGCCCAGTGTTGTTATCCTGGGTTCAAATCTCACCAGGGACACTACCCTAAGTGGAGTTGGAATGTTCTTCATACTTGGTTTCTCACCTGGTGCTGTAATATGAGCTTGTTGGGCAAGGTATTCCAAAACCATGGAGATAAATATGGAGTTGACCTCTTTTTTTTCACTATAACATCCTCCACTCTTCTGGGAAGGCTTTCCACAAGATTTCTGTAGGAATCTGTGCCCATTCATGTGGTCAGGTACTGATGTTGGAGGAGAAGACCTGTCTCATAACCTGTGGTTCAATTCATCCCAAAGGTGCTCAGTAGAAAAGAGACAAAAAGACGGGGCACATCAAAGAGTACCATTGGGCATCCTTAGATGCGCCCAGTATTTTTGTTTCTCTTCAGTAGATAATCCCCTTTAGGGGTCATAGGGCAGTGGGCTTGAAGAGTGTCAACTTAAAGCCCAACTCTAAAGGAAGCTGGAAAGCTCTCTCTAGCAGTGTCGCTGTGACCGCACTGCAAGAGTTATCTACTTGTTTAGGTCTAGGGGGCATAGAAAAGAAGGTTTACTTACTCGATCCTCTGTACCTCCACGCTTATAGACTGGCCCCCCAGCATCTTCTCCCCATGCTCCAGTGGTCTAAGGCCTTGATATCATCAAGACCAATGCTGTTCCTCCAGCATCTTCTCTCCATGCTCCAGTGGTCTAAGGGCCTTATGTCATTAAGACCAAAGCTAGTCCCCCAGCTTCACCCCCTCATGCTCGAGTAGTCTAAGGGTCTAATGTCATCAAGACCAAACCTGGTCCCTCAGCGTCATCCCCCCATGCTCCAGTGGTCTAAGGGTCTTATGTCATTAGGACCAAAGCTGTTCCCTCAGCATCATCCTTCCATGCTCCAGTGGTCTAAGGGTCTGATGTCATCAAGACAAAAGCTGGTTCCCCAGCGTCACCCCCTCATGCTCCAGTGGTCTAAGGGTCTGATGTCATCAAGACGAAAGCTGGTTCCCCATCGTCATCTCCCCATGCTCCAGTGGTCTAAGAGTCTGATGTCATTAAGACCAAAGCTGGTCCCCCAGCATCTCCCCCTCATGCTCCAGTGGTCTAAGGGTCTGATGTCATCAAGACAAAAGCTGGTCCCCCATTGTCATCCCCCCATGTGCCAGTGGTCTAAGGGTCTGCTGTCATCAAGACCAAAGCTGGTTCTCCATCGTCATCCCCCCATGCCCCAGTGGTCTAAGGGCCTGATGTCATCAAGACGAAAACTGGTCCTCCATCGTCATTCCCCCCATGCTCCAGTGTTCTAAGAGCCTGATGTCATCAAGACCGAAGCTGGTCCTCCATCGTCATCCCCCCATGCTCCAGTGGTCTAAGGGTCTGATGTCATCAAGATCAAAGCTGGTCCCCCAGCATGATCTCCCCATGCTCCAGTGGTCTAAGGGTCCGATGTCATCAAGACCAAAGCTGGTCCCCCAGTGTCTTCTCCCTATGCTCCAGTGGACCAAGGGTCTGATGTCATTAGGACCAAATCTGGTCCCTCAGCATCATCCTTCCATGCTCCAGTGGTCTAAGGGCTTGATGTCATCAAGACGAAAGCTGGTCCTCCATCGTCATCCCCCCATGCTCCAGTGGTCTAAGGGCCTGATGTCATCAAGACGAAGCTGGTCCTCCATCATCATCCCCCCATGCTTCAGTGGTCTAAGGGCCTGATGTCATGTAGTAGGCATCAGAGTGAGGTGTGCGCAAATGTTGACTATAAAAATAGGTGAAAGGAGAAAAATGGTGAATCTATTATTGGTGTACTTCATACATACCACAGACAGGTGTAGCGATGTCATATCTACAGTATCAATCTTCGGTTTTTCTGTCCTCGTGGTATTCTCTTTCACCGCAGACCTGCAAGGATTGCATTGAAATAAATCAAGACAAGGATCCATGTGGGCACAATGAAAGATTGACAGAAGTTCTAACCTTCCCTACTAACTAACTAACTAACTAACTAACTCAATGAATCCAACAAATACCAAAAGAAACCAATTAAAAAATATGTTTGCCCCTCACAAGCCTATAATTCTGGATCACTCTCCTGGAAGATCAGGTGCCAAAAGTCGGGATGGAGCTCATTTATGCCCCAAAAGTCCGGATGGAGCTCATTTATGCCCCAAGAGTCGAGATGGAGATCATTTATGCCCCAAAAGTCAGGATGGAGCTCATTTATACCCCAAAAGTCGGGATGGAGATAATTTATGCCCCAAAAGTTGGGATGGAGCTCATTTATACCCCAAAAGTCAGGATGGAGATCATTTATGCCCCAAAAGTCGGGATGGAGCTCATTTATGCCCCAAAAGGCCAATGAATCCAGGATGACAAGCTGGCAGTACACTGTTAAAATACAACCTGGGTGTAACTTTATTGATCTGGGCAGACAGACATAGATTTCCCCATCTGGGATGTCCTTATCTGACGTTTCCCCATAAAAGTGGGCTTAATCGTAGAGATGAATAAAAATCAATAAAGTTACATTCATGTTGAATTTTAATTGAGTGCCGCCATCTTTTATACCTGGATTAATTGACTGAAAGAAACCAAATTGTGTTTACTGCTTGCAGTCAGTGCTGGGACAAGGTCATCCAGCACCGAGGGTGAAGATGGCAAATTGGGCCCCCGCCAGGTGGAGACCCCAGTAGAGTCCTCCTTTACATCAGGTGTCCCCAGTAGAGTCCTCCTTTACATCAGATGTCCTCAGTAGAGTCCTAGTTTATGTCAGGTGTCCCCAGTAGAGTCCTACTTTACATCAGGTGTCCTCAGTAATGTCCCCCTTTACATCAGGTGTCCCCAGTAGAGTCCTACTTTACATCTGGTGTCCTCAGTAGAGTCCCCCTTTACAGCAGGTGTCCCCAGTAGAGTCCTACTTTACATCTGGTGTCCTCAGTAGAGTCCCCCTTTACATCAGGTGTCCCCAGTAGAGTCCTACTTTACATCTAGTGTCTCCAGTAGAGTCCCCCTTTAGGTGTCCCCCCAGTAGAGTCCCCCTCTACATGAGGTATCCCCATGATTCAGAGTTGTTGCTTCCCCCCTTTTCCCCTTGTATTGGCAGATCGGTACTCACAGCTTCTCCTTCCTCTCTCCAGTCATGTGACATGTCTGCTCTTCTTCCTCAGCAGCACAATGCTGAGACTGAGGACAGTTCTTGGTCTCAGCTTCAGCTCCTTTCCATCCCATGCAGGCTGGAGAGGAGAAAGCCAAATACTCCCTCCAACAGCAACTATTGGCCGCTGCTCCTTCTGACAGGAGTGACACTGTAGTCAATTCTGTCAGAAAGGAGCAGGATGAGCAGTGTTTCCCCTCAACACAGTGCCCTTGTCCCGGCACTGATTGCAGGTAACACTTTAAGTACTTAGGACCGGGTTCAACATATACTGTAGAAGGACATTGATGATTTCAGGTCAGAGGAGGTTGTTGGACCCCAGAAAGGGGACTTTATTAATTTTTTAATTAGACCAGGGTTTCTCAACTAGGGTTCCTCCAAAGGTTGCTAGGGGCTCTATGAGCAGTGAGCAAAGACAGCCTCTCAGATAAGATCAGGTTTTCTATTGAGTTTCAAATACTTCATATAGAACAGGGTTTCTAAACCAGGGTTCCATGGAACCCTAGGGTTCCTCCAGAGGTTGCTAAGGGTTCCTCCAGAGGTTGCTAAGGGTTCCTCCAGAGGTCTCTAAGAGTTCCTCCAGAAGTCGCTAAGGGTTCCTCCAGAGGTCTCTAAGGGTTCCTCCAGAGGTCGCTAAGGTTTCCTCCAGAGGTTACTAAGGGTCCTCCAGTGATCGCTAAGGTTTCCTCCAGAGGTCGCTAAGGTTTCTTCCAGAGGTCGCTAAGGGTTTCTCCAGAGGTCACTAAGGGTTCCTCCAGAGGTCACTAAGGGTTCCTCCAGAGGTCGCTAAGGGTTCCTCCAGAGGTCGCTAAGGGTTTCTCCAGAGGTCATTAAGGGTTTCTCCAGAGGTCACTAAGGGTTCCTCCTGAGGTCGCTAAGGCTTCCTCCAGAGGTCACTAAGGGTTCCTCCTGAGGTCGCTAAGGGTTCCTCCAGAGGTCGCTAAGGGGTGATCTTTTTAGCTCTCTGTAAGTAGGTAATTCTTTCCAATGACCACAAGAGTAAGGAACATTCTTCCCACCGGCCATCACACTAACGTATCTTGAGTCGTAGATTTAGTCATTTTTAGCCGGGGTACCCTGAGACCGGAAAGTTATTTCATGGGTTCCTCTGGGTTGAAAAGCTTGAGAAAGGACGGTCTAGAAAATTACATTTTGTAGGACATTGTAGAAGGCCCACTCACCTCTGTGTGACAAATTTCCCAATAAACGTGGTCAGTTTGCTGCGGGTCATCATTTGTAGAGTTTAATCGATCCTTCCTGTTCCATTTCATCCTGGTACTAAAACATAAAAAAAAGCACAAAAAGATCACGAAGGAACTTAGCGACCTGTAATATTTGAGTTGAAGTAACATTTAAAGGCGGTACAGTGGTTCTCTGTACTAATTATTATTATATTGTTTCCTAGAGAGTGGGCACCCGGGACAACATGATGGGATGTGTAGAACCGTCTACACTGACACCTGTGATCTACAGGGATTCCTGAGACTCGGTATGGCCCCTTCCACACGGGTATTCTGTTTTTTTCAGCAATTTATTCTTCATTTTTCTAAGAAAAAACGGATCAGTTCACAGTTTTTCATCAGTTCATGTCCGTTTTTTCATCAGTTCACATCAGTTATTCATCAGTTTATGTCAGTTTTTCATCAGTTCACATCAGTTATTCATCAGTTTACGTCGGTTTTTCACCAGTTTACGTCAGTTATTAATCAGTTCACATCAGTTTACATCAGTTTACATCAGTTTTCATCAGTTTACGTCAGTTTTTCATCAGTTCACATTAGTTTTTGTCAGTTTTACATCAGTTTACGTCAGTTTTTAATCAGTTCACATCAGTTTACGTCAGTTTTCATCGGTTCACATCAGTTCTTCATCAGTTTGTCAGTTTTTTATCAGTTCATATCAGTTTTTTATCAGTTTTTCATCAGTTTATCAGTATTTCATCAGTTTGTCAGTTTTTCACCAGTTCACATCAGTTTTTCATCAGTTCACATCAGTGTTTCATCAGTTTACGTCAGTTATTCATCAGTTCACGTCAGTTCACATCAGTTTTTCACCAGTTTACATCAATTTTTCACCAATTCACATCAGTTTTTCACAAATTTACATCAGTTTTTCATCAGTTCATATCAGTGTTTCATCAGTTTACGTCAGTTTTTCACCAGTTCACGTCAGTTATTCATCGGTTTACATCAGTTTTTCATCAGTTCACATCAGTTTTTCATCAGTTTGTCAGTTTTTTACCAGTTCACCTCAGTTTTTCATCAGTTTCAGTTTTTCATCAGTTCACGTCAGTTCACATCAGTTTTTCACCAGTTTACATCAATTTTTCACCAATTCACATCAGTTTTTCATCAGTTCACATCAGTGTTTCATCAGTTTACCTCAGTTCTTCATCAGTTCACATCAGTTTTTCATCAGTTCATGTCAGGTTTTCATCAGTTCACCTCAATTTTTCATCAGTTTGTCAGTTTTTCATCAGTTCACCTCAGTTTTTTATCAGTTCATGTCAGTTTTTCATCAGTTCACATCAGTTTTTCATCAGTTTACGTCAGTTTTTCATCAGTTTACATCAGTTTACATCAATTTTTCATCTGTTTTTCATCAGTTTACATCCGTTTTTTCATCCATTTTTTGTCCATTTACGTCCCCTTACATCTGTTTTTGTCCGTTTACATCAATTTTTTGTCCGTTCCGGTTTTATTACCTGAAGAAAAATAGGTTTTTCTTCCAATTGAAAAAACAGATGTTAACGGATGTGGACATTAATGGATGTAAACAGATGATTATCCGCTAGTCCATAGAAATACACAGGAGTCTGTTTTTCTTCTGTAAACAGATGAAAAACGGACATGCAGAACGTGTGAAAGGGGTCATGTCATTCATCTATCATATGATCACCTTTTATCCTGCGTGTACTCATACATCATAGTATCTTTTGTTTTCCATCGTGACCTTTTTTTTTGCCCTGTACTCTGTCTTATTGCTTCCAAACGGGCGGACTGACCAAGGGTTCCTCCAGAGGTCGCTAAGGGTTCCTCCAGAGGTCGCTAAGGGTTCCTCCTGAGGTCTGTAAGGGTTCCTCCAGAGGTCGCTAAGGGTTCCTCCAGAGGTCGCTAAGGGTTCCTCCAGAGCAGGGGTGGACCGACTATTTAGAAACTCGGGCACCGCCCGAGGGCTCGGGGTCAGTAGGGGGCCCCAAGAGATGCCCCTGGTACCTTTTTCATAGGCTTTTTTGAGTTTGGGCAAGGACACAGGAGCCCCATGATCCCCTATTCCCCGGGGGCCCCATGAGTTGTCAGTCCGCCCCTGCTTCCAAAGTATTGTAATAAAACGTAAACAACATAACTAAAAAAAGAAAAAAAAAAGAAGGAAAACGCTTACCAAACGTTATTGCGCGTCTTCCGCAGATACCAAATTAATGCAAGGGTAGCAAGTAGGGAGAGGCCAATGAAAACGGCAAGAATTATGATTTCCCATTTGTTTTCTGTAATATAAATCAAAGTTTTAATAACTTCCAATAACATACAGAACATAATTAGGAAACATATTATGTGTTTTTTGCTATTCTTAGACTGCCATGGTGAGCTTGTCATGGATTCTGGTAAGCTCCCCCCCCTCCAAAGACCCCCACAACCAGGGTTTGGCCCTCATCATTCTAGAGATTTGGCCAAGATCAAGTGTAATTGCTGTTCTTATCAGTGTCCAGTAGGGGCGCTCCGCCATCGTTCTTGCCTTTTGGTAGGAATGGCTGGCAGTACGGTACCCCTGCTGGTATGATGGAGGCTCTGCAGGCTAGTATCGGGATGCCCACAGGCAGTTGGGGCATGGGAGTAATTCCCTCGGGAAACTGGATGGACCCAGTTCTTCTTGGTTTGAGTAGGTCCACCATGTCTGGCCATGGACCGGGAAGGCAGAGAGTACACAGTGTCTGTGCCCCCTGGGATTGGTCGCCCACTTGGGTGTGGGACCCCACTGTGTGAACGGGTACAAAACTTTTTTCTGCCCTGTGCCTTTTAGGGCTAGACCTCTTGGCTACCTCTGGGACAATTTTTTCTGCCAGGTCTCCAGGCCTAACCAGTGCTTAATTGCATGGCCACTTACTTATTTTAATTATTTTTCTCTTCACGTTTTGTCATCTTTCATTGGATGGAGGATGCAGGTCATCAGGCCTGCCCTGAAGTCAAGGGGGAGGATATGTGGCCACCAGGTTCCTTTCAACCCCAAACCTGGGGGGAGGGTTCTCTCTTCGGAAGGCTCCCTAAACCTAGTACTTGGTGGTCAGCTTTGGCTGGCCACGAAGAGATGGGACTACCAGGACTTCTGGCTAGGTGGACCAAGTTCGAAACCTTGTCCCTCCCAGGAATTTTCATTATCCGGAGATTCGGAGGTATCCGCGTTTCCAAATTACAAAAGTCACACATTTAAATGAATTTGAAGTAATGAAACTAAATTTTGTCTGAAATAATTTGAACCGAAAATTTTAAAACAAATTCGAGCTGCAAATATATTGCTGGCTATTGCTGATTTCCTTCAATGACTGTGTATATTAGAATATAGCCGTCTTCCAAAATTCGAATTTTGAAAAGAAAATAATAAAATATAATAAAATAAAAGAATAGAACAGAAAATAAAAAGACTGAATAGAAAATAAAAGAATTGAACAGAATAGAAAGAATATTACCGTGTTCCTAAATTTGAATTCCAAATAGAATAGAATAAAATAGGAAGAATATAGCCGTCTTCTGAAATTCAAATTTTGAAAATAAAAGATTAGAATAAACTAGAATAGAACAGAAAATAAAAATACTAGAATAGAAAATAAAGGAATACAATAGAATAGAATAAACTAGAAAGAATACAGTCGTCTTTTGAATTTCGAAAAGAATAGAGTAGAATAAAACAGAATAGAAAAAAAAGAAGAGAGTAGAAAATAAAGGATTAGAATACAAAACAATACAATAGAAAGAATAGAATAGAAAATAAAGGCAAAGAATAGAATAAAATAGAATATAACCGTCTTCTGAAATTCAAATTTTGAAAATAATAGATTAGAATAGAACATAAAATAAAAGAGCAGAACAGAAAATAAAAGCATAGAATAGAAAATAAAATAACAGAATAGAAAGAATATAACCGTGTTCTGAAATTTGAATTTCGAAAAGAATAGATTAGAGGAGAAAAGAACAGAAAATAAAAGACTATAATAGAAAATAAAGGAATAGAATACAAGACAATACAATAGAAAGAATAGAATAGAAAATAAAGTAAAAGAATAGAATAAAATAGAATATAACCGTCTTCTGAAATTCAAGTTTCGAAAATAATAGATTAGAATAGAACATAAAATAAAAGAGCAGAACAGAAAAAAAAGAATAAAATAGACAGAATATAACCGTGTTCTGAAATTTGAATTTTGAAAATAATAGATTAGAATAGAACAGAAAAGAAAAGACTAGAATAGAAAATAAAGGAATAGAATACAAGACAATACAATAGAAAGAATAGAATAGAAAATAAAGGAAAAGAATAGAATATAACCGTCTTCTGAAATTCAAGTTTTGAAAATAATAGATTAGAATAGAACATAAAATAAAAGAGCAGAACAGAAAAAAAAGCATAGAATAGAAAATAAGAGAATAGCATAGAAAGAATATAACCGTGTTCTGAAATTTGAATTTCAAATAGAATAGAATAGAAAGAATATAACCGTCTTCTGAAATTCGAATTTCGAAAAGAATAGATTAGAATAAAATAGAACAGAACAGAAAATAAAAGAATAGAAGGAAAGGAAAAGAAGAGAATAAAATAGAACAGAACAGAATGAATATAACTGTGTTCTGAAATTTGAACTTCAAATGGAATAGAATAAAACAGAAAGAATATAGCCGTCTTCTGAAATTTGAATTTCGAAAAGAATAGCATAGAACAAAATTGAATAGAATAGAGAAGAATACAAAATAAAAGAACAGAATACAAAGAATATTGCCGTTTTCTGAAATTCAAATTTCGAATAGAATAGATCCGGCTATTCTTCACAGTGAATTCGGATCGCTTTGATCTACAATTCGATTTCAATTTATTGGAAAAAATTTGAATCCGGTCAAAAACGAATAAACAAAATGAGACGAAAAAAAATTGGTCACGAATGCAACTAAACTGAATTAGTACCTTAAGGAATCGATCCGAAACGGAACACATTTTTTTTTCTGCACATGCCTAGTTGTCTCCATCAAAGAGCTGATCTAAGTGCATGTAGGTATGAAGGGGCTCCAAGAGCCTACAGCAGATCCTTCAGGCTCACCATCCTGACAGAAGTCCAGCGGTCTGACGGTTCTGGAGACGCTGGTCACCGGATGCGAAGCTGTACAGGTCCAGCTGGAGTTGGTGTACGGCTCCTCAACCTGTATAGTTGATGTCTTCTCAACAGTGCTGGTGGTAGAACCTCTCCAAGAGATTGTCGCATCTTTTTGGTCAACAACGCACGTTAAAGTCACGTTACAGGTCTCTCTGCTGGTGATGTTGGGATAGATCCTGATGTCGCCTTCCGACAGTTTACCTGCAAAAACCAAATAAAAAAATTCCACCAAAGAATGAGATGCCCTCTGGGCATCCTATGGTCGTGACACTCTAGTCTACTTTCCTGTCCAGCGTTCATCTTTGGCCCTCTGGGCATCCTATGGTCGTGACACTCTAGTCTACTTTCCTGTCCAGCGTTCATCTTTGGCCCTCTGGGCATCCTATGGTCCTGACACTCTAGTCTACTTTCCTGTCCAGCGTTCATCTTTGGCCCTCTGGGCATCCTATGGTCGTGAAACTCTAGTCTACTTTCCTGTCCAGCGTTCATCTTTGGCCCTCTGGGCATCCTATGGTCGTGATACTCTAGTCTACTTTCCTGTCCGGCTTTCATTTTTGGCCCTCTGGGCATCCTATGGTCGTGATGCTTTAGTCTACTTTCCTGTCCAGAGTTCATCTTTGGCCCTCTGGGCATCCTATGAACGTGATACTCTAGTCTACTTTCCTGTCCAGAGTTCATCTTTGGCCCTCTGGGCATCCTATGGTCGTGATGCTCTAGTCTACTTTCCTGTCCAGCGTTCATCTTTGGCCCTCTGGGCATCCTATGGTCGTGATACTCTAGTCTACTTTCCTGTCCAGAGTTCATCTTCGGCCCTCTGGGCATCCTATGGTCGTGATGCTCTAGTCTACTTTCCTGTCCAGCGTTCATCTTGGGCCTCTGGGCATCCTATGGTCATGATACTCTAGTCTACTTTCCTGTCCAGCGTTCATCTTTGGCCCTCTGGGCATCCTATGGTCGTGATACTCTAGTCTACTTTCCTGTCCAGAGTTCATCTTTGGCCTCTGGGCATCCTATGGTCGTGATACTCTAGTCTACTTTCCTGTCCAACGTTCATCTTTGGCCCTCTGAGCATCCTATGGTCGTGATACTCTAGTCTACTTTCCTGTCCAGAGTTCATCTTTGGCCCTCTGGGCATCCTATGGTCGGGATACTCTAGTCTACTTTCCTGTCCAGAGTTCATCTTTGGCCCTCAGGTGGCCTATCATCATGATACTCTGGTCGCCGTTTGGTTTGGCCTTGCACTAGGTCCTGTCTCGGTAGTTCTTCTCACATTTGGCCCCGTACCTTTCCCAATAGTGAAAACTGAAGAAGAATTCTGGATTCCATCTCTGGATTCTTCTTCAGCTTTTACTATTGGGAAACGTACAGGGCCAAATGTGAGAAGAACTACCGAGACGGGACCTAGTGCCAGGCCAAACCAAACGGTGACCAGAGTATCATGATGATAGACCCCTGAAGGCCAAAGATGAACGCTGGACAGAAAGTAGGAGCACCACCATATGACCTTTTATTGTGGACAGTAAACACCCCAAAGAGATCTCATTTTGGTCACAATTTTTCGGAAATGAAGAAAAATTGGGGTAAAAACATGATGCAGGAGTGCTAGATATATGACCTTCTCGTTCTGTATCTAGTGCTCCAGCACCATGTTTTTACTCCAATTTTTTTTCATTTCCAAAAAATTGTGACCAAAATGAGATCTCCTCGGGGTTTTTACTGTCCACAATAAAAGGTCATATGGTGGTGCTCCTACTTTCTGTCCAGTGTTCATCTTTGGCCCTCAGGGGCCTATCATCATGATACTCTAGTCGCCGTTTGGTTTGAGCTTGCACTAGGTCCCGTCTCGGTAGTTCTTCTCACATTTGGCCCCGTACCTTTTCCTATAGTGAAAGCTGAAGAAGAATTCTGGATTCCATCTCTGGATTCTTCTTCAGCTTTCACTATTGGGAAACGTACGGGGCCAAATGTGAGAAGAACTACCGAGACGGGACCTAGTGCCAGGCCAAATCAAACGGTGACCAGAGTATCATGATGATAGACCCCTGAAGGCCAAAGATGAACGCTGGACAGAAAGTAGGAGCACCACCATATGACCTTTTATTGTGGACAGTAAACAACCCAAGGAGATCTCATTTTGGTCACAATTTTTCGGAAATGAAGAAAAATTGGGGTAAAAGCATGATGCTGGAGTGCTAGATATATGACCTTCTCGTTCTGTATCTAGTGCTCCAGCACCATGTTTTTACTCCAATTTTTTTTCATTTCCAAAAAATTGTGACCAAAATGAGATCTCCTCGGGGTGTTTACTGTCCACAATAAAAGGTCATATGGTGGTGCTCCTACATTCTGTCCAGTGTTCATCTTTGGCCCTCAGTGGCCTATCATCATGATACTCTAGTCGCTATTTAGTTTGGCCTTGCACTAGGTCCCGTCTCGGTAATTCTTCTCACATTTGGCCCCGTACCTTTCCCAATAGTGAAAGCTGAAGAAGAATTCTGGATTCCATCTCTGGATTATTCTTCAGCTTTCACTATTGGGAAATGTACGGGTCCAAATGTGAGAAGAACTACCGAGACGGGACCTAGTGCTAGGCCAAACCAAACGGTGACCAGAGTATCGTGATGATAGACCCCTGAGGGCCAAAGATGAACCTTTTATTGTGGACAATAAACACCCTGAGGAGATCTCATTTTGGTCACAATTTTTTGGAAATGAAGAAAAATTGGGGTAAAAACATGATGCTGGAGTGCTAGATATCTGACCTTCTCGCTCTGTATCTAGTGCTCCAGCACCATGTTTTTACCCCAATTTTTCTTCATTTCCAAAAAATTGTGACCAAAATTAGATCTCCTCAGGGTGTTCACTGTCCACAAAAAAAGGTCATGTGGTGGAGCTCCTACTTTCTGTCCAGTGTTCATCTTTGGCCCTCAGGGGCCTATCATCATCATACTCTAGTCGCCGTTTGGTTTGAGCTTGCACTAGGTCCCGTCTCGGTAGTTCTTCACACATTTGGCCCTGTACGTTTCTGGATAGTGAAAGCTGAAGAAGAATTCTGGATTCCATCTCTGGACCACCACATGACCTTTTCTTGTGAACAGTAAACAACCCGAGGAGATCTCATTTTGGTCACAAATTTTTGGAAATGAAGAAAATTGGGGTAAAAACATGGTGCTGGAGCACCAGATACAGAGCGAGAAGGTCAGATAGAGAAGGAGGGGCTGGTGAAGGGCGTAATGCACAGTCCACATACTATGGGATTGGCAAAAATGGGTAAACGAGCGCTAGAAAAGAACCGAACCTAAAAAGCAGCTGGCATAAAAGGTTAAACCTCCAACCCTCATAAGACCATAAACATAAAAAATGCAGCACTTTAAAAACCTCATATAACCGTATAAGATATAAATTAAAAACTTGTGTGATTCAATGAAACTGCGTCTAAGCAAACGCACATATAACAACGTTATTGTGCACAGTCCAAACAAAGATCAATATAAATGCGCTATGGAGCGCAACGTTAAAGTGCAGATTGCGTCTGAATATGGCGCAAGTAGTGTATAGGTGACAGCTATTGTCCAAATACAGATAGGTGAAAAAAATCCGTGATTTCAGTGCATGTGGGAATGAGAATAAATTGCATTAACCAGATAGCGCAATAAAAATCGCTTTTGAGTAACAAAGACCACTCCTGGTAATCATCATCCTGGGGTAACCACGGGGATCATCTGGCATGCGTCTGCACAACAGCTGATCATCCATTGATGACGTATCAACTCCAACTCATACCAACAACGAGGCACTATTCCTCCCACTGATACCAACGATGGGGCACTATTCCTCCCACTGACACCAATGATGGGGCACTATTCCTCCCACTGATAACAATGATGGGGCACGATTCCTCCCACTGATATCAATGATGGGGCGCTATTCCTCCCACTGATACCAATGATGGGGCACTATTCCTCCCACTGATACCAATGATGGGGCACGATTCCTCCCACTGATAACAATGATGGGGCACGATTCCTCCCACTGATATCAATGATGGGGCACTATTCCTCCCACTGACAGCAATGATGGGGCACTATTCCTCCTACTGATACCAATGATGGGGCACTATTCCTCCTACTGATACCAATGATGGGACACTATTCCTCCCACTGACACCAATGATGGGGCACTATTCCTCCCACTGATACCAATGATGGGGCACTATTCCTCCCACTGATACCAATGAAGGGGCACTATTCCTCCCACTGATACCAATGATGGGGCACTATTCCTCCCACTGATACCAATGATGGGGCACTATTCCTCCCACTGATACCAATGATGGGGCACTATTCCTACTATTGATACCAATGATGGGGCACTATATCTCCCACTGATACCAATGATGGGGCACTATTCCTCCCACTGATACCAATGATGGGCACTATTCCTCCCACTGATACCAATAATGGGGCACTCTTCCTCTCACTGACACCAATGATGAGGCACTATTCCTCCCACTGATACCAATGATGGGGCACTATTCCTCCTACTGATACCAATGATGGGGCACTATTCCTCCCACTGATACCAATGATGGGGCACTATTCCTCCCACTGATACCAATGATGGGCACTATTCCTCCCACTGATACCAAGAATGAGGCACTATTCCTCCCACTGATACCAATGATGGGGCACTATTCCTCCTACTGATACCAATGATGGGGCACTATTCCTCCCACTGATACCAATGATGGGGCACTATTCCTCCCACTGATACCAATGATGGGGCACTATTCCTCCTACTGATACCAATGATGGGGCACTATTCCTCCTACTGATATCAATGATGGGGCACTATTCCTCCCACGGATACCAATGATGGGGCACTATTCCTCCCACTGATACCAATGATGGGGCACTATTCCTTCCACTGATACCAATGATGGGGCACTATTCCTCCTACTGATACCAATGATGGGGCACTATTCCTCCTACTGATATCAATGATGGGGCACTATTCCTCCCACGGATACCAATGATGGGGCACTATTCCTCCCACTGATACCAATGATGGGGCACTATTCCTTCCACTGATACCAATGATGGGGCACTATTCCTCCTACTGATACCAATGATGGGGCACTATTCCTCCCACTGACACCAATGATGGGGCACTATTCCTCCCACTGATACCAATGATGGGGCACTATTCCTCCCACTGATACCAATGATGGGGCACTATTCCTCCCACTGACACCAATGATGGGGCACTATTCCTCCCACTAATTCCAAGAATGAGGCACTATTCCTCCCACTGATACCAATGATGGGGCACTATTCCTCCCACTGATACCAATGATGGGGCACTATATCTCCCACTGATACCAATGATGGGGCACTATTCCTCCCACTGATACCAATGATGGGGCACTATTCCTCCCACTGATACCAATGATGGGGCACTATTCCTCCCACTGATACCAATCATGGGCACTATTCCTCCCACTGATACCAATAATGGGGCACTATTCCTCCCACTGACACTAATGATGGGGCACTATTCCTCCCACTGATACCAATGATGGGGCACTATTCCTCCCACTGATACCAATGATGGGGCACTATTCCTCCCACTGATACCAATGATGAGGCACTATTCCTCCCACTGATACCAATGATGGGGCACTATTCCTCCCACTGATACCAATGATGGGGCACTATTCCTCCCACTGATACCAATGATGGGGCACTATTCCTCCCACTGATAGCAATGATTGGGCACTATTCCTCCTACTGATACCAATGATGGGGCACTATTCCTCCCACTGATACCAATGATGGGGCACTATTCCTCCCACTGATACCAATGATGGGCACTATTCCTCCCACTGATACCAAGAATGAGGCACTATTCCTCCCACTGACACCAATGATGGGGCACTATTCCTCCTACTGATACCAATGATGGGGCACTATTCCTCCCACTGATACCAATGATGGGGCACTATTCCTCCCACTGATAGCAATGATGGGGCACTATTCCTCCCACTGATAGCAATGATTGGGCACTATTCCTCCTACTGATACCAATGATGGGGCACTATTCCTCCCACTGATACCAATGATGGGGCACTATTCCTCCCACTGATACCAATGATGGGGCACTATTCCTCCTACTGATACCAATGATGGGGCACTATTCCTCCTACTGATACCAATGATGGGGCACTATTCCTCCCACTGACACCAATGATGGGACACTATTCCTCCTACTGATATCAATGATGGGGCACTATTCCTCCCACTGATACCAATGATGGGGCACTATTCCTCCCACTTATACCAATGATGGGGCACTATTCCTCCCACTGATACCAATTATGGGGCACTATTCCTTCCACTGATACCAATGATGGGGCACTATTCCTCCTACTGATACCAATGATGGGGCACTATTCCTCCCACTGACACCAATGATGGGGCACTATTCCTCCCACTGACACCAATGATGGGGCACTATTCCTCCCACTGATACCAATGATGGGGCACTATTCCTCCCACTGATACCAATGATGGGGCACTATTCCTCCCACTGACACCAATGATGGGGCACTATTCCTCCCACTGATACCAATGATGGGGCACTATTCCTCCCACTGATACCAATGATGGGGCACTATTCCTCCCACTGACAACAATGATGGGGCACTATTCCTCCTACTGATACCAATGATGGGGCACTATTCCTCCCACTGACACCAATGATGGGGCACTATTCCTCCCACTGATACCAATGATGGGGCACTATTCCTCCCACTGATACCAATGATGGGGCACTATTCCTCCCACTGATACCAATGATGGGGCACTATTCCTCCCACTGACACCAATGATGGGGCACTATTCCTCCCACTGATACCAATGATGGGGCACTATTCCTCCCACTGATACCAAGAATGAGGCACTATTCCTCCCACTGATACCAATGATGGGGCACTATTCCTCCTACTGATACCAATGATGGGGCACTATTCCTCCCACTGATAGCAATGATGGGGCACTATTCCTCCCACTGATAGCAATGATTGGGCACTATTCCTCCTACTGATACCAATAATGGGGCACTATTCCTCCCACTGATAAAAATGATGGGGCACTATATCTCCCACTGATACCAATGATGGGGCACTATTCCTCCTACTGATACCAATGATGGGGCACTATTCCTCCCACTGATACCAATGATGGGGCACTATTCCTCCCACTGATACCAATGATGGGGCACTATTCCTCCCACTGACACCAATGATGGGACACTATTCCTCCTACTGATACCAATGATGGGGCACTATTCCTTCCACTGATACCAATGATGGGGCACTATTCCTCCTACTGATACCAATGATGGGGCACTATTACTCCCACTGACACCAATGATGGGGCACTATTCCTCCCACTGATACCAATGATGGGGCACTATTCCTCCCACTGATACCAATGATGGGGCACTATTCCTCACATTGATACCAATGATGGGGCACTATTCCTCCCACTGATACCAATAATGGGGCACTATTCCTCCCACTGACACCAATGATGGGGCACTATTCCTCCCACTGATACCAATGATGGGGCACTATTCCTGCCACTGACACCAATGATGGGGCACTATTCCTCCCACTGACACCAATGATGGGGCACTATTCCTCCCACTGATACCAAGAATGAGGCACTATTCCTCCCACTGATACCAATGATGGGGCACTATTCCTCCCACTGATACCAATGATGGGACACTATTCCTCCCACTGACACCAATGATGGGGCGCTATTCCTTCCACTGATACCAACAATGAGGTACTATTCCTCCCACTGATACCAATGATGGGGCACTATTCCTCCCACTGATACCAATGATGGGGCACTATTCCTCCCACTGATACCAATGATGGGGCACTATTCCTCCCACTGATAGCAATGATGGGGCACTATTCCTCCCACTGACACCAATGATGGGGCACTATTCCTCCCACTGATAACAATGATGGGGCACTATTCCTCCCATTGATACCAATGATGGGCACTATTCCTCCCACTGATACCAATAATGGGGCACTATTCCTTCCACTGACACCAATGATGGGGCACTATTCCTCCCACTGATACCAATGATGGGGCACTATTCCTGCCACTGACACCAATGATGGGGCACTATTCCTCCCACTGACACCAATGATGGGGCACTATTCCTCCCACTGATACCAAGAATGAGGCACTATTCCTCCCACTGATACCAATGATGGGGCACTATTCCTCCCACTGATACCAATGATGGGACACTATTCCTCCCACTGACACCAATGATGGGGCGCTATTCCTTCCACTGATACCAACAATGAGGTACTATTCCTCCCACTGATACCAATGATGGGGCACTATTCCTCCCACTGATACCAATGATGGGGCACTATTCCTCCCACTGATACCAATGATGGGGCACTATTCCTCCCACTGATAGCAATGATGGGGCACTATTCCTCCCACTGACACCAATGATGGGGCACTATTCCTCCCACTGATACCAATGATGGGGCACTATTCCTCCCATTGATACCAATGATGGGCACTATTCCTCCCACTGATACCAATAATGGGGCACTATTCCTTCCACTGACACCAATGATGGGGCACTATTCCTCCCACTGATACCAATGATGGGGCACTATTCCTCCCACTGACACCAATGATGGGGCACTATTCCTCCCACTGACACCAATGATGGGGCACTATTCCTCCCACTGATACCAAGAATGAGGCACTATTCCTCCCACTGATACCAATGATGGGACACTATTCCTCCCACTGACACCAATGATGGGGCACTATTTCTCCCACTGATACCAACAATGAGGCACTATTCCTCCCACTGACACCAATGATGGGGCACTATTCCTCCCACTGATACCAATGATGGGACACTATTCCTCCCACTGACACCAATGATGGGGCGCTATTCCTTCCACTGATACCAACAATGAGGTACTATTCCTCCCACTGATACCAATGATGGGGCACTATTCCTCCCACTGATACCAATGATGGGGCACTATATCTCCCACTGATACCAATGATGGGGCACTATTCCTCCCACTGATAGCAATGATGGGGCACTATTCCTCCCACTGACACCAATGATGGGGCGCTATTCCTTCCACTGATACCAACAATGAGGTACTATTCCTCCCACTGATACCAATGATGGGGCACTATTCCTCCCACTGATACCAATGATGGGGCACTATATCTCCCACTGATACCAATGATGGGGCACTGTTCCTCCCACTGATACCAATGATGGGGCACTATATCTCCCACTGATACCAATGATGGGGCACTATTCCTCCCACTGATAGCAATGATGGGGCACTATTCCTCCCACTGACACCAATGATGGGGCACTATTCCTCCCACTGATACCAATGATGGGGCACTATTCCTCCCACTGATACCAATGATGGGGCACTATTCCTCCCACTGATACCAATGATGGGGCACTATTCCTCCCACTGACAACAATGATGGGGCACTATTCCTCCTACTGATACCAATGATGGGGCACTATTCCTCCCACTGACACCAATGATGGGGCACTATTCCTCCCACTGATACCAATGATGGGGCACTATTCCTCCCACTGATACCAATGATGGGGCACTATTCCTCCCACTGATACCAATGATGGGGCACTATTCCTCCCACTGACACCAATGATGGGGCACTATTCCTCCCACTGATACCAATGATGGGGCACTATTCCTCCCACTGATACCAAGAATGAGGCACTATTCCTCCCACTGATACCAATGATGGGGCACTATTCCTCCTACTGATACCAATGATGGGGCACTATTCCTCCCACTGATAGCAATGATGGGGCACTATTCCTCCCACTGATAGCAATGATTGGGCACTATTCCTCCTACTGATACCAATAATGGGGCACTATTCCTCCCACTGATAAAAATGATGGGGCACTATATCTCCCACTGATACCAATGATGGGGCACTATTCCTCCTACTGATACCAATGATGGGGCACTATTCCTCCCACTGATACCAATGATGGGGCACTATTCCTCCCACTGATACCAATGATGGGGCTCTATTCCTCCCACTGACACCAATGATGGGACACTATTCCTCCTACTGATACCAATGATGGGGCACTATTCCTTCCACTGATACCAATGATGGGGCACTATTCCTCCTACTGATACCAATGATGGGGCACTATTACTCCCACTGACACCAATGATGGGGCACTATTCCTCCCACTGATACCAATGATGGGGCACTATTCCTCCCACTGATACCAATGATGGGGCACTATTCCTCACATTGATACCAATGATGGGGCACTATTCCTCCCACTGATACCAATAATGGGGCACTATTCCTCCCACTGACACCAATGATGGGGCACTATTCCTCCCACTGATACCAATGATGGGGCACTATTCCTGCCACTGACACCAATGATGGGGCACTATTCCTCCCACTGACACCAATGATGGGGCACTATTCCTCCCACTGATACCAAGAATGAGGCACTATTCCTCCCACTGATACCAATGATGGGGCACTATTCCTCCCACTGATACCAATGATGGGACACTATTCCTCCCACTGACACCAATGATGGGGCGCTATTCCTTCCACTGATACCAACAATGAGGTACTATTCCTCCCACTGATACCAATGATGGGGCACTATTCCTCCCACTGATACCAATGATGGGGCACTATTCCTCCCACTGATACCAATGATGGGGCACTATTCCTCCCACTGATAGCAATGATGGGGCACTATTCCTCCCACTGACACCAATGATGGGGCACTATTCCTCCCACTGATACCAATGATGGGGCACTATTCCTCCCATTGATACCAATGATGGGCACTATTCCTCCCACTGATACCAATAATGGGGCACTATTCCTTCCACTGACACCAATGATGGGGCACTATTCCTCCCACTGATACCAATGATGGGGCACTATTCCTGCCACTGACACCAATGATGGGGCACTATTCCTCCCACTGACACCAATGATGGGGCACTATTCCTCCCACTGATACCAAGAATGAGGCACTATTCCTCCCACTGATACCAATGATGGGGCACTATTCCTCCCACTGATACCAATGATGGGACACTATTCCTCCCACTGACACCAATGATGGGGCGCTATTCCTTCCACTGATACCAACAATGAGGTACTATTCCTCCCACTGATACCAATGATGGGGCACTATTCCTCCCACTGATACCAATGATGGGGCACTACTCCTCCTACTGATACCAATGATGGGGCACTATTCCTCCCACTGATACCAATGATGGGGCACTATTCCTCCCACTGATGCAATGATGGGGCACTATTCCTCCTACTGATACCAATGATGGGGCACTATTCCTCCCACTGATACCAATGATGGGGCACTATTCCTCTCACTGATACCAATGATGGGGCACTATTCCTCCCACTGATACCAATGATGGGGCACTATTCCTCCCACTGATACCAATGATGGGCACTATTCCTCCCACTGATACCAATAATGGGGCACTATTTCTCCCACTGATACCAACAATGAGGCACTATTCCTCCCACTGACACCAATGATGGGGCACTATTCCTCCCACTGATACCAATGATGGGACACTATTCCTCCCACTGACACCAATGATGGGGCGCTATTCCTTCCACTGATACCAACAATGAGGTACTATTCCTCCCACTGATACCAATGATGGGGCACTATTCCTCCCACTGATACCAATGATGGGGCACTATTCCTCCCACTGATACCAATGATGGGGCACTATTCCTCCCACTGATAGCAATGATGGGGCACTATTCCTCCCACTGACACCAATGATGGGGCACTATTCCTCCCACTGATACCAATGATGGGGCACTATTCCTCCCATTGATACCAATGATGGGCACTATTCCTCCCACTGATACCAATAATGGGGCACTATTCCTTCCACTGACACCAATGATGGGGCACTATTCCTCCCACTGATACCAATGATGGGGCACTATTCCTCCCACTGACACCAATGATGGGGCACTATTCCTCCCACTGACACCAATGATGGGGCACTATTCCTCCCACTGATACCAAGAATGAGGCACTATTCCTCCCACTGATACCAATGATGGGGCACTATTCCTCCCACTGATACCAATGATGGGACACTATTCCTCCCACTGACACCAATGATGGGGCACTATTTCTCCCACTGATACCAACAATGAGGCACTATTCCTCCCACTGACACCAATGATGGGGCACTATTCCTCCCACTGATACCAATGATGGGACACTATTCCTCCCACTGACACCAATGATGGGGCGCTATTCCTTCCACTGATACCAACAATGAGGTACTATTCCTCCCACTGATACCAATGATGGGGCACTATTCCTCCCACTGATACCAATGATGGGGCACTATATCTCCCACTGATACCAATGATGGGGCACTATTCCTCCCACTGATAGCAATGATGGGGCACTATTCCTCCCACTGACACCAATGATGGGGCGCTATTCCTTCCACTGATACCAACAATGAGGTACTATTCCTCCCACTGATACCAATGATGGGGCACTATTCCTCCCACTGATAGCAATGATGGGGCACTATATCTCCCACTGATGCCAATGATGGGGCACTGTTCCTCCCACTGATACCAATGATGGGGCACTATATCTCCCACTGATACCAATGATGGGGCACTATTCCTCCCACTGATAGCAATGATGGGGCACTATTCCTCCCACTGACACCAATGATGGGGCACTATTCCTCCCACTGATACCAATGATGGGGCACTATTCCTCCCACTGATACCAATGATGGGGCACTATTCCTCCCACTGATAGCAATGATGGGGCACTATTCCTCCTACTGATACCAATGATGGGGCACTATTCCTCCCACTGATACCAATGATGGGGCACTATTCCTCCCACTGATACCAATGATGGGGCACTATTCCTCCCACTGACACCAATGATGGGGCGCTATTCCTTCCACTGATACCAACAATGAGGTACTATTCCTCCCACTGATACCAATGATGGGGCACTATTCCTCCCACTGATACCAATGATGGGGCACTATATCTCCCACTGATACCAATGATGGGGCACTATTCCTCCCACTGATAGCAATGATGGGGCACTATTCCTCCCACTGACACCAATGATGGGGCACTATTCCTTCCACTGATACCAACAATGAGGTACTATTCCTCCCACTGATACCAATGATGGGGCACTATTCCTCCCACTGATACCAATGATGGGGCACTATTCCTCCCACTGATACCAATGATGGGGCACTACTCCTCCTACTGATACCAATGATGGGGCACTATTCCTCCCACTGATACCAATGATGGGGCACTATTCCTCCCACTGATGCAATGATGGGGCACTATTCCTCCTACTGATACCAATGATGGGGCACTATTCCTCCCACTGATACCAATGATGGGGCACTATTCCTCTCACTGATACCAATGATGGGGCACTATTCCTCCCACTGATACCAATGATGGGGCACTATTCCTCCCACTGATACCAATGATGGGCACTATTCCTCCCACTGATACCAATAATGGGGCACTATTCCTCCCACTGACACCAATGTTGGGGCTCTATTCCTCCCACTGACACCAATGATGGGGCACTATTCCTCCCGCTGATACCAAAGATTGGGCGCTATTCCTCCCGCTGATACCAACGATGGGGCGCTATTCCTCCCACTGATACCAACGATGGGGCGCTATTCCTCCCACTGATACCAATGATGGGGCGCTATTCCTCCCACTGATACCAATGATGGTGCACTATTCCTCCCACTGACGCCAATGATGGGGCACTATTCCTCCCACTGACACCAATGATGGGGCACTATTCCTCCCACTGATACCAATGATAGGGCACTATTCCTCCCACTGATACCAATGATGGGGCACTATTCCTCCCACTGATACCAATGATGGGCACTATTCCTCCCACTGACACCAATGATGGAGCACTATCCCCCCCCCCCACTGACACCAATGATGGGGCACTATTCCTCCCACTGATACCAATGATGGAGCACTATTCCCCCCCCACTGACACCAATGATGGGGCACTATTCCTCCCACTGATACCAATAATGGGGCACTATTCCTCCCGCTGATACCAACGATGGGGTGCTATTCCTCCCACTGATACCAACGATGGGGCGCTATTCCTCCCACTGATGCCAATGATGGGGTGCTATTCCTCCCGCTGATACCAACGATGGGGCACTATTCCTCCCACTGATACCAATGATGGGGCGCTATTCCTCCCGCTGATACCACTGATGGGGCACTATTCCTCCCACTGATACCAATGATGGGACACTATTCCTCCTACTGACACCAATGATGGGGCACTATTCCTCCCACTGACACCAATGATGGGGCACTATTCCTCCCACTGACACCAATGATGGGGCACTATTCTTCCCACTGATACCAATGATGGGGCACTATTCCTCCCACTGATACCAGTGATGGGGCACTATTCCTCCCACTGATTCCAGCGATGGGACACTATTCTTCCCACTGACATCAATGATGGGACATCATTCCTCCCAATGATACCAATGATGGGACATCATTCCTCCCACTGACACCAATGATGGGACATCATTCCTCCCAATGATACCAATGATGGGACATCATTCCTCCCACTGACACCAATGATGGGACATCATTCCTCCCAATGATGGGGCACTATTCCTCCCTCTGACACCAATGATGGGGCACTATTCCTCCCAGTGACACCACTGAAGGGGCACTATTCCTCCCACTGACACCAATGATTGGGCACTATTCCTCCCACTGATACCAATGATGGGACACTATTCCACCCCACTGACGCCAATGATGGGACATCATTCTTCCAACTGACACCAATGATGGGTCATTTTCCACTCCCACTGGCCACAGTCTGGCCTTTCTAAAGTCTGAAAGACAGTAAACTCTGCTCTGTACGATCAGCTCCCATAAACTCTGGATGTCTATAGAGAGGTGACACACAATGACTTACTGTATACGGTGAGGTTGTAGATCTGGTTGCACTCTTGTTCTGTTTTCAAACGTAGGTTGGCCACAAACTCTCCTTGGTCATCTTTGGTCAGCTTTGTGATATTTAGCGATCCGTTTGCCTCATTGTAGAGTCTGTTTTTGAAGTGACGGGACTTCACCTCCATAGACTCATGGGGCTTGGCGATGCATATAAGGGTGTTCCTGAAGACCCAAGAAATTTCTCTTATTCCTGAATTGTCCACTTCTAGAAGGATGGATCCTGATTCCTCACTGACCATGTACTTCACTTCTCCACAGGAATCAGAACACAACGCATCTGAGAATGAGTAGAAGAATTAATAGGATAGATAGATAGATAGATAGATAGATAATAGATAGATAGATAGATAGATAGATAGATAGATAATAGATGGATGGATAGATGGATAGATAGATAGATAATAGATGGATGGATGGATGGATGGATAGATAGATTATAGATGGATGGAGGGAGGGATAGACAGACAGATAGATAGATAGATAGATAGATGATGGGTGGAGGGAGGGGTGGAGGGAGGGAGGGAGGGAGGGAGGGAGGGAGGGATGGATGGATGGATAGATAGATAGATAGATAGATAGATAGATAGATAGATAGATAGATAGATAGATAGATTGATTATGGATGGAGGGAGGGATGGATGGATAGATAGATAGATAGGTAATAGATAGATAATAGATAGATATGAGATAGATAGATAGATAGATAGATAGATAGATGATAGATAGATAGATAATAGATAGATAGATAGATAGATAGATAGATAGATAGATAGATAGATAGATAGATAATAGATAGATAGATAGATAGATAGATAGATAGATAGATAATAGATAATAGATAGATAGATAGATAGATAATAGATAGATAGATAGATAATAGATAGATAATAGATAGATAGATAGATAGATAATAGATAGATAGATAGATAGATAGATAATAGATAGATAGATAATAGATAGATGATAGATAGATAGATAGATTGATTCTGGACGGATGGAAAAATTCGGAAGACTTCACACTTACATCTGTAGAGAGACGGCAGTAGAAGCAGCCAGCAGTACGGAGACATTTCTGATGTGCGTTACTTCTTCATTCTTCGTTCCTTCATCAGCTGTAACTCGGCTTCCCTTTAACTCTTTCAAGCCTTGGGGGAGTTTGGAAAATAAAATAGAATAGGAATGACACGACATGAATAAACACCCAAGCGCTCTACTCGGCTAGCGTTTAGACGCGTTTAGCATCTTTTGGCGAAAGCGTTCCTTTCCTGTACACTATTCTTCTGCGTTCAGGAGAAAAACATTGAACTGCTTTTAAACTCTGGTAAAAGCCTATTTGTACATGGACACACAGGCTTTTACTGAGATGGGTTCAAGCGAAAAAAAAATGCTCCTAGAGTCACGTGTGCATGAGGCCTAAAAGGTGTGAGCCAATTCCCAGTCTGAGGCCCATTGTTTGAAGATCACAGGAAGTTGGTATAAAGACATGTCTGGGAACTTATACTATGCAGAGCCATACAAAGCAGCATGTCCTTGCTGACAGGGGAGAGATCTATATTGTTTACACACAGGCCTCTCCCCTGTCACTGTTGTTCGGCGATTTCTGGGTGCCGGCGGGGAATCTGCGGTCAGGACTCGGTGATCAACAGTTGTTGCCGCCAATGGCGGCACGGGTAGGGCGGTGCATGCGCACTACCTGCCAAGAAATGCCAAATCATATATATATCTACGTGATTTTGCACAGACCGACTCCACTGATGGGGCATAATTCCTCCCACTGAAACTAATGATGGGGCACAATTCACCTCACTGACACCAACAATGGGGCCCAATGACTCCATTGATGGGGCACAATTCCTCCCACTGAAAGTAATGATGGGGCACAATTCACCTCACTGACACCAACAATGGGGCCCAATGACTCCATTGATGGGGCACAATTCCTCCCACTCACACCAATGATGAGGCACAATTCTTCCCAATGACACCAGCAATTGGGCCCAATGACCCCACTGATGGGGCACAATTCCTCCCACTGACACCATTGATGGGGCACAATTCCTCCCAATGACACCAGGAATGGAGCCCAATGACCCCACTGATGGGGCACAATTCCTTCCACTGAAACCGATAATGGGGCACAATTCCTCAAACTGACACCAACGATGGGGCCGAATGACCCCACTGATGGGGCACACTTCCTCCCACTGACACCAATGGTGGGGCACAATTCCTCCCAATGACGCCAGCAATGGTGCCCAATGACCCCACAGATGGGGCACAATTCCTCCCACTGACACCAATGATGGGGCACAATTCCTCCCAGTGACACAACAATGGGGCCCAATGACCCCACTGATGGGGCACAATTCCTTCCACTGAAACCAATGATGGGGCACAATTCCTCAAACTGACACCAACGATGGGGCCGAATGACCCCACTGATGGGGCACAATTCCTCCCACTAACACCAGCAATGGAGCCCAATGAATCCACTGATGGAGAACAATTCCTCCCACTGGCACCAAAGATGGAGTACAATTCCTCTCACAATAACACCAGCAATGGGGCCCAATGACCCTACCGTTGAGGCACAATTGCTCCCACTGACACCAAAGATGGGGCATTGTTTTTCCCCCACTGACATCGAAACCTTTTCTACTCCCAATGCCCACAGTCTTTCAAAATAAACGTTTTGGTTATGTGTTGATTTATTTTTCGGTCTACTCATTTATGATTGTTTATACATTTACTAGAAAGCTCTTTGTCTCTCATTCCCCCTGAGGAAGATCTAGAATGTGGAATGGTCGAAACGCGTCGGGGTATTTTATTTCATTCCTGTGTGGTTTCATATTTGTGTATTAAGAGTTCTCTTGTAGGAACACTATCAGAGCAATATTCTTTTTTAGAAACCATGTATGTAATATTACAATGGAAATGTGTATGTAATAAAGGTGATAAAAATCTTTTTTAACAGAATGTCTCTTTCAATATATGTGCGATCCTATTGCTGCATTAACCCCCTCACGCCTAAGGGTAAAACAAATTTTAACAATTTTACAACGTTGACATGTGTTAGTAAAACCGCACATATCACCACAACTACTCTGTACATCCGGGTGAATTATACCGCGTTTTTTTCAGGGCAAATTGGGCTTTCATTTGGTGGTAAATGGTAATGGATATCTCCTAATTTTTTTAATTATCAAAGGAAAACTGACCCAAAATAGTAAAAAAATAATTTTTTTTTAAATTTACAGTTGCAAGAAAAAATATGTGAACCCCTTGGGATTACGTGGAGTTTTGCATGAACTGGGCATGAAATGTGCTCTGAATGTCATCTAAGTCACAACAATAGAAGAACACAGTCTGCTGAACATAATACTACACAAACATTAGATGTTGCCATGGTTTAATTGCACATAACATGTAAACATTCACAGTGCAGGGAGGAAAAAGTATGTGAGGCCCTAGCTTAATGACTTCTCCCAGAGCTAATTGGAGCCAGGAATGAGCCAACCTTGACTCCAATCAGTGTGATGATATTGGATGTGTTGCTGACAGCTGTCCTGCCCCTAAAAAACACACACCTGTTTTGGGTTTACTGGTTTCAAGAAGCACTGTCTGATGTGAACCATGCCTCGCAGAAAAGAGCTCTCAGAAGACCTACCATCAAGAATTGTTGACTTGCATGAAGCTAGAAAGGGTTACAAAAGTATCTCCAAAAGCCTTGATGTTCATGTGTCCACGGTAAGACAGACTGTCTACTAATGGAGAAAGTTTAGCACTGTTGCTACTCTCCCTAGGCGTGGTCGTCCTGTAAAAATGACTGCAAGAGCACAGCGCAGAATGCTGCATGAGGTAAAGAAGAATCCCAGAGTGTCAGCTAAAGACCTACAGAAATCTCTGGCACATGCTAACATTTTTGTTGACACATCTACAATAAGGAAAACATTAAACAAGAATGGAGTACATGGGAGGACACCACGGAGGAAGCCATTGCTGTCCAAAAAGAAGATTGCAGCACGTTTAAAGTTTGCAAAAGAGCACCTGGATGTTCCACAGCACTACTGGCAAAATATACTGTGGACAGATGAAACCAAGATTGAGTTGTTTGGGAAGAACACACAACACTATGTGTGGAGAAAAAAAAGGCACAGCACACCAACATCAAAACCTCATCCCCACTGTGAAACATGGCGGAGGGAGCATCATGGTTTGGGGCTGCTTTGCTGCCTCAGGGCCTGGATGGATTGTTGTCATTGATGGGAAAATGAATTCCAGAGTTTATCAAGACATTTTGCAGGAAAACGTACGACCATCTGTCCACCAACTGAAGCTCCGCAGAGGATGGGTGATGCAACAGGACAATGACCCAAAGCATACAAGTAATTCAACAAAACAATGGCTGCAACAGCACAGAATACGCCTTCTGGAGTGGCCCAGTCAGAGTCCTGACCTCAACCAGATTGAAATGCTGTGGCATGACCTTAAGAGAGCGATTCACACCAGACATCCAAAGAATATTGCTACACTGAAACAGTTTTGTGAAGAGGAGTAGTCCAAAATGACTCCAGATCGTTGTGCAGGTCTGATCTGCAACTACAGGAAATGTTTGGTTGAGGTTATTGCTGCCAAAGGAGGGTCAACCAGTTATTAAGTCCAAAGGTTCACATACTTTTTCCTCCCTGCACTGTGAATGTTTACATGTTATGTGCAATTAAACCATGGCAACATCTAATGTTTGTGTAGTATTATGTTCAGCAGACTGTGTTCTTCTATTGTTGTGACTTAGATGACGTTCAGAGCACATTTTATGCCCAATTCATGCAAAACTCCACGTAATCCCAAGGGGTTCACATACTTTTTCTTGCAACTGTAGCTGTGTGTTTCTTGTTACTACCATAACCTACCACCAAAGAACAATCCCAAATAAATTTTCCAGCTCTTGGCGATCGCAGCGATACCCTATATGTGTATGTTGTTGTCGTTTGTACCCGTAGTACAGCCCAGAAACAATAGTGTGCATTTTGTTTTTTTTGTTTTTTTTTTACCTAAAATACACTGACACTGACAGTGACACTGACACTTAGGTCGGCCATACATGGGTCGAAAATCGACCGATTTTTTATCCGAAAATCGGACCTAAGAATAATCAGCCCATTTTCGCGCTGTTAGTGGGGTCAATGGCACCGGACGATTGTTGTGGTTCCTCCCCTTTTCGGTGATCGTGCATGTTCAAAAATGCGTGAAAAACGACTCAATGATGGTCAAATCATACAATCATTTTTCCAAAAAGAATATGCGCATGAGCCCTGACCTGGAAGGAACGGAGGTTTTCGCTTGTTATATGGGGTGAACTTTATGACTCGGTCGGCCGATTTCTGAAATCATTGATGGCACCACCGGATTACCATGCAAACAACTTTTTCCATTTTTGGCCGAAAATCATTCAATATTCGAACCATTTACCCTGGCACTGAACTAGATCAAGCTTTGATCTAGGTATTTTTCCTTTATGTTTTGTTTTATTTTTTAATATTTATTTATTTTTAATTTTTTTTAAATTTTTTTACAACAATTTTTTTCCCTCTATGCCAGGAGTTAGAGAGATGCAATGTGTCTCTCTCCTCCATTCATAGAGAGAGGAAAAAAAAAAACACAAGAGGGTCGGGCTGTACAGTGACTGATCACTGTGATTGCCAATCAGAGGCCAATCAGAGGCTATCACAGCGATCATGTGACTTGGAATCTGGAGTCACGGGTCCCGATCATAAGGGGCTCTCAGTGACACCGCGGTCTTTGTGCTGGGAGCGCGCTGTGCATAATACAAGAAAGTCAAGATATAGAATACAGAAAGTCCAGTGTTCAGGCAACAGCATAAGTCCAATATGTGTCCAGAGAAAACATCGAAGGGGAAACAAAAAGTCCTTCACCAACACCAAACATACTGCCCCTTACCGGATAATTCTGACCCCCAAAGGAAGGTCAATAAGCGCTATATGTTTCCCAGAAACAACCGCTGGACTATATATACTTCATAAGAATCCATCCTTCGGGACGCACCTGAATTTCCTCATAATGTAGTAAATAACGGTCAAATAAAATAGTAATGCATGTATTTGTCATGTCTATTGAGGACCACCCACCTCCTGGGGAGAAGACCAAAGAGGACTCAACAGGTCATATGACTGGTCAATAGACATCTAGAGAAAATAATTATAAATGATAATAGTAAAAAATACAGAGAGGGTGGGAGGGGGGTGGTGCAAGGGGAGGTAGGACGGGAGAACCCATTATTGGACTTCATATTAAAAAAAAAGCAAAACCAAAACTAAAGAATCTGCAGTCCATATTTATTCCTTCACGCCCGGACAAAACACGCATCACACAAAACATTGCAAAACCAATTATTTATTTTCTTTGCTGTTGCATCACATTTTGCAGCTGTGCGAAGACGGTGGCTTGTTTTTGTCTCAGACTGGTTTCAGCGAAGGGAACCTGCCGGAGAATGTGGAAAAAGAGGAATTTAAACCAGTTGCATACATGTAGGAACATCTGATGAGTCTTGTGTAACCCTTTGCTAACCCTAGAGTTCATATGTGTAGGGGCAAAAATGGTGGGCCCTAATGCCAGGGCCAGGATGGGGGCAAAATGGGCAGTGGTCCTAAGTGCAGTGGCTTTAATTTTTTGGGGGTACTGCAAGGCAGCAGTCCATAGACTACCGTCAACAGAGCTGGGAGCCTGCCCTCACCCCTTCCATCCAGCTGCCTGGAGGAGCCCAAGCAGAGGAACAGCAGGGCCGGATCTAGCCTGTCTGATGTGGGAGCAAGGGCGGACTGACTATTTGGAAACTCGGCACTGCCCGAGGGCCTGGAGTCAGTAGGGGGCCCCATGAGATGCCCCTGGTACCTTTTTTCATAGGCTTTTTTGAGTCTGGACAAGGACACAGGGGCCCCATGATCCCCTATTGCCCGGGGCCCCATGAGTTGTCAGTCCGCCCCTGTGTGGGAGTGCAATAAAAAAATGGGAGGTCAGCAGGGCAGTGTACAGGGGTCAGCAGGGCAGTCAGTGGTGTATTTAGGTTTTTTGCTGCACAAAGATTGGACACCCCCGCACAGAGAGAGTCTGATACTGACCAACAGCGCATCACGCACACCCTTCCCCGTGGAGAGAGCCTGACAATGAGCAAAACCAACCAACACCCCCCCGGCCGAGAGAACCTTCCACCGCCCCTTACACACCTGCCACCACGCCACCCCCTCCCAGCCAGCCAGCAAGAGAGAGAGAGACATTCACCTTCACAGTTCCAGGCATCCCTGGGAAAGAGAGTCAGGGTCAAGCAACCTGCAGCCTCTCATGGGTTCTGGTCCCCGTGCCGCTTCTATTTTTTTATCCGCTGCCCCCCTGGAAAATGCCACCCTAGGCAAAGGCCTTGTTTGCATTGTGGTGAATACGCCCCTGTGGGCTGTGTACAGGGGTCAGCAGGGCACAGCACAGAGGTCAGCAAGGCACAGCACAGGGGTCAGCAGAGATGAGGACAGGGGACAGCAGAGCTGAGAACAAGGGTCAGTAGGGCAGAGGGCAAGGGTCACAACTGGCAGGAAAAAGGACAGGGGTCACTGCTGGCAGGGCACTCATCAGAGCTTCTTCTCCCAAACCTGCACTACACACAGCTTGGGCACAGGCAGAAGAGATTCTCCTCCCCACACAGATAGCTTTGGCTTTAGAGGGCACAACTAAAATCTAGGGGGGCATATCCCACCCCAGCACCCCCCTAGATCCGGCCATGAGGAACAGTGATGTCTCCAGTTGTAAGGTCCACTGTCTGCATCTTTGGCGCATTTAGGAGGGTGTGGTCAGTTGCAAGATGCAAAATTTTTTTTTTTGCATCTTGCAACTGTCAGACATTGGGGGCGCCAATATTAGAGGGAGGAGCAGTGCAGTTTGGGATCTTCCCTGGGTACTGGATGACCTTGTCCCAAGCAATGAAGAATTCCCAACATGCTGCACATAGGCGTCCATGTCAGTTGAGGTGTCTATGCATGGCTCTCCACCTGGTGGTTGGGACTCCCGATTGTGTGACCACCAAGACAGCCAATGGTGGTCACGTGACCAAGAATTCCCTTCCCCCACCACCTTAAGATCCATTTAAAGGGCTGCAGCGGGTGGGCAGGAATGGGTTATTGCAAAATATTAGCAACATGCATTGTTGCGAAATGTTTGTTTGGACAGCTTGTAAATGTAAAGTCACTCTACATTCATAATGAACTGTATTCCTTCATTACGTGAGCAGGCTATGCTTCCTACTTAGTAGTGCCATGCAATGCTTGTGCCTCGATCCTTGTATGTCATCACATGTCTACCAGACAGGTTTTGTCTGGCTAAAAACAAAAGACGCTCTGCTGTCTCTGGTCACCATGCTCCCGGTAGCCGGAGGTCATGTGATCTTTGCCTAGGGGGCTTTAGGTCACATGAGGGAGCAGCATATTGCTTCTTTTTAATTCAAAATGACATTGGGGTTTGGTTGTGAAATGTGGATTTTAATAATAGGTGTGGTTTCAATGTTAATTGTGTGGTTTGGGGAAGGGCCACTGTGTGATGGATTTGGTAAAATGCCTATTTCGTTTCCTATTGAATATATATATATATACGCTATTTCTATAAGTTTTATAAATATTTATTTTTATACTTTAATACATATGTTGTGTGAATATTTTCTGCCTGCTGGGCTTTGTGGTACTATAAGAAATCCTTGCTTAAGAAATGTCTGCTCACACACACTGCCCCCCTCCCACCGTGTGATTTGGAAGACAAAAGAATGTTTTCCTATAAGATAAGGCCTGGAAGAAGATCACACCTATACCATGAAGGAGATTGTTTTCGTGTGGAAATGACCAATCAAAGACTAATATAATGCTTATGCTGTTGTCACATGACTCTCGCATCATTTTGCATATATAAGCTCACTTTCTCATTATAATAAACTAGAAGTATTCATAGACTGAACTTGTGTGTCAGCGTGAGTCTCTTCCAGTGTGCGCACATTCCAAAGCTAGCGTCATAAATTAGGACAGGAACAGATAAGCACCGGACATTTTTAGTCCTCTACTAACTAAACTGTAAGATAGCATTGTGTGCGATGACATGTTGGAAATTTTAGGACTTTATCAGAGTTTGGATTCATTTCCTCCTATGGGACATAATTATACACATAACAAATACTGTATATACAGTTATATGTTTTTTTTTCTCCAAAAAGGGGATCTGAATGCAAAACCAAATGCAGCTTTTTACTTTACAAATGAATTTCGGAATGTTGTGTCTTGATTTAAGGTGAACCTGTCACCACTGAGCTTCCCATAAACCAGCACTGCTCATAGCAATGAAATAATGTTCCTTATATAAATAGTGATCGTTCTCTGCACTTCTTGAAAGATTAGATGGAGCTTGATTGCTCCACTGTGATGGGCCATCTTGGCAGGCGGTGCCTGCTACCTATGCCCGTTGCACCTCTAAGCTCCCCTCAAGAGGTCATGTGACACAATATTGACTCAAGGGGCAGAGATGTGCCAGGCAAGGAAATCCTGGGGATGAGAATAAGGCAAGATGAAACCATTACATTGAATTATATAGAGGGGTGGGTGCTAATTTAGATCTACATAACCAGGTTCTTCTGTTTCTGAGGGACAGTGTGGTTTCATTTGAAAATCGCAATGACTGGTTCTCTTTAGTAGACAACCACACCTAAAATGAAAATGGTTACATTATGATCATCCTGTGAAAGAAATTCCAATTCTAGTTAACAATGTGTGGATCATCGCGCCTTTATAATCAAAGACATGTGGACAACCCTCAAACAATCGTACAAATGTACAAAGACATTGTTGACATTTGGGCTCTTCCAACCCTTGTGGTACCAGTTTGGTGAAGACCCTTGTCTGTTCCACCATGACTGTGTCTCTGTGTACAAAGCCAGCTCCATAAAGACATGATTTGACCAGTTTGGTGTGGAGGAACTTGAGTGTTCTCCACAGAGCTCTGACCTCAACTCTACTGAACACTTTTGGGATGAACTGGAATGTCAATCGCAAGCCAGGTCATCTCATCCAACATCTGTTCCTGACATCACAAATGTTCTTTTGGCTGAATGACCGCCATTTCCCAAAGACGAACTCCACAATGTTGTGGAAAGTTGCAGCTCCATAACGATATGTTTTGACCAATTTAGTATGGGGGTACTCAAGCGGTCTGCACAGAGCCCAGACCTCAACCGTACTGAAAACCTTTGAAGTGAGTTAGAATGCCAATTGTGAGCCAGGTCTACTCATCCAACATTAGTATCAGACCTCACAAATGTTCTTTTGTCTGAATGAACACCATTTCCAAAAGATGTACTCCACAATCTTGTGGAAAGTCTTTCCAGGTGCCACAAAGGGGGGCCAGCTCCATATGAATGTCTATGTTTTTGGAATGGGACGTCCAACAAGCTCATAGACTGTAGGTATGATGATCAGGTGGCCACAGCTTTTGGCATATTGATGGGGGTCTACTACATTATAGCCACAAAGGGAGGCCAAAAAAATATAGCCCAAAGGGAGGCCAAATGTTCTTTTGTCTGAATGAACACCATTTCCAAAAGACGTACTCCACAGGTTATAGCCACAAAGGGAGGCCAACACCATATTAATGGCCATGGTTTCAAAATGGGATGTCCAACAATCTCATATAGGTGTGATGGTCAGGTGTATTCAACCTTTTGGCCATATTGTCTGTAGAGTAAAAGTGTTCATATCTGCATAGAAATATCTGACAATGTGTAATTTTGCTGTGCAGCTCTCGCTGGTAACCTTTTGTAACCCTTTGTCAAGGTCCTGTCCACGGCAGGAGTTCTGGAAGTTCTGGCATTTCTGCCAATACTCTACATGGCCGCAGAAGCACACATCAGCCTCAGTCTGGTACCATACGGCCTTTATAAGGAGGCTCATCACTTCCTCTGGTTGCTGATGATCTCTAGCTCCCCGTGCCTTGTTCCTGGTTCCTGTGATTCTGACTTGTGATTTCCTGTTACCGACTCAGCTTGCTCTTGGACCTGTCTACTCTGATTAACCTGTGATCTGACCTCAGCTTGGCTTATGGACATTCTCTCTCTCTCGCTCCTCTGTGAATGACCTCGGCTATCCCATCTGACTACGACCGCTCTGATTCCTACCTGGTACCTGACCTTGGCTTGAACCGACTATCCAGTAAACATCCAAATCCCCGAAGGGCTTACATACCACGCACAGGTGCCTCCTGTCTGCAGACCTATCTCCGTGCACCAGCTGTGCTTCTGAGTGGACCACCAACCAGCACTCCTACAGGCGACCTGTGCAACTTTGGGCCAGACTCCCGCTGTCCCACTCTCAGGGGAGTCCGGAACTTAGCCGCAAGGGAAGCCCTCTCTCCATTGGCCTCCATCACCAGGTACGTGATACCCTTTCAAGATGGCTAGGTTTCAACTTTTCCAAAATCTCTTTTGATTGGGCCATATTGCACCTCAATGTAAATGTAAAATGTTTTGCGCATTCTTGTTAAATAAGACTTTCATTTTTAGATCAAGATCATGTTACATTTTAGGAGGCATAAATGATAGTTGAGGAGGAATTCCACTTTTCACAGTGATATCGTTTAATTAAATGTGGCCCTATGTGTATCACGTCTAGTGATGTATGCAATAGTTACCTTATCACAGATTGTACTGACTTCCGTGTCTTTCTCTGTACCTGTAATTTGAGCACACATTGTAAATTGATATAAACTGTAGGGTGTATCTTCCCAGCGGGAACACAGACAGCAATAAAAACTGTAGCAAGAAGAAAAAATAAATAAAACACTTATTAAAGGTGAAATAACAAAGTTAGCTTTTGCTGAAATGTTTGGAATTTCACAGCAGTACTTTTTTCTGCCATTAGATGTCCTCAGTCTGATGGCCAGCACCGTTTAACCCACTTCCCCTGAGTCCAGGTCATCCTGGACCCCCTGCAGCCTGTAACTTGAGAGTGAAAAGAGAAACAGTGATGAGCTCATATTTCTGTCACTCCGATGGTCATTCCATCACTCAACTCAAGAACACAGCCTAGAGCTGTGGCATGCCCGGATATTTTTGAAATCCCGGGACGGTCCCACAAAATCTGGAATGGTTTGTGGTACGTAGAGGGTTCTGGTTGTTCAATGCTCAGCATGACAGCCAGGCAATTAGCACTTTCAGAAGGAGAAGCCAAGAATGAAATCCCTATATTTCTCAGGGTTCAGCTTTAGGTTGAAGGCCTCATGATATCAAGCAGATCAGCTGAAAGTGGAAGTGTAACAGTGTTGCAGTGCAGCATGAAGGTTCGGTGGGTGTTGAGGAAATAGCTTGGTGAGATTTACACTATATGGTGGTTGGAAACTGTGCTAAATTCATGTTTGTTGGCAGATCAAATAGACTGAGGTGATGAGACACACAGTGGTCAGGATGTAACACGTAAATGTGCTAAAGACTCTCATGCATGCCTTCTCAACCACTACGACCTCATGTTCAGGTACTTTCAGTGACTCCTACTTTCTGCCTCCTGTAGGCATTAAAGGGGAAGCATGGGTGCTCTTGATGGCCTTTTAGTTGGTATTTCTTAAATAGAGCATCTGCCGAATGTTTGGGTATGTGTATAAGCAGGTTGGAATTAGCTAGATAAGTGCTGCCCCAGATGGGAGGGTAGGGTTAATTCCTTTCCGAGAATCCAAGAGCTGTTTGAGCCTTGTCTTGCATTTTTCCCAGTTCCCCTAGTAGGAGACCGAAGGATGTGAGCGCAATCCAACTTGGGGTTCTGGAGGATGCCACTATTGGACTGTGCTTTACATAAACTCTACCTCTACAGGTATGCTGGGGCAGCACCAGGGGCGGACTGACCATTTGGAAACTCGGGCACTGCCCGAGGGCCCGGGGTCAGTAGGGGACCCAATGAGATGCCCCTGGTACCTTTTTTAATAGGCTTTTTTGAGTTTGGGCAAGGACACAGGGGCCCCATGATCCCCTATTGCCTGGGGGCCCCATGAGTTGTCAGTCCGCCCCTGGGCAGCACATAGCCTGGTTAGGACTAGGGACTGGGGAATTAGGGATGTTTTATGGAAATCCTGCTGGACCATTTTTCTGCTTTTGGTCACTTTTGTAATGTTATTATTATTATTATAATACAGTATTTATATAGCGCCAAAGGGTTTGCTCAGCTCTGTACAGTAGCGAGGGGGACAGAACATGAGACAATACAGTAACAATACAATACACGAGGGGTTCGAGGGCCCTGCTCTTTGGAGCTTACAATCTAGGAGGGAGGGGATAGTGGTATAGGAGGAAGTGGCTGTGGGGGATGGAGTGGTGGGAGGAGTGGAGGAGATCGGTTGTTAAATGAGGGTGGGGTAGGCTTCCCTGAAGAGATGGGTTTTCAGGGTGCGCCTGAAGGTGAGGAGGGTAGGTGACAGTCTGATGGATTGGGGTAGGGAGTTCCAGAGGATGGGGAGTTCCAGAGGATGGGGGAAGTCCTGGAGAAGTCCTGGAGTCAGGTGTGGGAGGAGGAGACCAGGGAGCTAGAGAGTAGGAGGTCCTGTGAGGAGCGAAGGGCACAGGTAGGGTGGTATTTGGGTATCAGGTCAGTTAGGTAGTTAGGGGCGGCGTTGTGAATGGCTTTGTAGGTCAGAGTTCGTACTTTAATTCAGTAAAGCATTGAACTTTGCCTTTTGCCTGGTCTGAAGTCATTTGAAAGGGGTGCATTGCAAGTAGCTTGCACAACTTTGCACTTAGTCCACAGCTTGGGTCACTATCATATGGGGTAAAAAGGGTTACATGCTAAGAGTCACCTTATACATGTTATATATGTAGTTGCCATGGGCAACAATGGGTACCTCTTAGAGACGGGATTGCTTCTAGCTGCAAGGGAGCTGTTGTTGGCACGCACTACGCTGCATTCCGTCTCCCATAACAACTGGAGTGGAACTGCACTGCAGAGGTCCAAATCTTGTACAGAGATACGGAAGTTCAAGAGTTAGTTGAGTGCACGTTGGAGCCAATGCTATGTGCACAACGTTGTTCCATGCTGCTACTGGAATCGGTAGTGGGAAACTGTGGACGGGTGGTTGTGATCGGTATTTGGCACGGCCTACCTAATTTAAAGCTACAGTGGCAAGATGTACATTTACACGGGGTCCCGAGAGTAACTGAGGGACATTTGTTATGCAAGTGTACATGGTGTATCGATTATCTCTAAAGTCAGAGGCAGGGGCGGACTGACAACTCATGGGGCCCTCGGGCAATAGGGGATCATGGGGCCCCTGTGTCCTTGCCCAAACTCAAAAAAGCCTATGAAAAAGGTAGCAGGGGCATCTCATGGGGCCCCCTACTGACCCAGGGCCCTCGGGCAGTGCCCGAGTTTCTAAATGGTCAGTCCGCCGCTGGTCAGAGGTCTGCATTCCCCCACGGCGGCCTCAACATTGTGCCAAGGCATTGATGAAATGGCACTAAAGCAAAGGTACCACATGTGTTGGCTAATTACCCTTTCTCAGGTGCCTAGCATAGCCCTGACTACCCAGGGGGTAGTCCTCTCATGTGACTTGGTTACCAATGAGTTAATTGAGAAACATGGAAGAAACATCCATCACCACCTGCCTATACCCTGGACCATCCTACACATGTACAAAGCACCAGACTCAAAACACCTCTGTCTTCCCAGATGGTCATAAGTGGATCCAACTAGGCTACTAGCTCCTAGAATAAGCCAAATGGCTATGAAAATTGCGGTAGTGCGGTCCACCGTACTTTCTTGTTGATATCCTGCATCCTAAAGAGTTGTTTCTTTGGTAAATTGGTAAAAAAAATTATCTTTGCAGTAGTGCAGTGAAGGGTTGGATCCTCCATCTAGGTTCTGTTGGTGTCTATGTCCCTTTGGGGAGGTGTCACCCTCACTTCCTGGCCATGAACAGGAAGAATAATCTGCTGTATGGTGATACCGATGGCATGTAAAACTTCATAGAGGTTCCAGTTCTTTCCTATTCTACATAAGTCAGGAGGGGTTATATGTTTGTACTGGTGTCCCCACTGAGGAGATGTCACCCTAACGTCCTGGCCACGTGACTGGTCTCAGACAGAACAGGAAGATTATTATTTTATATCAACCATTCTTAACCTTTTCAACACAGAGGAACTCTTGAAAGAACTTTCCAGTTTCAGGGAACCCCTGCTAAAAATGACTATATCTACAACATGATACATTAGTAGGATGGTCAGTGGGAAGAATGCTCCTTACATTGTGGTCATTGGGAAGAATTGCCCCCTTCTGGATAACTAAAAGGATCAATAGTGTCAGAGGGAACTGACACTATTTGCATGTTCTCCCTGTGCCTGCGAGGGTTTCCTCCGGGTACTCTGGTTTCCTCCCACACTCCAAAGACATGCTGGTAGGTGAATTGGCTACTGTCTAGGTTGGCCCTAGTATGTGTAGGTATGAATGTGAGTTAGGGACCTTAGATTGTACGCCCCTTGAGGGTTAGGGACTGATGTGAATGTACAATACAGGGGCGGACCATTTGGGAACTCTGGCACTGCCCGAGGGCTCGGAGTAAGTAGGGGACCCCATGAGATGCCCCTGGTAACTTTTTCATAGGCTTTTTTGAGTTTGGGCAAGGACACAGGGGCCCCATGATCCCCTATTGCCCGGGGGCCCCATGAGTTGTCAGTCCGCACCTGCTCCAAACACATATAGATATAACTCTCAGGCATACAAGTCGTGCAACTGTCTTGAGCACCCTTTCTCAACCAGGGTTCCATGAAACCCTAGGATCCCTCAAGGGGTGGCTAGGGGTTCCTTGAGTTGTGGCCAACTGACCTGGGGCGGGGGTGGTGGGTTGGGGGGCATGTTTCATAAGCTTTTTTTGGGTGTGATTTAAGTGTGGGCGAGGACACAGGGGCCCCATGATCCCCTATTGCCTGGGGGCCCCATGAGTTGTCAGTCCGTCCCTAGTACAATATATATGTAAAGTGCTGAGTACATTGATGGCGCTATATAGGAACCTGATATAAATAAATCATAAATAATAACTTATCTGAGAGACAGAAAGTTCTTATTGCTCAAGCAACCCCTAAAATTCTCTGGAGGAACCCTACGGTTCTACAGAACTATGGTTGAGAAACCCTTTTCCATATAGTGATGCTGATGGCATTTAAAACTCTATGGAGGTTCCATTTCTTTCCTATTCTTTGTAAGAGTAAGGAAGGGGTAAAGGTATGTGATGGTGTTCCCACTGGGGAGATTCCCCCTCACTTCCCAATGTGTCACCAGAAGAGGAAGTGAGGGGAAGCCCCTTGATGGGGACACAAGCAACCATAAAAACCTCTTCTGAGGAAGGGTTGCAATCTCTGTCAAGATTTTATTGCCGATTTTATTGTTCTATAAGGAGCAGGTATTCTATCCTAAAGATACGTACTCTAGAAGGCCACCTAGAGGAGCACAGCCGGCAAAAAGTAGGAGTCATTGTCAATACCTGAACTTGTGATCTTAGTGGTTGAGCTTCTTGTCCATGTAATCGGTCAGACAGAGCCGAAATCTCTTCCACTGGGACACAGACAGCGGTTAAAGCTTGACAGAGGTTCTAGTCCTTCCCACTCCTGAACTGGAACATTTTTTGACCTGGATGCTGTGCATCCAAGTATGGACCTTCTCAACTAAATCATAGAAGCATGTGATTTTTTAAAGATCATAGGATGGGTTAATGGAATGGCACCGTCACAAATGAAAATCAAAGCTATTTGTGCAGTTTGAGCTTCAGTTTGGATACCGGTTTAGAATTATTGCAAAATTTTAAAGCAAATACTTACCTATATTTTTGCTTTTCAGCTTCTTGTAGGATAAAAACATAATGACAATAAGGGTAATAATTAAGGCAATGACGGCAAGTATAATCCACTCCAGTGCAGGTTCTTCCATTTGTAGTTGACGGGTATGTCCTTCTGTAAGGAAAGTTGAAGGCCATATTATATCTCTTCAAGACTAAATTAAAGTATCATTTCCTAAAATATTTCATTTCACAAAAATGTCTTATTTTAAGAATCACATTCTTCATTGGCAACAGTCTGACTCTCAGCTGAGAGTCAGTCCTAGAGTTTCCATTCAAGATGTCTCTTCCATAACACAGGTGTATATCCATCTTCCTTTTAATAACCATCAGTCTTTTTGGCAAATACACTTCCTACCTGCTATGAAGATATAAAGATCTCCTGTTTCTTACATGTCTGTCCATGGCAGGGGCGGACTGACAACTCATAGGGCCCCCGGGCAATAGGGGATCATGGGGCCACTGTGTCCTTGCCCAAACTCAAAAAAGCCTATGAAAAAGGAACCAGGGGCATCTCATGGGGCCCCCTACTGACCCCGGGCCCTCAGGCAGTGCCCGAGTTTCCAAATGGTCAGTCTGCCCCTGGTCCATGGTTTTGGCATGAAATGTCCATTTTCCAACAAACTCATATAGGTGTGTTGGACTTATCGATGGACAAGGCAAAGCAGCTGCTGGTTCCCTCCACTGCTGGGTAGGTGAGTGTTGGAGCATACACAAGACTGACGAGGGTTACATTGCCGAAGAAAGAGGCGAGAACCCCATGGCCTTCCATACTAGGGAGTGCCATGATTTTCTCATTGCTCTAGCAAGAAATAGGGCAAAGGGTACACTAAAGGGTTCATAAGGTGGTGGACATACCAACAAATGACTGAGTTCCAGCTAAGGGTACTGTCAATGCATACAAAGACATTTTAGACAATTGTGCACATCCAAAATTGTGGTAACAATTTAGTGAATTCCCTTTTCTGTTCGTGAACGACTGTTCCCCCGTGTTTTAAGCTCCATAAAGACATGGTTTGATGAGTTTGGTGTGGAGGAAGCTGAGTGGCTTGCACAGAGCCCTAAATTCAACCCAACAGTTCACCTTTGGAATAACTTGGAACACCAATTGTGAGCCAGGTCTTGTCATTCAACATTAGTACCTGACCTTATAAATGGTGGCAAGCTCCATGAAGACATGGTTTGACCAGTTTGGTGTGGAGGGACTTAAGAGATCTACACAGAGCACATGCCTCAACTTTACTAAACACTTTTTTGAATGACTTGGAACACTGATTATGAGCCAGTTCTTCTCGTCCATCATTGGTACCTAACCTGACCTCACAATATTCTTCTGGACAAATGGACAAAAATGACCCTAGACAAAAAATTCTTGTAGGAATCCTTTTCAGAAGGGTGGAGGATATTATAGCCACAAGGAGGCCCTTGTGCACAAAGCTCCATAAAGACATGGTTTGATGATTTTAGTGTGGAGGAAGCTGAGTGGCCTGTACAGAGCCCTAACCTCAACCCTACTGCACACCTTTGGGATGACTTGGAGCACAAATTGTAAGCTGGATCTTGTCACCCAATATCGGTACCTGAACTCATAAATGGTGCCATCTCTATAAAGACATGATTTGATGATTTTAGTGTGGAGGAAGCTGAGTGGCCTGTACAGAGCCCTAACCTCAACCCTACTGCACACCTTTGGGATGACTTGGAGCACAAATTGTAAGCTGGATCTTGTCACCCAATATCGGTACCTGAACTCATAAATGGTGCCATCTCTATGAAGACATGATTTGACCAGTTTGGTGTGGAGGAACTCAATTTGTCTACACAGAGCCGTAACCTCAACCCTACTTAACACCTTTGGAGCGACATAGAACACCAAATGTGAGCCAATGTTATTTTGGCTGAATGGACAAAAAATTCCCATGGGACACTCCAAAATCTTGCAGAAAGCCTTCTAAGAAGAGTGGAGGAATGACTTGGAGCACAAATTGTAAGCTGGATCTTGTCACCCAATATCAGTATCTGAACTCATAAATGGTGGCCATCTCTATAAAGACATGATTTGACCAGTTTGGTGTGGAGGAACTCAATTTGTCTACACAGAGCCATAACCTCAACCCTACTTAACACCTTTGGAGCGACATAGAACACCAATTGTGAGCCAATGTTATTTTGGCTGAATGGACAAACAATTCCCATGGGACACTCCAAAATCTTGCAGAAAGCCTTCTAAGAAGAGTGGAGGATTTAAAAGGCCAACTCCATAATAACTTCCATGGTTTTGGATTGGGACGTCCAACAAACTCATATAGCTGTGATGGTCAGGTGTCCACACCTTTGGACATATCAATGGGAATATGCTACTGATCCTTTGACTTTATCCCAAGAAAGCAAACTACCGGCCCTCTTCTTCAATTCTTCAACTTCAATCTTCTCTTACTAGGATAAGTAAAATGGGGCTAATTTATCACAGTGGTCTTTGCAGCAGTAAAAACCAGTTTAATCCTTCAGAACCAATGGCTTTACTGCATTTGCTCTGCAGAAAGCAGCTCGCCCCCTTTGCAGGATGTCTGTGGTTCACCAAATGTTACATTTACATCCTTAGTCAACTGTAGATACAGTCAGAAGGTGTGAAAGGTGTGAAACAAATAAACACAAACACTTCTCCTTTGCTTAACTTTATTGAAGCTGTCATTACAGCTATATAGACAATAATCTTACTGCTAATTGATACCATTGATAGTGTGGACTTCACTAACAACCAAAATTCTAATGGTCAAACACAGGGCTAGTAGATTGCTCGGAGGTCTATTTATGAAAAAAAAAATCACTGGATGGATGTCCCCAGCATTCACCCAACCATAGCATCCTATACCCATATTTTGTATAATATATTTATTTTCAATGATCGTAAGCTCCATCTAGTGGCCATAATGTGGTATTTGGCTGATTGGGAAATTTCTAAAAATATTGCATTGTAACCACTAGATGGAGCTGCTGATCATAGGAAATAATCATATTAGACAACACATGAGGATAATTCACTAAGGCTCCGCGGAACTGACCCCGACTGCACTTGGGTACTTCCGTTAGAATACCGCTTCCCCGTCCGAACACCAACAACAGACACCACAGCTGACCATACAAGGCTAGACAACACCAATCTTAAATTAAACCAGAAGGTAGACTAGTTTATTTTAACACTGATATAAGATATATACACTCAGGGAACACCCCCCCCCCCCAATCCCTGCTTAATGACACAGGGCGGGGCAATCTACATTTAGTAACAAGAGACACACAGGTATCCAAACTTCAAACCAGCAGACAGTCCCATCAGGAGGGAGGGCTGCTGGAGACATCCCCCGATAAGCTAATACACATAAACACATACATCCCATAATAGTTTGCTCCCAAGCCAGACCCACAATAGAACAATGGGATGCAGCCACATAACACCAAACAATCAACAACCCCCACCCCAATATTAGGACAGATCATCCTGTACCCCTAACAGGCACAGGGTGATTTACACATAAGAGGGATATGGGGAGCTGAGACAGGGGTCTCCCCACCTCTCCAAAGTGAGCTGGGTTCCATGGGCCCCCTCACCCAAAGTGACTCCCGTCACACTTGACATTCGTTGTGAATTTTTTTTTTTTATAAATGGACACCTGAGTATCTACCGATGACCACAGATCACTTTTTACAAGGTAGTAAGCATTACTGCCAGGGCCGGGACAAGGGGTGGGCAGGAGGGGTGGCTGCTTTGGGCACTGTGGTATCATGTGAGGTAAGGGGGGGGGACCATAAGGAAGTTGGGGGGAGGGGATTTGTGTTGAGAAGGGGAATTTGACGGGCGGCAGGGGGTAAGTATTGTTCTAGGAGGGGAAATTTTGGGAGGTGTGCTAGGATTGATGATTTGGGGGGATTTGTGTTGGGAGGGGGCATGGGGGAAAGAGAATTTGTGTTAGGAGGGGGGTGTCATAAAAGCGATATGGTGGGGGAGGCAATTTGTGCTAGGAGATCTTTTTTTTTGGGAGGGGGGGGGGGATTTGTGTTAGTAGGAAAGTTTGGGGGATATGTGTGCTAAGATGGGTGATTGGGATGGGGAATTTGTACTAGAAGGGGGGATTTGGAATGGGGGGAGAGGATTTGTGCTAGTAAGGATGTTTGGGAGATATGTGTGCTAGGATGGGTGATTGGGATGGGGAATGTGTACTAGAAGGGCGGATTTGGAATGGGGGGGGGGGTATTTGTGCTAGTAGGGATGTTTGGGGGATATTTGTGCTAGGATGGGTGATTGGGATGGGGAATTTGTACTAGAAGGGGGGGATTTGGAAGGGGGGGGGGGGTATTTGTGCTAGTAGGGATGTTTGGGGGATATGTGTGCTAGGATGGGTGATTGGGATGGGGAATTTGTACTAGAAGGGGGGATTTGGAATGGGGGGAGAGGATTTGTGTTAGTAGGGATGTTTGGGGGATATTTTTGCTAGGATGGGTGATTGGGATGGGGAATTTGTACTAGAAGGGGGAATTGGAATGGGGGGGGGGGGGTATTTGTGCTAGTAGGGATGTTTGGGGGATATTTGTGCTAGGATGGGTGATTGGGATGGGGAATTTGTACTAGAAGGGGGGGATTTGGAATGGGGGGGGGGGGTATTTGTGCTAGTAGGGACATTTGGGGGATATGTGTGCTAGGATGGGTGATTGGGATGGGGAATTTGTACTAGAAGGGGGAATTGGAATGGGGGGGGGGTATTTGTGCTAGTAGGGACGTTTGGGGGATATTTGTGCTAGGATGGGTGATTGGGATGGGGAATTTGTACTAGAAGGGGGGATTTGGAATGGGGGGGGGGTATTTGTGCTAGTAGGGACGTTTGGGGGATATTTGTGCTAGGATGGGTGATTGGGATGGGGAATTTGTAATAGAAGGGGGGGATTTGGAATGGGGGGGGTATTTGTGCTAGTAGGGATGTTTGGGGGATATGTGTGCTAGGATGGGTGATTGGGATGGGGAATTTGTACTAGAAGGGGGAATTGGAATGGGGGGGGGGGTATTTGTGCTAGTAGGGATGTTTGGGGGATATTTGTGCTAGGATGGGTGATTGGGATGGGGAATTTGTACTAGAAGGAGGGGATTTGGAATGGGGGGGTATTTGTGCTAGTAGGGACGTTTGGGGGATATGTGTGCTAGGATGGGTGATTGGGATGGGGAATTTGTACTAGAAGGGGGGGATTTGGAATAGGGGGGGGGGGGTATTTGTGCTAGTAGGGATGTTTGGGGGATATGTGTGCTAAGATGGGTGATTGGGATGGGGAATTTGTACTAGAAGGGGGGTTTGGAATGGGGGGAGAGGGTTTGTGCTAGCAAAAGGAAATTTGTGCTGGGGAGAGAAAGAATTTTAGCTGGGGGGGGGATTTGTCCTGGGAAGGGGGATTTCAGCAGGGGGTGGATTTGTACTGTAATGCTTAGGGGGTAAGCTGTATGCATTTTTTTTTTCGTTTTAGGGGGGGGAGAGTTTTCCACATACATCATGCTCATTCATCTTGGGGAGGGCGCAATTTGACATGTCCTCCCTGGGCGCTGGCACTGATCACCGTCTGTCTGAAAGAACTCTTTCTGGTAAATGTCATTCACTGATCTTTCATTTTTCCCGGGTGCAGTGACAGCTTTGATAAATCCGGAATGTTTCTTTCATGTAAAAGATGACATAATTACCTCTGGGACAATACTGCCAGGGGGTGACGGTTCTGGAGACGTTGCTGACGGGGTTTTTGGCGGTACATTCGCAGGTGACTTGCGGGTAAACATGATATAAATGAAGCGTTCGGTCACTTATATATAAGTCGCTGGTGTTCGGGTCATTCCAGGAGATGGTGACGTTTGAAGCATTCACCAGGCAGGTCAGGGCCAGGCTGCAGGTCCCGTTGCTGGTCACGTCAGCGCGAATATTTATGTCATCGTACAACAAGACGGCTGCAATAGATTAGGGTACAGTGTATGTGAATGTAAAATGAAGGACAGTATTGGGGATCCGCAAAAGCTTAGCGTGACACAAGGTGCAAGGAATCTATTAAAGCTGAACTTTGGGCACAAAAACTTGTATTCCTTAGTAGCCACAAGGGATATGAATCCACTTTCTGTGGACCAAGTGCCTTTCCAAATCTAGATGTTACCTGGTAAATGTAGCAGTGACATCATCATCATCATAGCCTGTGTAGAGAGCAGAGTTGCTCATTTTAAGGGGTTCCCACCATCCCTGTGCTGAGGTCCTGGGTCTGTACACCTGTTATGATTTGCTAGGTCTGTACACCAGCTGTGCCCATCATGAATGGTTCCCACCACCTCTGCACCAGGTTCTCAGGTCTGTACAGCTACAGAGATGCCCTGGTCTGGAAACCTCATGTGCCCATTATGTACCCACCATCCCTGTGCTGAGTTCTCGGGTCTGTACACCTGCTGTGCCCATTTTGAAGGATTCCCACCATCCCTGTGCTGAGTTCCCGTGTCTGTACACCCACTGTGCCCATTATGAGGGGTTCCCATCATCCCCGTGCTGAGTTCCTGGGTCTGTACACCTGCTGTGCCCATTTTGAAGGGTTCCCACCATCCCTGGGCTGAGTTCACAGGTCTGTACACCTGCTGTGCCCATTATGAAGGGTTCCCACCATCCCTGTGCTGAGTTCCAGGGTCTGTACACCTACTGTGCCCATTATGAGGGGTTCTCATAATCCCTGTGCTGAGTTCCCGGGTCTGTACACCTGCTGTGCCCATTATGAAGGGTTCCCGCCATTCCTGTGCTGAGTTCACGGGTCTGTACACCTGCTGTGACCATTTTGAGGGGTTCTCATAATCCCTGTGCTGAGTTCCTGGGTCTGTCCACCCGCTGTGCCCATTTTGAGGGGTTCTCATAGTCCCTGTGCTGAGGTCCCAGGTCTGTACACCTGATTTCCAGGTCTGTACACCAGCTGTGCCCATCATGAATGGTTCCCACCACCTCTGCACTAGGTTCCCAGGTCTGTACACCTACTGAGATGTCCTGGTCTGGAAACCTCATGTCCTGGTCTGGAAACCTCATGTGCCCATTATGATGGGTACCCACCATCCCTGTGCTGAGTTCCCAGGGCTGTGCACCTGCTGTGCCCATTATGAGGGGTTCTCATAATCCCTGTGCTGAGTTCCTGGGTCTGTACACCTGTTATGATTTCCAGGTCTGTACACCTGCTGTGCCCATCATGAATAGTTCCCACCACCTCTGCACCAGGTTCCCAGGTCTGTACACCTACTGAGATGCCTCATGTCCTGGTCTGGAAAACTCATGTGCCCATTATGATGGGTACCCATTATCCCTGTGCTGAGTTCCCGGGTCTGTACACCTGCTGTACCCATTACAAAGGGTTCCTACTATCCCTGTGCTGAGTTCCTGGGTCTGTACACCCGCTGTGCCCATTATGAGGGGTTTCCACCATCTCTGTGCCGAGTTCCCTGGTCTGTACACCCGCTGTGCCCATTATGAGGGGTTACCATCATCTCTATGCCGAGTTCCCTGGTCTGTACACTCGCTGTACAGACACACTCCCTATGAATATGTGCACATGGCACGAAAACGCGTCAGGGTAAGAGCAGCATATCCCAGACATTATACCACCGCATGGAGCGGTGGTTATCTTTATGCAAATTTATGGTCAGTCTATTTATGCAGTCCTTGTCTATCTATCTTTTGGATCAATAAATCTTTATTTTAAACGGTATCACACCATCCTGGCTTTTTTCTTGGGACCCTGCTGAGTCCAATACTTGCAGAGTCTCTTAGGGGACAGCTGAGGGGTGTCCTAGTGTGGCAACACACGATTCATAAGAGGATCCTTTGGATGGACTGCTGTGCTTAGATGATGACCAGATCCGTTCATGAGATAACTGCGTATGGATATCGGGATACCATCTATATGCATATTTGAATTATGCATCTGGTGAGTGCATGATTCAGTTACTCTGATCACCGGAAGACGCACGTTTTTTCAGTCACCATTTGATGTTTGAAGGACTATCATTATTCTTATGCACAGTTTTTGGCACTTTGTCACCACTTCATATGTATATGGTTTAATTATATTGTGTTCTAGCGCTGCGCCCTTCTCTTTTATATGTACACTCGCTGTGCCCATTATGAGGGGTTCCCAGCCCTCTACACTTGCAGTGCCCATGGCGTTCCAACTATGATATTACCTTTATGCAGAATAAAAAAACAAACTTAAAAAAAAAAAGTAAAGACCTCCTCAAACACAAAAGTCCATTTTCACTTACGGTAGACTTTGAGGCGAAATTGCTGGTGAAGGTCTAAGACATTGGCCGTGTAGGTTCCTTGGTCTTTCCTGGTGACATTGGAAATTTTCAGGGAGACGCCATTCACGCAATGCAATCGTCCCCTGAACCTCTGGTTCTTCACCTCGATTTTCCCATTGGCCTCTGTTGTGGCAATGTGGGTTTTAGCGAAGATCCAATGGATTTCACTCACTCCCGTCTCATTGATAGGTAGAATGACGTCCCTCTCCGCGGCAGAGATAACATCCACAGTGTGTCGAGAAGCTCGGGCAAATTGCACTGTCGGCAAAAAAAATTAAAAAACAGATCAGCTGAAGCTCTTCAGATCATAAGTCCATTCATAAAAAAAGTTTGATTAATCGAGTTTAATTGGCTGCAGCAGACTGGTACATTGGTGGGCCGCTACCAGTTATTGCACTTCCATATCATCCTTGCTCTTTGTTGTGACCAAGCCAGGGGCGGACTGACCATTCGAGCACTCGGTCACTGCCCGAGGGCCTGGGGTCAGTAGGGGGCCCCATGAAATGCCCCGGTACCTTTTTTATAGGCTTTTTTGGGTGTGCTTTGAGTGTGGGCAAGGACACAGGGGCCCCATGATCCCCTATTGCCCAGGGGCCCCATGAGTTGTCAGTCCGCCCCTTGACCAAGGCCAACATTATCTCTAATTTAAATATAGCTCCATCTTTCCCACACGGCACAACTAGATACCTTCACAATTCAGAATTTAAATAATTTTTTACAAAATACTGAAAGTTTTGCCAAAATTTAGCTATTTTTGACAATGCATTGAAGTCTGGGCAGCACAGTGGCTAAATGGTTAGCACTTCTGCCTGGCAGTACTCGGGTCATTGGTTCAAATCCCAGCCACAACACCACCTGCCTGGAGTTTGCATGTTCTCCCTGTGACTGTGTGGGTTTCCTCCAGGTACTCTGGTTTTCTCTCACACTCCGAAGACATGCTGGTAGGTTAATTGGCTCCTGTCTAAATTGGCCCCAGTATGTGTATGTATGAATGTAAGTTAGGGACCTTAGATTGTACACCCCTTGAGGGTTAGGGACCTTAGATTTTACACCGCTTGAGGGTTAGGGACTGATGTGAATGTACAAATATATATGTAAAGTGCTGCGTAAATTGGCGGCGCTTCAAGTACCTGAAATAAATAAAAATAAATAAATTGGGGGCGGGGAAGGTGGTTTTGATAGTTTTTAATGGGTATAATGAGTTTCAATTAGCTCCTGAGGGTCCGTTCAACTAAATTCAAGTACAGCTTCACCTTTTCCACAAGGCATGAATTCTCTTAAATTTTTGTTTACAAAAATCTGAAAATTTTAGCAAAATTTAGCTTTTTTGGAAAATGCATTGAAGTCAATGGGGAAGGGGGAATTAAGGCGGTTTTGGTGGTTTTTAATGGGTTCAGTGAGTTTCAAATGGCTCCTGAGGGTTGCGGAGGATCCTTTCAACTAATTGAAATTATAAATCCATTATCACCATAATTTTGGCAAAATTTGAAAATGCATGAAAGTCAATAATGAGGGGCAATTTAAGGGAGTTTTGGTGGTTTTTAATGGGTGCAATTAGTTTTTTTGACTCATGAAGGTTGTGGAAGGTCCTTCCAAATGAAATTATAGACCCACCATCCCCAAAAGGCAGGAAAAGGTACTTGCAAAATTAGATATTTTAATTTTCCCTAAATGCTCTAAAAAATATCTTAAATTTTTGGCAAATTTTATTTTTTTTTTGTAAAATGCACTGAAGCAAAAATTAAGATTGGTATTGGTGGTTTGTCATGGGTTCAATTAGGTTTAAATGGCTCCTGAGGTTTGTGGAAGATCCTTTCAACTAATTAAATTATAAAGCCACCATCTCCACAAGGCAGAAATAGGTACCTGCAAAACTAGGTTTCTAATTTCCCCCAAATTTTCTGAAATAATTAAATAAAATAACTACATTTGTTACAAATTTTTTTGTTCTTTTTTTTAAAATGCACTGAAGTCATCTGGCAAGAGGAAATGAAAGTTTGTTTTGGTGGTTTTTAATGGGTTCAATGAGTTTTAAATGGCTCCTGAGGGTTGCGGAAGATTCTTTCAACTAATCTAAATAATAGATCCATCATCCCTATAATTTTGCCAAAATTTTGCTATTTTGAAAAATGCATGGAAGTCAATAATGAGGGGCATTTTAAGGGCGTTTTGGTGATTTTTTTTAAATGGGTATTTTTACTTTTATTAACTCAACGAAAAAACAGAAAGTGAAAAGAAGTAGCATACAAAAAAAAATTAAATTGGCGGTAGACAATACCATGTATTGGCTAATTTAAGTTGTTAAAGATGCAAGCTTCAGGGGTTCCTAGATCCCTCCACACTTTCTGCAATAATCAATGGCTAACACATTACAATGCTCTACTACTACTAAATGAATGAAATAAACAGAGAATATAAATCAAAAACAGAAAATATATATTTTTTACAGAAGATTTTTCCTAACAATTTTGCAAAGGAAACAGAAATTTGATCATTAAGATCAATTTCAAGCAAATAAGTCATTTTGGAGGTAGGAAAGTGTAATAACATTTATCATATCTTATCTTGTTTGGTAAGAACGGGCTCTTCAAGTAACCCGTCTTTCCAGTCTTTATATCATCGGTGGTCGGTGGGAAGAATGTCCCTTACATTGGTGGTCAGTGGGAAGAATGTCCCTTACATTGGTGATCAGTGGGAAGAATGTCCTTACATTAGTAGTCAATGTACATTGGAAGTCAATGGAAAGAATGCTCCTTACATTGTTGGTCAATAGGAAGAATACTACTCACATTCATGGTCAGTGGGAAGAATGCTCCTTACATTGGTGGTCAGTGGGAAGAATGTCCCTTACATTGGTGGTCAATAGGAAGAATGCTCCTTACATTGGTGGTCAGTGGGAAGAATGATCCCTACAGTGGTGGTCAATGGGAAAAATATTCCTTACATTGGTGATCAGTGGGAAGAATGTCCCCTACATTGGTGGTCAGTGGGAAGAATGCCCCTTACATTGGTGGTCAGTGAGAAGAATACTCCTTACATTAGTGGTCAGTGGGAAGAATGTCTCTTACATTGGTGGTCAATGGGAAGAATGTTCCTTACATTGGTGGTCAATGGGAACAATGTCCCTTACATTGGTGAACAGTGGGAAGAATGTCCCTTACATTGGTGGACAGTGGGAACAATGCTCCTTACATTGGTGGTCAATAGGAAGTATACTCCTTACATTGATGGTCAGTGAGAAGAATGTTCCTTACATAGGTGGCCAGTGAGAAGAATGTTGCTTACATAGGTGGCCAGTGAGAAGAATGTTCCTTACATAGGTGGCCAGTGAGAAGAATGTCCCCTACATTGGTGGTCAGTGAGAAGAATGTCCCTCACATTGGTGGTCAGTGGGAAGAAAGCCTCTTACATTGGCAGCTAGTAGGAAATATTCCATCCTTGGAGGTCAGAATGTCACCTCTACAGTCAGGTAAATTATTTGGTTTATTATTTGGTTCATTCAGCTGGCTCTTCCAAGTGGCGTTGGCTCTGGAACTATGCAGGCACCATCAGATAGAAGCTCAGCCAGCCACACCGTAAGGAATCCCTAGCAACTTCTTGAAGAACCCTGGTTGAGAACAGCTGGTTTAGGTTGATAATCATTTTCGAGGAATGACAATCTCACGATCAGGCATCTTCTGTGATTGTCTTTGTATCCATTTAGTTCTCATATGGCTCTTGGCCTTTTGTCAGATCTTCATCACATTTACAAAAACCCCACAGAAAGACAGAAAATAGAGTAGTAGACCGATGATTCTAATTAGAGTAATCAGAATTGGTCCTGAAGCAGAAAATCCATTGAAGAGGCTGAAATGGATGACTTACCAAGAGTTAAAGTAGAAGATAAAAATATTAACAATCAAGTTTAGGAGGAATGTCGATGGATGCACTTACCTGTTCGAAGGGAGCAATATAGTAGAATTATGCAGTAGAGTTGTAACATTCTCCGTTGCTGAAAATTCGCAGATCAGACTTCCCTTCAGTCATCTGTAACTTTACTTCCTCTTACAATATTATTTTAACACCTCCAAAAAGTTTCCTTTAACGCCCTCAATACCACCATGCTTCTTCATTTTCTAAAAAAAGTCTGGCAAAAATTAGATCACCTTGGGGTGTCTACTTTCCAAATGAAAGGGTCATTTTAGGGGTGTTCTTACTGTCCTGCCATTGTTTTAATAACAGAAAGTAGGGAAAACGTTTTGTGTTCCAAATTATTTGGTCTTTTTTTTTTCTTTCTATAGTAAAAAATAAAAAACCCAGTGGCTATGAAAAAGAAATTTCTCTCTGTCTCCAAAAAATAAAAAAAAAGTTCGGCAGTGCTGGGACAAGGTCATCCAGTGCCCAGGGCCAGGGGCGGACTGACCATTTGGAAACTCGGGTCAGTAGGGGGCTCCATGAGATGCCCCTGGTACCTTTTTCAATGGCTTTTTTGAGTTTGGGCAAGGACACAGGGGCCCCATGATCCCCTATTGCCGGGGGCCCCATGAGTTGTCAGTCCGCCCCTGCCCAGGGCAAAGATACCAAACTGCCCAGCCATGTAACAGGAGGAAGGCATCCAAATCCCTAAGTAAACCATTGAGCCCAGGGCAGCCACCCCTTCCGCCCATTGCTTGTCTCGGCCCTGTATTTGGGTACAGTGTTGCACAGCAGAGTAATTGTTTGTCAAACTATCACTTCACTGAAAACTGCAAAATGGCCTGGAGAGGAAGGAGATGTAGCATGCCTGTTTTGAGTTGGGGAAAAGTCATTAGATGAATAGGGAGGGGGCCATCACTGATCTCTCTCTGAAAATGCTAGCTTCCTGGCTATTTTTCAGTGGACTCTCCAGCTTCACTTCTTTAACCACTTCAAGTCTGGACCCTTTTACCCCCTTCCAGTCCAGACACTTTTACCCCCTTCCAGTCTGGATACTTTCACCCCCTTCCAGTCCGGACACTTTTACCCCCTTCCAGTCTGGATACTTTCACCCCCTTCCAGTCCGGACACTTTCACCCCCTTCCAGTCTGGACACTTTCATCCCCTTCCTGTCCGGACAATTTCACCCCCTTCCAGTCCGGACACTTTCACCCCCTTTCAGTCCGGACACTTTCACCCCCTTCCAGTCCGGACACTTTCACCCCCTTCCTGTCCGGACACTTTCCCCCCCTTCCAGTCCGGACAATTTCACCCCCTTCCAGTCCGGACACTTTCACCCCCTTTCAGTCCGGACACTTTCACCCCCTTCCAGTCCGGACACTTTCACCCCCTTCCAGTCCGGACACTTTCCCCCCCTTCCAGTCCGGACACTTTCACCCCCTTCCAGTCCGGACACTTTCACCCCCTTCCTGTCCGGACACTTTCACCCCCTTCCTGTCCGGACACTTTCCCCTCCTTCCAGTCCGGACACTTTCCCCCCCTTCCAGTCCGGACACTTTCCCCCCCTTCCTGTCCGGACATTTTCACCCCCTTCCTGTCTGGACACTTTCCCCCCCTTCCTGTCCGGACACTTTCCCCCCCTTCCAGTCCGGACACTTTCACCCCCTTCCAGTCCGGACGCTTTCACCCCCTTCCAGTCCGGACGCTTTCACCCCCTTCCTGTCCGGACATTTTCACCCCCTTCCAGTCCGGACACTTTCCCCCCCTTCCTGTCTGGACACTTTCCCCCCCTTCCTGTCTGGACACTTTCCCCCCCTTCCAGTCCGGACGCTTTCACCCCCTTCCAGTCCGGACGCTTTCACCCCCTTCCAGTCCGGACGCTTTCACCCCCTTCCAGTCCGGACACTTTCACCCCCTTCCAGTCCGGACGCTTTCACCTCCTTCCAGTCTGGACACTTTCACCCCCTTCCAGTCCGGACACTTTCACCCCCTTCCAGTCCGGACACTTTCACCCCCTTCCTGTCCGGACACTTTCACCCCCTTCCAGTCCACACACTTTCACCCCCTTCCTGTCCGGACACTTTCACCCCTTCCTGTCCGGACACTTTCACCCGCTTCCAGTCCGGACACTTTCACCCCCTTCCTGTCCGGACACTTTCACCCCCTTCCTGTCCAGACATTTTCACCCCCTTCCAGTCCAGACACTTTCACCCCCTTCCAGTCCAGGCCAATTTTCAGCTTTCAGCGCTATCACACTTTGAATGACAATTGTGCGGTCATGCAACACTGTACCCATATGAATTTGTTAGCATTCTTTGAGACAGATAAAACTTTATTTTGGTGGTATTTATTCACCGCTGGGATTTATAGCTTTTTGCTATATAAATGATAAAGTGCAAAAATTTTGAAAAAAAAATGTTTTTCTTATAAAATTTTGCAAATAAATAATCTTTCTTCAGAAATGTTGGCCAAAATGTATTCAGCTATTTTTTAGTAAAAAAAAAATTAGTTTATAACCAAAAATTATAATTTTTCAAAAATGTTTTTTACTTTTTTTAATATTATTATGTTTTTTTTTAACATACTGTCACCCTAGCAGTACAGTGTCACCATAGTGACAGGGGTCAGCAAGGCAGAGGGCGTGACTCATCAATGGCAGGGCAGAGGACAGGAGTCACTCCTAGAAGGGCAAAGCACAGGGGTCACCATTGGCAGGGCAGAGGACCGGTGTCATGAGAGAGCACAGGAGAATAGGGGTCACCGCTGGCAGGAGAGAGGACAGGGGTCACTGCTGAAAGGAGGGAGGAGAGGGGTCACCACTGGCATGAGGGAAGACAGGGGTCACCACTGACAGGAGGGAGAATAGGGGTCACCACTGCTAGAAGGGTAAACAGGGGTCAATAATGGCAGGAGGGAGAACAGGGGCCACCACTGGCAGGGCAGAGGACCGTTGTCATGAGAGAGCACAGGGGTCACTGAAATGAGGGAGGACAGAGGTCAATAATAGCAGGATGGAGGACAGGGGTCACCACAGGTATGAGGGAGGACAGGGGTCACTGCTGGCATAAGGGAAGACAGGGGTCACCACTGACAGGAGGGAGAATAGGGGTCACCGCTGGAAAAAGGGAGAACAGGGGTCACTGCTGAAAGGTGGGAGGACAGGGGTCAATAATGGCAGGAGGGAGAACAGGGGTCACCACTGGCAGGAGGGAGAATAGGGGTCACCGCTGGCAAAAGGGAGAACAGGGGTCACTGCTAGCAGGAGAGAGGACAGGGGAAACTGCTGAAAGGAGGGTGGACAGGGGTCAATAATGGCAGGAGGGAGAATAGGGGTCACTACTGGCAGGAGAGAGGACAGGGGTCACTGCTGAAAGGAGGGTGGACAGGGGTCAATAATGGCAGGAGGGAGAATAGGGTTAACTACTGGCAGGAGGGAGAATAGGGGTCACCACTGGCAGGAGGGAGAATAGGGGTCACTGCTGGCAAAAGGGAGAACAGGGGTCACAGCTGGCAGGAGAGAGGACAGGGGTCACTGCTGAAAGGAGGGTGGACAGGGGTCAATAATGGCAGGAGGGAGAACAGGGGTCACCAGTGGCAGGAGGGAGAATAGGGGTCACCGCTGGCAAAAGGGAGAACAGGGGTCACTGCTGGCAAGAGAGAGGATGGGTCACTGCTGAACGGAGGGAGGACAGTGGTCAATAATGGCAGGAGGGAGAACAGGGGTCACCACTGGCAGGAAGGATAATAGGGGTCACCACTGGCAGGAGAGAGAATAGGGGTCACCGCTGGCAGGAGAGAAGACAGGGGTCACTGCTAAAAGGAAGGAGGACAGGGGTTACCACTGGCATGAGAGAAGGCAGGGTCACTGCTGGCAGGAGGGAGAATAGGGGTCACCGCTGGCAGAAGGGAGAACAGGGGTCAATAATGGCAGGAGGGAGAACAGGGGTCACCACTGGCAGGAGGGAGAACAAGGGGTCACCGCTGGCAGGAAAGAGGACAGGAGTCACTGCTGAAAGGAGGGAGGACAGGGGTCAATAATGAAAGGAAGGAGAATAGGGGTCACCGCTGGCAGGAGGGAAAACAGGGGTCACCACTGGCAGGAGGGAAAACAGGGGTCACCACTGGCAGGAGAGAGGACAGGGGTCACCACTGGCAGAAGGTTGAATAGGGGTCACCACTGGCAGGAGGGAGAACAGGGGTCACCGCTGGCAGGAGGGAGAACAGGGGTCACCACTGGCAGCCAGAAAGGGTTCCTGCAACTTCCCAGGTTCCCTAAAAGTGAGCAGTATTTAAGTGTAGGTGACAGATACCCAGCATCTGCCTGACCCACATCTAGAATGAAGGGGCCCCTAAGCCACAGTGTTCCCTTGTACAGCTTCACAGTTTGCGAATATGAAACACCCACCCCTGTATCCAACCATTAGCGAGGTCAGTGGCCACCTTTAAATTGATACTTGGCTGAATATTGCAATTGCATTGGGAAGTTGGCTTTGCAACATCTAAAAAAAAAACAAAAAAACACTAGCAATGGACTGTTCAGGGCTTTACACAAAGGGATTATACACTACATTGATTTTAGTAGAAAGTTCCCTCGGGGTGAGTAATCCCAGCAGATTTACATCTTCAAAATGAACAGAAAGCTTCACACTCATACCACAGTTTAGGTATTGATATTTCTTGGTAACTAGTCATTACCATCATCTATGGAGATCCCGGAGATCCCGGAGACAATGTCCATGGGACTTACAGGGTCATCATATCGTTTAACAAGAATTGACAAACAGTCTGATTGTGTTCTTCAGAAATGACACTTTCTATTCCTGGAAGGGGAATTTTGGTTCCTTCTATGGAAACAATTGCAAGCTTTTATGTTTCAAATATTTTTTGGGGGGTTTGGAAAAGCATAGCAATACAAAACAATATAACTATACAGATGGAGATAGGCACTTCAACACCCATTGGAGCAGGGGCCGACTGACAACTCATGGGGCCCCCGGGGCAATAGGGGATCATGGGGCCCCTGTGTCCTCGGCAAAACTCAAAAAAGCCTATGAAAAAGTTACCAGGGGCATCTCATGGGGCCCCCTACTGACCCCGGGCCCTGGGGCAGTGCCCGAGTTTCCAAATGGTCAGTCCACCCCTGGTTTGGAGTTAAGAAGTCACGATTCCACCGGATTATCCTCTTGGTGATACTGTGGAGATGTTCAAACCATTGGAGGTGTGCCTAAGAACACTGTGGATGTGGAATCTAGTGGATCTAGGTATGCATGGTTGGATAGGTCTTAGGTACCAAGACAAGGTCATTTCTATCTAATGTAATGTTTGACTTGAAGAGAGGGTGGCTATTGGGAATTGGGTGTTTGTGGATGTTGGGGGCGGGGCAGGTGCAAGGAGTTGGCCAGGTGGAAGGGTTCAGGCATGGAAAGGGGTAAGAAGCAAGATGTCCAGGCAAGAGCCACAGGAAGGTCAATAGAGAAAGAGATCTAGGTGAGAGACGTGTTTGTGGGTCCTCTGAGCATGTATGGGTCTAAACCAGTGTTTCTCAACCTTTTTCCAGTCAGGGCGCCCTTGGAAAGTATTTTCGGTCTCGAGACACCCTAGTCTAACGCTTGGTTCACATTACTGCGTGTCGGGGAACGCGTGCAAAATTATGCATGTTCCCGACACACAAACATGCTGCTCTTTAGCAGATCTTCAGGGGTGCCATTAATTCTTAATGGTGCCCCCATGCACTTGCAAACCTGGTGATTTTCTCTCGGTGCAGCATGATTTATATTAAAGGGTTGGTGACCCCTGCGTTTCTGTGGGTAGGGAAGGGAAAATGTCACCAGCACACCGAGGATCACCAATACGGGTCCAAAAGTTTTAATGAACGATCACATAGTTACAGCAAGGCAACATTTCGGAGTCTCAGGACCCCTTCATCAGGCCTTAATCAGGCACGTCACATGCCTGATGAAGGTGTCCTGCGAGACTCCGAAACGTTGCCTTGCTGTAACTATGTGATCGTTCATTAAAACCTTTGGACCCATACTGGTGATCCTCGGTGTGCTGGTGACATTTTCCCTCGCTGATTCGGTTCGGTTCCAGCCGACGGTGGCTGCAGCACCCATTTATACACAAAGCCATTTTTAATGTAGGAATGTGTGCATTTGGATACACTTGCATTCTGTGGGTAGGGAAGCCCATTGAAATGAATAGGCTGCCCACTATGCACTCGCACCGATGTGAACAAAGGGCTCATTCACACATGATAATAGGGGGCAGTAAAACCCCGGGGTTCAGCCACATTTTTTACTACCCTCATCGGCTCCTCCCTTATTTTTTTCCCAGCAGGAGCAAATTGGATCGTGCTTTGCTGGGTTTTTTTTGCCTCCCTCTGGATCAACTGTGGGTATAGGATTATAACTTTTTTGTTTCTATGGTTGAACTGGATGGACTTTTGTCTTTTTTCAGCCAGACTAACTATGTAACTATGTAACTGTAAGCCATGTACCGGGGTGGGCTCCCCAGGATACAGTGAAGTCACGAACGAGGAAAGTAACCCCAACACCAGCTTTTGCCACAACAGAATTTTACTTAGATGTGGCAAATAAACACAACCACAAATGCTGGGAACATACAAGAAATTTACATACACCCAGCCCAAAGGCTGAGACCCTTGTGTTGCACAGCACGGCGCCGTCTGATGGATGAAGGTAGAAGGTGTAGTAATTTACCTACTGGGGGCACAACTAAGCTGCCACACCTTACCTGTTATTACCCTACAGAGCAGGAATCAGTGTATGGGTGTACGGTATGGGCTAGCCTGCGGTGCAGCACAACAGCTTACAATCTTACACAAATCTACAGTATTCCCCCTCCCATAACTGGTCCTGTAGCACATGCCCGAGTATTCCTTCTGAGCAAAACGCCAGTCTGGCTTGAGTTTATGGGATTTTATCAGCTCTCCAATGTGAAATGTCGCTTTAAGTTGTGGAGTCCTTCCAATAATCAGTAACAACACTTGTGGCCTGACACAAACAGAGACCCTAACTAACTAACTATAGGCCTGGACTCAGTCTCAAGGCGCCAACACTGAAATGAGGTGCGTGCACGATCTTACCGACCTGGGTCTGCTTTGCATCCGCTGGTGACTCTGAACAGAACAAATGTCTCTCCAACAAGCATGCGGTTTCGCTGTATATGTTGTTTAGTTCCTCTGCTCTCATCAGCCTTCCTGGCAGCAATCTCAGCATTCCTGGCAGCAATCTCATCAGCATTCCTGGCAGCAATCTCATCAGCTTCACTCAGCTGCAGCTCTGGTTACTGAGGGATGCTTTCACACCTGGATGTCATCAGATTCTCAGCTCACACGGCCCCTTATTCACATGTGTCAGGGCTCTGGGTATGACCAGAGGTGTGTGGACTGACACAGGGAAACGCACGCTTCAGGTATAGAGTAAACAAGACAATTTATTAAAGACTAAACAGCACAAACGTACTGCAAGGTAAACATAACACAGTGCAAACAACCCAACCTCCAACAGATAACCATATATACAATCAAACGTAGTCGGGCAGGCCGGCTCGGTAGCAAACGGGCAAACAGGGTACCAGGAGCGAGCGGAAGAGTGGTCAGGAATAGCCGAGGTCAGGACAGGCGGAGTTCGTTCAGAGTCAGGATCAAAGCAGAATCAGGATCAGGCAGGAAGCAGACAGGATGCAGGTACAGGGGCTCATGGGAAACATACACCAAGGCACTGATCACAGGCCTGGTCCTGCTTAAATACACCTCCTGCAATCAGTCTCAGGTGATGACTTGATTGCAGGAGTGAGCTTCTGGCTGCTGAGAGCACCCGCTGGCCAGCCCTGGTACTGCAGCCCACACGGCAGGTGAGTCCCACCACCATTGGCGAGTCCATTCCTGACACCATGGCTTTACTCTCTCCTTCCTGTTCTCTCCAACTCCATGTGCAAAAACCCCACCTCTTCATGAATATTCAAATATCTATGCAGTCTGAGGCTGTGCTAGAAAAACAGTGACATCTTGTGGCTAAACTGCAGAATGTCAGTCAAAACATTAATTTACTTCCACACAGTGTTCAAACAATGAGAGCTGTTTCCCCATCTCACATAACTATATGTAAAGCGATCCATCAAGGATCACTTTTTAGAGAAGCATCAGTTCTTGCCGCCATTTTGAATGAGCGCTAGAAAAGCAATTCTGATTGTACAGGATTAGGGGTCAAAATGAAATGTAAGGTACATACATGCATATAAACATACTGTACATTCACATACATACATTCTGTACACTGCTGAGCAGGGAATTAGAGGAGTGACACAAGACAGTTGCCTTAGGAAGGGGGGGCAAAAGTATAAAAGTGTCCCTGTCAGTAAGCAAGTACACGGCTTCTCTGCGACTTTCACCATTGTGAGCCTCACCTGGTGCAGACCACTGCGTTGGTACTGGGGCTATCGTTCATCACCTTTTCAACGTCACTCTCTGCATCTCCCCGGCATTCAGCAGATCGCCAACAGAACAGGCAGCCAGGAACTCCGTCACCACACTCAAATTGTGTCCAGCATCCCCATCTACCCATTCTCTATGCCAGATGTCTCCCAGACTGCCCGCTGTCAGTGGGGTTCAGCCTCTTCCTGGTTGGTGCAGGACTCGTCCCACCAGAGCTGCCCCTTCTGCCTCCCGTGATCAAGAGCTCGTTGTGCCGATCTACACTTTGGCAGATCTGTGGGAGCTGAGTCAGATCTGAATGCCATTCTCAAGCAAGATGCCGCAGCACCCCTGACGACCTCTGACGGCACCCCAGGATGCTGCGGCACCCCTGATGACCTCTGACGGCACCCCAGGATGCTGCGGCACCCCTGATGACCTCTGACGGCACCCCAGGATGCTGCGGCACCCCTGATGACCTCTGACGGCACCCCAGGATGCTGCGGCACCCCTGATGACCTCTGACGGCACCCCAGGATGCTGCGGCACCCCGGTTGAGAAACGCTGGTCTAAACCATTATGAGATGGGTAAAGGATATCCTGACTAGGTTTGTCCCCCACATAGAAGGGATTGGAATTCTATTGGAGTTCATGATTTGTTTTTCTGTAGCGTGTCAAGCCTTCAGCATATGCTTATGTCATGTCCTTTGTTAGTTTATTATGCTATGGAATGTAAGGTTAATTGTAATATCGTCATCTAGTGGCTCTTTTTTGTATCATTACAGTTTTATAGATTATTTATTATTATTATTATTATTTCTGATGACCACAAATACTCACCAAGTCCTCCACACACCAGAACACCTCCAGACTACTCACACAAAGATGAAGGTATGTTGGATTTCCTCAAGTTCTTTGCACGCCGTGAGCTGTTGACAAAAGGACTCACAAGATTTTATGACCGACCTGAAGGATATAGAGCATGGCGATCGTCCTTCAGAAATGCAATAAAAGATCTAGATCTATCTGCAAGTGAGGAGGCCAATCTCTTAGTCAAATGGCTGGGGAATGGGTCAGCAGAACATTCAAGAAGAATCAGAGACATCAATGTTAACTTCCCAAGTAGAGGACTGAGCATGATATGGGAGAGAATTGAGGAGTGTTACAGAAAAAACTCTCCAAGATCGCAAAACCTTCCTCAAAGAAAACAGAATTTGCTACAGGTGCTGTGCATCAACTTCGCACCTTGCAAAAAACTGCAAAGAAGGCATAAACTATTTAGAGTGTGACAGCACAGAGCACAAAACGGCTCTACATCCAGGGCCAGAGCCATGGACTCTTACCCCCTCAAACCAGAAATGATACACCCTGTAGTATTTGCCCACCTGCCAAATGGGACCCATTCAAGTACATGGGGGCAGCACTGCAACCACCTCGCAACTGTGCACAAGGCACGCAATTGTGGCATGGTAGTCCAGGCGGTGAGGAAGCAACATGCCAAGCCAAATGACTGCCCGTATTCAGCTCCAAGAGCAGAGTCAACTCCTGCAGTCCATACACTCTACATCAAGCTAGAAAATAATCCCATACTGGGTCAGCCTTCAGTGAAACCTGCATCCAAGCTATCAAACCCCTATGATACAGTCGCCCACTTCAGAAAAGGTAGGGTCGCGGGGTAGAAATCGCAGAGACAGCATTTCTGATGACCACAAATACTCACCAAGTCCTCCGCACACCGGAACACCTCCAGACTACTCACACAAATATGAAGGTATGTTGGATTCCCTCAAGTTCTTTGCACGCCGTGAGCTGTTGACAAAAGGACTCACAAGGTTTAATGACCGACCTGAAGGCTATAGAGCATGGCGTCCTTCAGAAATGCAATAAAAGATATAGATCTATCTGCAAGTGAGGAGGCCGATCTCTTAGTCAAATGGCTGGGGAATGAGTCAGCAGAACATTCAAGAAGAATCAGAGACATCAATGTTAACTTCCCAAGTAGAGGACTGAGCATGATATGGGAGAGAACTGAGGAGTGTTACGGTTCCCTAGAAGCCATAGAAAATTCACTTTTCAAAAGAATAGAGGACTTCCCTAAGATTCCTAGGCTTCCAGAAGCTGAGAGAGTTAAGCGACCTGGTGACAGAGCTCCAAGTAGCCAAGGAAGAAGGAGATATGCCAGACTTTGCCTTTCTACACCGTGTTCCAAATTACTATGCAAATTATATTTTTCTCATTTACCTAAATAATTGATGTAAATAACAGTCGGCATAATTCTCATGTTATCAACTATTAAGAGTACAATTCACATTTTATTGAACAAACCTCCTAATGATAACAGGATTTTTTTTAAACATAAAAAACTTCCAATCCACTCCTCCAAATTATTCCGCACAGTAAGTTTCAAAACACTTTCTAGGTTGTAAAGAACTGAAAATTGTCATTTGTTGTGTTTGCAGCATATTTACTGAAATCAAAAGCTATTTCAATCAAACTTTTAACAACATTTTAACTTTGTAAACATTTTAACCGGTCACGTTACATTGTAACAAAGGACCCCTTATTTGATAGCAGATCACAAGTCTCGCATCCATTGAACTTGTGCGTTTTTGGACAGTTTCTGCTTGAATTTGTTTACAAGATGTCAGAATAGCCTCCCAGAGCTGCTGTTTGGATTTAAACTGCCTCCCACCCTCATAGATCTTTTGCTTGAGGATGCTCTAAAGGTTCTCAATAGGATTGAGGTCAGGGGAGGACGGAGGCCACACCATGACTTTCTCTCCTTTTATCCCCATAGCAGCCATTGATGCAGAGGATTCTTTGCAGCATGAGATGGTGCATTGTCATGCATGAAGATGATTTTATTATGGAAAGCATAGTTCTTCCTTCTGTACCAGGGAAGAAAGTGGTCAGTCATAAACTCCACATACTTTGCAGAGGTCATCTTTACACCTTCGGGGACCCTAAAGGGGCTGACCAGCTCTGTTCCCATGATTCCGGCCCAAAACATGACTCCACCACCGCCTTGCTGACGTTGTAGCCTTGTTGGAACAGGGTGGCTGTCCACCAACCATCCACTACTCTATCCATCTTTACCATCCAGGGTTGCACGGCACTCATCAGTGAACAGGACTGTTTGAAAATTAGTCTTCATGTATTTTTCTGCCCAATGCAGCCGTTTCTGCTTGTGAGCATTGGTTAGTGGTGGCCGAAAAGAAGGTTTATGCACAGTTGCAAGACTCTGGAGGACTCTACACCTTGATGTCCGTGGGACTCCAGAGGCACCAGCAGCTTCAAATATCTGTTTGCTGCTATGTAATGGTATTTTAGCAGCTGCTCTCTTGATCCGATGCCTGGATCTGGCAGAAATCTTCCTCAATGTGCCTTTATCTCTACAAACCCATCTGTGCTCTGAATCAGCCACAAATCTCTTCATAGTGCGATGATCACGCTTAAGTTTTCGTGAAATATCGAATGTTTTCATACCTCGTCCAAGGCATCGAACTATTTCACTCTTTTCTGCAGCAGAGAGATCCTTTTTCTTCCCCATATTGCTTGAAAATGGCGCTCTGCTTAATAATGTGGAACACCCTCCTTTAGTAGTTTTTCCTTAAATTGGGCTCACCGGCCAATCTAATTATCACAGGTGTCCCAGATTGTTTTCAGTGATCAAAAGAGCCCTGACACACAATGCCATCCATGAGTTAAACTGAAAAGCAAAATATTTAATCTTTGTGACACTTAAATAGAATTTGCATAATAATTTGGAACGCGGTGTATAATTTATGATTCTATGATTTTATGTGTTATATCATACTTTTAGCGCTGCATGAGTTTTATTTTATTATTAATGAGAGGGTTTGAGGTTTTTACCTTTTCATGCTAGCTGCTCCTTTTTATACGTTTATCCAGCGCTCGTTTTATCTGATTGGATAGCGTCCCTTTCCCACCATTCTCTTTCTTTACAGGCTTTATTCGCCAACAAGCAAAGATTAAAAATTATCCCAGTTTTGACTTCTCATCATATGACTCTACTTACCCTAGGATAGGTAAGCCTACTTCAACTTGGAACTTCAAAGACATATCTGTTGCAGTACACAAAACAAGCGTATCACCAACAGAGAACCCAAGCAGAGAGTGTCCCTTTCACAAGAAGTCCCACCCGTTGCTAAAGTGCAGAGGTTTCAGAGAAAAAACTCTCCAAGATCGCAAAACCTTCAAAGAATTTGCTACCGGTGCTGTGCATCAACTTCGCACCTTGCAAAGAACTGCAAAGAAGGCATAAACTATTTAGAGCAGTGGTTCTCAACCTGGGGGTCGCGACCCCTTTGGGGGTCGAATGACCCTTTCACAGGGGTCCCCTAAGACCATCAGAAAACACATATTTCCGATGTGTAACGAGCAGCTACTGTGTAGAAAGCAGCTGCTGTGTTAAAAGTAGCTACTGTGTTGAAAGCAGCTACTCTGTTAAAAGCAGCTACTGTGTTGAAAGCAGCAGTATTGGAGGTAAAACGACACTCATGAATTATAATTACTGGGTAAATAATTTTATGGTTGGGGGTCACCGCAACATAAGGAACTGTATTAAAGGGTCGCGGCATTAGGAAGGTTGAGAACCACTGATTTAGAGTGTGACAGCACAGAGCACAAAACGGCTCTACATCCAGGGCCAGAGCCATGGACTTTTACCCCCTCAAACCAGAAATGATACACCCTGTAGTATTTGCCCACCTGCCAAACAGGACTCATTCAAGTACATGGGGGCAGCACTACAACCACCTCGCAACTGTGCGCAAGGCACGCAATTGTGGCATGGTAGTCCAGGCGGTGAGGAAGCAACACAATGATCCTAGGAGCGATCTGAACGCCAGTCGCTGTTTAGAGAGCACCACAAAGGTAAACAAAGCCTAACAGAGCTCTGTAGCTCAAGCTGAATTTACGGTCACAAGCGAATGAGCCAGAGCAGTGACTCCTCCCCCTTCCTCTATAACAGTGGTTTTCAACCTGTGGGTCGCGACCCCTTTGGGGGTCGAACGACCCTTTCACAGGGGTCGCCTAAGACCATCGGAAAACACATATTTCTGATGTGTAAAGAGCAGCTACTGTGTTGAAAGCAGCTACTCTGTTAAAAGCAGCTACTGTGTTGAAAGCAGCTACTGTGTTGAAAGCAGCAGTATTGGAGGTAAAATGACACTCATGAATTATAATTACTGGGTAAATAATTTCATGGTTGGGGGTCACCACAACATGAGGAACTGTATTAAAGGGTCGCGGAATTAGGAAGCTTGAGAACCACTGCTCTATAATATCTTCATAGGGGTTCACCATCAGGGGCTTCAATCTGAGACAGACGGTCTGAAAGTAAACAGCATCCACTCTGCTTTGTCTTTAGAAAACATAGAACAAAATTCAGAAAAAGTCTCTGCAAATCCGGCATCGGGGGGGGGGGGGCGTCCTTTATTTAATAAATTACTTGTAACACACATAAATAATAAAATAATAAAAAAACAGTCAATAGCAGTGCAAGGGTTAATAAGCAGAAGGCTATATTACCTGAGCTGTAATGAAGATGATAATCAACGAATACATGATACAGCATCTATCTATTATCTATGTATCTATGTATCTATGTATCTATCTATCTATCTATCTATCTATCTATCTATCTATCTATCTATCTATTATCTATCTATCTATCTATTATCTATCTATCTATCTATTATCTATGTATCTATCTATTATCTATCTATCTATCTATCTATCTATCTATTATCTATCTATTATCTATCTATCTATCTATCTATCTATCTATCTATCTATCTATCTATCTATCTATCTATCTATCTATTATCTATCTATCTATCTATTATCTATGTATCTATCTATTATCTATCTATTATCTATCTATCTATCTATCTATCTATCTATCTATCTATCTATCTATCTATTATCTATCTATTATCTATCTATCTATCTATCTATCTATCTATCTATCTATTATCTATCTATCTATCTATCATCTATCTATCTATCTATCTATCTATCTATCTATCTATCTATCTATCATCTATCTATCTATCTAGGGCTAAGCAAGTGATTCTGTTTTAAGCAGCTATCTTTGCACCTCCAGCTTCAATGGCACCCCCACCACCGCTATTCGTCCATGAGTGCTGCCTGAGGTGGCCGCCATTATTTTCTTCATTGGCGTTATGGCTATCTATCTATCTATCTATCTATCTATCTATCTATCTATCTATCTATCTATCTATCTAGGGCTATGCTGGTGATTCTGTTTAAGGTGGCCATTTTTGCACCTCTAGCTTCAGTGGTGCCCACCACTATTCCTCCAGGAGTGCCTCCCAAGGTTGGCGACCACTATTATCTTCATTGACAGTGTGGCCTTGTATCTATCCATCTTTCCTAGCTTGATCTCTCTCTATCTATAATTCTATCCATAGTTCTGTTTCCTCAGTGCTTGGCATTGGTACCTTTAGCCAGAGCTGTGATAATACCACTTGGCTGATCCTACCACAACAAAAGTTAATTGTGAGCTAACTGTCCTAGTAATTAAAAAAAAAAAACTAAATGGCCCAAATACTTACCCAATTCTGTGGTCATGTGAAGGGCTGGGTCCAAATTCTTCTGCCTTCTGAACTGATAAGTCAGAGAGTATTTTGGATGGTCACTGCTTGGTGATGTGGATATCTCCCATTGGGTCCATCCATAGGGACCTCATAAGGTCCTCAAGCCTCCAATGGAAGCTTGATGGGATTTATGGCCTCATTCGGAGGTCCCAAGCGACCATGGCATGACAATTATTCATGCAGATATGTAAGATTGGGGCCTCAGGTGTTCTGATCATAGTTGGCGATTTGTACAACTGAATGACAGACCGGGGATGTACATGGCTGTAAGTATGTATCTGCTTGTATCCATACATCCAGCCATTACCTGCGATTAAGGGCAGATGTCTGTCCCCGTATACAGATAGATTATGTCCAGGGTGGCCATTTGCCCATAACTGTTGGATATGTGGATACATGCTTCCATTCTTGGCTTCTGTCATTCAGTTGTACAGGCTTAGCGACCTCCAGAAGTCCACCAAGGTATCAAAGGGGGTTAGTGGTTTGCCTACAATTTAAGGTCCCTAACTCACATTCATACATACACATACTAGGGCCAATTTAGACAGGAGCCAATTAAACTCCCAGCATGTCTTTGGAATGCGAGAGGAAACCCAAGTACCCAGAGAAAACCCACGCAGGCACAGGGCAAACATGCAAACTCCAGGCAGGTGGTGCCGTGGTTGGGATTCAAACCACTGACCCTAGTGTGGCCAGGCAGAAGTGCTATCCATTTAGCCACCATGCTGCCCATAGCGTACTTACATTGGTCCAAGCTGGACCAATGGATTTATGCAAGGTATGCAAGGTAAATCATACCTAAGCTTCAGCTTTAAAGATATGGTCTGGTTACACAACAGCGTGTTCACTTCTTTTACAGCACAGGTGTCAAACAGGCAGCCCTCCAGCTGTTGCCAAACTACAAGTCCCATGAACCACTGCAAGATTGACAGTTACAACCATGACTCCCAAAAGCAGAGGAATGATAGGACTTGTAGTTTCGCACCGCTTCTTTTCTGAGAGCTCAAAATAGGGAGGGGGTAGTCAAATTTTGGCCCTCCAGCATGAAAGACTACAAGTCCCATGAGGCATTGCAACACTGGCAGCCACAAGCATGACTCCCAGAAGTTGTTACATGTAATGAAACACGTAGGGCGGAGCAACACGCTGATGCCTCGACGCAACCGAAAGTGACCCATGTTTGATGTTTATATTTTACCACTTCCAGACCTGCGACTGGCCCGTACATTTCTTGGCTTTCCTTGATTGTACCGGAGTATCAGTACCGATTTTTAGAGTCACCGGTCAGCTCTCTTGTACAAGCCACTCGCACAAGTAGCAGACTCCGCCACTCTCTCAGGATCTCCCGTCCCACCTCAAGCGACCAGCTGGAATCGGCTTTAGTGGGCTCTCCTTTTATTGTAAACCAGAAGCGATGACCTGACTTCACTTCCGATTTACTCTGAAACTTTTGCCGCCATTTTTAAAAATCTGAAAACTTTCAGAAACACCGATCTTGGTGTTTTGAATGCTTTCAAGTGCAGGGGAGGGATTTGGGGTCTTATAGACCCCAGATCTCTCCATAAAAATACTTGTCACGTGTCTATTGCTGTCACAGGGGATGTTTACATTCCTTGTGACAGCAATAAAAGTGATAAAAAATCAACAGTATAAAAAAATTAAATAAATTAATTAACAAAAAAAGTGTGGGAGGAAACTCACGCAGGCACAGGGAGAACATGCAAACTCCAGGCAGGTGGCACCATGGTTGGGATTCAATCTGGTGACCCCAGACGGAAGTGCTAGCTACTTAGCCACTGTCCTGACTATTGTGTTAATCACAGTCATTGGTCTTGGGACATTTTTGCATCTTTTGCTATTATAGAAACGACTAAAATATTTATTGATTAGCGCACTTTAAACGCGTTGGAAGGGAAGTTATGGCTATTTGAAGGGTTGGTGATTAGAATGCTTTCAATTGGATAATACATTCAAAATGTGTAGGGCCACCATTACAAAAACTCTATACTAAAAATGGCACTTTCCTCCAGAAAGAAACGTGGTGGCTTCCATTGCTGAGCTCTGCTTCTAAAACTGCTCGTTGGTAGGCTGTCATTCTTTTCCCATTGCCGAAACACAATAACTTGAAAAGATAGATACACCAGAAATGGTGTCTCCTCTATTTGGTGGAGCCTTCAGCTTCAGGCATTACGTAGATCTAATGGTAATGGTTGAAGTTTAGTAGGACATATTATTAGCATTACAATTTCCTGGCAAGAAACACACAAGTCTGTGGCCAACCATGGGTGTCTGGATTTTCTTTCTCCTGAGTGTCCCTGCTCTCTCCCTGGGGACACTTTTGACCAACTACATTCTGGTTGAGTTTACAACAATGAAAAGATCTCACATATAACAACGCCACCATCAATCCCACCCCACACGCCAAAGTCCTAGGTGTCACCCTGGACTCAAACCTTTCCTTCCAACCTCATGTCCAATCACTATCAAATTCATGCAGGCTCCACCTCCGCAACATCTCCAAGATACGTACGTTCCTCACCCCAAACACTACTAAACAACTCGTTCACTCCCTCATCATCTCACGTCTGGACTACTGCAACTCCCTTCTCACCGGCCTACCCCAACACACGCTATCCCCACTCCAGTCTATCCTGAACTCAGCGGCTAGACTCATCCACCTCACCAACCGCTCCACTTCTGCCACCCCCCTCTGCCAATCCCTTCACTGGCTCCCGATTGCCCAAGGCAATAAATTCAAATTACTAACTCTGACATACAAAGCCATTCATAACGCTGCCCCAAACTACCTCACTGACCTGATACCCAAATACCACCCTACCTGTGCCCTTCGCTCCTCACAAGACCTCCTACTCTCTAGTTCCCTGGTCTCCACCTCCCATGCCCGAATGCAGGACTTCTCCAGGACTTCCCCCATCCTCTGGAACTCCCTACCCCAATCCATCAGACTGTCACCTACCTTCCTCACCTTCAGGCGCACCCTGAAAACCCTCCTCTTCAGGGAAGCCTACCCCACCCTCACCTAACAGCCGTTCTCCTCCACTCCTCCTACCACTCCATCCCCCACAGCCACTTCCTTCTGTACCTCTACCCCCTCCCTCCTAGATTGTGAGCTTGAAACAGCAGGGCCCTCGAACCTCTCATGTATTGTATTGTTACTGTATTGTCTCATGTACTGTCTCCCCACTTTAATGTACAGCGCTGAGCAAACCTTTTGGCGCTATATAAACACTGTATAATAATAATTGATGCCCCTGAAGAAGCAAAGCTTACACCTGAGAAACGCGTTGAGAAAGATTTCTATTCCATCACCTCATTAATCAGCTCACAATTTATTCTATATTATGTTTAGGCAACTGACTGGAGAAAAAATGTATGGTTATACTGATAGCCAATGGGTGTTGGATGGGGAAATTCATGCATGAGATGAAACAGATATACAATCTTCATATTCGTACCAAGCCAATAACTCTAGAAATACTGGAGAACCAGAGAAATAGCATTTTTTTAAAGCAGGAATGGCAGCCACATATTTCCCCCAAGACGGGGTTACGTTAAGCGCATAGCAGTAAAACAGATCAATTAGCATGTTGTACGAGTCCTGTATAACTTGGTAATACATTCCTAGACAAGTGTGTTACAAGCCGCTAGTCACAGGTTTCAGTGTGGACAGGGTCCAAATTTTCGTTGTCCCTGCATTTCTTTCAGAATCTTCTACATGCCCTATAGATAATAAAATGAAGCGTATAAGTATAAAAAAAACAATTAAAAAAGACAAATCAGACACAAAAAATTTGTAGCGCCCCCCCCGGTGGCAGTTTGCTCAGCCAGTTCCAGTGCCACAGCCTATTGTAAAGTTTGCAGCAAGATATGTTGGAAATCTCTCCCATTGCTCTGGTTTAGTCTTCTTGGCTTTCAGGGAATTACCCTTTTACCTTTACTTCGATGTATGGGGCCCCTGCATTCTGTGGTTATAGACCAAGTCTGTCAGGGGTCACACCAAACATTGGCCCAAATGACACAAGGGTTGTGAGTTACAAGGCATGTGGTCCTCATCTCTAGAGGGAACTCTGCAGACCTTTAGAGGGAACTAAATGGATGACACCACAGACCCCAATATGGGGCTTTTACATGGATCTGCATTTGGGTAATAAAGCATCTTCAAAGATCCTCACCCTCCAGGCAACCTTCACACCTATCCACTCCTCCTCCCTCTAAATAGCACATTTTTTATTTATTTATTACCTTAAAAAAAGTGTTCGGGCCACCCCAAGGTTTATGTCGAAGATGGAGAAATAGTGGTCACCCCCTCCCTCTAGCTTCTAGTGTTAACTCACATTGGCCCCAAGAGACACAAAGGTTGTGAGTTACAAGATGTGGTCCTGACTAGAAAATTGTCACCATCGTGAGGCTGGTCAACCACACAGTACTTCTCTTGCTTATCACTAGTTTTCCAACCCATCTGCTTTGCTTACTTTCTGGGTAAAGGCCACCCTACGAGCCACAGGATTTAAGAGACTCAGAACACCTTCTTCTTGAGCGTCATTTTCAACATGGGTCCTTTCCCCATCACTGGCCAGGTCCAGGACCACCAAACCAGTACACCCTCAGTAGAGTTCTCCAGTTTTCTTGGGGGACCCATAGAGAAGGTGTATGTGGCGTTCCCTCAAAGGGGAAGGCTGTTTCACAAAAAGTTCATATTTTCCCTGTTGAGGCCCTAATTCTCTCAAGAAGGCCTCTCACTTTCCTAAATATTCTCCTTCTCCATGACACCACCCCTCCTTACTATTTTTACTCTTAACTGAAAGGGCAGTGGAGACCTCTAGAGGGTAATAAATAGATGACACCCCAGACCCCAATATGGGGCTTTTACATGGATCTGCATTTGGGTAATAAAGCATCTTCAAAGATCCTCACCCTCCAGGCAACCTTCACACCTATCCACTCCTCCTCCCTCTAAATAGCACATTTTTTATTTATTTATTACCTTAAAAAAAAAAAGTGTTCGGGCCACCCCAAGGTGCATGTCATTCGCCCAGGCGAAGATGGAGAAATAGGGGCCACCTCCTCCCTCTAGACACAAAGGTTGTGAGTTACAAGACATGTGGTCCAGACTAGGAAATTGTCACCAACGCGAGGTTGGTCAACCATACAGTACTTCTCTTGCTTACCACCAGTTTTCCAACCCATCTACTTTGCTTACTTTCCAGGTAAATGCCACCCTACGGGCCACAGGATTTAAGAGACTCAGAACACCTTCTTCTTGAATGTCATTTTCAACATAGGTCTTTTCCTCGTCACTGGTCAAGTCCAGGACCATGAAACCTGTACACCCTCAGCAGAGTTCTCCTGTTTTCCATGGGGACCCATAGAGAAGGTGTATGTGGCGTTCCCTCAAAGGGGAAGGCTGTTTCACAGAAAGTTCACATTTTCTCTGTTGAGGCCCTAATTCTCTCAAGAAGGCCTCTCACTTTCCTAAATACTCTCCTTCTCCATGACACCACCCCTCCTTACTATTTATACTCTTAACTAGAAGGGCAGTGGGGACCTCTAGAGGGTAATAAATAGATGACACCCCAGACCCCAATATGGGGCTTTTACATGGATCTGCATTTGGGTATTAAAGCATCTTCAAAGATTAAAGCGGATCCTCACCCTCCAATCAACCTTCACATCCATCCACTCCTCCTCCCTCTAAATAGCAGTTTTTATTTATTTACTTATTATTTATGAAGATGGAGAAATAGTGGTCACCCCCTCCTCCTAGCTTCTAGTGTTAACTCACCAAAAGGTCTGGTTTACTCTGTTCATCTCCTGTACAGCAGATAGCACACATGGCATACCCACCGCAATCCTTTTTTAGGGGGAAAAAAGGCAAGCACCCTTCTGTGGAAGCCCATAGGGACCAAAGTTCACTCTACCAAAGCTGCACTTGGACGGGTTGGATAACATTTAGCAGCTGGGGGTAAATCCCGTTGGATTTAGCGCTTTGTTTCTGACAAAAGCATAGTTCCAGTTTAACCTATTGGCTCTGCATTTATCCAATGAGACATTTTACATTTTCCAAAGCAATAGAGTATGGCGACACATACCGTGATTTGGTTACCGTATGACGGTATGTGCAGCGCCCCCTATTAGCCATCCAAGGAACATCCACGATAAGTTGTATTGGGAACTGTGTCTTGAAGATGCTCCATTTGGTGGATTAGGTTCTGCAAAAATAAATCAACAGTATATATATGGACAGATTCTCAATGGTTAAGTCGTGCATAGAAATGTATAAATACATTGCGTGAATATAAGAGGACTTTAAAGGGAACCTACCAAGGTTTTGAGTCAAAAATATTCAATTATTGATTTATTTTTTTTACTTTAAAAACTACATGTTTTAGAAATGATCAGTTATATTTGCTTTAAATATATAAATACTGTTTTCATTTCACAGATAAACTTTTAATACATGACAGCGGATTCCCAGACACAGCATAATGGAAACTCCCTGCCTTCAGGCTGGCTGTGTCTGATTGAAACCTCAGCAAGAACTGTTTAATATAGGAGACACTGCTATGACATTTTCATGTGTGTAGGTATACATTTCAGCTTCAAGTGGGTCAAAACCAGTTTTCTTTATTTGGGACAGAGTTTAGAGGGGTTAGAACCCCTGTCGTTTTTTTTTGTCTCTTTAATAGGGAGTTCTGACTAAAAAGGAATTTTCTTTCACTCTTCTGAAGAGGAATAGTATAGATCAGGTTTTCTTAACCTTTTTACCCAAAAGGAACCCTTGCAATAATTTTCAGGTCTCAGGGAACCCCCACTAAGATTATTCCTCTGGTGGTCATTAGGAAAATTCCCCTTACATTGGTGGTGGTCAGAGGGAAGCATGTTCCCCTTACAGTGGTGGCCAGAATTCAACCCTTACAGTCATGCCTCTGGCTCTGCCAAGTGGTGTTGAACCCAGTGGTGTATTTAGGTCTTGTGCTGCCCTAGGCAACACAAAAATCATACACCTTCCACCAACATACCATCCCACCCGCCAAGAGAGCCTGACACCAACCAACACCACAGCACCCCCTTTCCCACCCGAGAGAGCTTTCCACTAAAACCAGCAAATGCCTTGTTTGCCTTGCAGTAAATGCGCCCCTGGTTGGACCCAGAACTATGCAGGCACCATCACATGGGACGTCACTCAGCCACAGCTCAAGGAACCCCTGGCCACCTCTGGGGCAACCTTGGTTGAGAATGGCTGGTATAAAATTCCACTTGACTGACAACTCTGAGTCTGCTGGGGCAGCTGACATTACATCCAAGATGGCGGTGCCAAGCAATAGTCTTTGGGATGTCTACAAAAGGGAGGCTTTCATAAGTAAACAACGTGCCTAAGATATGATAAATACACATATAATTTTAAGGGAATATTTTTGTTGAAATTAATGTGCTGGAGACAGGGCCACACCATGAGAGGAGAGAGGTGGTGCAATCAAAGTGCAGCAAGTTTGGAACATTTATTCCCATATAAAAATGGCAATTCATGGAGTGACGTCGGCCTTCCCCTTCCTGGTGTACCCGTGACTGTAGGAAACGCTGGGAGCTACCAGCGCCACCTTAGACATCGGATCCACACCTAAGGTCGCAGCCGTGGACCACAGCGGATTGACTTTATAGGACGAGCGCTCTTTTATCATCTATCCTTTGAGTTGCCATTTTTATATGTGAATCAATATTTCTAACTTGCTGCACTTAGATGGCTCTGCCTCTCTCTCCTCATCTTCCCACAGAGTCTCTTCTAGCTGGATGCAAGCTGGCAGCCTCCAAGTAAAGCCTACCCCATTTGGACTTACAGTTATGTTCAAAATAATATCAGTCAGACATCACTAACCGGATCAATCACTGTTTTTGGTGGAAATGATATTTTTACATGGCAAATAATTTCCTAGCAGGTGTAGTAGAGTCATAGAAATCCAACAGACCCAACAGTCATGACATGCATGCTGCTGATTCTGTGTCATTGAATCACTCATTGAAAGGGGCGTGTTCAATATAATAGCAGTGTGGAGTTCTATTAGTGAGGTCATTTATTCTTTGAAAAACAGGTGGCAATTATTGCCCTTATTTAAGGAAGGAAGGCAGCAAATGTTGGACATGCTGGTTACAGTGCATTTCTCTCTGAAATTCTGCGGAAAATGGGTCGTTCCAGACATTGCTCAGAAGAACAGCGTGCCTTGATTAAAAAGTTGATTGGAGAGGGGAAAACATATAAAGAAGTGCAGAAAATGATCGGCTGCTCAGCTAAAATGATCGCAAATGCTTTAAAATGACAACCAAAACCTGAAAGACGTGGAAGAAAGCGAAAAACTACCATTGGAATGGATAGAAGAATAGCCAAAATGGGGCGGACTCAGCCAACAATCAGCTCCAGGAAGATGAAAGAAGGTGTGACGTTCCCTGTGAGGACTGTTACAATTAGAAGACGCCTATGTGAAGCCAAGCTATCTGCAAGAAGTCCCCGCAAAGTCCCACTGTTGGGAAAAAGACGTGTGCTGAAGAGGTTACAATCTGCCAAAGAGCACATTGACCGGCCTAAAGAGAAATGGTGCAACATTTTGTGGGCTGATGAAAGTAAGATTGTTCTTTTTGGGTCTAGTGGGCGGAGACAGTTTGTCAGACGACCCCCAAACACTGAATTCAAGCCACAGTACACTGTGAAGACAGTGAAGCATGGTGGTGCTAGCATCGTGATATGGGGATGTCTCTCATACTCCGGTGTTGGGCTTATTTATCGCATACCAGGGATCATGGATCAGTTTGAATCCATCAGAATACTTGAAGAGGTCATGCTGCCTTATGCTGAAGAGGAAATGCCCTTGAAATGGGTGTTCCAACAAGACAACGACCCCAAACACACCAGTAAACGTGCAACATCTTGGTTCCAGACCAACAAGATGGACGTTATGGAGTGGCCAGCCCAATCCCCGGATCTTAATCCAATAGAAAACTTGTGGGGTGACATCAAAAATGCCGTTTCTGAGGCAAAACCAAGAAATAGAGAACTGTGGAATGTGGTCCAATCATCCTGGGCTGGAATACCTGATCACAGGGGCCAGAAGTTGGGGGACTCCATGCAACACAGATGTACAGCAGTTCTCAGAAACAGTGCGACTACAACCAAATATTCATGAAGTCATTCAAAGGAAAGCAAAATCTTCAAACATTTCTCAGTTTATATAGTGAATGTTTGAGTTTGTAAAGAAGAATACAAACACTGCGATTTTTTTGAACAATCTAATATTCACTTTTCTTCCATTTTTTTAGAGGAACAACACAAACTTGATATATTTTTCTTCATGTTTTGATTTGGAATAGAATGTGTCGTGTTCCCAATGCATTTGTGTGGATGGAAATAAAAGCTATTAGAAGGATTTTGAGCTTTATTCACTTTTTTCAACACACTGCTATTATTTTGAACACAACTATATATATGGACTAACAATTGTACAATACAGGAATCCCTCCCTTTTCTACCAGGCTGCCCCACTTGGTTGGTCCCCAGCTAGTGATACATTATTGCAGCGGCCACTCCAGCCTCTCTCGAGTGTGGCAAAACACTCAATCGTTTGGCCACCCGCTGCTAAAAAAGGATCAGGTGGGGTTTCTAGTGCTCTAGGGTGCATTGGCAGCCCATTCTAAATTAACGGGCTGTTTTAACGCAACATACTTTAACATGTGGCGTAACACAACACAAAGGTATGAACCTGAACTAAAAATGGAACACAACTTTATTGGGGGGGGCAGAATGAGGAAAGGATGGAACCACGGCTGTCTGGGTCCTCATTGAGGGGGTTTGCTTACACTGCCATTCTTACCGGAACAAAACACAAAGTCCCAAAAGTTGACAGTGGTCAAGGCAAGGGTCTCCTAGCTGGGACACCTATTCCAATGACACGTGTTGTGGCTCTGGCACAAGAATTGTTGAATAATTCTTCCCAACTGGCACAACAGTGAAGGAAAACCTAATTGAAGGTCTCTGCTGAAAACCCAGAATATTATGGAGATGTAATACTTGCACCCTGCTCAGGCTCTGCATTGTAATTACTCACCAGTAACAAAGAGATTGAAATTCTGGCCTCCGGTGCTTCCATTCACCAGGCGTATGTTTGCTCGATACATGCCTTGGTCTTCCATCTTTAGTTGAATCATGAACAAGGAGCCATCCTTTAATGCATGTAGCCTTCCTGTATATCGTGTGTCTCGTATTACGATATCTTCATTTGGTTTAGTTGTAGCAAAATGGTTTCCACCAGCTGTGACCCATGTTATGTCCCGTTTCTGTCCCTCTTTGTCTAATTGTAGGGTCACGTTGTTTCCTTCTGGAACAGTGAAATTAGTGACTCCAGCATAGCATACGTCAAGGAGTATACCTAACAAATAAAAAAAAAAATACAAGGCCGTATGTACGGTTGTTACTTGTACATTTAGATGAGAAATACAACAAAGTCTGTTTTTCATGCAAATATATAAATTCATATGCCATGCTGCCAAATGTTAGTTGACGCTTGACCATCGCACCTTGATGAGCTTGCTAGACATCCCATTTCAGAACCATGGCCATTATTATTGATCTGTCACTTCTTTGTGGCTTTAACATCCCCCACTCTTTTGGGAAGGTTTTCCACAAAATTTTGGAGGCTGTCTGTGGGCATTTTTGGTCCAATCAGCCAAGAGAACATTTCAGAGGCCAGGTGCCAATGTGGGATGAGAAGACCTGGTTTGCAATCAACATTCCAGTTCATGCCAAAGCAATTCAGTAGGGATGAAGACCACTTGAGTTCCTTCACAACATACTGGTCAAACCATGTCTTTATGGAGCTGGCCGCCATTTATGTTCACAAGCAGGGCTATGTCATGCAAAGACCAGCAATGTGGACCTACTTTGCTAGCAGCCAACAAGTGATGATGTTTGACTTTTATCCAGTTTGGGGGTCCAAGGAAAATTCCCTTGTACCCAGGGGCGGACTGACAACTCATGGAGCCCCTGGGCAATAGGAGATCATGGGGCCCCTGTGTCCTTGCCCAAACTCAAAAAAGCCTATGAAAAAGGTACCAGGGGCATCTCATGGGGCCCCCTACTGACCCCGGGCCCTCGGTCAGTGCCCGAGTTTCCAAATGGTCAGTCCGCCCCTGCTTGTACCCCTTTCCATCTTCTCGAGTACTAACACTAAAGTTGGCCGTACACTATACAATCAGATTACTCAATTTACCAAAACTATGTAATATGAAGACAAAGCTCAATCTTTTTAATTTGTTTCCAAACAGGTAAACCCTTGCAGTACATAGTAGAAGAGATGGTACAATGGGATTGTATAGAGCAGCCTTTCTTGGCTTTTTTTTTTACCATGGGGGAACCCTTGGAAGGTCTTGGGGAACCCTTAGAAGGTCTCAGGGAACCCTTGCTAAAGTGAGGTCACCAAGGGTCAGTAGAAAGAATAAGAGTCTCTCAGCGCTCTCAGTTTGGTACATTAAAAAAAACATCAAATAAATGTTTAGATAGTACTTATTCCTACTGGTGGAACTGCAGAGTTGATGATGTAATGAAGTTCTGGCTCAGGATGGTGGATACAAGTATTCAGCAGCCTTTATAATAGTTCATATGGAATGAAGACCAGTGATGGATGAATGGATGGATAGATGAAAAGCTCAGATGAAATTCAATTGCTCGGCACATCAGATCCGGGAAGAATCCTCAATGGTGCACAGAAGACAACAAGGTAGCCAAAGTGCAGGAATGAGTAAAAACAATGTATCATCTATTAAACCAATATCCAAACTTACATTCAAGTAACAGAGGGGCTGCTTAGACGTAGAGGGAAATGACAGAGAGAATGGTGAGCAGACCGGCTAAAGCTGTCATCCACAGGAAACCAGACCCACCGCGTAAAGATGGAAAGCATCAGCATCAACAGCTGTCCTCAACAAACCCGGCATACACTAAGAAATGTGAAGGGGGCATGTATAACGCGTTTCAGAGGCCAAGCCTTCTTTGTTAAGGTACTTGAGAAAGGAGGACGGCCTCTGAAACATGTTATACATGCCCTCTTTGCGCATTTCCCGATGTATGCCCGGTTTGTTGAGGACGGCCGTTGATGCTTCTCCTTCCCATCTTTACACGGTGGGTCTGGGTACTTAAATGTAAGTGTGGATATTTGTTTCTTTATTAAATGATACGTTGTTTATACTAATTCCTGCGCTTTGGCTACCTTGTTGTCTTCTATATGTCAGTGGAAAGAATGCCTCTTACATTGGTGGCCATTGGGAAGGAACGGTACTCATTGAACACAAAATCAGATAGGAGGTGAATTAGACCCAGATCAAGGGAGATCTAGCAATCTCTGGAGGAACTCTAGAGCTCCATGAAATCCTAGTTGAGTATGGCTGGTATAGGCAGGGCTGCTGTTAGAAACCATGGGGCCCCATACAGCTTCAGTTTACTGTTCTTAACTTATAAATGAACACAGTGAGTGATCGGTACCAATCACTCATTGTGGTCATTCAGGAAAGAGAGGGTCTGGTAAATGTGACATATTTACTGGAACTTCTCCCGACTCTCCATCCTGAGGGGGGAAACGATTGGTGCACAGGGAGAATGATGGGTGCATGGGGGGCAATTACTGGAACCAATCCCTTGTACGGCCCTTTCCGCAGAAGCTGAAAGCCAGCGAGAATGAGAGGAGAAGAAGCCGGCTTTCAGCTGCTGCAAAAAGAGCCATACAGGGGATTGGTTCCATTAACTTCCCCTCCGCTGTGCTGATCACCCTCCCTGCCCACATCCAATTCACCTAGCTGCCCAGCCCTCCTTCTGGCCTGGGCCCCGTGCAGGAGAACTGGTGGTACCCCCTTATTCACGGCCATGGGAATAGGGTATGGCCGGATTAACACAACCACTAGCACAAAGATGAAACGGCAAGCTCAAGCAACGTTCCCTACTAGTGTCAGCAACCCAAGATATTATAGTGACCACCTAAGAAAATACTTACCGATTTGGAGATGAAGAAGGACCATCAACCGGAAGGAAAAGTCATTCATGTTTTTCCAAAAATATTTTCCACTTCGATGGGAAAAAAAAGAAGAAAAACAAAACATTTGTAAGATGAATCAGGAGGCCCTGTCACAGGCACAAGAGGACATGCGATCCCTACGTCAGCCCTACAGCAAAGTCATTCATCACCAGCCCATCCCTACGGTATGGTAGATGCTGGAGAGTAATATTGCCCAGCAGGATCGTCGTGGTCATCTGAACCTCGGGGCAACCACAGCAACGCTACCACTACTGGGCTTGCATCGGCCACTAGGTCCTTGTGTGGATTTCTACCCCTACAGGCTACCCCTGGCTACATTTAGGGCGATAATGCCCTTTACAAATATTTTTTTCACCCCTACAGGCTTGGCCTGAATGCCTCTCGGGTCCTCAGGCTGGACTGCTCATGTTTGGCTGAGAAGTATACGCCTCTCATTGACTTCATATAGAAAGAGTACATCTTTGCCCCCCGAAGAAGAGAAACTCGAAACGCATCGGAAAAATGACTACATTAGAACAATCTGCATCTGTGTTGGTTTCCACTAGTTGGACCATGAAGTTTATGTAATTAACTGTATTATGTTTCCATGAGAATATTTTTACCAAATCGGCCAAAGTTTTTGTTTTTAGATGTTTTCATCTCGTCATAATAAAAGTCTGATATTTAAAAATATATATCTACTGTTTGTGGACAGCGGTAGCTTTAAAGTCCCATACGACCAATATGTTTGCTTTCCTTTATAGATTTTAATGGGGATGTTGACGCCTTGGTCAGTTCATTCCTTGGCTTATTTTTACATAGGGAGGGGTGTTATTGTATACAGGGAGGGGAGGGGCAGTCTGTACAGGGAGGGGGATAGTCTGTACAGGGAGGGGCTAGTGTATACAGGGAGGGGAGCAGTCTGCACAGGGAGGGGGGCAGTTTTTACTGGGAGGGGGGCAGTCTGTACAGGGAGGGAGGCAGTCTGTACAGAGAGGGGAGCAGTCTGTACAGGGAGGGGGGCAGTCTGTACAGGGAGGGAGGCAGTCTGTACAGGGAGGGGAGCAGTCTGTACAGAGAGGGGGGCAGTCTGTACAGGGAGGGGAGCAGTCTGTACAGGGAGGGGGGCAGTCTGTACAGGGAGGAAGGCAGTCTGTACAGGGAGGGGAGCAGTCTGTACAGAGAGGGGGGCAGTCTGTACAGGGAGGGGAGCAGTCTGTACAGGGAGGGGGGCAGTCTGTACAGGGAGGGAGGCAGTCTGTACAGGGAGGGAGGCAGTCTGTACAGGGAGGGGAGCAGTTTGTACAGGGAGGGGGTAGTGTATACAGGGAGGAAGGCAGTCTGTACAGGGAGGGGGGCAGTCTGTACAGGGAGCGGTTAGTGTATACAGGGAGGGGAGCAGTCTGTACAGGGAGGGGAGCAGTCTGTACAGGGAGGGGGTAGTGTAAACAGGGAGGGGAGCAGTCTGTACAGGGAGGGGCTAGTGTATACAGGGAGGGGGTAGTCAGTACAGGGAGAGGGGCAGTCTGTACAGGGAGGGGACAGTTTGTACAGGGAGGGGGACAGTCTGTACAGGGAGGGGTGCAGTCTGTACAGAGAAAGGCAGTCTGTACAGGGGGGGACAGTCTGTACATGGAGGAGGGGGCAGTCTGTACAGGGAGGGGTTCCGTCTGTGCAGGGGGGGCAGTCTGTACAGGGGGAGGTGGGGGCAGTCTGTACAGGGAGGGGAGGGCAGCCTGTACAGGGAGATGGGGTATGTCTGTACAGGGAGGGGGGGGCAGTCTACACAGGGAGGGGGGCAGTCTGTACAGGGAGGAGGGGGCAGTCTGTACAGGGAGGAAGGACAGTCTGTACAGGAGGGGTAGTATATACAGGGAGGAGGACAGTCTGTACAGGGAGGGAGGCAGTCTGTACAGGGAGGTGGGGGCAGTTTGTACAGGGAGGTGGGGGCAGTTTGTACAGTGAGGGGGAGTAGTCTGTACAGGGAGGGGGGGGCAGTCTACACAGGGAGGGGGGGCAGTCTGTACAGGGAGGAGGGGGCAGTCTACACAGGGAGGGGGGGCAGTCTGTACAGGGAGGGGAGACAGTCTGTACAGGAGGGGTAGTATATACAGGGAGGAGGACAGTCTGTACAGGGAGGTGGGGGCAGTTTGTACAGGGAGGTGGGGGCAGTTTGTACAGGGAGGGGGAGTAGTCTGTACAGGGAGGGGGGCAATGACTATCTATCTTTCTAGAATCTCTTTACAGACACAGATATATGATCCCTCTCAGTACATGAAATGTCTGTGAAGCCCTCCCTCCCTCCATGGATCTGTGGTTGGAATGTCTCTAGAGAAGGCCTCATGCTCCCCCCCCCCCTCTATGATATGAGGATGGACTCTTGATCTCTATAGAAGAAGGATCTGGCCACCACTGGTCTCTTGGTGGACTTACATTCTCTTGGTTGGCCTTCTCCTATACCTTCATTTTGGAGGGGTGATCATCACATGCGCCTAAGCAGAATCTCCTTCCTGCTGATGACGTAATACAGAGTGGGGGGGGGGGGAGTTTGTTAACCCCTTTAGTCTCAGAGCCATCCCTCTCCCTCTCTATCATCTTCTCTCAATCCCATTGACTTTAAAGGGAGCGCACTACAACCGTGAGCCAAGCGTCCCGCTCGCAATTGCGCAGTGCGATTTTTTTTGGCAGTGCGAAAGAAGCCTTAAAAATGATACTGTTGGAGAAAAACTTTAAGTTCAGCTCCTTCAAATCTTCCTGTTAATGCGATCAAAAATGAACGCCGAATTGCACCGCTAACGATTACAAAAATCGAATGAACGTTCTTAAAATGAAACAAAAATTTGTACAAAATTCTACTAGTGTATGGCCAGCTTGGTAGGGCTGTAAGGTAGAACTAAAGGCGATTTATTTTTTTTTTTTCATTTTTGGATACGGCAAAGCCAACCATGAGCTTGTAGATTTTCGAATGAATGTTCGTACAAAAAAATGTCTATGAAAATTCTCAGTGCATTGGGTGAGATAAAATTTTGTTGGCTTTTATCAATCGATTTTTGGAGAGAAAGAACGAAAACCGCATACACGGTTAGAAAATCGTTCAAGCATAATTTTCTCGCTCCTTTGAATTTTCTGGTCAATGTGATCGAAATTGAATGTACAATCTGACCCCACTGACACCCAGAGAATCGAACGAGTGTTCTTAAAACAAAAACGTAACCAAAAGGATGGTTACAATCCATGCGGTCAGCCAGGAGCTGCTGACACTTCCTACCGATTTAAAATAGCTCTGGGACAGGGGCGGACTGACCATTCAGGCACTCGGGCACTGCCCGAGGGCCCGGGGTCATTATAGGGCCCCATGAGATGCCCCTGGTACCTTTCACAGGCTTTTGTGGGTGTGGTTTGAGTGTGGGTGAGGACACAGGGGTCCCATGATCTTCTATTGCCCGGGGGCCCCATGAGTTGTCAGTCCGCCCCTGCTCTGGGGCGAACGGACACTAAAACAGAGCGGTTCTACAGTGACACCTGAACTGGAGGGGTTAGAGGAGAATTACACTGAAAATATATTTAGGCTGGTAGGGCTGGATTATCATTCTGTAAATGCAAAAGCGCCAACCATCATTGGTGTCAGTGGGAGGAATAGTGCCTCATCATTGGTGTCAGTGGGAGGAATAGTGCCCCATCATTGGTGTCAGTGGGAGGAATAGTGCCTCATCATTGGTGTCAGTGGGAGGAATAGTGCCCCATCATTGGTGTCAGTGGGAGGAATAGTGCCCCATCATTGGTGTCAGTGGGAGGCATAGTGTCTCATCATTGGTATCAGTGGGAGGAATAGTGTTCCATCATTGGTGTCAGTGGGAGGAATAGTGCCCCATCATTGGTGTCAGTGGGAGGAATAGTGCCTCCTAGATTGTAAGCTCGTAAGAGTAGGGCCCTCTTACCCCTATGTTGTTTGTTGTTGTTGTACTGTGCCATGTATTGTCCCCCCTATTGTACAGCGCTGAGCAAACCCTTTGGCGCTATATAAACTCGTAGTAATAATAATAATAATAATCATTGGTGTCAGTGGGAGGAATAGTGCCCCATCATTGGTGTCAGTGAGAGGAATAGTGCCCCATCATTGGTGTCAGTGAGAGGAATAGTGCCCCATCATTGGTGTCAGTGGGAGGAACAGTGCCCCATCATTGGTGTCAGTGGGAGGAATAGTGCCCCATCATTGGTGTCAGTGACAGGAATAGTGCCCCATCATTGGTGTCAGTGAGAGGAATAGTGCCCCATCATTGGTATCAGTGGGAGGAATAGTGCCCCATCATTGGAGTCAGTGGGAGGAATAGTGCCCCATCATTGGTATCAGTGGGAGGAATAGTGCCCCATCATTGGTGTCAGTGGGAGGAATAGTGTCCCATCATTGGTGTCAGTAGGAGGAATAGTGTCCCATCATTGGTGTCAGTAGGAGGAATAGTGCACCATCATTGATGTCAGTGGGAGCAATAGTGCTCCATCATTGGTATTAGTGGGAGGAATAGTGTCCCATCATTGATGTCAGTGGGAGAAATAGTGCCCCATCATTGGTGTCAGTGGGAGGAATAGTGCCCCATCATTGGTGTCAGTGGGAGGAATAGTACCCCATCATTGGTATCAGTGGGGGGAATAGTGCCCCATCATTGGTGTCAGTGGGTGGAATAGTGCCCCATCATTGGTGTCAGTGGGAGAAATAGTGCCCCATCATTGGTGTCAGTGGGAGGAATAGTGCCCCATCATTGGTGTCAGTGGGAGGAATAGTACCCCATCATTGGTATCAGTGGGGGGAATAGTGCCCCATCATTGGTGTCAGTGGGAGGAATAGTGCCCCATCATTGGTGTCAGTGAGAGGAATAGTGCCCTATCATTGGTATCAGTGGGAGGAATAGTGCCCTATCATTGGTGTCAATGGGAGGAATAGTACCCCATCATTGGTATCAGTGGGGGGAATAGTGTCCCATCATTGGTATCAGTGGGAGGAATAGTGCCCCATCATTGGTGTCAGTGAGAGGAATAGTGCCCCATCATTGGTGTCAGTGGGTGGAATAGTGCCCCATCATTGGTATCAGTGGGAGGAATAGTGCCCCATCATTGGTATCAGTGGGAGGAATAGTGCCCCATCATTGGTGTCAGTGAGAGGAATAGTGCCCTATCATTGGTATCAGTGGGAGGAATAGTGCCCTATCATTGGTGTCAATGGGAGGAATAGTACCCCATCATTGGTATCAGTGGGGGGAATAGTGTCCCATCATTGGTATCAGTGGGAGGAATAGTGCCCCATCATTGGTGTCAGTGAGAGGAATAGTGCCCCATCATTGATGTCAGTGGGAGGAATAGTGCCCCATCATTGGTATCAGTGGGAGGAATAGTGCCCCATCATTGGAGTCAGTGGGAGGAATAGTGCCCCATCATTGGTATCAGTGGGAGGAATAGTGCCCCATCATTGGTGTCAGTGGGAGGAATAGTGTCCCATCATTGGTGTCAGTAGGAGGAATAGTGTCCCATCATTGGTGTCAGTAGGAGGAATAGTGCCCCATCATTGATGTCAGTGGGAGAAATAGTGCCCCATCATTGGTGTCAGTGGGAGGAATAGTGCCCCATCATTGGTGTCAGTGGGAGGAATAGTGCCCCATCATTGGTGTCAGTGAGAGGAATAGTGCCCCATCATTGGTATCAGTGGGAGGAATAGTGCCCATCATTGGTGTCAGTGAGAGGAATAGTGCCCTATCATTGGTATCAGTGGGAGGAATAGTGCCCCATCATTGGTATCAGTGGGGGGAATAGTGTCCCATCATTGGTATCAGTGGGAGGAATAGTGCCCCATCATTGGTGTCAGTGAGAGGAATAGTGCCCCATCATTGATGTCAGTGGGAGGAATAGTGCCCCATCATTGGTATCAGTGGGAGGAATAGTGCCCCATCATTGGAGTCAGTGGGAGGAATAGTGCCCCATCATTGGTATCAGTGGGAGGAATAGTGCCCCATCATTGGTGTCAGTGGGAGGAATAGTGTCCCATCATTGGTGTCAGTAGGAGGAATAGTGTCCCATCATTGGTGTCAGTAGGAGGAATAGTGCCCCATCATTGATGTCAGTGGGAGGAATAGTGCTCCATCATTGGTATTAGTGGGAGGAATAGTGTCCCATCATTGATGTCAGTGGGAGAAATAGTGCCCCATCATTGGTGTCAGTGGGAGGAATAGTGCCCCATCATTGGTGTCAGTGGGAGGAATAGTGCCCCATCATTGGTGTCAGTGGGAGGAATAGTGACCCATCATTGGTATCAGTGGGAGGAATAGTGCCCCATCATTGGTATCAGTGGGAGGAATAGTGCCCCATCATTGGTGTCAGTGGGAGGAATAGTACCCCATCATTGGTATCAGTGGGGTGAATAGTGCCCCATCATTGGTGTCAGTGGGTGGAATAGTGCCCCATCATTGGTGTCAGTGGGAGGAATAGTGCCCCATCATTGGTGTCAGTGGGAGGAATAGTGCCCCATCATTGGTGTCAGTGAGAGGAATAGTGCCCCATCATTGGTATCAGTGGGAGGAATAGTGCCCCATCATTGGTATCAGTGGGAGGAATAGTGCCCATCATTGGTGTCAGTGAGAGGAATAGTGCCCCATCATTGGTATCAGTGGGAGGAATAGTGCCCCATCATTGGTGTCAGTGAGAGGAATAGTGCCCCATCATTGGTATCAGTGGGAGGAATAGTGCCCCATCATTGGTGTCAGTGACAGGAATAGTGCCCCATCATTGGTGTCAGTGAGAGGAATAGTGCCCCATCATTGGTATCAGTGGGAGGAATAGTGCCCCATCATTGGAGTCAGTGGGAGGAATAGTGCCCCATCATTGGTATCAGTGGGAGGAATAGTGCCCCATCATTGGTGTCAGTGGGAGGAATAGTGTCCCATCATTGGTGTCAGTAGGAGGAATAGTGTCCCATCATTGGTGTCAGTAGGAGGAATAGTGCACCATCATTGATGTCAGTGGGAGCAATAGTGCTCCATCATTGGTATTAGTGGGAGGAATAGTGTCCCATCATTGATGTCAGTGGGAGAAATAGTGCCCCATCATTGGTGTCAGTGGGAGGAATAGTGCCCCATCATTGGTGTCAGTGGGAGGAATAGTACCCCATCATTGGTATCAGTGGGGGGAATAGTGCCCCATCATTGGTGTCAGTGGGTGGAATAGTGCCCCATCATTGGTGTCAGTGGGAGAAATAGTGCCCCATCATTGGTGTCAGTGGGAGGAATAGTGCCCCATCATTGGTGTCAGTGGGAGGAATAGTACCCCATCATTGGTATCAGTGGGGGGAATAGTGCCCCATCATTGGTGTCAGTGGGAGGAATAGTGCCCCATCATTGGTGTCAGTGAGAGGAATAGTGCCCTATCATTGGTATCAGTGGGAGGAATAGTGCCCTATCATTGGTGTCAATGGGAGGAATAGTACCCCATCATTGGTATCAGTGGGGGGAATAGTGTCCCATCATTGGTATCAGTGGGAGGAATAGTGCCCCATCATTGGTGTCAGTGAGAGGAATAGTGCCCCATCATTGGTGTCAGTGGGTGGAATAGTGCCCCATCATTGGTATCAGTGGGAGGAATAGTGCCCCATCATTGGTATCAGTGGGAGGAATAGTGCCCCATCATTGGTGTCAGTGAGAGGAATAGTGCCCTATCATTGGTATCAGTGGGAGGAATAGTGCCCTATCATTGGTGTCAATGGGAGGAATAGTACCCCATCATTGGTATCAGTGGGGGGAATAGTGTCCCATCATTGGTATCAGTGGGAGGAATAGTGCCCCATCATTGGTGTCAGTGAGAGGAATAGTGCCCCATCATTGATGTCAGTGGGAGGAATAGTGCCCCATCATTGGTATCAGTGGGAGGAATAGTGCCCCATCATTGGAGTCAGTGGGAGGAATAGTGCCCCATCATTGGTATCAGTGGGAGGAATAGTGCCCCATCATTGGTGTCAGTGGGAGGAATAGTGTCCCATCATTGGTGTCAGTAGGAGGAATAGTGTCCCATCATTGGTGTCAGTAGGAGGAATAGTGCCCCATCATTGATGTCAGTGGGAGAAATAGTGCCCCATCATTGGTGTCAGTGGGAGGAATAGTGCCCCATCATTGGTGTCAGTGGGAGGAATAGTGCCCCATCATTGGTGTCAGTGAGAGGAATAGTGCCCCATCATTGGTATCAGTGGGAGGAATAGTGCCCATCATTGGTGTCAGTGAGAGGAATAGTGCCCTATCATTGGTATCAGTGGGAGGAATAGTGCCCCATCATTGGTATCAGTGGGGGGAATAGTGTCCCATCATTGGTATCAGTGGGAGGAATAGTGCCCCATCATTGGTGTCAGTGAGAGGAATAGTGCCCCATCATTGATGTCAGTGGGAGGAATAGTGCCCCATCATTGGTATCAGTGGGAGGAATAGTGCCCCATCATTGGAGTCAGTGGGAGGAATAGTGTCCCATCATTGGTGTCAGTAGGAGGAATAGTGTCCCATCATTGGTGTCAGTGGGAGGAATAGTGCCCCATCATTGGTATCAGTGGGAGGAATAGTGCCCCATCATTGGTGTCAGTGGGAGGAATAGTGTCCCATCATTGGTGTCAGTAGGAGGAATAGTGTCCCATCATTGGTGTCAGTAGGAGGAATAGTGCCCCATCATTGATGTCAGTGGGAGGAATAGTGCTCCATCATTGGTATTAGTGGGAGGAATAGTGTCCCATCATTGATGTCAGTGGGAGAAATAGTGCCCCATCATTGGTGTCAGTGGGAGGAATAGTGCCCCATCATTGGTGTCAGTGGGAGGAATAGTGCCCCATCATTGGTGTCAGTGGGAGGAATAGTGACCCATCATTGGTATCAGTGGGAGGAATAGTGCCCCATCATTGGTATCAGTGGGAGGAATAGTGCCCCATCATTGGTGTCAGTGGGAGGAATAGTACCCCATCATTGGTATCAGTGGGGTGAATAGTGCCCCATCATTGGTGTCAGTGGGTGGAATAGTGCCCCATCATTGGTGTCAGTGGGAGGAATAGTGCCCCATCATTGGTGTCAGTGGGAGGAATAGTGCCCCATCATTGGTGTCAGTGAGAGGAATAGTGCCCCATCATTGGTATCAGTGGGAGGAATAGTGCCCCATCATTGGTATCAGTGGGAGGAATAGTGCCCATCATTGGTGTCAGTGAGAGGAATAGTGCCCCATCATTGGTATCAGTGGGAGGAATAGTGCCCCATCATTGGTGTCAGTGAGAGGAATAGTGCCCCATCATTGGTATCAGTGGGAGGAATAGTGCCTCATCATTGGAGTCAGTGGGAGGAATAGTGCCCCATCATTGGTATCAGTGGGAGGAATAGTGCCCCATCATTGGTGTCAGTGGGAGGAATAGTGCTCCATCATTGGTATTAGTGGGAGGAATAGTGTCCCATCATTGATGTCAGTGGGAGAAATAGTGCCCCATCATTGGTGTCAGTGGGAGGAATAGTGCCCCATCATTGGTGTCAGTGGGAAGAATAGTGCCCCATCATTGGTGTCAGTGGGAGGAATAGTGACCCATCATTGGTATCAGTGGGAGGAATAGTGCCCCATCATTGGTATCAGTGGGAGGAATAGTGCCCCATCATTGGTGTCAGTGGGAGGAATAGTACCCCATCATTGGTATCAGTGGGGTGAATAGTGCCCCATCATTGGTGTCAGTGGGTGGAATAGTGCCCCATCATTGGTGTCAGTGGGAGGAATAGTGCCCCATCATTGGTGTCAGTGGGAGGAATAGTGCCCCATCATTGGTGTCAGTGAGAGGAATAGTGCCCCATCATTGGTATCAGTGGGAGGAATAGTGCCCCATCATTGGTGTCAGTGAGAGGAATAGTGCCCCATCATTGGTATCAGTGGGAGGAATAGTGCCTCATCATTGGAGTCAGTGGGAGGAATAGTGCCCCATCATTGGTATCAGTGGGAGGAATAGTGCCCCATCATTGGTGTCAGTGGGAGGAATAGTGTCCCATCATTGGTGTCAGTAGGAGGAATAGTGTCCCATCATTGGTGTCAGTAGGAGGAATAGTGCCCCATCATTGATGTCAGTGGGAGCAATAGTGCTCCATCATTGGTATTAGTGGGAGGAATAGTGTCCCATCATTGATGTCAGTGGGAGAAATAGTGCCCCATCATTGGTGTCAGTGGGAGGAATAGTGCCCCATCATTGGTGTCAGTGGGAGGAATAGTGCCCCATCATTGGTGTCAGTGGGAGGAATAGTGACCCATCATTGGTATCAGTGGAAGGAATAGTGCCCCATCATTGGTATCAGTGGGAGGAATAGTGCCCCATCATTGGTGTCAGTGGGAGGAATAGTACCCCATCATTGGTATCAGTGGGGGGAATAGTGCCCCATCATTGGTGTCAGTGGGAGAAATAGTACCCCATCATTGGTATCAGTGGGGGGAATAGTGCCCCATCATTGGTGTCAGTGGGAGGAATAGTGCCCCATCATTGGTATCAGTGGGAGGAATAGTGCCCCATCATTGGTATCAGTGGGAGGAATAGTGCCCCATCATTGGTATCAGTGGGAGGAATAGTGCCCCATCATTGGTATCAGTGGGAGGAATAGTGCCCCATCATTGGTATCAGTGGGAGGAATAGTGCCCCATCATTGGTGTCAGTGAGAGGAATAGTGCCCCATCATTGGTATCAGTGGGAGGAATAGTGCCCCATCATTGGTGTCAGTGGGTGGAATAGTGCCCCATCATTGGTATCAGTGGGAGGAATAGTGCCCCATCATTGGTATCAGTGGGAGGAATAGTGCCCCATCATTGGTATCAGTGGGAGGAATAGTGCCCCATCATTGGTGTCAGTGGGTGGAATAGTGCCCCATCATTGGTATCAGTGGGAGGAATAGTGCCCCATCATTGGTATCAGTGGGAGGAATAGTGCCCCATCATTGGTGTCAGTGAGAGGAATAGTGCCCCATCATTGGTATCAGTGGGAGGAATAGTGCCCCATCATTGGTATCAGTGGGAGGAATAGTGCCCCATCATTGGTATCAGTGGGAGGAATAGTGCCCCATCATTGGTGTCAGTGAGAGGAATAGTGCCCCATCATTGGTATCAGTGGGAGGAATAGTGCCCCATCATTGGTGTCAGTGGGTGGAATAGTGCCCCATCATTGGTATCAGTGGGAGGAATAGTGCCCCATCATTGGTATCAGTGGGAGGAATAGTGCCCCATCATTGGTGTCAGTGAGAGGAATAGTGCCCCATCATTGGTATCAGTGGGAGGAATAGTGCCCTATCATTGGTGTCAATGGGAGGAATAGTACCCCATCATTGGTATCAGTGGGAGGAATAGTGTCCCATCATTGGTATCAGTGGGAGGAATAGTGCCCCATCATTGGTGTCAGTGAGAGGAATAGTGCCCCATCATTGGTGTCAGTGAGAGGAATAGTGCCCCATCATTGGAGTCAGTGGGAGGAATAGTGCCCCATCATTGGTATCAGTGGGAGGAATAGTGCCCCATCATTGGTGTCAGTGGGAGGAATAGTGTCCCATCATTGGTGTCAGTAGGAGGAATAGTGTCCCATCATTGGTGTCAGTAGGAGGAATAGTGCCCCATCATTGATGTCAGTGGGAGCAATAGTGCTCCATCATTGGTATTAGTGGGAGGAATAGTGTCCCATCATTGATGTCAGTGGGAGAAATAGTGCCCCATCATTGGTGTCAGTGGGAGGAATAGTGCCCCATCATTGGTGTCAGTGGGAGGAATAGTGCCCCATCATTGGTGTCAGTGGGAGGAATAGTGCCCCATCATTGGTATCAGTGGGAGGAATAGTGCCCCATCATTGGTGTCAGTGGGAGGAATAGTGCCCCATCATTGGTATCAGTGGGGGGAATAGTGCCCCATCATTGGTGTCAGTGGGTGGAATAGTGCCCCATCATTGGTGTCAGTGGGAGGAATAGTGCCCCATCATTGGTGTCAGTGGGAGGAATAGTGCCCCATCATTGGTGTCAGTGAGAGGAATAGTGCCCCATCATTGGTATCAGTGGGAGGAATAGTGCCCCATCATTGGTATCAGTGGGAGGAATAGTGCCCCATCATTGGTGTCAGTGAGAGGAATAGTGCCCCATCATTGGTATCAGTGGGAGGAATAGTGCCCCATCATTGGTGTCAGTGGGTGGAATAGTGCCCCATCATTGGTATCAGTGGAGGGAATAGTGCCCCATCATTGGTGTCAGTGGGAGGAATAGTGCCCCATCATTGGTGTCAGTTAGAGGAATAGTGCCCTATCATTGGTATCAGTGGGAGGAATAGTGCCCTATCATTGGTGTCAATGGGAGGAATAGTACCCCATCATTGGTATCAGTGGGGGGAATAGTGTCCCATCATTGGTATCAGTGGGAGGAATAGTGCCCCATCATTGGTGTCAGTGGGAGGAATAGTGTCCCATCACTGGTATCAGTGGGAGGAATAGTGCCCTATCATTGGTGTCAGTGGGAGGAATAGTGTCCCATCATTGGTGTCAGAGTAAGGAATAGTGCCCTATCATTGGTGTCAGTGGGAGGATTAGTGCCCCATCATTGGTGTCAGTGAGAGGAATAGTGCCCCATCATTGGTATCAGTGGGAGGAATAGTGCCCCATCATTGGTGTCAGTGGGAGGAATAGTGCCCCATCATTGGTGTCAGTGGGAGAAATAGTGCCCCATCATTGGTGTCAGTGGGAGGAATAGTGCCCCATCATTGGTATCAGTGGGAGGAATAGAGTCCCATTATTGGTATCAGTGGGAGGAATAGTGCCCCATCATTGGTATCAGTGGGGGGAATAGTGCCCCATCATTGGTGACAGTGGGAGGAATAGTGCCCCATCACTGGTATCAGTTGGAGGAATTGTGCCCCATCATTGGTGTCAGTGAGAGGAATAGTGTCCCATCATTGGTGTCAGTGGGAGGAATAGTGCCCCATCATTGGTGTCAGTGGGAGGAATAGTGCCCCATCATTGGTGTCAGTGGGAGGAATAGTGCCCCATCATTGGTGTCAGTGGGAGGAATAGTGCCCCATCATTGGTGTCAGTGGAAGGAATAGTGCCCCATCATTGGTGTCAGTGGGAGGAATAGTGCCCCATCATTGGTGTCAGTGGGAGGATTGGTACCCCATCATAGATATAGTCAGAAGGTCTTGATCCCCTTTAGTAATTGGTATATGTTGCCTTTGGCAATACATATTAGCTGCCGAAATTGCCGGAGACTTATTAATGTGCAATTTCCCAGATATCACCTAGAGTCTGGATCCTTGCCGCTCTCCCCAGATTGGCAATGCTGCTCTCCAAGGGTGGCTCTGTTGTTCCTCCATCCAGAAGGGGGGGACACCGTATGACATGTTACTGGCCAGATCACCAGGTAAAAATTTAAAAAAAAAAAAAGCCTAAGAAAAGAAAACGAATGCAGCTGCCACATGGAAGCATTAGTAAGCTGCAATATTGTATTTGTTTTTTTTTTACTGCTGTAACCTAATTTAAGATGAATGTTAGTGTTGAAAGGTACAGGAAGGAGGCGGTGAGACAGCCGAGCCGTACAGTACATTTCTGTGTCATATCTTCTCATCAGTGTGTCTTAGTGAGGGTGTCATTCAGGAAACAGGGTCTCATCTATAAGGCGAAAGACCATGGGTGTCCTTCTGTTGGGTGGCCTGATGATCGCATGTGTGTGCCAAGGTAAGTTATGTCTTTTCCCAACCTTGTATTGTGTGGACTTCTACCGATGATGATGTGTAATCTCTCACAACGACCCGTAGTAGGTAAATACCACAAAAGCTGGTTCTTAAGTTCTTATACATTATATTGCCCACAGTATTGGTCGGCCGGCCTTTCCACACACATGACCTTTAATGGCCTCCCAGTCTTAGTCCGTAGGGTTCAATATTGAGTTGGCCTCGCCCTTTCCACGCACCTGACCTTTAATGGCCTCCCAGTCTTAGTCCGTAGGGTTCAATATTGAGTTGGCCTCACCCTTTCCACGCACCTGACCTTTAATGGCCTCCCAGTCTTACTCCGTAGGGTTCAATGTTGAGTTGGCCCGCCCTTTCCACACACATGACCTTTAATGGCCCCCCAGTCTTAGTCCGTAGGGTTCAATGTTGAGTTGGCCTCGCCCTTTCCACACACATGACCTTTAATGGCCTCCCAGTCTTAGTCCGTAGGGTTCAATGTTGAGTTGGCCTCGCCCTTTCCACGCACATGACCTTTAATGGCCCCCCAGTCTTAGTCCGTAGGGTTCAATGTTGAGTTGGCCTCGCCCTTTCCACACACATGACCTTTAATGGCCTCCCAGTCTTAGTCCGTAGGGTTCAATATTGAGTTGGCCCCGCCCTTTCCACACACGTGACCTTTAATGGCCTCCCAGTCTTAGTCCGTAGGGTTCAATGTTGAGTTGGCCTTGCCCTTTCCACACACATGACCTTTAATGGCCCCCCAGTCTTAGTCCGTAGGGTTCAATATTGAGTTGGCCCCGCCCTTAGCAGCTTTATAACAGCTTCAACTCTTCTGGGAAGGCCGTCCACAAGGTTTAGGAGGGTGTCTATGGGAAGGTTGGACCATTCTTCCAGAAGCACATTTGTCAGGTCAGGCACTGATGTCGGGGGAGGAGTCCTGGCTCGCAGTCTCCACTCTAATTGATCCAAAAGGTGTTCTATGGGGTTGAGGTCAGGACTCTGTGCAGGACAGTCAAGTTCCTCCACCCCAAACTGGCTCCTCCATGTCTTTATGGACCTTGCTGCGTGCACTGCTGCGCAGTCATGTTGGAACAGGAAGGGGCCATCCCCAAACTCTTCCCACAAAGTTGTGCATGTGAAATTGTCCAAAATGTCGCCTTAAGAGTTCCCTTCACTGGAACTAGGGGGCCAAGCCCAACCCCTGAAAAACAACCCCACACCATAATCCCCCCTCCACCAAACTTTACACTTGGCACAATGCAGTCAGGCAAGTACTGTTCTCCTGGCCACCGCCAAACCCAGACACGTCCATCGGATTGCCAGACAGAGAAGCGTGATTGGTCACTCCAGAGAGCACATCTCTACTGCTCTAGAGTCCAGTGGCGGCATGCTTTACACCACGGCATCCAACACTTTGCATTGCATTTGGTGCAGTTGCTCGGCCATGGAAACCCATTCCATGAAGCTCTCTACGCACTGTTGTTGGGCTCATCTGAAGGCCACACCAAGTTTGGAGGTCTTTAGCTATTGACTCTGCAGACAGTTGGTGACTTCTGTGCACTGTGCGCTTCAGCATGTGCTGACCCCGCCCTGTCATGTGACGTGGCCTACCACTTGGTGGCTGTTGTTCCCAGTTGTTTCCACTTTGTTATAATCCCACTAACAGTTTCTGTGCCCAAACCAGCATTGACTGCTTCAACCCCCCCCCCCCATCTAGACTCAAAGCAGATCAGGTATCTTTCTGTAATCTGTTTATTAAGGTGTGATGTGTTTGCTGTGTCTTTGTTCCATTGTCATTTGAGTTCATTGAGTCACCTATTGATTGTGTCTGTTGGCTAGTCCTCCTGGAGGTTCCTATAGGCTGGGATTAGTCTTGTGCAGGGGCGGACTGACATGGGGCCCCCGGGCAATAGGGGATCATGGGGCCCCTAAGTCCTTGCCCACACTCAAAGGACACCCAAAAAAGCCTATAAAAGGTACCAGGGGCATTTTATGGGGCCCCCTACTGACCCCGGGCCTCGGGCAGTGCCGGAGTGCTCGAATGGTCAGTCCGCCCCTGGTCTTGTGTCGACTAGGCATGTGCAAAATGAAAAAAATTTGTTCTGTTTTGTTTCGTTTAATTATTTGACTATTTTCTTTTCGTTCGATCAGTGAAATTCGTTTAATACGTTTTTCGGAATTCGTTTCGTTTATTTGAATTCGACCAAATTTGAAATTTCGAACGGATTCAAAAATAATTTTAATGCATTCAATATTATTTCTAACGTTACATTCTATTCTTTGATTTTCTATTCTAATCTTTTCTGTTCTATTCTAATTGATTATATGCTTTTCTATTCTATTCTTCAAATTTCTATTCTAATCTTTTCTATTCCATTCTAATTGATTCTATTTTTTCCATTCTATTCTTCAATTTTGTATTCTAATCTTTTCTATTCCATTCTATTCTTCAATTTTTTATTGTAATCTTTTCTATTCCATTCTAATTGATTCTATTTTTTTCCATTCTATTCTTCGATTTTGTATTCTAATCTTTTCTATTCCATTCTAATTGATTATATTATTTTCTATTCTTTTCTTTGATTTTCTCTTCTAATCTTTTCTATTCTTTTCTATTCTAATCTTTGATTTTCTATTCTAATCTTTTCTATTCCATTATAATTGATTATATTATTTTCTATTCTATTCTTCGATTTTTTCTTCTAATCTTTTCTATTCTATTCTTTTCTATTCTATTCTTTGATTTTCTATGCTAATCTTTTCTATTCTTATTGATTCTATTCCTTAATTATTATTATTATTATTATTATACAGGATTTATATAGCACCAACACTTTGCACAGCGCTTTACAAAATGAAGGTGGACTTTACAGTTACAATACATTTTGGTACAAGAGGAAACCGAGGGCCCTGCTTGTTAGAGCTTACTTTCTGTTCTATTTTGCTCTGTTTTACTCTATTATTTTCTATTCTTTGATTTTCTATTCTAATCTTTTCTATTCTATTCCTTTCTATTTCATTATTTTCTATTCTATTTTGTTCTGTTTTACTCTATTATTTGCTACTCTATTCTGTTCTATTCTTTTATGTTCTATTCTGTTATTTTTTCTGCTATTCTATTATATTCTGTTCTATTTCTTTATTTTCTCTATTTTATTCTACTCTTGTTTTCAAACTTGAATTGGTTTTAGAATTTGTTTCCAATTTGGAATTTGTTTTCAAATGTGTTTTCGAATTCGAATCAATTAGAATTTTGGCCGAATTTAGTTTCGTTATTTCAGATTCATTTAAATTCTTTACTTTTCTAATTTGGATACGTTCGAATCTCCATATAACGGAAAAGTCATCCAAATTCCGATTCGTTACGAAACGAAATGCTCGTGTCTAGTGTCAGCTTTATCTTGTTACCTAGTCAGTGCGGGATGTTTATCTCAATGTGTAATATTTGTTTTTATTGCTCATGTGGGGACTGCCCCTATTTCTGAAGTGTATTTCTGTTCAATAAATTAGGTCCAGTTGCACCTAAGCTAGTGTCGTCTAGTTCTTGGGTGCAATGCCCAGCTATAATACCTTGGTCCTCTGTGCCAGCAGTGATGAAGCAGTTCTCTGATGGAAGCACCCAGGTGGGTTGCCAGGTGGTCCATCACATAGCCTCTCTTGTTGGCTCCCGAAATGGACTCTGGACTATGGAATTTGTAGTGTTCATAGAGAAGTTTCAAGAATAGGGATACTGTTTAGTGTCACTTTTAAGCATCTATATGGTCAAAATCTTTTTTTCTGTTTTGTTTTTTGTTTTGGATGGAGTGACAATGGGTTTAATCCTCTGCCATATTTATTTGATTGTCTAAGCCCCTATTTGGGAGATTCATCCTCTCCATTTGTCTTGGTGACTAAGGATGCGAATAGGGGCCAAGATTGCAAACTTGATGAATGTGTGGATGATGAACCCTACTGAATTAAATGGGAGGCAGATGTTAAAAAAAAGACATTTTCTAAGCTAGGCTCTAAGAGAAATAGGAAGCCTGGGGTTGACTCAACCAACAATAACTAAACGATCATTTTTAAGTGTCCAGTTTTTTCAGTGAGGTTGGATGTGAAATGTTGAGGATGTATAGCCATGTTTGTGTTTTATTGTTGGGATGGGTTGTTCCTTAGTCCAGAAAAAGTGGGCATCTACAGTACATACACTAGTTGTCCATGCTGGTAGCCTCATATGGAAAATTACTAGCCTTGTCCACAGACACTAAGACCAAAAGCCCTTCAGAGTCTCCATTACAATCTACATTTCCTCTTCAGAGAAACATATAGTTAGAGTAAAAATAAACTTTTTAGCAAAAAATGTTTCCTGTCTATGCTTGCAGGCTGCCCATTCTTGACTGTCTTTCTCAACTTGTCCTTTCCAGAGGGTCAGTACGCTTAAAACCAGCCATACTCATACGTAAAAATGTGCCTAAACAATTCCATTCAGTTTATATCAAATTATGTAGGCCCTTGCACTATATAGGTGTTGGTTATTTGAAAGGACATTGTACTATCAAATTGTAACATGTGTGGCTAGCTTTAAAGAGATATATACTATAAGGCCAAAAGCTTGTGGACCTCTGGTCATTGCACCTGAATGAGCTTGTTGGATATCCCAATCTAAAACCATGAGCATTAGCATAATAGCTTCTGCTCCTCTGGGAAGAATTTTGGAGGGTGTCTGCAAGATTTTGTGTCAGTTCAGCCAAACATTTGTCAGGTCAGGTACTGATGTTGGTTGAGAAGACCCGGATCAAAGTCAGTTTTCAATTCATCACAAAGATGTTAAGTAGGGTTGAGGTCAAGGCTCTATGTAGGCCACTCAAACTGGTTAAACCATGTCATTACGGAACTGGCCACCATTTGTGAGGTCAGACTATTGTTGGATGAGAAGACCTGGCTCACAATCAGCGTGCCAACTTATCCCAAATGTGTTCAGTAGGTTGAGGTCTCTGTTGAGGCCACTTGAGTTCCTTCACACCAAACCGGTCAAATCATGTTTTTATGGAGTTGGCTACCATTTACAAGGTCAGGTAGTGATGATGGATGGAAGACCTGGCTCACAATCTGTGTTCCATGTCATCCCAAAGGTGTTCAGTAGGGTTGAGGTCAGGGCTCTCAGGAGGCCGCTTATGTTCCACCACACCAAACTGGTCAGTCAATGTCTTTATGGAACTGGCATCCATGTATGAGGTCAGATATTGATGCTGGATGGAAGACCTGACTTGCAATCAATGTTCCAATTCACCTCAAAGGCGTTGAGTAGCATTGAGGTCAGGGCTCTGCGTAGGACACTCAAGTTCCTCCAAACCAAACTGCTCAAACCATGTCTCCATGGAGCTGGCTTTATGCAAAGGGCACAGTCATGGTAGAACAGAAAAGGACCTTCACCAAACTGTTACCACAAGGTTGGAAGAGCACAATTGCTAAAACATTTCTTTGTATGCTGTAGTATTAACAAAACATTTCACTGGAAACACCTGAACTAAACCATTTGGAGGAGTATCCACAAACCTTTGGCCATAAAGTAGGTAGTATGGTCAGGTTATCATAAACTTTTCACCATATAGTGTATTTTGGTTACGTATAGTGGGCCAAACAAGAACCAAATGACTTTTTTGTGTTTCTAGGGTTATCCAGAGAAACTCAATCTAATTTATTTTGTTTTTAATGTTAGTTTATATCATTTTATTGTTTTTTAATCCCAAAAGCTGGATTAGTCTGTTCAGTCCACCTAAGCTTTTACCCAAATCTCCGCCATAAACCCAACAGGTTCTACATTATTCCTATAAGCCAGAATTGATTGTTTAGTATGTAGAATTCGGCATGGCCATAGGGTGAAAGAAGACGATGTGTCATGCTGGACTTTACAATAGACTATATGCGGTGTCTGGCAGGACAAAGTCAACAGATGAGATAAAGCTAAATGCATCTTGTTCCTTGCAAACAGGGAATCGGACGTTCCACTTTAAAAAAAAAAAAAATTGAATGGAGTTGGTGTTTGATTAGTATAATTTGGTAAAATGTTGAACAGTCCTATTTATGATAAAGATATGTAGATAAAAGAACCTTTCTTTATTTCATGGTCAAGTGTGGTTCAGTTTCAGAAGAGCGACATGCAACATGTGGAAATATAAAACATGCATCCGGTGTTGAGGGAGAAGAGGTTGTCCTAGCTGTGGGTTACATCAATATCAAAGACATTTCCTGGACCAATGACAATATTCTATTAGCTAAAACAATTCCAGGTAAACCCATTGATATTTGGGATGATAAGTATAACGGACGGTTGAACACCACCGCAAATGGATCCTTAATTATAGATAAACTGACCAGAGAAGACCAAAGGAAATATACAGCAAGTATATTAAGAAATGGATCGGGGGTGTGCAATCAGGTCTACAACCTCACAGTGTACAGTAAGTATTTATACCGATTAATCTATTTATTGGGAGGAGTCATAGCATGTGAATACTTAAACGTTACTTTATATTGCGGGAATTGAATGATCATGAAAATAAGGCAGTTTCCAGCAATGGCACTACAATGCCTTGAAAAAGTCTTCCTACCTCTTGAAATGTCCCCATCTTGTCATGTTACAACCAAAACCGTCAATGTATTTTATTGGCATTTTATGTGATAGACCAACACAAAGTGGCACATAATCGTGAAGTGGAAGGAAAATGATAAATGGCTTTCAACATTTTTTACAAATAAATATGTAGAAAGTGTGGCATCCATATGTATTCAGCCCCCCGGAGTCAATACTTTGTAGGACCCCCTTTCCCTGCAATCACGGCTGCAAATCTTTTTGGGGACGTCTCTCACAGCTTTGCACATCTAGAGAGGGACATTTCTGCCCATTCTTCTTTGCAGAATCGCTCAAGCTCTGTTAGATTGGATGGAGGGTGTCTGTGAACAGGAATTTTCAAGTCTTGCCACAGATTCTCCATTGGATTTAGGTCTGGACTGTGACTGGACCATTCTAACACATGAAGATGCTTTGATCCAAACCATTCCATTGTAGCTCTGGCTGGATGTTTTGGGTCATTGTCCTACTGGAAGGGGAACCTCCGCCCCAGACTCAAGTCTTTTGCAGACTCTAACAGGTTTTCTTCTAAGATTGCCCTGTATTTGGCTCCATCCATCTTCCTATCCCAAAGCATCCCCACAACATGATGCTGCCACCACCATGTTTCATGGTGGGGATGGTGTTCAGGGTGATGTGCAGTGTTAGTTTTCCCCCACACATAGTGTTTTGCTTTTAGACAAAAAAGTAGAATTTTGGTCTCCTCTGACCAGAGCCCCTTCTTCCACATGTTTGCTGTGTCCTCCACATGGCTTCTCGCAAACTGCAAACAGGACTTCTTATGGCTTTCTTCCAACAATGGCTTTCTTCTTGCCACACTTCCATAAAGGCAAGATTTGTGGAGTGCACAACTAATTGTTGTCCTGTGGACAGATTCTCCCACTTGAGCTGTGGATCTCTGCAGCTCCTCCACAGTTCCCATGGGCCTCTTGGCTGCTTCTCTGATTAATGCTCTCCTTGCTCGGCCAGTCAGTTTAGGTGGATGGCCATGTCTTCATAGGTTTTCAGTCCTGCCATACTCTTTTCATTTTCGCATGATGGATTGAACAGTTCTCCATGAGATGTTCCAAGCTTGGGATATTTTTGTATAACCTAACCCTGCTTTAAAATTCTCCACAACTTTATCCCTGACCTGCTTAGTGTATTCCTTGGCCTTCATGATGCTGTTTGTTGACTAATGTTCTCTAACAAACCTCTGAGGGCTTCACAGAACAGCTTTATTTATATTGAGATTACATGACACACAGGTGGACTTACTAATTAGGTGACTTCTGAAGGCAATTGGTTCCACTAGATTTTAGTTAGGGGTATCAGAGTAAAGGGGGCCGAATACAAATGCACACCATGCTTTTCACATATTTATTGGAAAAACATTTTGAAAACCATTTTCCTTCCACTTCACAATTATGTGCCACTTTGTGTTGGTCTATCACAGGTTCCTCTCCCTATCACTGCTCCTAATCTCTCCCCAACCATAGAGGTTCTGTTCCTGACCTACTCTCACACTGCAGGCAGACCAAATGACATAGAATCTGCTATTTGGGCACTACTGTGTCAAGATGTCTGCCAAAATCTCATAGGATTTCGATATCCAATAAACAGATGCCAGCCTCCGCAAGATGGCCACACAGAACCCATAATGGGGAGCCAATTAGGCCTAAATGGTCTCTCTAATTATTCTGTACACAGCGCTGTCTCCGCCACCCATCTAAAATGGTATTATTGCCCTTAAAACATCAACCACTAACACCAAAATACTGTACATCTAAACAAAAGTCCCACCCAAAATTAAGTGATCCTTCTTTTATAAACAGTTCACCAATGCACTCTTAATCCATATGTTCTTCTTTGTGCTTCACGCAAACAAACTTTCTGGGCTCCCCCTGCACTTCCACACTCACCAGTGACCCAGTGCAATGAGCCAGTGCAATGAGTCACACACATTTGTGGATCTGGCCCTCGTGGGGTTTTCTGATGGTTATCCGCCTTTGTACTCATTCACCATTGTCCTTCAACACTTTTCCACCAGTCCACCAGTAAATACAGTCCTCCTGGGAACATGTACCTCTCAAACAGATAATAGGGCAACAAAAGGGGGAACCACCATAGTGTTTGCAAATTTACAGTTATCCAAGCTGTGCACTCACTATGTTACATTGTAGCAAGGTATCATTTCTTCAGGGTTGTCACATGAAAAGATAGAATAAAATATTTACAAAAATTTGAGGGCTGTACTCACTTCTGGGAGATACTGTGCATATCCAATCAGACTGGCCCTCTGATAACACAATTGCCGAGAAGTCTATAGCTGGTTGAACAACTAGATTCTGGAGATGAGCATGAGAACAAGACTCCAGTGCTAGGAGGTATTCTCACGTTGTAGAGTTGAGGTTCTGGATCTCCACCAGGAACCATGTCTGCATGAAGTATGTTCTTCCTGGATTTCTATAGGGGTCCTACCAAAAGAAGTACAAGGTAAACTAAATCACTAACCAATATTGATGTGTTTTAGATAAACCAATGAGAAGCACTCCGACCAAAGACAACTACTACTCAGTGTCCACAGGTAAGGAGACTTCCGCTCTACATTTACAGCTGTCATTTTTCAGAACTGGGGTTTATTTTATTTTTTTACAGAAATATTCCCTGATTCTTTTTTGTTTTCTGGAAATCTTAGCAAATAAAATATCAGGCAATAGCATCAAAACAGTAAGATACATGGATAGTATAATGACAAATAGCTTTCTGTTGGGGCGGATTGACCATGGCCTTGATAAAAATCAGAAGCAGTGGGTATGTACATTCTTCTCCACCATTTGCAGTTGCTTTCGAATCAGATTTGGCTGAAGTAAACCTTTATCGTGTCAGTGGAAGTTTGTCTAGGAGTGCACTACGAGGTGGTATCAAAAAGTTTCAAGACTAGTTCTATAACTCGCCAAAAGCTGGCAGCACTGAGTCCTATTAGTAGCTTGTAACTACTTTTGAGAGGTAAAAAGGTGTGGAGCTATGGTTCTTCAAGTCCCCTTTTTTTTCACTGGCCAATAAAACTTGGGCACCTGATCAGACCTCAATGGATAACTGATTTACGACGTGGTATCAAAAATTATTTGAGACTAGTATTGTAACAGGTCAACAGATGGCAGCACAAGGCTGCAAGCACAGTTACAGGAAGCACCAACCTTCGTAAGTCTGCGTGCCAAAAATACATTGTCCTGTGTGCATCGGGAGCTGTGCAATCAGGGGCAGACTGACCATTTGGGTACTCGGGCACTGCCCGAGGGCCCAGGGTCAGTAGGGGGCCCCATGAGATGCCCCTAGTACCTTTCATAGGATTTTTTTGGGTGTGGTTTTAAGTGTGGGTGAGGACACAGGGGCCCCATGATCCCCTATTGCCCAGGAGCCCCACGAGATGCCCTTAGTACCTTTCATAGGCTTTTTTTGGGTGTGGTTTTAAGTGTGGGTGAGGACACGGGGCCCCATGATCCCCTATTGCCCAGGGGCCCCATGAGCTGTCAGTCCTCCCCTGTGTGCAACTGAGCTTTGAGTGGCACATGCGCTTCAAAAACAGAAGAACGTCACTGGAAGATGATGAGAGATCAGGAAGACCTTCAATGGGCTCAATTCTGTATGAAACTGGGCAAATCTGCCACAGAAACATTTGACGTGATTTGGCTAGTTTACGGCGATGCTACAATAAGTAGTTCGAAGTGTTTTGAGTGCCTCACATGCTTCAAGAGTGGAAGAACACTACTGGAAGATGATGAGAGATCAGGAAGACCTTCAACCCCTATGAGCTCAACCACTGAAAATGCCGTCTTCTCGAAAATGAAGATCCAGCTCCAAGGTCACCATTTTGACAACGTTGCGGAAAACTGGTGCTATTTTGACCACGTGCGTTACCACTTCTGCTATTTCATCACAGACAGCAAGTTAGAAGAAAGTGCAGATGTGAAGTTTTATGTGAAATTGGGCAAATAGCTGGTTTTCTGTAATGTTTTCAAAACGGTGGCCTTTGAGCTGGATCTTCATCTTTGGAAAGAGGGCATTTTTAGGGGTTGAGCTCATTGAAGGTCTTCCTGATCTCCCATCATTTTCCAGTGATGTTCTTCCGCTCTTGAAGTGTGCGTGCTACTCAAAACACCTCGAAGTACACTTGCCGAATCATGTCAAATGTCTCTGTGGCAGGTTTGGCCAGAATTTCATGTTTGCTCTTTGTTCTAACTTGCTGTCCATGATGAAAAAGCAGACATGGTAATGCACATGGTCAGAACAGCACCAGTTGCACAGCTCCCGATGTACACAAGGCAATGTCTTTTGGCAGACTGATTTATGAAGGTTGGTGCTCCCTGTGACTGTGCGTGCAGCCTTGTGCTGCCATCTGTTGGCCTGTTACAACAATAGTCTCAAAACATTTTGATACCACCTCATAAATCAGTTATCCATCGAGGTCTGATCAGGGGCCCAAGTTTTATTAGCCAGTGAACAAAAAGGGGACTTGAAGAACCATGGCTGAGCAGAGTTCACACCTTTTTACCTCCAAAAGTAGTTACAAGCTACTAATATATGGACTTGGAGAAAATATTCTCAATGGTTTCCAGTGGTCAGTGAAAAATAAATTTCTAATTTGAACTTTCTTTGCTATCTACTCCCGAGGAAGTTACTCCATGAAATGTGTCGGAAGGAAAAAAAAAATCTCACATCAGTCCAGATGGACCATGTGACTACTGTTTGTGAGATAGGATGGAATGTATACAATTTTGTGACTGCAACAAAATCCACGCAGTACTAGGGTCGCTGGTTCGAATCCCAACCACAGCACCACCTGACTGGAGTTTGCATGGTCTACCTGTGCCTGTGTGGGTTTCCTCCGGGTACTCTGGTTTCTCCCAACACTCCAAAGACATGCTGGGAGGTGAATTGGATCCTGTCTAAATTGTCCCTAGTATGTGTTTGTAGGAATGTGAGTTAGGGACCTTAGATTGTATACCCCCTGAGGGTAAGGGACCTTAGATTGTACACCCCTTGAGGGTTAGGGACTGATGGGAATGTACAATATATATGTAGAGTACTACGTAAATTGATGGTGCTATAGAAGTACCTGAAATACATAAATCCAAGGAAGCCATAAGGGTAGGTGGCCAGTCCAAGTATGGTGAGCTTGGGGATGGAGTGTGAGTGGATTGGGGTAGGGATCTACTGTATGTGTCTCTCTTTGGTTATTTGTAGCTCTTTGTCCTTTGATTCCATTGGTCCCACTGCCCCACTCCAACCCTTTTGAAGCAGGATTGGCCTAAACCAAAGTTTGAGAACAAGGTTTACAACCATCAAGTCAAATCCAGTGCCACCAACCCCACACCACCATTTTTCATTTTGGGAGCTTGTAGGAATGAATATTGCAGAGCCAACAATTGCACCACCTCTCTGCCGAATCATGGATGTGTTCTCTTACCCTGCCGATTGACTATGTGTATCTGAGCTATTTATGTATCTAATTACAAATTTATATCTGTTATAGAAAGACTACTGAACAGTACCACCACTGCAAGTGACACCACCGGCCACCGAAACTCAAGTGGGTAAATCAATAATATTTTCTTTCTTTCTTTCTTTCGCTCTTTCTTTCTTTCTTTCGCTCTTTCTTTCGCTCTTTCTTTCTTTCTTTCGCTCTTTCTTTTGCTCTTTCTTTCTTTCGCTCTCTTTTTTCCTTTCTTTCTTTCGCTTTTTCTTTCTTTCTCTCTTTCTTTCTTTCTTTCGCTTTTTCTTACGCTTTTTCTTTCTTTCGCTTTTTCTCCCAACCCCTACCCATGCCCCAGTACTGCCAATTTTAAAGAATACAGAACCAATCATTTTGTAGTAATTATTAATGGAATTTGTTAATGATCACAAGAAAAGCAGAGAACAGATCCCCTGCATCCAGCAACAATAAATTCCCCCAGTAACAAAAGACCCCTCCAGCAACAATAGACCTCCTTGCAACAAGAGATATAGAATAGATTTCCCAGCACCCAGCATTATTAGAACCTCCAGCAGCCAACACCAATAGACCCTTCCTTCAGCAGGAGATCTCTCCAAGCAGCATAAGACCCCCCCAGAAACATTAGATCACTCACCAGCAACAATAGACCTTCTTGCAACAAAATACACTCCCCAGTAACAATAGATCTACCCCAGCGACAACAGGCCCTGCCAGCAACAATTGATCTCCCAACAGCCAGCTTTAATAGACTCTTCCCTCAACAGGAGATCCTTCCCAGCAACATAGGACTCCCTTGGAAACAACAGATTTCCCAACAGCAACAATCCCCAGCAATCATAGACCCCCTGGAATAATACATCCCCCAGCACAAAGCAACAATAGACCTTCCAGCACACTCCACCACCCATTGCCATTACATACTGTCGGTACTGGCGGTGCTGGAACGGCGTTCCTCTGCGTTCCTGCTGAAAAAAAGCCCTGTATCTATCTATTGCTCTGTCTTTCTGAAAGCTATGCTATAGATTTGTATTATAAAAGTTTTTTTTAGTTAGCTAGCAGTTGATAAGAAATCACATTTGCTACTAGAAAGAGAGCTAGATTAGGACCAAACAAGGTCCTAGGCTGACTGAATAGAAAAAGTACAATAGAAACAGTAAGCATTGTTCCAGGTCGGTTCGGTGATCTACTCCTGCTAACACACTACTAGGTGCTGGCCCAACTCATAACTCTCTTCACATGAAAGCCTTTCCTCCAAGGTCCTAGGCTGGTTGGTAGTCTCCTCTTCAAGCCACTTTTACCTATGCCAATCCAGTTCATATATTTCAGTAATATAAGAAATGTACCTCACTAACCTTTTTGGCATTGATCAGGGGCAGACTGACCATTTGGAAACTCGGGCACTGCCCGAGGGCCCGGGGTCAGTAGGGGGCCCCATGAGATGCCCCTGGTACCTTTTTCATAAGCTTTTTTGAGTTTGGGCAAGGACACAGGGGCTCCATGATCCCTTATTGCCCGGGGGCCCTATGAGTTGTCAGTCCGCCCCTGGTATTGATCTATTTCACCTGGCCCTCAACCACCTACTTTGGCCCTAGTCATCTACTTAGGTCACTTTGTGGTTGATCCCACCATCCATAGTGGCAGTTGAGGAGACATCTCATGATCCCATGCTAGAGAGAGAGCTAGGTTATGACCAAAAAGGTCCTAGGCTGAATAGAAAAAGTACATTAGAAACAGTAATCACTGTTCCAGGTCGGTCCAGTGATCTACTCCCGCTAACACACTACTAGGTGCTGGCCCAACTCATAACTGTCTTCACATGAAAGCCTTTCCTCCAAGGTCCTAGGCTGGTTGATAATCTCCTCTTCAAGCCACGTTTACCTATGCCAATCCAGTTCATATATTTCAGTAATAGAAGAAATGTACCTCACTAACCTTTTCGGTATTGATCAATTTCACCTGGCCCTCAACCATCTACTTGGCCCTAGTCATCTACTTAGGTCACTTTGTGGTTGATCCCACCATCTGTAGTGGCAGTTGAAGAGACATCTCACAATCCCCTCTTTTCCTTTCCTCTCTGAATGCACCCAATGCTACCATTTGGAAATGAGTAGGGTAGGGACATATAGACGTCAGATAATTGCATTTGTATGGCAACAGTTTGCATTTGCATCATTGTCAGGATTGCAGCTGATGGTACCACGTCTTCTTACAGGTAGAAACCCCATACTACTTGCTGCGGTCATTCTTGTCTCCCTGGTGTTGGTCATTCTTTTTATGGTTTTTATGGTTAATTGTCGCCATGCACCATCTTCATCGCATATTACTGAAAGCCAGGATGAACGAAGGACAGGTCAGTTATCAAGTTCTTTTTAGAGAGAAATGGGTACTACCACATAGTTCAAAACGCACTTCTCTAATTCCCTCTTCAGTATAATTTTTATATTAAATAAGACCTTAAAGTGTACTTCAAGCCAACATTTTTTTTTCAGTTTTGGATAGATATGATAGGTTTCAACTCTTGTTGGGTTTATATTACCATATGTGTCCCGTTGGAGAGATTCACCCACTTTACTTGTCCTAGTGATCATGCTCTGGGGCAGAAAGTGATGGAAATTCAAAAATGTATGGTTTCAACCAAAAGAGGAACATCTCTTCTTAAGACAACCATCCAAGAGGGGAATCCCTCTGACTTTAAAGAGTTCTTTTACTTCATGTTGAGTTATTTTTGGGCAGGACATTAAGGAAAATATTTCCAATAGGACACAGACAGCAAAAACATACTAAAAACACGACAAAGGCTTGAGATATATTTTACGCTTTGGTAAGGCAAGCCTCCTAGCTGGAGAATGTAGAGTCCATAAGAACCCACTCTGCCTAAAGTTCCACAATCCTTGAATACCTGCCCATGTGACTTTGTAGAATTCAGTTTATTGTTTTCTTTCTCTTGAGTGGAGATTTGCTTTAAACCATTTTAGATACAGTGATCCAAGGTAAAGGATACAAAAATTGTGTGTAGAATACCCAAGCAACACAAATAATATATTTTATATTCCTGTAGAGGGCAACGACGGTCCTGTGTGGAAAGAAAACAACTTATACAATGATTTTGAAATCACACAGAAAGGTCAGTAACATTTGTAACAAAGTGCAAACAAACAAAACTGATAAGAACATGAATAATTCTATTTGTAGGTGGCTACATAACATAACTCAGTGTTGTTGTAGCCTGTATGAGGTTGATCCATTGTTGGCCTGTGTGGGGTTGGTCTGTATGGGGCTGGTCGATTGCTAGCCTGAATGGGGTTGGTGCAGTTTTGGCCTGTGTGGTGATGGTGTAGTGTTGGCCTGGTTGAGGTTTGTCCATTGCTGGCCTATATGGTGGTACACTGTCGGCCTGGTAGAATTTGGTCCATTGTCGGCCTATACAAGGCCGATGCAATGCTGGTAAGTATTGGGTTGCTGTTGACTTTGCCTGTTTTGCATTAGTGCAATGCTGGCTAATGTAGGGTTCATCCATTGTTGGCCTTTATAGGGTTGTTTCATTGTTGGCCTGTAAAGGGTTGATCTGTATGGGTTTGGTGCAGTTTAGTTTCCAAAGGATTGGTCTGTTGTTGGCCTCTATGGGTTTGTCTATTGTTGGCTTGTATGGGGTTGATAATTGTCCTGTGAGGGTTTGTGTAGGATTTGCCTGTAGGGGGTTGATCCATTGTTCGCCTGTATGGGTTTGGTGCAGTGATGGCCTGTATGGGGTTGGTGTGGTGTTGGCCTGAATGGACTTTGTCAATTTTTTGCCTGTATGGGATTGCTGCGGTGTTGGCCTGTATAGGGGTTGTCATGATTTTGCCTGTATGGGATTAATGCGGCGTTGGCCTGTATAGGGTTTGCCAATTTTTGGCCAGTATGAGATTGGTGTAGTGTTGACCTGTAGGAGGTTTGTCAATTTTTGGCCTGCATGGGATTGATGTGGTGTTGGTCTGTATGAAATTGGTGTAGAGTTGGCCTGTATGGGGTTGGTGCTGTGTTGGCCTGTATGAAATTGGTGTAGTGTTGGCCTGTATGGGGTTGGTGCTGTGTTGGCCTGTATGAAATTGGTGTATTGTTGACGTGTATGGGGTTGGTGTGGTCTTGGCCTGTATGAAATTGGTGTAATGTTGGCCTGTATGGGATTGGTGTGGTGTTGACCGGTATGGGATTGGTGTGGTGTTGACTGGTATGGGGTTGGTGTGCTGTTGACCAGTATGGGGTTGGTGTGGTGTTGACCTGTATGGGGTTGGTGCTGTGTTGGCCTGCATGAAATTAGTGTAGTGTTGACCTATATGGGGTTGGTGCTGTGTTGGCCTTTATGAAATTGGTGTAGTGTTGGCCTGTATGGGGTTGGTGCGGTTTTGACCTGTATAGGGTTGCTGCGGTCTTGGCCTGTATGAAATTGTTGTAGTGTTGGCCTGTATGGGGTTTGACAATTTTTTGCCTGTGTAGGTGCAGTGCTGGCTTGTATTGGGTTGGTGCAGAATTGGCCTTTTTGGAGTTGATGTAGTGTTGGCTTGTGTAGGGCTTGTCCATTGTTGGCCTGTGTGGGAATGGTTTATGGGCCTTTAAAGGTTTGGTCCCTTGGCCTGTATGGTGTTGGTGCAGCTTAGCCTCCAAAGGAATTGTCTATTAATCTATTGTTGACATGTATGAAGTTTATCCATTGTAGGCCTGTTTCGAGTTGATGCAATGCTGTCCTGTATGGGGTTCTCTATTGTTGGCTTGTATGAAGTTGTCCATTGTTGGCTTTTAAGAGGTGGTGCAATGTTGGCCTGCATGAAATTGGTCCATTGTTAGTCTGCATGAGGTTGGTACAGTGCTGGCCTCTATGGAGATGTTCCATTGTTGGCCCCTGTGGGGTTGGTACAGGGCTGTACAATTTTGCATTTATAAACTGTAAATAATTAAAGCCATGGTGCATTGTATATCTATCTATATATATATATTTTTTTTTTGCAGACCCCCCACCACACACCACTGAACAGGTGAATATAGCAGAGATTCCTTACTGTATATCACAAGTGCAAAGAGCAGAAGATCCACTCATAGTATCCATAATAACAAATATAATCACACATTTCTCATTTGAATAGAAGCTTAAATATCAGAAATATCGAGCCTGTTGGAAGATATTAACCCTTTCATGTGTGAATTATGAAAGCCGCAGTCAGGATTTTTTCCTCAGTATTTTTACTACTCTTTGGGCATGAAAAGAAAAAAAAAATTACTTAATTTTTTTCGAACATTCGTATTCCAAGGAGTTCTTCACATGTCCAATTGATTGGACTGTGTCTGTTTTGAGTGTTCATTTGAAGATTTGACTCTGATGATGTTTTCTCCACTATCCTATAGGCCTTTCTATCATGCTTTGCATTTGAGCTGTACAAAATATAAAGACATTAAAGCGGTAGTAAAGTCCGCTGGAAAATTTTTTTTAAAAATGGTCCCTCCGTGGGTAAGAGGTTTAACCATATCCAGTGGAATCTCTGCAATTTCTGACCATCTTCTATAGCATGTCTGTAGTCTCTGACTATGTCTTTTGGCATTCCTGCAGTCCTTGACCATGTCCTCTAGCATGACCATAGACTTTGACTATTAACTGTGGAATTTCTTCAGTTTCTGACCATCTTCTGTAGCATGCCCGTAGTCTCTATGTCTTTTGGCATTCCTGCAGTCCTTGACCATGTCCTCTAGCATGACCATAGACTTTGACCATATCCTGTGGAATTTCTGCAGTTTTGGACCATCTTCTGTAGCATGCCTGTAGTCTCTGACTATGTCTTTTGGCATTCCTGCAGTCCTTGACCTTGTTCTCTAGCATGACCATAGACGTTGACCATATCCTGTGGAATTTCTGACTTCAACCATATCCAGTGGAATCTCTGCAGTTTTTTACCATCTTCTATAGAATGCCTGTAGTCTCTGACTATGTCTTTTGGCATTCCTGCAGTCCCTGACCGTGTCCTCTAGCATGACTATAGACTTTGACCATATCCTGTGGAATTTCTGCAGTTTCAGACCATCTTCTGTAGCATGTCTGTATTTTTTGGCTATGTCTTTTTGGCATTCCTGCAGTCCTTGACCATGTCCTCTAGCAGGGCCATAGACTTCGACCATTAACTGTGGAATTTCTTCAGTTTCTGACCATCATAGTCTCTGACTTTGTCTTATGGCATTCCTGCAGTGCCTGACTATGTCCTCTAGCATGACTGTAGACTTCAACCATATCCAGTGGAATTTCTGGAGTTTCGGACCATCTTCTGTAGCATGTCCATAGTTTCTGACTTTGTCTTATGGCATTCATGCAGTGCCTGACAATGTCCTCTGGCATGACCATAGTCTTTGACCACATCCTGTGCAATTTTTTAAATTTCTGACCATCTTCTGTAGCATTCCCATATTCTCTGACTATGTCTTATGGCATTCCTGCAGTCCCTGACTATGTCTTCTGGCATGACCATAGACTTCGACCATATCCTGTGGAATTTTGTGAGTTTCTGACCATCTTCTGTAGTATGCCCATGGTCTCTGACTGTGCCTTGTGACATTTCTGCAGTCTCTGACCATGGTTTCTAACAGGACCATAGTCTTTGACCATATCTTGTGAAATTTCTGCAGTCTACGACCTTCTCCTGGAGCATGTCCTCAGTTTTTGACCTTCTCCTGTGCCATGCCCATGTCCTGTTGTGTGTCTGCTGTTTCTGACATTGAGCATTCACTGAGTGTTATGTACAACCCTTTGATCCCACACTTGAGGTCCCAAATATCAAGAAGGTTGACCACTACTACTCTAAGATAAGAAAGAATGACCTGGCTTTGGATGCACTTACACATGTAAATGCCCATCTTCTTACTTATGTTTTTATCTTGTTATAGGATACATTTTCCATGACCTTATACAGTGTGGTGTCCGTGGCGAATAGAAGTCAACCGTCTCCATGATGAAGGACGTTGTTGCACCAGTTTACTTTCTACTTGGAAGACCAAATCGCTCACGGAATATCACAGTGGCTGCTTGTAGTGGCCAGCAGATGGTGCTAGTTAGCAATAAAAGGAGCAACACACATTTAGAGGTCTCTTTATATATATATATATATACAGTGGGGATCGAAAGTTTGGGCACCCCAGCTAAAAATGTGTATTAATGTGCATAAAGAAGCCAAGGAAAGATGGAAAAATCTCCAAAAGGCATCAAATTACAGATTAGACATTCTTATAATATGTCAACAAAAGTTAGATTTTATTTCCATCATTTACACTTTCAAAATAACAGAAAACAAAAAAATGGCGTCTGCAAAAGTTTGGGCACCCTGCAGAATTTATAGCATGCACTGCCCCCTTTGCCAAGCTGAGACCTGCCAGTGTCATGGATTGTTCTCAATCATCGTCTGGGAAGACCAGGTGATGTCAATCTCAAAGGTTTTAAATGCCCAGACTCATCTGACCTTGCCCCAACAATCAGCACCATGGGTTCTTCTAAGCAGTTGTCTAGAAAACTGAAACTGAAAATAGTTGACGCTCACAAAGCTGGAGAAGGCTATAAGAAGATTGCAAAGCGTTTTCAGATGACAATATCCTCTGTTCGGAATGGAATTAAGAAATGGCAGTCATCAGGAACAGTGGAAGTTAAAGCAAAATCTGGAAGACCAAGATAACTATCAGACAGAACAGCTCGCAGGATTGTGAGAAAAACAATTCAAAACCCACGTTTGACGGCACGATCCCTCCAGAAAGATCTGGCAGACACTGGAGTTGTGGTACACTATTCCACTATAAAGAGATACTTGTACAAATATGGTCTTCATGGAAGAGTCATCAGAAGAAAACCTCTTCTATGTCCTCACCACAAAAATCATCGTTTGAACTTTACAAATGAACATATAGACAAGCCTGAGGCATTTTGGAAACAAGTTCTGTGGACCGAAGAGGTTAAAATTTAACTTTTTTGGCCGGAATGAGCAAAGGTACGTTTGGAGAAGAAGGGGCACAGAATTGAATGAAAAGAACCTCTGTCCAACTGTTAAGCATGGGGTTGGATCAATCATGCTTTGGGGTTGTGTTGCAGCCAGTGGCACAGGGAACATCTCACGAGTAGAAGGAAAAATGGATTCAATAAAATTTCAGCAAATTTTGGATGGTAACTTGATGCCATCTGTGAAAAAGCTGAAGTTAAAGAGAGGATGGCTTCTACAAATGGATAATGATCCTAAACACACCTCGAAATCCACAGGGGATTACATCAAGAGGCGTAAACTGAAGGTTTTGCCATGGCCTTCACAATCTCCTGACCTCAACATCATTGAAAATCTATGGATAGACCTTAAAAGAGCCGTGCGTGACAGACAGCCCAGAAATCTCAAAGAACTGGAAGACTTTTGTAAGGAAGAATGGGCAAAGATACCTCAAACAAGAATTGAAAGACTCTTGGCTGGCTACAAAAAGCGTTTACAAGCTGTGATACTTGCCAAAGGGGGCAGTACAAGATATTAACTCTGCAGGGGGCCCAAACTTTTGCAGACGCCATTTTTTTGTTTTCTGTTATTTTGAAAGTGTAAATGATGGAAATCAAATCTAACTTTTGTTGACATATTATAAGAATGTCTAATCTGTAATTTGATGCCTTTTGGAGATTTTTCCATCTTTCCTTGGCTTCTTTAGGCACATTAATACAATTTTTTAGCTGGGGTGCCCAAACTTTCAATCCCCACTGTATATATGTTTTATAATAGATTGGATTATGTATCATCAGCTCCATCTAATGGTCAAAATCCAGTATAGTTTTCTGAAATACCTCAATGAGAAAGTATACCGCATTTCAACCACTAGATGGAGCTGATGATATAGGAATGCATCTATTAGAAAAATTACGGTGAAGTTTTGTTCAGTTTGCACAAATGTTTCTGACATTTATGCCACTACTGATTTTAAAAAAAGATCCATTAGGGTCTCTATAAGACTTTTTCACCCAACATTCATCCATGAATCCACAGGATGAATCTTGGGTTAAGACCATGGTAAATAGTCCTCTGTTAGAGTAAAAAAAAAATTCTTGATGTGTCTGTGACATTTAAAAGTATCAGGAAATGAGAATATAAGAATGTAATATTTTGCAACTTTCCAGTCCTTAGATGTGGCAGCTGCACTTGTTTTCAAGCTAAGAACATTTCGGCAAGTACTGAAAAAAACCTGTTGCTCCTGCTTGAAATCTTGCTCAAGTTATCAGCTTTCTCATATATGGTCTGTGAACTATAAAACACCTCCCCCTTATGTAATGGAAATGAGGAGGGAGGGGGCAGTATTTGTAGTCCAAATCAGGTGACAACACTGGTTCTCCATAGTTATAGTATGGTAGGAGGGTGTTGTCACCCTAGAACAGGAAGTGTTGCTGGCAGCTCACTAAGCGAAAATGAAAAAAGGAACCAATGCAACCATCACATCTAAAAACTAGTAAGATGTAATATACACTGCTCAAAAAAATGAAAAGAAGACTTTGAAAACCCATCAGATCTCAGTGGGGATAAATCTCCTGCTAGATCTCTATACTGATATGGACGGGGTGATGGGTGAGGAACGTGAGGACGCCCCATCGTTTGATGGAAATGAAAATGATCGACCTACAGAGGACTGAATTCAAAGACACCCCGAAAATCAAAGTGAAAAAATGATGCAGCAGGCGAGTCCATTTTGATGAAATGTCATTGCAGCAACTCAGAATGGTCCTCCGTAGTCTGTGTGGCCCCCACGTGCTTGTATGCATGCCTGACAATGTCGGGGGAGGGTCCTAATGAGACCACGGATGGTGTCCTGGGGGATTTCCTCCCAGATCTGGACCAGGGCATCACTGAGCTCCTGGACAGTCTGAGGTGCAACCTGGCGGTGTCGGATGGACCAAAACATGACATCCCAGAGGGGTTCTATTGGATTTAGGTCAGGAGAGTGTGGGGGCCATTCAATGGTATCAATTCCTTCATCCTCCAGGAACTGCCTGCTTACTCTCCCCACATGAGGCCGGCATTGTCGTGCACCAGGAGGAACCCAGGACCCACTGCACCAGGAGAAACCCAGGACCCACTGCACCAGGAGGAACCCAGGACCCACTGCACCAGGAGGAACCCTGGACCCACCGCACCAGGAGGAACCCTGGACCCACCGCACCAGGAGGAACCCAGGACCCACTGCACCAGCGTAGGGTCTGACAATGGGTCCAAGGATTTCATCCCGATACCTAATGGCAGTCAAGGTGCCATTGTCTAGCCTGTAGAGGTCTGTGCGTCCCTCCATGGATATGCCTACCCAGACCATCACTGACCCACCACCAGAACGGTCATGGTGAACCATGTTACAGGCAGCAGAACGTTCTCCATGGCTTCTCCAGACCCTTTCACGTCTGTCACATGTGCTCAGGGGGACCTGCTCTCTGTGAAAAGCACAGGGTGCCAGTGGTGGACCTGCAAATTCTGGGGTTCAATGGCAAATGCCAATCCAGCTCTATGGTGCCGGGCAGTGAGCACACGTCCCACTAGAGGATGTTGGGCCCTCAGGCTACCCTCATGAAGTCTGTTTCTGATTGTTTGGTCAGAGACATTCCCACCAGTGGCCTGCTGGAGGTCATTTTGTAGGGCTCTGGCAGGGCTCATCCTGTTCCTCCTTGCACAAAGGAGCAGATACCCGTCCTGCTGATGGGTTAAGGACCTTCTACAGCCCTGTCCAGCTCTCCTAGAGGAACTGCCTGTCTCCTGGAATCTCCTCCATGCTCTTGTCTCCTGGAATCTCCTCCATGCTCTTGTCTCCTGGAATCTCCTCCATGCTCTTGTCTCCTGGAATCTCCTCCATGCTCTTGAGACTGTGCTGGGAGACACAGTAAACCTTCTGGAAATGGCAGGTATTGACGTGCCATCCTGGAGGAGTTGGACTGCCTGTGCAACCTCTGTAGGGTCCAGGTATGGCCTCATGCTCCCAGTAGTGACACTGACCCTAGCCAAATGCAAAACGAGTGAAAAACAGTCAGAAAAAATGAGTAAGGAAGAAAATGTCAGTGGCCTCCATCTGTAAAACCATTCCTGTTTTGGGGGTCGTCTCATTGTTGCCCATCTAGTGCACCTGTTGTTAATTTCATTAACACCAAAGCAGCTGAAACTGATTAATGACCAGATCAATATCCCAGGGGCCTCATTGACTTAATACTAGACTCTGATTAAAAAGTTTTCCTTTCATTTTTTTGAGCAGTGTATTACATTTTTGTTTTGGGGTTTAGATAAAATTTGGTGTCACAAATAATTCCTGTAATTTGCTCCATTGTCAGCTCCATCTAATGGCCATAATGAAGTATTTTCTTGATATACGTTTATCAGGAAAAAAACACATTATGACCACTAGATGGAGTGGACTAGTATAGGGAATAAACACATTAGGCAAATTACAGGGATTATTCGGGCTGAGACACAGCAAATTTTTGCCATGTATATATTTTTCCCACAAGAACTACAAATGGGAAATGTGTACATAATACTAAATATAAATGTAGAAATTATTAATAATAAATTGATAAATATCACCTATTTGTGTCTGAAGTCCACTATTTTTTTTTTTTTTTTTTTTTTTTCCAAGAAATTTTATTGAGATATGAAAGGCATAACAAGTCATAAACAAATACGGATCGCAGTCCGCGCAAGTCTTTAAGCATGTTCTCCCGTAACACAGACGGGTTCAGGACATAGAAGTAAATCGTAGCTCAACCTGAAATACAGTCCTAAGGGGAAGGCACCGTATATACCCATAGCAATGATGTTAGCAGTAAGTAATTTATAGAAATACGAAGTCCACTATTTATCTGTAAAGTCCTGATTAAAACTAAACATCGCTAATCAGAAAAGCTGCATACATTGCTGGAAGACCTATGGGCAAATCTGATTGCAAGAAATGACAATATTCCTTTTTATTTATTCCTGTGTATTGACTGACTCTGCTGGTGGTGTTCATTTACACATACAATGCCAGGCGTTCCTGATTTTGATTGTTCTCTCCTGCCTATATGTATCTGTCCCATCTATATGCATCTGTCCCTCCTGTGTGCATCTGTCCCACCTGTAGGCATCTGTCCCCCCTGTGTGCATCTGTCCCCCCTGTGTGCATCTGTCCCCCCTGTGTGCATCTGTCCCCCCTGTGTGCACCTGTCCCTCCTGTGTGCACCTGTCCCCCCTGTGTGCATCTGTCCCTCCTGTGTGCATCTGTCCCTCCTGTGTGCATCTGTCCCACCTGTAGGCATCTGTCCCTCCTGTGTGCATCTGTCCCCCGTGTGTGCATCTGTCCCACCTGTAGGCATCTGTCCCTCCTGTGTCCATCTGTCCCTCCTGTGTGCATCTGTCCCCCCTGTGTGCATCTGTCCCTCCTGTGTGCACCTGTCCCCCCTGTGTGCATCTGTCCCTCCTGTGTGCACCTGTCCCCCCTGTGTGCATCTGTCCCCCCTGTGTGCATCTGTCCCTCCTGTGTGCACCTGTCCCCCCTGTGTGTATCTGTCCCTCCTGTGTGCATCTGTCCCTCCTGTGTGCATCTGTCCCACCTGTAGGCATCTGTCCCTCCTGTGTGCATCTGTCCCCCGTGTGTGCATCTGTCCCACCTGTAGGCATCTGTCCCTCCTGTGTCCATCTGTCCCTCCTGTGTGCATCTGTCCCCCCTGTGTGCATCTGTCCCCCCTGTGTGCATCTGTCCCTCCTGTGTGCATCTGTCCCCCCTGTGTGCATCTGTCCCTCCTGTAGGCATCTGTCCCCCCTGTGTGCATCTGTCCCACCTGTGTGCATCTGTCCCTCCTGTGTGCATCTGTCCCACCTGTAGGCATCTGTCCCCCCTGTGTGCATCTGTCCCCCCTGTAGGCATCTGTCCCCCCTGTGTGCATCTGTCCCCCCTGTGTGCATCTGTCCCTCCTGTGTGCATCTGTCCCTCCTGTGTGCATCTGTCCCACCTGTAGGAATCTGTCCCCCCTGTGTGCATCTGTCCCCCCTGTGTGCATCTGTCCCTCCTGTGTGCATCTGTCCCTCCTGTGTGCATCTGTCCCACCTGTAGGAATCTGTCCCCCCTGTGTGCATCTGTCCCTCCTGTGTGCATCTGTCCCCCCTGTGTGCATCTGTCCCACCTGTAGGCATCTGTCCCCCCTGTGTGCATCTGTCCCCCCTGTGTGCATCTGTCCCTCCTGTGTGCATCTGTCCCCCCTGTGTGCATCTGTCCCTCCTGTAGGCATCTGTCCCTCCTGTGTGCATCTGTCCCACCTGTAGGCATCTGTCCCTCCTGTGTGCATCTGTCCCACCTGTAGGCATCTGTACCCCCTGTGTGCATCTGTCCCCCCTGTGTGCATCTGTCCCCCCTGTGTGCATCTGTCCCCCCTGTGTGCATCTGTCCCTCCTGTGTGCATCTGTCCCCCCTGTGTGCATCTGTCCCTCCTGTGTGCATCTGTCCCTCCTGTGTGCATCTGTCCCACCTGTAGGCATCTGTCCCTCCTGTGTGCATCTGTCCCACCTGTAGGCATCTGTCCCCCCTGTGTGCATCTGTCCCCCCTGTGTGCATCTGTCCCTCCTGTGTGCATCTGTCCCACCTGTAGGCATCTGTCCCCCCTGTGTGCATCTGTCCCCCCTGTGTGCATCTGTCCCTCCTGTGTGCATCTGTCCCCCCTGTGTGCATCTGTCCCACCTGTAGGCATCTGTCCCCCCTGTGTGCATCTGTCCCCCCTGTGTGCATCTGTCCCCCTTGTGTGCATCTGTCCCACCTGTAGGCATCTGTCCCCCCTGTGTGCATCTGTCCCACCTGTAGGCATCTGTCCCCCCTGTGTGCATCTGTCCCACCTGTAGGCATCTGTCCCCCCTGTGTGCATCTGTCCCACCTGTAGGCATCTGTCCCCCCTGTGTGCATCTGTCCCCCTGTGTGCATCTGTCCCCCCTGTGTGCATCTGTCCCTCCTGTAGGCATCTGTCCCTCCTGTGTGCATCTGTCCCACCTGTAGGCATCTGTCCCTCCTGTGTGCATCTGTCCCACCTGTAGGCATCTGTCCCCCCTGTGTGCATCTGTCCCCCCTGTGTGCATCTGTCCCCCCTTTGTGCATCTGTCCCTCCTGTGTGCATCTGTCCCCCCTGTGTGCATCTGTCCCTCCTGTGTGCATCTGTCCCTCCTGTGTGCATCTGTCCCTCCTGTGTGCATCTGTCCCACCTGTAGGCATCTGTCCCTCCTGTGTGCATCTGTCCCCCCTGTGTGCATCTGTCCCACCTGTAGGCATCTGTCCCTCCTGTGTGCATCTGTCCCTCCTGTGTGCATCTGTCCCCCCCTGTGTGCATCTGTCCCCCCTGTGTGCATCTGTCCCCCCTGTGTGCATCTGTCCCTCCTGTAGGCATCTGTCCCTCCTGTGTGCATCTGTCCCTCCTGTGTGCATCTGTCCCACCTGTAGGCATCTGTCCCCCCTGTGTGCATCTGTCCCTCCTGTGTGCATCTGTCCCTCCTGTGTGCATCTGTCCCTCCTGTGTGCATCTGTCCCACCTGTAGGCATCTGTCCCTCCTGTGTGCATCTGTCCCCCCTGTGTGCATCTGTCCCCCCTGTGTGCATCTGTCCCTCCTGTGTGCATCTGTCCCTCCTGTGTGCATCTGTCCCTCCTGTGTGCATCTGTCCCACCTGTGTGCATCTGTCCCCCCTGTGTGCATCTGTCCCCCCTGTGTGTATCTGTCCCCCCTGTGTGTATCTGTCCCCCCTGTGTGCATCTGTCCCCCCTGTGTGTATCTGTCCCACCTGTGTGCATCTGTCCCACCTGTGTGCATCTGTCCCACCTGTAGGCATCTGTCCCTCCTGTGTGCATCTGTCCCCCCTGTGTGCATCTGTCCCCCCTGTGTGCATCTGTCCCCCGTGTGTGCATCTGTCCCCCCTGTGTGTATCTGTCCCACCTGTGTGCATCTGTCCCCCCTGTGTGTATCTGTCCCACCTGTGTGCATCTGTCCCACCTGTGTGCATCTGTCCCACCTGTCGGCATCTGTCCCTCCTGTGTGTATCTGTCCCTCCTGTGTGTATCTGTCCCCCCTGTGTGCATCTGTCCCACCTGTAGGCATCTGTCCCCCCTGTGTGCATCTGTCCCACCTGTAGGCATCTGTCCCCCCTGTGTGTATCTGTCCCTCCTGTGTGTATCTGTCCCTCCTGTGTGTATCTGTCCCTCCTGTGTGCATCTGTCCCACCTGTAGGCATCTGTCCCCCCTGTGTGTATCTGTCCCTCCTGTGTGTATCTGTCCCTCCTGTGTGTATCTGTCCCCCCTGTGTGTATCTGTCCCCCCTGTGTGTATCTGTCCCTCCTGTGTGTATCTGTCCCTCCTGTGTGCATCTGTCCCTCCTGTGTGTATCTGTCCCCCCTGTGTGCATCTGTCCCACCTGTGTGCATCTGTCCCTCCTGTGTGCATCTGTCCCACCTGTGTGCATCTGTCCCTCCTGTGTGTATCTGTCCCTCTGTGTGTATCTGTCCCCCCTGTGTGCATCTGTCCCTCCTGTGTGTATCTGTCCCTCCTGTGTGTATCTGTCCCCCCTGTGTGCATCTGTCCCTCCTGTGTGCATCTGTCCCTCCTGTGTGGCATCTGTCCCACCTGTAGGCATCTGTCCCTCCTGTGTGCATCTGTCCCACCTGTAGGCATCTGTCCCCCCTGTGTGCATCTGTCCCCCCTGTGTGCATCTGTCCTTCCTGTGTGCATCTGTCCCACCTGTAGGCATCTGTCCCCCCTGTGTGCATCTGTCCCCCCTGTGTGCATCTGTCCCTCCTGTGTGCATCTGTCCCCCCTGTGTGCATCTGTCCCACCTGTAGGCATCTGTCACCCCTGTGTGCATCTGTCCCCCCTGTGTGCATCTGTCCCACCTGTAGGCATCTGTCCCCCCTGTGTGCATCTGTCCCACCTGTAGGCATCTGTCCCCCCTGTGTGCATCTGTCCCACCTGTAGGCATCTGTCCCCCCTGTGTGCATCTGTCCCACCTGTAGGCATCTGTCCCCCCTGTGTGCATCTGTCCCCCTGTGTGCATCTGTCCCCCCTGTGTGCATCTGTCCCTCCTGTAGGCATCTGTCCCTCCTGTGTGCATCTGTCCCACCTGTAGGCATCTGTCCCTCCTGTGTGCATCTGTCCCACCTGTAGGCATCTGTCCCCCCTGTGTGCATCTGTCCCCCCTGTGTGCATCTGTCCCTCCTGTGTGCATCTGTCCCTCCTGTGTGCATCTGTCCCTCCTGTGTGCATCTGTCCCTCCTGTGTGCATCTGTCCCTCCTGTGTGCATCTGTCCCACCTGTAGGCATCTGTCCCTCCTGTGTGCATCTGTCCCCCCTGTGTGCATCTGTCCCACCTGTAGGCATCTGTCCCTCCTGTGTGCATCTGTCCCTCCTGTGTGCATCTGTCCCCCCCTGTGTGCATCTGTCCCCCTGTGTGCATCTGTCCCTCCTGTAGGCATCTGTCCCTCCTGTGTGCATCTGTCCCTCCTGTGTGCATCTGTCCCACCTGTAGGCATCTGTCCCCCCTGTGTGCATCTGTCCCTCCTGTGTGCATCTGTCCCTCCTGTGTGCATCTGTCCCTCCTGTGTGCATCTGTCCCACCTGTAGGCATCTGTCCCTCCTGTGTGCATCTGTCCCTCCTGTGTGCATCTGTCCCCCCTGTGTGCATCTGTCCCCCCTGTGTGCATCTGTCCCTCCTGTGTGCATCTGTTCCCACCTGTGTGCATCTGTCCCTCCTGTGTGCATCTGTCCCACCTGTGTGCATCTGTCCCTCATGTGTGCATCTGTCCCCCCTGTGTGCATCTGTCCCCCCTGTGTGCATCTGTCCCCCCTGTGTGTATCTGTCCCCCCTGTGTGTATCTGTCCCACCTGTGTGCATCTGTCCCCCCTGTGTGCATCTGTCCCCCCCTGTGTGCATCTGTCCCCCCTGTGTGCATCTGTCCCCCCTGTGTGCATCTTCCCTCCTGTAGGCATCTGTCCCTCCTGTGTGCATCTGTCCCTCCTGTGTGCATCTGTCCCACCTGTAGGCATCTGTCCCCCCTGTGTGGCATCTGTCCCACCTGTAGGCATCTGTCCCCCCTGTGTGCATCTGTCCCACCTGTAGGCATCTGTCCCCCCTGTGTGCATCTGTCCCACCTGTAGGCATCTGTCCCCCCTGTGTGCATCTGTCCCCCTGTGTGCATCTGTCCCCCCTGTGTGCATCTGTCCCTCCTGTAGGCTCTGTCCCTCCTGTGTGCATCTGTCCCACCTGTAGGCATCTGTCCCTCCTGTGTGCATCTGTCCCACCTGTAGGCATCTGTCCCCCCTGTGTGCATCTGTCCCCCCTGTGTGCATCTGTCCCTCCTGTGTGCATCTGTCCCTCCTGTGTGCATCTGTCCCTCCTGTGTGCATCTGTCCCACCTGTAGGCATCTGTTCCTCCTGTGTGCATCTGTCCCCCCTGTGTGCATCTGTCCCACCTGTAGGCATCTGTCCCTCCTGTGTGTATCTGTCCCTCCTGTGTGTATCTGTCCCCCCTGTGTGCATCTGTCCCACCTGTAGGCATCTGTCCCTCCTGTGTGCATCTGTCCCACCTGTAGGCATCTGTCCCTCCTGTGTGCATCTGTCCCTCCTGTGTGCATCTGTCCCACCTGTAGGCATCTGTCCCCCCTGTGTGCATCTGTCCCTCCTGTAGGCATCTGTCCCTCCTGTGTGCATCTGTCCCTCCTGTGTGCATCTGTCCCACCTGTAGGCATCTGTCCCCCCTGTGTGCATCTGTCCCTCCTGTGTGCATCTGTCCCTCCTGTGTGCATCTGTCCCTCCTGTGTGTATCTGTCCCTCCTGTGTGTATCTGTCCCTCCTGTGTGCATCTGTCCCTCCTGTGTGCATCTGTCCCTCCTGTGTGTATTTTTTTCTGTTTTTGTATTAAATTGTGTTACCATTTTTCTATTTTATACTGCTACCTGGTGGTGGTTTAGGGCCACTACAGCTTGGAAAACCTCTGTACTGAATTTATCTAAAGTAAAATTGTATTTGATTCAACTTCACTGTCAAATTGAACAGTTACGCTGCCTGTGGATCGTGCTAAGTTGGCAGGTGACCGTATGGTTCCAACAGACTGGACCTATGGAGGTATATCAACGCTGTCTATTTGGACCAGGGGCCAGTCGGGCACTGCTGGAGGGCTCAGGGCCAGTAAGGTGCCCCATGAGAGGCTCTCTCACTATCTCTTTCTCTCTCCTCCCCCAGGCTCTCCCCGCTGCCCCTCCCCCCCAGCCCAACTTGGCTCCCAAGGATGGTGATCATCCCCATGTGTGCTTCCCCCCCCTCCCCCCAGCAGCACCAGTGTCCCTATCTCCCTGACCTCCCTTTCCTCTCCAGGAAAGAATCCTGGGGATTTGAGGACCAATGGAGCTCCTCCAGGATCTGCCCGAACTCTTCAGTGCTCAGGATCGCCCCCCCCCCCCCCCCCAGGTGTAGCACTGAGGATGAGGAAGGACCAGGAGCTGCTCCATGCTGTCAAGGCTGAGGACCCGGGCATGGTGCTGAATCTGCTGCCGAGATCCAAGATGGGCAAAGCCAGTGAGTACACTTACTGATTTACCCACAGTTGAGCTACCTACCTACTATGATGATGATGGGTTTAATGGGATCAGTCAGTGGATAATGAGATTATACCGAGGAGGAGGGAAAAGGACAGGCTGGGGCAGATTGACCATTCGGGCACTGCCCAAGGGTCTGGGGCCAGTAGGGGGCCTCATACCCAGCATCCCGCAGAACCAGGCTGGAGTCCCAGAGCCCAGTGCCAGAACAATTTCTGGTGGCTTGGTTAATTCACCTCCCACTGCAGGGGATTACTCTGGGGGGATTCCCTGGGATGGGGGGGGGGGGGTTTACACTGCTGGAGTACACTGGGGGCGAATTACACTGGGGGGATTTACACTGAGGGTGGATTTACATGGGGGGAGTACACTGGGGGCAGATTACACAGGGGGATACACTAGGGGGGTTTACACGGAGGGGGGATTTACATGGGGGGAGTACACTGGGGGTGAATTACTCAGGGGGATACACTGGGGGGATTTACAGAGAGGGGGGATATACATGGGGGGAGTTCACTGAGGGCAAATTACACAGGGGGATACACTGGGGGGGATTTACACTAAGGGGGGGATTTACATGGGGGGGGAGTACACTGGGGTCAAATTATACAGGGGGATACACTGGGGGGATTTTCACTAAGGGGAGATTTACATGGGGGGGAGTACACTGCGGGATTTACTTTTCCGGGAGGGGAGATTTGGGAGTGGAAAGGGATTAATGCTAGGGGAGCTGGGATGATGAATTTAGTTTACAGGGGAAGGATTTGTGCTGGGAGGGGGGGTTTGAGGTGAAGAGAATGTTTTTCTAGGGGATATAGGGGAAAAGGAGGATTTCTGTTGGGGGGGATGTTTGCAGGGAAAGAGAATTTGTACTAGATTTGGAGTGGTTGTGGGGTAGATTTGTGTTGGGAGGGGAAATTGAGGGGGAGAGGATTTGTGCTGGGGGGGGACGAGAGTTTAGATTAGTGCTGGATTTTTGAGGGGAAGGAGTGGGAACTTTTGCTGAAAGTGGAGAGAAGTATTGCTTGAGGGGAGCATTTTGTATTCCCCTGCCCCCTACACTGTGTGTTACACAACCCTTACTTCTCTTTTTGTTGTGTGCTCCCAACCTGTATTGTGTGTTACATACTCCTGACCCTGCTCTTCTTGTGTTAGGTACTCCTAAACCCGACACTGACTGCGGCATCTGTGAGTACTTCACCGAAAGTATCGGTACCAATGACGGGGCACTATTCCTCCCGCTGACACCAATGATGGGGCACTATTCCTCCCACTGACACCAATGATGGGGTACTATTCCTCCCACTGATACCAATGATGGGGCACTATTCCTCCCACTGACACTAATGATGGGGCACTATTCCTCCCACTGATACCAATGATGGGGCACTATTCCTCCCACTGACACCAATGATGGGGCACTATTCCTCCCACTGATACCAATGATGGGGCACTATTCCTCCCACTGATACCAATGATGGGGCGCTATTCCTCCCACTGATACCAATGATGGGGCACTATTCCTCCCACTGACACCAATGATGGGGCACTATTCCTCCCACTGATACCAATGATGGGACACTATTCCTCCCACTGATACCAATGATGAGGCACTATTCCTCCCACTGACACCAATGATGGGACACTATTCCTCCCACTGACACCAATGATGGGGCACTATTCCTCCCACTGATACCAATGATGGGACACTATTCCTCCCACTGACACCAATGATGGGACACTATTCCTCCCACTGACACCAATGATGGGGCACTATTCCTCCCACTGATACCAATGATGGGGCACTATTCCCCCCACTGATACCAATGATGGGGCACTATTCCTCCCACTGATACCAATGATGGGGCACTATTCCCCCCACTGATACCAATGATGGGGCACTATTCCTCCCACTGATACCAATGATGGGGCACTATTCCCCCCACTGATACCAATGATGGGGCACTATTCCTCCCACCGATACCAATGATGGGGCACTATTCCTCCCACTGATACCAATGATGGGGCACTATTCCTCCCACTGATACCAATGATGGGGCACTATTCCTCCCACTGACACCAATGATAGGACACTATTCCTCCCACTGAGGTTGCTGTGGGTGGATTACAAAAAGCAATTATCTGCTTCAAGCAAACACACCCGGTATGCCAGTCAATGGGTGCTGTCGATATGCCATCATGAAGGTCTATAAGTCACTGTGATTGGTGTTCCTCTTTGGTGGTACAATGACAAGTCTGCTATTCTCTCTCTGTCTCACACAGCTTTATTTTACTTATTGAATTTGATATTTTACACTGATTTTAATATTTTTATTTTATGCCATATACTGTGTAATGTAAGTGTAGTGCAACCTCCGAATGGACCACTGATTGATAATGACACTGGAGTGATGTGAAGGGGGAAGAGGACACTACTGTGGGGGGGGGGGAGTGATGTGAAGGGGGCAGAGGACACTACTGTGGGTGGGAGTGATGTGAAGAGGGAAGAGGACACAACGGTAGGGGGAAATGATGTGAAGGGGGCAGAGGACACTACTGTGGGGGGAGTGATGTGAAAGGGGGCAAAGGACACTACTGTGGGGGGGGGGGGAGTGATGTGAAGGGGCAGAGGATACAACGGAAGGGGGAGGTGATGTGAAGGGGGGCAGAGGACACTATTGTGGGGGGGGAGTGATGTGAAGGGGGGCAGAGGAAACTACTGTGGGGGGGGGAGTGATGTGAAGGGGGGCAGAGGACACTACTGTGGGGGGGAGTGATGTGAAGGGGGCAGAGGACACTACTGTGGGGGGGAGTGATGTGAAGGGGGGCAGAGGACACAATTCTGTGGGGGGGAGTGATGTGAAGGGGCAGAGGACACAATTCTGTGGGGGGGAGTGATGTGAAGGGGGGCAGAGGACACTACTGTGGGGAGTGATGTGAAGGGGGCAGAGGACACAATTCTGTGGGGGGGAGTGATGTGAAGGGGGCATAGGACACAATTCTGTGGGGGGGAGTGATGTGAAGGGGGCATAGGACACAATTCTGTGGGGGGGGAGTGATGTGAAGGGGGCATAGGACACAATTCTGTGGGGGGGAGTGATGTGAAGGGGGCAGAGGACACAATTCTGTGGGGGGGAGTGATGTGAAGGGGGCAGAGGACACTACTGTGGGGAGTGATGTGAAGGGGGGCAGAGGACACTACTGTGGGGGGGAGTGATGTGAAGGGGGCAGAGGACACTACTGTGGGGGGGAGTGATGTGAAGGGGGCAGAGGACACTACAGTGGGGGGGAGTGATGTGAAGGGGGCAGAGGACACTACTGTGGGGAGTGATGTGAAGGGGGGCAGAGGACATTACTGTGGGGAGTGATGTGAAGGGGGGCAGAGGACACTACTGTGGGGGGGAGTGATGTGAAGGGGGCAGAGGACACTACTGTGGGGAGTGATGTGAAGGGGGGCAGAGGACATTACTGTGGGGAGTGATGTGAAGGGGGGCAGAGGACACTACTGGAGGGAGTGATGTGAAGGGGGCAGAGGACACTACTGGAGGGAGTGATGTGAAGGGGGCAGAGGACACTACTGGAGGGAGTGATGTGAAGGGGGCAGAGGACACTACTGGGGGGAGTGATGTGAAGGGGGCAGAGGACACTACTGTGGGGAGTGATGTGAAGGGGGCAGAGGACACTACTGTGGGGAGTGATGTGAAGGGGGGCAGAGGACACTACTGTGGGGAGTGATGTGAAGGGGGGCAGAGGACACTACTGGAGGGAGTGATGTGAAGGGGGCAGAGGACACTACTGGGGGGAGTGATGTGAAGGGGGCATAGGACACAATTCTGTGGGGGGGAGTGATGTGAAGGGGGCATAGGACACAATTCTGTGGGGGGGGGAGTGATGTGAAGGGGGCATAGGACACAATTCTGTGGGGGGGAGTGATGTGAAGGGTGCAGAGGACACTACTGTAGAGAGTGATGTGAAGGGGGGCAGAGGACATTACTGTGGGTGGGAGTGATGTGAAAGGGGGCAGAGGACACTACTGTGGGGGGGGGGGGTGTGATGTGAAAGGGGCAGAGAACACTACTGTGGGGAGTGATGTGAAGGGGGGCAGAGGACACTACTGTGGGTGGGAGTGATGTGAAGGGGGGCAGAGGACACTACTGTGGGGGGGAGTGATGTGAAGGGGGCAGAGGACACTACTGTGGGGAGTGATGTGAAGGGGGGCAGAGGACACTACTGTGGGGAGTGATGTGAAGGGGGCAGAGGACACTACTGGAGGGAGTGATGTGAAGGGGGCAGAGGACACTACTGGAGGGAGTGATGTGAAGGGGGCAGAGGACACTACTGTGGGGGGGGGGGGAGTGATGTGAAGGGGGCAGAGGACACTACTGTGGGGAGTGATGTGAAGGGGGCAGCGGACACTACTGTGGGGAGTGATGTGAAGGGGGCAGAGGACACTACTGGAGGGAGTGATGTGAAGGGGGCAGAGGACACTACTGTGGGGGGGGGGGGGGAGTGATGTGAAGGGGGCAGAAGACACTACTGGGGGGAGTGATGTGAAGGGGGCAGAGGACACTACTGGGGGGAGTGATGTGAAGGGGGCAGAGGACACTACTGTGGGGAGTGATGTGAAGGGGGGCAGAGGACACTACTGTGGGGAGTGATGTGAAGGGGGGCAGAGGACACTACTGGAGGGAGTGATGTGAAGGGGGCAGAGGACACTACTGGGGGGAGTGATGTGAAGGGGGCAGAGGACACTACTGGGGGGAGTGATGTGAAGGGGGCAGAGGACACTACTGTGACTTGCTGTGTGTTCTTCATACCATCTTTTTATAGGTGGCTTAATTTTCGCCCTTCCGAAGATCTTTGATTTCCTCCATGTTGTCCAGGTAGATGTCAACCTCTGAAAGATATGCCTTCCTCTGGTCTATGCCATATGTCATGGAATGCAACACCAGTGCATGGAACGTGCGCTGTGTGACCTGGACCCAGCTGGACTTCCAGAGCCCTGCCACCTCAAATCACAGACCTGTGTGAGGAGTGCTCAGAGCTAATTGGGGAGTAGGGATCATGATCAGGGGGTGCGGGAGGGTGGTCTTAGACCAGCATCTGTGCATGTGGTGTGGGCGGTGAATACTATAGAAGCAGCCCTGGAAGCCCTGTTTGTAGGTGGAGTCCCAGCACCATGAAGCAAAATTACGAACTGACAGGTGGGACTGATAGGTCTATCTATGATATTGGAATTGATAGTTGTGGTAATGACAGACCTTCTCCAAGGCTCAACAGTCCATGCAGACAGATGCAATTTGCTCCTGTTAGCCCACCACAAAGCCATCAGTAAAAGTCCTCAATAGTGTTCAGAGCCAGCAGACGGAAAAACGATAAAATTCAGGGATTTAATTTCAGTACTCACAACAAATAAGTGTATGCTATTTAGTTGTTAAAAAACATTTGTTTATTTAATGTTCATATACAAATAGACAGTAAATAACTCTTTGAAATGTCCATCGTATGATACAAACATCCATATCGAAAGTTATCTAATGATCACACAAATAATTACATACAATTACATATAGTTACATAGTTAGTCTGGCTGAAAAAAGGCAAAAGTCCATCCAGTTCAGCCATTAAAAAAAAAAAAAAAAAAAGTTATAATCCTACACCCTCAGTTGATCCAGAGGAAGGCAAAAAAACCCATCAAAGCACCATCCAATATGCTCCTGCAGGGAAAAAAAATTCCTTCCATACATATTCCATATTGATATTGTAGATAGGCTGTCACATGATAAGAGACTCCTCCTAGTCCATTCAGCTCCACAAGAGTGGGGATGCTGGTGGCATCATTGATCCAATATGACCAAATCCGGTCAAAGGCTCCATGTACAATAAAGTTTTTTTTGTTTTTTTTTAGGCTCCATGCACAGGGCCGGTGCTAGACTATTTTGCACCCTAGGCAAGACCACCTACTTGCACCCCCCCCCCCCCAAAAAAAATAAATAAAACGTCACCTGTAGTTCTACTTCACCTCTCCTAGCATACATCCTCTTTCCCCTCAAATTTTCCAACCTAGCACAAATCCTCTCCCCCCAATTCCACATCCTCGCACAACCCCCTCCAAATTACCCTTCCCAGCACAAATCCTTTCTCCCCATTCAAATCATTCTTCCTAGCACAAATCCCCCCTCTTAGCATATCTGCCCCCAATCCCCTTCCTAACACAAATACCCCCGGCCCCCTCTCCTAGCACAAATTCCCCTCCAAATCCCCCCTAGCACACACCCAATCCCCTGTCGTAGCACAAATTCCCTCAACCCCCCTCCTAGTAAAAATCTCCACTCCTAGATGAGATTAAGGGGGGATATGATCTCCATGTATAGTACATAAGGGGGGATATGATCTCCATGTATAAGGGGGATATGATCTCCATGTATAATACATAAGGGGGGGATATGATCACCATGTATAATACATAAGGGGGATATGATCTCCATGTATAATACATAAGGGGGGATATGATCTCCATGTATAATACATAAGGGGGGATATGATCTCCATGTATAATACATAGGGGGGGATATGATCTCCATGTATAATACATAAGGGGGGATATGATCTCCATGTATAATACATAAGGGGGGATATGATCACCATGTATAATACATAAGGGGGGATATGATCTCCATGTATAATACATAGGGGGGGATATGATCACCATGTATAATACATAAGGGGGGATATGATCACCATGTATAATACATAAGGGGGGATATGATCTCCATGTATAATACATAAGGGGGATATGATCTCCATGTATAATACATAAGGGGGGGATATGATCTCCATGTATAATACATAAGGGGGGGTATGATCTCCATGTATAATACATAAGGGGGGATATAATCTCCATGTATAATACATAAGGGGGGATATGATCTCCATGTATAATACATAGGGGGGGATATGATCACCATGTATAATACATAAGGGGGGATATGATCACCATGTATAATACATAAGGGGGGGATATGATCTCCATGTATAATACATAAGGGGGGATATGATCACCATGTATAATACATAAGGGGGGATATGATCTCCATGTATAATACATAAGAGGGATATGATCTCTATGTATAATATATAAGGGGGGATATGATCACCATGTATAATACATAAGGGGGGGATATGATCTCCATGTATAATACATAGGGGGGGATATGATCACCATGTATAATACATAAGGGGGGGATATGATCTCCATGTATAATACATAAGGGGGATATGATCACCATGTATAATACATAAGGGGGGATATGATCTCCATGTATAATACATAAGGGGGGATATGATCACCATGTATAATACATAAGGGGGATATGATCTCCATGTATAATACATAAGGGGGATATGATCTCCATGTATAATACATAAGGGGGGGTATGATCTCCATGTATAATACATAAGGGGGGATATGATCTCTATGTATAATACATAAGGGGGGATATGATCTCCATGTATAATACATAAGGGGGGGATATGATCTCTATGTATAATACATAAGGGGGGATATGATCTCCATGTATAATACATAAGGGGGGATATGATCTCCATGTATAATACATAAGGGGGGTATGATCACCATGTATAATACATAAGGGGGGGATATGATCTCCATGTATAATACATAAGGGGATATGATCTCCATGTATAATACATAAGGGGGATATGATCTCCATGTATAATACATAAGGGGGGATATGATCTCCATGTATAATACATAAGGGGGATATGATCTCCATGTATAATACATAAGGGGGGATATGATCTCCATGTATAATACATAAGGGGGGATATGATCTCCATGTATAATACATGAGGGGGGATATGATCTCCATGTATAATACATAAGGGGGGATATGATCTCCTACTAAGCGACATATCTCCCCCTCACTCCCCCTCTCTGTTGGGGTCCCTCAAGGCTCCGTCCTCGGGCCCCTTCTCTTCTCCATCTACACCTCCTCCCTTGGCCAACTCATATACTCTCACGGCTTCAACTACCACCTCTATGCCGACGACACACAAATCTATCTCTCAACCCCCCACCTCACCCCCTCGGTCTCTGCCCGAATCACACACCTACTGAGCGACATATCAGACTGGATGTCGCTCCACTTCCTTAAACTGAACCTCTCCAAAACCGAGTTTCTTGTCTTCCCCCCAGCCCGGACACCACCCCCCATTGACTTCTCCATCACATCCAACAATGCCACCATCAAACCCGCCCCACAGGCCAGAGTACTGGGTGTCATTCTGGACTCCAACCTATCCTTCCAGCCCCAAGTCCAATCTGTAACAAACTCGTGCAGACTCCACCTCCGCAACATCGCCAAAATCCGCACGTTCCTAACCCCAGAAACCACTAAACAGCTCATCCACTCCCTCATCATATCACGACTCGACTACTGCAACTCCCTCCTCACTGGCCTGCCTCGCCGCTGGCTATCCCCGCTTCAGTCCATCCTGAATACGGCTGCCAGACTCATTCACCTTTCCAACCGCTCTGTCTCCGCCACCCCCCTCTGCCAATCCCTCCATTGGCTTCCGATTGCGCAATGGATCAAATTCAAAATCCTAACACTGACGTACAAAGCCGTCCACCATACTGCCCCGAACTACATCACTGACCTAATATCCAAGTACCGCCCAACACGCACACTCCGCTCCTCACAAGACCTCCTTCTCTCTAGTTCCCTGGTCTCTGGTATTGATTCTGGAACACCAAACGTCTTTTATACCAAAAAAAATCAAAGAACATATACTGGAATACTTCTTGTAGGAGATCGCATCACAGTCCACATCCTAGTCAATAATGAAGTTCAATGTTTCCTCGGTGGTAGTCTTTGGATAGGTGGTTCCTGCTCCATGGCTGTGCTGCCAACGTAGGGCATTTTTTTTACTCTATATAATGCTAGACATGTGTTACTTCATGTTATAATAGTTCATAAGAAATTCTGTTGTACTCTGGCTATCTCAAATTCCTTCTATAAAGTCAAATTCTTGCGGTCTGTATCAGTCTTAATTTGTTTTTTTTGAATCATCTAAAAGAGATAAATGGATTAAAATACAAGTACAAAAAAAATTGAAGATTATAGAATAATGATTACTGTATATATCTAGGTTCACCTTCCAGCAGGACAACAACCAGAAACATCCAACCAGAGCTACAATGGTATGGTTTATATCAAAGCATCTTCATGTGTTAGAATGGCCCAGTCACAGTCCAGACCTAAATCCAACTGAGAATCTGTGGCAAGACTTGAAAATTGGGTTCACAGACGTTCTCCATCGAATCTGACAGAGCTTGAGCTATTCTGCAAAGTAGAATGGGCAGAAATGTCCCTCTCTAGATGTGCAAAGCTGGTAGAGACGTCCCCAAAAAGACCTGCAGTTGGAATTGCAGTGAAAGGGGGTCCTACAAAGTATTGACTCAGGGGGGCCGAATACAAATGCCACCACACGTTTCACATACTTCATTGTAAAAAATGTTGAAAACCATTTTCCTTCCACTTCACAATGATGTGCCACTTTATGTTGGTCTATCACATAAAATCCCAATAAAATACATTTACGCAGGGGTGGACTGACCATTCGAGCACTCGGGCACTGCCCGAGGGCCCGGGGTCAGTAGGGGGCCCTATAAAATGCCCCTGGTACCTTTTATAGGCTTTTTTGGGTGTGATTTGAGTGTGGGCAAGGACACAGGGGCCCCATGATCCCCAATTGCCCGGGGGCCCCATGAGTTGTCAGTCCAGTGCCCCATCATTGGTGTCAGTGGGAGGAATAGTGCCCCATCATTGGTGTCAGTGGGAGGAATAGTGCTCCATCATTGGTATCAGTGGGAGGAATAGTGCCCCATCATTGGTATCAGTGGGAGGAATAGTGTCCCATCATTGGTGTCAGTGGGAGGAATAGTGCCCCATCATTGGTATCAGTGGGAGGAATAGTGCCCCATCATTAGTGTCAGTGGGAGGAATAGTGCCCCATCATTGGTGTCAGTGGGAGGAATAGTGCCCCATCATTGCTGTCAGTGGGGGGATTAATGTCCTATCATTGGTGTCAGTGGGAGGAATAGTGCCCCATCATTGCTGTCAGTGGGGGGATTAATGTCCTATCATTGGTGTCAGTGGGAGGAATAGTGCCCCATCATTGGTGTCAGTGGGATGAATAGTGTCCCATCATTGGTGTCAGTGGGAGGAATAGTGCCTCATCATTGGTATCAGTGGGAGGAATAGTGCCCCATCATTGGTGTCAGTGGGAGGAATAGTGTCCCATCATTGGTGTCAGTGGGAGGAATAGTGTCCCATCATTGGTATAAGTGGGAGGAATAGTGCCCCATCATTGGTGTCAGTGGGAGGAATAGTGTCCCATCATTGGTATAAGTGGGAGGAATAGTGCCCCATCATTGGTGTCAGTGGGAGGAATAGTGTCCCATCATTGGTATCAGTGGGAGGAATAGTGCCCCATCATTGGTGTCAGTGGGAGGAATAGTGCCCCATCATTGGAGTCAGTGGGAGGAATAGTGCCCCATCATTGGTGTCAGTGGGAGGAATAGTGCCCCATCATTGGTGTCAGTGGGGGGATTAATGTCCTATCATTGGTGTCAGTGGGAGGAATAGTGCCCCATCATTGGTGTCAGTGGGAGGAATAGTGTCCCATCATTGGTGTCAGTGGGAGGAATAGTGCCCCATCATTGGTGTCAGTGGGAGGAATAGTGCCCCATCATTGCTCTCAGTGGGGGGATTAATGTCCTATCATTGGTGTCAGTGGAAGGAATAATGCCAAATGATCCCCAATTGCCCCGGGGCCCCATGAGTTGTCAGTCCGCCCCTGCATTTACGTTTTTGGTTGTAACATGACAAAATGTGGAAAATTAAAAGGGGAGTGAATACTTTTTCAAGAAGCTGTATATATAAAAAAAAGAGCATTTGTGAGTAAGTAATGATGTTGGATGAGAAGACCTGGCTCATCCAGTTCAGTAGGATTGAGGTCAGGGCTCTGTGTAGGCCACTTGCGTTCTTTCACACCAAACTGGTCAAACCATGTATGGAACTGGTCACTATTTATGAGGTCAAATGCTCATGATGGATGAAAAGACCTGGCTCAGTATCAACGTTCCAATTCATGGCTTTGGAAAAAATTTTAATTCAAGTGAAAACTATTCTAAACACCAGTTCTATCATGCTGGACATATTTCCCCTATTGACATCACCAGATGCGTCAGATAAAATCAATGGATGAAACACATCAGGCGTGCTAACCCCAGCATTGGTAATCATTTTTACTTTGTTTTAAATAAATAAGAGTTACATTATGCTGGTTTTATTTTCGTTTTAAATTCCTTAAGGGCTCGTTCACACTTGGGCTGTTTTACCAACGCTTGCCAAATGCCCCTATAGCGGCACCATAGACTAGAATAGGAGGCTTCAACGCCTCCTGACTCGACCAGAGGCGTCCGTTTTGCTGCGACGCAAACGCTCCCGTTAGAACAGCACCATGTGCTGTAATGTGCAGAATTGGCAGAGGTATTTGGGAAGCGGTAAAAACGCCTCCCAAACGCCTCTCTGCCGCTTGAAAGCAAGGCTAGTGTGAACGTAGCCTAACTGTGTTTCAAGTTCATGCCCAATATGCTGGAGGAGAGGTGGAAAGTCCCAGGAGATTTGAAGCTGTAATCCAGTGTTCCAGAGGGATGATAGAGCATGGGGTGATTGCTGTTGCCTGTTGGTACCTGGAAAGGTGATGGTCAGAAGACTGTAGAACAAGTGTTTATAGACAGGGTACACACGGGACAAAAATCATCCGAAAGTAGTCGGTACGGCAGACACCGTCCCACTTTCGGCCCCTGTGTACAGCTGTCTGCTCTACTGAAGCTGATCTTACAGTGGGGCAAAAAAGTATTTAGTCAGCCACCAATTGTACAAGTTCTCCCACTTACAAAGATGAGAGAGGCCTGTAATTGACATCATAGGTAGACCTCAACTATGGGAGACAAAATGAGAAAACAAATCCAGACAATCACATTGGCTGATCTGGAAAGAATTTATTTGCAAATTATGGTGGAAAATAAGTATTTGGTCACCTACAAACAAGCAAGATTTACTGGCTCTCACAGACCTGTACCTTCTTCTTTAAGAGGCTCCTCTGTCCTGCACTCATTACCTGTATCAATGGCACCTGTTTGAACTTGTTATCAGTATAAAAGACACCTGTCCACAACCTCAAACAGTCACACTCCAAACTCCACTATGGTGAAGACCAAAGAGCTGTTGCAGGACACCAGAAACAAAATTGTAGACCTGCACCAGGTTGGGAAGACTGAATCTGCAATAGGCAAGCAGCTTGGTGTGAACAAATCAACTGTGGGAGCAATAATTAGAAAATGGAAGACATGCAAGACCACTGATAATCTCCCTCGATCTGGGGCTCCACGCAAGATCTCACCTCGTGGGGTCAAAATGATCACAAGAACGATGAGCAAATATCCCAGGACCACACGGCGGGGACCTAGTGAATGACCTGCAGAGAGCTGGGACCAACGTAACAAAGGCTACCATCAGTAACATACTACGCCGCCAGGGACTCAGATCCTGCAGTGCCAGACGTGTCCCCCTGCTTAAGCCAGTACATGTCTCGGCCCGTCTGAAGTTTGCTAGAGAGCATTTGGATGATCCAGAAGAGGATTGGGAGAATGTCATATGGTCAGATGAAACCAAAATAGAACTGTTTGGTAGAAACACAACTCGTCGTGTTTGGAGGAGAGAGAATGCTGAGTTGCATCCAAAGAACACCATACCTACTGTGAAGCATGGGGGTGGCAACATCATGCTTTGGGGCTGTTTCTCTGCAAAGGGACCAGGACGACTGATCCAAGTACAGGACAGAATGAATGGGGCCACGTATCGTGAGATTTTGAGTGCAAACCTCCTTCCATCAGCAAGGGCATTGAAGATGAAACGTGGCTGGGTCTTCCAACATGACAATGATCCCAAACATACCGCCCGGGCAACGAAGGAGTGGCTTCGTAAGAAGCATTTCAAGGTCCTGGAGTGGCCTAGCCAGTCTCCAGATCTCAACCCCATAGAAAACCCTTGGAGGGAGTTGAAAGTCCGTGTTGCCCAGCGACAGCCCCAAAACATCACTGCTCTAGAGGAGATCTGCATGGAGGATGGGCCAACATACCAGCAACAGTGTGTGCCAACCTTGTGAAGACTTACAGGAAACGTCTGACCTCTGTCATTGCCAACAAAGGATATATAACAAAGTATTGAGAGGAACTTTTTATATTCACCAAATACTTATTTTCCACCATAATTTGCAAATTCTTTCCAGATCAGCCAATGTGATTGTCTGGATTTGTTTTCTCATTTTGTCTCTCATAGTTGAGGTCTACCTATGATGCCAATTACAGGCCTCTCTCATCTTTGTAAGTGGGAGAACTTGCACAATTGGTGGCTGACTAAATACTTTTTTGACCCACTGTATGCCAGACTTCTTTCAAAAGGGCTTGCTGGAAAACCGCATTCGACCAGCATCCGATCAGTGCTGGCAGCCCGCTGGGTTGAACAACAACTGAAAAAAAACTTCTAGTGTGTACCCTGCTTAAACATTAAATAATTCATCAAGGAATGTGCACATCGAGGAAAATGAACAGAGAAACAGGAAAGTTGCTAAAAATAATTCTTATATTTAGGATTTATAACTAAAAACAGAAAAAATAAAGGATTAGTTGTAGAATTCTCATTAAACAGAAATATATTGATACAAGAAGACAAGAAAAAAGAAACTAGATTTAATTTACTAAAGGTGTAGAGGTGGTTAGTTAACTGATGCTGCAACACAAGTGTCTATAGACCAACAGAAATTCGAGTCTGGCATTTTGGTTTGTATTTGTAAATGTAGCACCCTCCTACATAGCTAGGGAGAGCTAGATGATCGTTTTTTTAGAGGCTGAGTAGCAGCCTGGAGGAATAGTCAAAGGGGGTCAAATTTTGGTCAGGGCTAAAAGGCTCTGTAGACTATCTCTCTGGAACTTTCCCCTGATCTATAGATTTGGAGAAGTCTCTAGAATTCAGTGGGTGGGAGTGAAGAGTGCTGGTCTGCACTCTCAATGGATCCTGACCAATCCCAAAGCAGGAGGCTTCGCAAGGGGTCAGGACAGCCCCTAAGCAGCAGGAGAGTTCGGATGGAAGATGGACTGAGCAGAATGGTGCATGGAGCCTGGGAGGGGTTCCAGGAGAGGGGCCTACCTACAGGTGGAGGAGCTGGAAAGAAGGGTCTCTCAGCCTCACTGTCCCCTGAGAGAGGACAGCCTGGGAAGCAGGGAAGGAGCCAGCTCTGGAACTTTCCCCTGATCTATAGACTTGGAAAAGTCTCTAGAATTCAGTGGGCTGGAGTGAAGAGTGCTGGTCTGCACTCTCAAGGGATCCTGACCAATCCCAAAGCAGGAGGCTTCGCATGGGGTCAGGACAGCCCCTAAGCAGCAGGAGAGTTCGTGTGGAAGATGGACTGAGCAGAATGGTGCATGGAGCCTGGGAGGGGTTCCAGGAGAGGGGCCTACCTACAGGTGGAGGAGCTGGAAAGGAGGGTCTCTCAGCCTCACTGTCCCCTGGGAGAGGACAGCCTGGGAAGCAGGGAAGGAGCCAGCTCTGGAACTTTCCCCTGATCTATAGACTTGGAAAAGTCTCTGGAATTCAGTGGGCTGGAGTGAAGAGTGCTGGTCTGCACTCTCAAGGGATCCTGACCAATCCCAAAGCAGGAGGCTTCGCATGGGGTCAGGACAGCCCCTAAGCAGCAGGAGAGTTCGGGTGGAAGATGGACTAAGCAGAATGGTGCATGGAGCCTGGGAGGGGTTCCAGGAGAGGGGCCTACCTACAGATGGAGGAGCTGGAAAGAAGGGTCTCTCAGCCTCACTCTCCCCTGAGAGAGGACAGCCTGGGAAGCAGGGAAGGAGCCAGCTCTGGAACTTTCCCCTGATCTATAGATTTGGAGAAGTCTCTAGAATTCAGTGGGTGGGAGTGAAAAGTGCTGGTCTGCCCTCTCAAGGGATCCTGACCAATCCCAAAGCAGGAGGCTTCGCATGGGGTCAGGACAGCCCCTAAGCAGCAGGAGAGTTCGTGTGGAAGATGAACTAAGCAGAATGGTGCATGGAGCCTGGGAGGGGTTCCAGGAGAGGGGCCTACCTACAGGTGGAGGAGCTGGAAAGAAGGGTCTCTCAGCCTCACTGTCCCCTGAGAGAGGACAGCCTGGGAAGCAGGGAAGGAGCCAGCTCTGGAACTTTCCCCTGATCTATAGACTTGGAAAAGTCTCTAGAATTCAGTGGGCTGGAGTGAAGAGTGCTGGTCTGCACTCTCAAGGGATCCTGACCAATCCCAAAGCAGGAGGCTTCGCATGGGGTCAGGACAGCCCCTAAGATGCAGGAGAGTTCGGGTGGAAGATGGACTGAGCAGAATGGAGCATGGAGCCTGGGAGGGGTTCCAGGAGAGGGGCCTACCTACAGGTGGAGGAGCTGGAAAGGAGGGTCTCTCAGCCTCTCTGTCCCCTGAGAGAGGACATCCTGGAAAGAAGGGAAGGAGCCAGCCCAGCATGAAGCCTGAAAGCAGCCACCAACTCACAAGCTTGCAGGAGAAACTTGGTGAGTAAGCCCACACCCCCTGGGCCAGATAAGGGGAAAGGGCGTTTGGGTGGGAAACCTGACTAGCCCCCATCTGGGACCGCTTTCATTTAAAGTGGTAGCTTCTGGGACTTCTTGGCCAGGGATTCCCTCAGGCAGCTGAGTGAAGAGGAGGTACATGAGGAGAGGAGAGAGAGAGAAGGGGAAGAGAGAGAAGGGGAAGAGAGAGGAGAAGAGAGAGAAGGAGAAGAGAGAGAAGGAGAGAAGGAGAGGAGATGAGAAGGAGAGAAGGAGAGGAGGAGAGGAGGAGAGAAGGAGAGGAGGAGAGAAGGAGAAAAGGAGAGAGGGGGAGAGCATCATATATACACACACTCATTGAACTATCTCGCTCTCTCATTGGGGGGGAGGAGAGGCGCCCAATTTTTGTGTTGCCTAGTGCAACACAAAATCTAAATACACCACCCTCCTCACACACCAGGAAGAGTTACTTGTTGCACACTCTTTACTTCTTAACAATAAAGGTTAGCTGTGATGTCCACTCCTTGATCATCACCCAGACGTTTAACTCAATGTTTCCCCATTCTTGTGAATAAACCATGATGACACATAACTGTAAAGCTCTTCTTCCCACTTTATGTAAACGACATAAAGCAACTTCTCCCTTAAACAAGAACTGAATCCTTTAACTCAATTGAGGTATTATATTTTAAGGAATAGTTCTTTTACATAAAGGACTGTACAGTATATATTTATTTCAGGTACTTATATAGCACTGCCAATTTACAAAGCGCTTTACATATATATTGTACATTCACATCAGTCCCTAACCCTCAAGGGGTGTACAATCTAAGGTCCCTAACCCTCAAGGGGCGTACAATCTAAGGTCCCTAACCCTCAAGGGGCGTACAATCTAAGGTCCCTAACCCTCAAGGGGAGTACAATCTAAGGTCCCTAACCCTCAAGGGGCGTACAATCTAAGGTCCCTAACCCTCAAGGGGCGTACAATCTAAGGTCCCTAACCCTCAAGGGGTGTACAATCTAAGGTCCCTAACCCTCAAGGGGTGTACAATCTAAGGTCCCTAACCCTCAAGGGGAGTACAATCTAAGGTCCCTAACCCTCAAGGCGCGTACAAGCTAAGGTCCCTAACCCTCAAGGGGTGTACAATCTAAGGTCCCTAACCCCCGAGGAGCGTACAATCTAAGGTCCCCAACTCACATTCATACATACACATATAAGTGCCAATTTAGACAGGAGCCAATTTACCTACCAGCATGTCTTTGGAGTGTGGGAGGAAACCAGAGTACCTAGAGGAAACCCACGCAGGCACAGAGAGAACATGGAAACTTCAGGTAGGTGGTGCAGTGGCTGGGATTCGAACCAACAACCCGAGCATTGCCAGGTGGAAGTGCTAACCAAAAATATTGCCCCCCCCTGCATTTCTGTCAGATAATTCCCCACTTTACCCAGAAAATCATTGCAATGACAAAATGCTTCTGCATTCTCATGTTTATTCCTTTTGATTGTATTGGTGACACAAAAAAAGTGGAGAAACAAAAACGCCAAATCTGACACATTCCACGCAGAACCCCCAGAATGGACTGGACAAAATGAGTGGTACCTTCTCAAAATTGTAAGAAATAATTGCATTCAAAGTTTGTGATGCTCCTGTATTTGTCATTAAACTCCCCTGTATCCATGTCCAGGTGCTGACAATATAGAACTCACACCGGCAACCTGTTAAAATGGTGAAAAAGTGACTCAACCTTTCTGTTGGGTGTCTCTGTGGGCCACATGGAGCATGAAGAAGAGCAGCAAAGAATTGTCTGAGGATTTGAGAAAAAAAATTGTGGCAAGGCATGGACAATTTCAAGGTTACAAGTCCATCTCTAGAAATCTTAATGTTCCTGTGTCCACTGTGCGCAACATTGTCAAGAAGTTTACAGCCCATGGCACTGTAGCTAATCTCCCTGGACGTGGATGAAAAGGAAAAATTGATCAGAGATTAAATAAAAGGATTGTTCGAATGGTAGATAAAAAACCTCAATCAACTTCCAGACAAATTCAAGGTGACCTTCAGGCACAGGGTACATCTGTGTCAGTTCGCACTTTACATCACCATCTGAATGAAAAGGGAGACCCAGGAGGACCCCACTGCTGACACAGACACATAAAAAAGCCAGATTAGAGTTTGCCTGAGGAAGCCAAAATCCTTTTGGGAGAATGTGCTGTGGACATACGAAACAAAACAACAGATTTTTGATAAAGTCCATCATTCTACTGGTTTCAGGAAAAGAAATGAGACCTTTAAAGAAAAGAACGCAGTCCCTGCAGTCACCCATGGAGGGGGGTCACTGATGTTTTGGGGTTGCTTTGCTGCTTCAGGCACTGGATGTCTTGACCGTGTTGAATGGCATTATGAAATCTGAAGACTTCCAAAGATTTCTGGGGTAAAATGTAGGGCCCGGTGTCAGAAAGTTGGGTCTCCGTCAGAGGTCATGGGTCTTCCAGCAGGACGATGGCCCAAAGCACATGTTAAAAAGGCCCCAGAAATGGTTTCAGACAAAGCGCTGCAGAGGACTGAACTGGCCAGCATTGAGTCCAGATCTCAATCCCATAGAGCTCCCATGGAGGGATCTCAAAACAGCAGCTGGGAAAAGGAACCCTTCCAATCACAGAGACCTGGAGCAGTTGGTGAAAGAAGAGCGCTCCAAAATTCCAGTAGAGAGGTGGAAGAAACTCATTGACTGTTACAGGAAGCCATTGATTTCAGTTACTTTTTCAAGGGGTGTGCTACCAAATATTAAATTGAGGGTGCCAATAATTTTGTCCAGTCCATTTTTGGAGTTTTGTGTGGAATGTGTCAGATTTGGATTTTTATCTCTCCACTTTTTGAGTCACACCAATGTAGCACCCTCTAGTGTACTACTAGAATAGTGTAGTGTATTGCAGGAAAAAGCATTGTTTATGGCTCATGGTAACTGAGTCTGCGATTGAGGTGGGGTTACTGTAGGTCAGCTAGGTGACTCAACAGGTTGTGGCTCTATTGCCTTCTCCTGGCTCTGGAGGGCCATGGAACCTTCCAGAAGTCAATAAGCTGGAAGGGGTGTAGACCTAATCTGCATGTTAATGGGAGTCTGGCCAATCCCAGGTTTGGAGGCCCTGGTAGAGTGGTAGACCAGCCCATAAATATGGGAGGGTCAGGCTGACAGGCGAGTCAGGTGGAAGATGTAGTGCTGAGGAGACTGTTGGTGCCTGGGAGGGGTTCCCTAGGTCTGGGAGGAGCCAGGCTCCAGGTAGCGCAGCCATCCAACTGCTTTCACCTGACAAGCAGGAGCGCTTGTCAGTTTTATACACAATCTCGGTGGTTGAAGCCACTGGATTGTGTGTAAAACTCCCCACAGTCAGGTGCGTAAGAAATACAATGTATATAAAGAGTGCAGCGCTTATAAACAACAGGTGAACAAAAGAGAACAGTAAAGTCCTTAATAATAGAATTATAGAATAGTCCAGCAAATATATAGATGAATATAAAAAATTGAGGTGACTTGGGTATCCGTGTGGTAGTGGTAATGAAATGCGCACTCACCGGACGCGCATATTAAATGCGCCTTATGTGTGATTATCCTGATGCTAGGTAAGAGGTGGTCCTCCCTCTATGGGGTCTGAGGTAGGTGGTCCTCTTCCTCAAAGGAACGCGTCAGGAGGATCCACACCACGCCGTGACGTCACGCCGCCGGAGCAACGTGGAGCTCCGGCGGCCATTTTAACATACCAGCTGGTCAGTGCTTTTTCAACCTACTGTCTGCAACGATTTTTACCTAATTTACCCAGATGTACTCTGATGTATCTTTAATAATAAAAGCCTTCACAACCTGCTACACTATGGGAGTGTTTTTGTCACCCCCTGGGGGAGTGTTCTAGTACACAGATCCACTCTAAGGAAGGAATACCACCCACTACCCAGACTATCCGGAGGGACAGCACCCATCAGGTTTACACAGGGGGACCCCTTTGAGGAAGAGGACCACCTATGTCGGACCCCATAGAGGGAGGACCACCTATTACCTAGCATCAGGATAATCACACATAAGGCGCATTTAATATGCGCGTCCGGTGAGTGCGCATTTCATTACCACTACCACACGGATACCCAAGTCACCTCAATTTTTTATATTCATCTATATATTTGCTGGACTATTCTATAATTCTTTTATTAAGGACTTTACTGTTCTCTTTTGTTCACCTGTTGTTTATAAGCGCTGCACTCTTCATATACATTGTCTTCTCCATAGGTCATTGGTACCGTTTTTCTGTGCATAGCACCTTGTTGAATATTACTAAGGCGCTTATACTACTTTTTATACTGTAAGAAATATAGACCTAGCAGCGAACGGGCTAAATAAACACTGCTTATTTCCAACACTCAGTATGGCACCAAATCTATGGTGGTGTCAGCTTGGTCCATAAAGTGTTGATGAAAACATAAATATTACATCAAATGATTACTGGCAAGTTTTGCCCAGAGAAGGCTTCTTAAGGGAAATAGGGATTTTTTTGTTCTGCCCAATCCTCAAATGTTAGGGTTACACCCGTCCGTGTATGAATGACAATGGATGTAGTAAGTGAACCACAAATAAGTTATCCAAGTGTAGCACAGCCACCCTAGATATGTAAATCCAATAATGAGCTATGCAGTCCTTGCTCCTTGGTTAAAAAAAATCTGTAAGGCCTCATCCTGCAAAACAGCCTTCAGGGTGCCCTTTGAAGGCATGGCTGACGACAAGAATCAGTAGTAGCATGTAAACTGATGAAGTAGGTGATACCAACCCTGAGTATTGTATTCAAAAACAGTATAAAAAAAGTTCTACCCACAATCAGGTGAATTCTAGACAAAAATGGCATCAGGAATCTAAACCGATTAGGCAGTAATTCATATTAATCAACTAGATTTCTTCACCTCACCACATTGGACAGGTCATGGGGAAAGGTGAACTTTGATTGGTTGCCCTCACTTATTAAAAATTAAATACCGCACTTTGTCTTATCAGCCTACGAGCTAAATCATTTATCAAGGAATGTGAAGAAAGCGAACAATGAAACAGGATAGTGACTACAATTGATTTTTTACCTCGCATTCTTCGTCTATAGGTTTCTTTATCTAAAAATAAAAATAATAAAGGATTAGCTGTAGAAGCATCAGTAAAGAGAAATACTGTATAAACTATGTTTGTTAGTAAATCACCCTCTAAGGCAGTGGTTCTCAACCTGTGGGTCACGACCCCTTTGGGGGTCGAACGACCCTTTCACAGGGGTCCCCTAAGACCATCAGAAAACACATATTTCCGATGTGTAAAGAGCAGCTACTGTGTAGAAAGCAGCTGCTGTGTTGAAAGCAGCTACTCTGTTAAAAGCAGCTACTGTGTTGAAAGCAGCAGTATTGGAGGTAAAACGACACTCATGAATTATAATTACTGGGTAAATAATTTTATGGTTGGTGTCATGGAAATTTTGTATTGTTGGTTGAACTTTAAATGTGTCATATATGAGTGTTATTCATATGTCTCTCGTGTGGCTTAATTAAAGCTCTGAAGGCTGCAATTGGGCCATGCGCATGTACAATGTATGTATTACAGTACTCAGCTCGGTAATGGATGAGATGGCAGATCTGCGCTTATAGACCGGCGTGTATACCACCACGGCCTGTATCCACATATCAGCAGCATAGTACCACATGGACTTCGTGCCGCAAGGCGCCAAGCAGTACGAACCCCGCGTGAAGGCTTATGCATATCTTACAACCCATTACCAATTTGAAACTGTATCTGGATGGATGTGTTTTAATAAAGATCGTATCGGGCCCATCCAGGTACAGACTGGTGTTCCCAGGGAATGCTTGTACAAGGAATTTGCATACCAATAGGAGCTAGTAGGACAGGAAGTCTGCTGACCTCAGAGGGCTCATGGGGGGAAGGGGAGGAAGTCTGCTGACATCAGAGGGCTCATGGGGGAGGACCAGTGATAGACAATAGGAAAGACTATGCTCCAATCGGAATGTACATCCTGTGTATAGGCACTCCCCATTGCATTGTTCGGTGGGAGGGGATTGACTTTATTCATGTGGGGGGCATGTGTGTGCTTGTAATAAAACCGAGGGCTGAGTCTGAAGCCGGGCGCTATGTGAATTCCAACATCATCCTGAGATTGTCGTGTGATCATTCTAGGGTAACGGAGCTCCATCCCCCACATTTCAACAGAAGCTAACCCAGTTGGATGGGCAGGAATCGTGTAGTTTAGCTGCAGTCGTGGTAAGCAAGATTCGCACAGCTTTATGGGGGATTTCTGCGCATCCAACTGCGAGTACTCACGGTAAGGAGAAATTCGTTAAAGCGAATTTCCAAGACATTGGGGGTCACCACAACATGAGGAACTGTATTAAAGGGTCACGGCATTAGGAAGGTTGAGAACCACTGATCTAAGGGCTACAGTGAGATACTACAAGCCATAACAGTACTATGGTCATGACAAGGAAAGGTGAATTTTGATTGGTTACTCTCAATGATTAAGAACCAAATACCACACTTTGTCTTGCCAGCCTACACATTAAATAATTTACCAAGGAACATGCTTGCCAAGGAAAATGAACGCTGAAACAGAAATAATTAAGTTGCAGCTGTCAGGGCTCCGGGTGTGACCAGAGGTATGTGAACTGACGCAGGGAAACGCAGGCTTCAGATATGTTATAAACAATATCATTTATTAATACTAACAATACAAAACGCAGTGCAATACTAAAACATAACACAGTGCAAACGAACCAAACCACCCACAGATAACAATACATACAATGCAAGCGTGGTCAGGCAGGCCGGGTCAATAACAATCGGGCAGGTAGGAACAGGAGGAGCAGGCAGAGAGTAGTCAGGTCACGAGCCGGGTATAGCAACTAATGGGCAGGTAGGTCCAGGGGGTCAGGCAGAGAATGGTCGGGGTCACAAGCCAGGGATCAAGCAGGAGAAGTCAGCAGAGGTCAGGATCAGGCAGGGTTGGCAACGAGTCAGTCAGGCAGGAACAGGAACAGAAACAGGAATGCAGGTAACAAGATACAGGGGCCCATGGAAAAACACACACCAAGGCACAGACTGCAGGTCTGGCCATCCCTTAAATACACCTGCAATCAGCCTCAGGTGTTTGGCTGACTGCAGGGTTGAGTCTCTGATTGCTGAGAGCACCCGCTGGCCAGCCCTAGTACTGCAGCCCACAAGGCAGGTGAGTCCCACCATTATTGGCAAGTCCATTCCTGACAGCAGCATTCTCACTAAACATCCTCAGGGGGAGTGACTGGAGGCATCATGCAGTGACGGCACTGTATACTGTATGTGGCTGAGGCTACAAATGGTCCATACAGCGCTGAGAGCTGCTGCATGTCTTAGAGAAGTCAATTCTTCATTTGGACCACCTCGGTCCAAACAAACTATTTAAATTTCACAAAAAGCGGGAAATAAATAGTGATTTAACAAGAAATATGCACATTGAAGAAAATGAAAAGTGAAACAGCATTAATTACTAAAATATTTTTTACCTCATAAGCGTTTTGTTTTGTTTTTTTCATCTAAAAACAGAAATAAAAGAGAGTTAGTTGTAGAATTCTCGATAAGCGGAAATATATGGATGCAATCAGGGGGTTTCAAAGAGCAAGAGAGAAGAGACTGGAGTTCATTTACTAAAGCTTTGGTTGCCATTAGCTAAAGTTTGGTTCACTGTAAAAACCCAATCAAGGTAAATTAGAAATACAAAGGTTGATATGCTACTTTACATATTGGGAACTTACCTAGTCGGGGTAAAGGGACGGTGTTTGCACATGGCTCCCCCCACATGGTAGTGTCCAGAGATGGCAATTGGCCATTCAGGCCTGGCCACTGTCACCTTAGTAGTGGTCATTTGCTTCTTTGTACCCAGTAGTGCCTGGCATTAAAAGACTCTACTGGTGCAGAAGGTGGTGGGGTATGGGTTGGCTCATTAAATAATCCACCTGGCGGGTGGTGATCCATTTGCAGACACTTTCACTATTTCCTGAATTTACAAAGTGGCAACATCTCTAACCTCATTATTCCCGCGGAAAAACAAACCTTGACACTTCAACCCGGTTTTGCAACTTTTGCATGTGTTTTATAAAACTGTACGTCTTTGCAACTATATGGAGCTCTAAAAAATTGCTGTATGACTACCTCAAGCATTTATACACCCATCAAGAAATGCCCGTAGCGAAATAAAGAAAATAATAGCGCAGGGCATACATGACTAGGCCCAGAGTGGGGGAAGGAAGAGCAGAAAGGGTTAAGGTAGCTCCAGGAGGATTTGTTTTGATAGTGGGGGGTAGCTGATTGGTAGAGGTTGGTGTAGGTGGGGTTTTGCTGCACCTTAGGGTGGGAGGTTCTGTGAGGGGGCATCAGTTAGCTGGACAGCAAGAGTGTGAGCTTCCCTCCCGCCCTCCCTGTTTGGGTGAGTTTTGGGTCCCTCCAGGTAGAGGGGGGGATTATGTTGGTTCATGGGCGGTTGTTGGTCTTTGGAGGCGGTTCTTCTTTGGAAGGTAAACAACAATGGTGTGGGACCCATCCGTGGTATGGGATGCCCGAGGACATTCCCAGTTAACCGAGGTTTAACTGGAAGGTGGTGGTGCTGCACTGCGGACGGTATGGTTGTCTCCGAGCTGGTTGGTTGCGGCTGGAGGCCTAGTGTATATGGTTGTCCGCAGGTGCATTTCGGATCGTTTTGGGGTGCCTTTGAAGACCAACAACAATTCTGTGGGTTTCTGTTATAAGGAATGGTTGGTGGCGGTTGTTGGTCTTTGGAGGCGGTTCTTATTTGGAAGGTAAACAACAATGGTGTGGGACCCATCCGTGGTATGGGATGCCCGGGGACATTCCCAGTTAACCAAGGTTTAACTGGAATTTGGTGGTGCTGCACTGCGGACGGTATGGTTGTCTCCGAGCTGGTTGGTTGCGGCTGGAGGCCTAGTGTATATGGTTGTCCGCAGGTGCATTTCGGATCGTTTTGGGGTGCCTTCGAAGACCAACAACAATTCTGTGGGTTTCTGTTATAAGGAATGGTTGGTGTATTGTAACTTGAGTTGTTAATAAAAGGCCATGTTGGCCATTTACTCCAAAATTGGTGTTATGTCTTTTGTTAGTATAATTGGTTAAGGGGAAGGGGGTTGGTGCGGAACGGTAATGGTGGTAATGGGGAAGTGGACGAGCCTATCTCTGGTGCAATAGTCACGTATAATCCCTAATATGTCTATTGCCTGCGATCCTCAGAAAAATCTAATGGCCATGATATAGCATTTTCCTGAAATTTCTCAATCAGGAAAATACAGCTTTATGGCTGCAAGGCCCACCATTGTCCAGCACAGGGGCGGACTGACAACTCATGGGGCCCCCGGGCAATTGGGGATCATGGGGCCCCTGTGTCCTTGCCCACACTCAAAACACACCCAAAAAAGCCTATAAAAAGGTACCAGGGGCATTTTATGGGGCCCCCTACTGACCCCGGACCCTCGGGCAGTGCCTGAGTACTCGAATGGTCAGTCCGCACCTGGTCCTGCACATTGGCACTTTGACGCACTTATCCACTTCCTCTGTTTTTGTTGTGTGTCACTTGCACTTTTTTCACAGCACTGTATGCGTTTTCTCATTTCCCGACTAGTAGGGTGTAGGTCCTCAGACGTGCCCCGAAGGTCTTGGAGGGGAGGACACATGGCCATTTGGCCAGGTTCTCCCCCTTGCCCAGGGTCTTCTTCAGGGAGGCCCCACCTAGTACTTGGGCTGGCCTTGCTTTGGCAGGCCTTCCGAAGGAAGGGGTCAGCCTGGTTTTGGCCGGGTGGACCAGTGAGCACCCCAGTCCTTGTCAAGAGCCTCCCAGTGGATCAGGGCCAAGGTCCTTTCTCTTTGGAGAAGGGCCATATGTACAGTCTGTGCACTTTTTTAAGTGCTTCAATTTTTTTTATGCACTGGGTGTTTTGTTTTGTGAGTGTGTTTCACTACACCATGGCTATATGGCCACTAAGCAGAGCTGGCAATCATAGGAAATAAAATCTATCATACAGACTATGGTGATGATTCGCCATCAGATGACGTCAATGGACAAAACATGTCAGGCATGCCAGAACTGGGGTTTGTAATACCTCTTCCATTGTTTTAAAGAAACCTGAGTTTTGATTCTCTGGTTTTATTTTTGTTTTAAACCTCCCGTGTATCAAGTTCCTACCCCATATACTGGAGGAGAGGTGGAAAGTCCCTGGTGATCTGAAGCCGCATTCCTGTGGAGCTTGTGAGTGATCAGAGAACTAGAAGGAGAAAAAGCACTTTTGTAATTGGGGATTACCTGGGAACTGAAATGGTCGGCAGGCAGTTAATGTGCTTTTTTGCATATTATACAGAGTGATTGGCCGCTCGTGTCTGACCACCGTCACATTGGTAGGGGTCCCGTGATCCCACATACCCAGTAGCCCTTGGCAGTTAGCAAGGGTTCTGCCAATGTAGGAATGCGGTGGGGTATGGGTTGGGTTATGGGCTGTGTAGGTATCCATGACGGGGGTGGGCCATGTGCAGACATTGTTACTCCGCCCTAAATGAGCAAAATTACTGCATCTCTTTAACGTCATAATGCTGAAGGAAAAACAAATCTTTATGCCTGAACTCAGCTTTGGAACTTTCTTAGAGAAGTCAGTTCTTTATTTGGACCACCTCGGTCCAAACAAACTATTTACATTTCACAAAAAACGGGAAATCAACAGTAATTTAACGAGAAATATGCACGTTGAATAAAATGAAAAGTGAAATTACTAAAATATTTTTTACCTCATAAGCGGTTTGTTTTCTTTTTTTCATCTAAAAACAGAAATAAGAAAGATATTAGTTGTAGAATTCTTGCGAAGCGGAAATATATGGATGCAATCGGGGTTTTCCAAGAACAAGAGAGAAGAGACTGGAGTTCATTTACTAAAGCTTTGGTTGCCATTAGCTAAAGTTTGGTTCACTTTAAAAACCCAATCAAGGTAAATTAGAAATACAAAGCTTGATATGCTACTTTACATATTGGGAACTTACCTAGTCGGGGTAAAGTGACGGTTCCTGCACGTAGCATGTGACAGTGCTCAGAGCTGGTGATTGGTGATTCAGGACTGACCACTTTCGTATTAGTTGTGGTCATGTGCTTCCTCATACCCAGTAGATCCTGGCAGTTAAGAGCTTTGCCGGTGCAGGAAAGTGGCAGCATATGGGTTGGTTTGGTAGGTATACCCACCTGTTGGGTGGGCTATGTGAAAATACGGTCACTTTTCCCTGAATATGCAAAATTATAGTGTCTCTTTAACCACTTGAGCTCCTGAGGATTTACCCCCCTTAATGACCACGCCTTTTTTTGCTGTTTGGCGCTGCACTAATTAAAATGATAATTGCGCGGTCATGCAATGCTGTACCGAAACGAAATTTACGTCCTTTTTTTCACACAAATAGAGCTTTCTTTTGGTGGTATTTTAACACCTGTGCGCTTTTTATTTTTTGCGCTATAAACAAAAAAAACACAAAAATTTTGAAAAACAACAATATTTTCTACTTTCAGCTATAAAAAATATATCGTAAACTCAAAGATAGTCATAAATTTAAGCCAAAATGTATTCTGCTCCATGTCTTTGGTAAAAAAATCCCAATAAGTGTATATTGATTGCTTTGTGTGAAAGTCATAGCGTCTACAAACTATGGTATAGATACTGCAATTTGTGCCTTTTTTTGCTATACAGCGCTGCACTAATTCAAATGATAATTGCGCGGTCATGCAATGCTGCACCCAAACGAAATTTACGTCCTTTTATTCACACAAATAGAGCTTTCTTTTGATGGTATTTTAACACCTGTGCACTTTTTATTTTTTGTGCTATAAACAAAAAAATACACAAAAACTTTGAAAAAAAACAATATTTTCTACTTTCAGCTATAAAAAATATATCGTAAACTCAAAGTTAGTCATAAATTTAAGCCAAAATGTATTCTGCTCCATGTCTTTGGTAAAAAAAAATCCAGTGCATTAGCGGGCAAACTGGCGCTATATGGGAGGGGTGCTAAAACTATCGGAAGTCACCAGTGACGCTAATTTCAGTGATCAGTAAACATCTGTTCACTGTAATCAATGACACTGGTGACAGGGCAGTGAAGGGGGATAACTCGGGGGGGGGGGGCGATCAAGGGGTTAGACGGGATTACTGGTGTATTAGCGGGAAATCTGGCGCTATCTGGGAGGGGCGCTAACACTATCGGAAGTCGCCAGCGACACTGATACAGTGATCAGTAAAAATCGGTTCACTGATCAGTGACACTGGTGACAGGGCAGTGAAGGGGTTAACGGGGGGGGGGGGGGGCGATCAAGGGGTTAAACAGGATTACTGGTGTACTGGCGGGTAATCTGGCGCTATCTGGGAGGGGCGCTAACACTATCGGAAGTCGCCAGAGACACTGATACAGTGCTCAGTAAAAATCGGTTCACTGATCAGTGACACTGGTGACAGGGCAGTGAAGGGGTTAACTGGGGGAGGGGGGGCGATCAGGGGGTTAAATGTGACCTAAGTGTGTTCTAACTGTAAATGTGTAGTGTTTTACTCACTTTTACTGTTTCTTCTTCTCTGTCTGGAACGGAATGTGTCCAGGCAGAGAAGAATGACATCATATCCTGTCCTGTGTAAATGTCAACACAGGACAGGATAGGACAGGGACCGATCATCTGATTTCAGCCAGACATCACTGGCTGAAATCTAATGAATGATCCCTCCGTGATCGAATGGTGTCACCCGCGGGTCGGCAGGAGCCCCCTGCCGGCGAAAACGTCGGGAGCGCGGAACCCGTTTTAAAACGTGGTTTTGCGCCTGAGTGCCGCCCTGCACACGTATCTATACAGTGGCAGGGCAGCAAGCGGTTAACCCCTTAATCCCAAAGAAAAACAAATCCTAACGCCTGAAGTCAATTTGGCACTTTTGGCATGTGTTAGTAATTCTCTACTTATCCAAACTACTACTTTCCAAGCACTTGGGGGAAAAATTATAAAAGTTTTGCTGTGCAAATTCCTCAGGCATTCACACAGCCATCAAAAATAATTCCTGGAATTTTCCTAATATATTTATTTCTTATAGTCGTCAGCTCCATCTAGGAGCTCCAATTGGGCCTTGGTGGTGCCTGAACATTGTAACTCCTCACAGCTACTATTGCTGGGCGCAGGAATGGGCCCTGCGGTTAAAAATCGTGTGCAATTAGAGAAAAATGGTGAAAAATTGAAATTCTATGCATCTGTCAAAAAGATGCAGAAAAATTGGGCCTTGGGTGTTGGTGGTGCCTGAACTCTGTAAACCCTCATAGTTACTCTTGTTGGGCGCAGGAATGGGCCCTGTAGTTAAAAAAATAACAATTACAGAAAAATGATCCAAAATTTGAAGTTACATGCGCCTGTTAAACAGGTGCTGAAAAATTGGGCCTTGGATGTTGGTGGTGCCCTAAACCAAAACAATTGTTGAAAGCTAGCAAAATCAGGATTCAGGAATAGGATGGGCAGCATAAGAACCTGGAAAAAGTACAGAGAAGGGCAACCAAACTGATACGAGGCATGGAGGAGATCAGCTATGAGGAAAGATTAGAGGAACTGAATGTATTCTCTCTGGAGAAGAGGAGATTAAGGGGGGGATATGATCTCCATGTATAATACATAAGGGGGGATATGATCTCCATGTATAATACATAAGGGGGGATATGATCTCCATGTATAATACATAAGGGGGGATATGATCACCATGTATAATACATAAGGGGGGATATGATCACCATGTATAATACATAAGGGGGGATATGATCACCATGTATAATACATAAGGGGGGGATATGATCTCCATGTATAATACATAAGGGGGATATGATCACCATGTATAATACATAAGGGGGGATATGATCTCCATGTATAATACATAAGGGGGGATATGATCTCCATGTATAATACATAAGGGAGGGTATGATCTCCATGTATAATACATAAGGGGGGATATGATCTCCATGTATAATACATAAGGGGGGGATATGATCACCATGTATAATACATAAGGGGGGATATGATCTCCATGTATAATACATAAGGGGGATATGATCTCCATGTATAATACATAAGGGAGGATATGATCTCCATGTATAATACATAAGGGGGGATATGATCTCTATGTATAATACATAAGGGGGATATGATCACCATGTATAATACATAAGAGGGGATATGATCTCCATGTACAGTATAATACATAAGGGGGGATATGATCTCCATGTATAATACATAAGGGAGGGTATGATCTCCATGTATAATACATAAGGGGGGATATGATCTCCATGTATAATACATAAGGGGGGGATATGATCACCATGTATAATACATAAGGGGGGATATGATCTCCATGTATAATACATAAGGGGGATATGATCTCCATGTATAATACATAAGGGAGGATATGATCTCCATGTATAATACATAAGGGGGGATATGATCTCTATGTATAATACATAAGGGGGATATGATCTCCATGTATAATACATAAGGGGGGATATGATCTCCATGTATAATACATAAGGGGGGATATGATCTCCATGTATAATACATAAGGGGGGATATGATCTCCATGTATAATACATAAGGGGGGATATGATCTCCATGTATAATACATAAGGGGGGATATGATCTCCATGTATAATACATAAGGGGGGATATGATCTCCATGTATAATACATAAGGGGGGATATGATCTCCATGTATAATACATAAGGGGGATATGATCTCCATGTATAATACATAAGGGAGGATATGATCTCCATGTATAATACATAAGGGGGGATATGATCTCCGTGTATAATACATAAGGGGGGGATATGATCACCATGTATAATACATAAGGGGGGATATGATCACCATGTATAATACATAAGGGGGGGGGATATGATCTCCATGTATAATACATAAGGGGGGATATGATCTCCATGTATAATACATAAGGGGGGATATGATCTCCATGTATAATACATAAGGGGGGGTATGATCACCATGTATAATACATAAGGGGGGGATATGATCTCCATGTATAATACATAAGGGGGGGGGGTATGATCTCCATGTATAATACATAACGGGGGGGATATGATCTCCATGTATAATACATAAGGGGGGATATGATCTCTATGTATAATACATAAGGGGGGATATGATCTCCGTGTATAATACATAAGGGGGGATATGATCTCCATGTATAATGCATAAGGGGGGATATGATCAACATGATTAATACATAAGGGGGGGTATGATCACCATGTATAATACATAAGGGGGATATGATCTCCATGTATAATACATAAGGGGGGATATGATCTCCATGTATAATACATAAGGGGGGGATATGATCTCCATGTATAATACATAAGGGGGGGATATGATCTCCATGTATAATACATAAGGGGGGATATGATCTCCATGTATAATACATAAGGGGGGATATGATCTCCATGTATAATACATAAGGGGGGGATATGATCTCCATGTATAATACATAAGGGGGATATGATCTCCATGTATAATACATAAGGGGGGGATATGATCTCCATGTATAATACATAAGGGGGATATGATCACCATGCATAATACATAAGGGGGGATATGATCTCCATGTATAATACATAAGGGGGATATGATCACCATGTATAATACATAAGGGGGGATATGATCTCCATGTATAATACATAAGGGGGGATATGATCTCCATGTATAATACATAAGGGGGGATATGATCTCCATGTATAATATATAAGGGGGGATATGATCTCCATGTATAATACATAAGGGGGGATATGATCTCCATGTATAATACATAAGGGGGGATATGATCTCCATGTATAATACATAAGGGGGGATATGATCTCCATGTATAATACATAAGGGGGGATATGATCTCCATGTATAATACATAACGGGGGATATGATCACCATGTATAATACATAAGGGGGGATATGATCACCATGTATAATACATAAGGGGGGGATATGATCTCCATGTATAATACATAAGGGGGATATGATCTCCATGTATAATACATAAGGGGGGATATGATCTCCATGTATAATACATAAGGGGGGATATGATCTCCATGTATAATACATAAGGGGGGATATGATCACCATGTATAATACATAAGGGGGGGTATGATCTCCATGTATAATACATAAGGGGGGATATGATCTCCATGTATAATACATAAGGGGGGATATGATCTCCATGTATAATAGAGTTATTCACCCTGAGGTCATCACAGAGGACAAGGGGGCGCTCTTTACATCTGGAGGAAAAGAAATGTAATCTCCAAACACGGAAAGGTTTCTTCACAGTAAGAGCTGTGGAAATGTGGAATAGACTCCCTCAAGAGTTGGTTGTGGCCAGCTCAGTGGATTGCTGTAGGAAAGTCCTGGATTCTTTCTTGGATACACAGAATATAACTAGATACTATCATTTATAGGGAAAGTTGATCCAGAAAATATCTGATTGCCTCTCAGGGGATCAGGAAGGAATTTTTTTTCCCTGCAGGAGCAAATTGGATCATGCTTTGCTGGGTTTTTTGCCTTCCTCTGGATCAACTGTGGGTGTAGGATTATAACTTTTTTTTTCTATGGTTGAACTGGATGAACTTTTGTCTTTTTTCAGCCAGCCTGACTATGTAACTATGTAGGCAGTCTTCAGGGGTTCCCAGATCCCTAACAAATGTAATCAGCTACATGAGCATCAGGGGGCAAGATAGTTGCTGTTGATCCAGGACTGATTAATTTTGATAAATGTCAGCTGGTCAACAGAGTCTGTGGACAGACACACTCTCTCACACAGCCATCAAAAATATTCCCTGGAATTTGCCTAATATGTTTATTTCCTATAACCCTCAGCTCCATCTAGTGTCCATAATGTGGAATTTTCCTGAAATATCTCAATCTGGAAAATACTGCATTATGATCACTAGATGGGGTTGATGGTCATAAGAAATAAAGCATGAACAACACTTCCGGTGAACATGACAGACAACAGATTGTTAACAGTTTTGGTTATAATGCTTTGGTGCTTTTTTTTTTTTTCTTTTTTGGAACATTTTTTCTTTTTTCCAATATTTTGAATATTTAACACCATATAGGAGTGGGATTTGGCTCTCATGTTCACTGGCAGTGTTGTTTATGCGCTCTCAAGGTTGAGAGAGATGTTCAGCCCTTAGATTCCAATACACAGTATATTGGGATACATTTGTGGTATATAATAAGAAATGGGGGAGGAGTTCTGGCACACAGGGGTATATAAACTCCAGTTCAGAAGGAGGAGAGAGGGGAGGGAAACAAATAGTTCATGGAGTACAAATATCACAAATATGCAAGTCTATGAAGGATAATGGCAACAACATATGTTTAATACATATAGAGGCGTACCTCGGTTTACGAACGCCTCAGTTAGCATAACTTCAGGTTTACGAATGAAAATCCATTGAAAATAATGCCTCGGTTTTTTAATCATGTCCCTGTACAGTATTTATGCCTTTAAAGTGCACTTCATAAAGAGTTTTGAATACATAAAAAACTTTTTTTGAACTTTTTTCTGACCTCTGGAATGGATTAATTGGTTTTCAATGCATTTACTAATTTTTTTTTAATCGTCCCTGTACAGTATTTATGCCTTTAAAGTGCACTTCATAAAGAGTTTTGCACAGATAAGACTTTTTTTTAACTTTTATTCCTTTAAAGTGCACTTCATAAAAGAGTTCTCAACAGATAAAAGACTTTTTTTACTTTTTTCTGACCTCCGGAACAGATTAATTGGTTTTCAATGCATGTACGAATTGTTTTTGCAATACGAACGGATTAATTGGTTTTCAATGCATGTGTTAATTTTTTTTTAATCATGTCCCTGTACAGTATTTATGCCTTTAAAGTGCACTTTATAAAGAGTTTTGAACGGATAAAAAACGTTTAACTTTTTTCTGACCTCCGGAACGGATTAATTGGTTTTCAATGCATTTACAAATTTTTTTTGCAATACGATCAAATTAATTGCTTTTCAATGCATTTACGAATTAATTTTTAATCATGTCCCTGTACAGTATTTATTCCTTTAAAAGTGCACTTCATAAAAGAGTTCTCAACAGATAAAAGACTTTTTTTACTTTTTTCTGACCTCCGGAACAGATTAATTGGTTTTCAATGCATGTACGAATTTTATTTGTCATACGAACAAATTGTATTTCAATGCATTTACAAAATCATTTTTAATCTTGTCCCTGTACAGTATTTATGCCTTTAAAGTGCACTTTATAAAGAGTTTTGAACGGATAAAAAACTTTTTTTTTAACTTGTTTCTGACCTCTGGAATGGATTAATTGGTTTTCAATGCATTTACTAATTTTTTTTTAATCGTCCCTGTACAGTATTTATGCCTTTAAAGTACACTTCATAAAGAGTTTTGCACAGATAAGACTTTTTTTTAACTTTTTTTCTGACCTCCGGAATAAATTAATTGTTTTTCAATACATTTACAAATTTTTTTTGCAATACGATCAAATTAATTGGTTTTCAATGCATTTACGAATTCATTTTTAATCATGTCCCTGTACAGTATTTATTCCTTTAAAAGTGCATTTCATAAAGAGTTTTGAACAGATAAAAAACTTTTTTTTTTTACTTTTTTCTGACCTCCGGAACAGATTAATTGGTTTCAATGCATTTCCGAATTTTATTTGTCATACGAACAAATTGTTTTTCAATGCATTTACAAAATCATTTTTAATCATGTCCCTGTACAGTATTTATGCCTTTAAAGTGCACTTCATAAAGAGTTTTGAACGGATAAAAAACTTTTTTTTTAACTTGTTTCTGACCTCCAGAACGGATTAATTGGTTTTCAATGCATTTACAAATTGTTATCGCAATACGATCAAATTAATTGGTTTTCAATGCATGTACGAATTCTTTTCGCAATACGAACAGATTAATTGGTTTTCAATGCATGTACTAATTTTTTTTTAATCATGTCTCTGTACAGTATTTATGCCTTTAAAGTGCACTTCATAAAGAGTTTTGAATACATAAAAAACTTTTTTTGAACTTTTTTCTGACCTCTGGAATGGATTAATTGGTTTTCAATGCATTTACAAATTTTTTTTTAATCGTACCTGTACAGTATTTATGCCTTTAAAGTGCACTTCATAAAGAGTTTTGCACAGATAAGACTTTTTTTTAACTTTCTGACCTCCGGAATAAATTAATTGGTTTTCAATGCATTTACAAATTTTTTTTGCAATACGATCAAATTAATTGGTTTTCAATGCATTTACAAATTCATTTTTAATCATGTCCCTGTACAGTATTTATTCCTTTAAAAGTGCACTTCATAAAGAGTTTTGAACAGATAAAAAACTTTGTTTACTTTTTTCTGACCTCCGGAACAGATTAATTGGTTTTCAATGCATTTACGATTTTTTTCGCAATATGAACGTATTAATTGGTTTTCAATGCATTTACAAATTCATTTTTAATCATGTCTCTGTACAGTACTATGCTTTTAAAGTACAATTTATAAAGAGTTTTGAATAGATAAGACTTTTTTTTTTACTTTTTTTCTGACCTCCAGAATGGATTAATTGGTTTTCAATGCATTGACGAATTTTATTTGCCATATGAATGAATTGGTTTTCAATGCATTTACGAATTCATTTTTAATCATGTCCCTGTACAGTATTTATTCCTTTAAAGTGCACTTCATAAAAGAGTTCTGAACAGATAAAAGACTTTTTTAGTTTTTTCTGACCTCCGGAACGGATTAATTGGTTTTCAATGCATTTACAAATTTTTTTTGCAATACGATCAAATTAATTGGTTTTCAATGCATTTACAAATTCATTTTTAATCATGTCCCTGTACAGTATTTATGCCTTTAAAGTACAATTTATAAAGAGTTTTGAACAGATAAGACTTTGTTTTTAACTTTTTTCTGACCTCCGGAATGGATTAATTGGTTTTCAATGCATGTACAAATTTTTTTTGCAATACGAACAGATTAATTGGTTTTCAATGCATGTGCTAATTTTTTTTTAATCATGTCCCTGTACAGTATTTATGCCTTTAAAGTGCACTTTACAAAGAGTTTTGAACAGATAAGACTTTTTTTAACTTTTTTTCTGACCTCCGGAATAGATTAATTGGTTTTCAATGCATTTACAAATTCATTTTTAATCAAGTCCCTGTACATTATTTATTCCTTTAAAGTGCACTTCATAAAGAGTTCTGAACAGATAAAATACTTTTTTTTATTTTTTTCTGACCTCCGGAATGGATTAATTGGTTTTCAATGCATGTACTAATTTTTTTCGCAATACGAACGGATTAATTGGTTTTCAATGCATGTACGAATTTTTTTCGCAATACGATCAAATTAATTGGTTTTCAATGCATTTACGAATTGATTTTTAATCATGTCCCTGTACAGTATTTATTCCTTTAAAGTGCACTTCATAAAGAGTTTTGGACAGATAAAAGACTTTTTTTAAACTTTTTTCTGACCTCCAGAACGGATTAATTGGTTTTCAATGCATTTACTCATTTTTTTTTAATCATGTCCCTGTACAGTATTCATGCCTTTAAAGTGCACTTTTTAAAGAGTTTTGAACAGATACGACTTTTTTTAACTTTTTTTCTGACCTCCAGAATGGATTAATTGGTTTTCAATGCATTTACGAATTTTATTTGCCATACGAACTAATTGGTTTTCAATGCATTTACAAAATCATTTTTAATCATGTCCCTGTACAGTATTTATTCCTTTAAAAGTGCACTTCATAAAGAGTTTTGGACAGATAAAGACTTTTTTTACTTTTTTCTGACCTCCAGAATGGATTAATTGGTTTTCAATGCATTTACAAATTCATTTTTAATCAAGTCCCTGTACAGTATTTATTCTTTAAAGTGCACTTCATAAAGAGTTTTGAATACATAAAAAACTTTTTTTGAACTTTTTTTCTGACCTCCGGAATGGATTAATTGGTTTTCAATGCATTTACGAATTCATTTTTAATCATGTCCCTGTACAGTATTTATTCCTTTAAAAGTGCACTTCATAAAGAGTTTTGAACAGATAAAAAACTTTTTTTTTTACTTTTTTCTGACTTCCAGAACAGATTAATTGGTTTTCAATGCATTTACGAATTAATTTTTAATCATGTCCCTGTACAGTACTATGCCTATAAAGTACACTTTATAAAGAGTTTTGAACAGATAAGACTTTGTTTTTAACTTTTTTCTGACCTCCGGAATGGATTAATTGGTTTTCAATGCATTTACGAATTTTCTTTTTAATCACGTCTCTGTACAGTATTTATGCCTTTAACCCCTCCCCTACCAGGCACTTATACCCCCTTATTTACCAGGCCAATTTTCAGCTTTCAGCGCTGTCACACTTTGATTGACAATTGCGCGGTCATGCAACACTGTACCCATATGAAATTTGTATCATTTTTTTCTTACAAATAGAGCTTTCTTTTGGTCGTATTTAATTGCCACTGGGCGCTTTAGTTTTTGCGTTATAAAAAAAAAAAGTGCAAAAAATTTGAAAAAAAAAAAGTTTCTTTGTTTCTATTATAAAATTTTTCAAACAGGTAATTTTTCTGCTTCACTGATGTGCGTTGATGAGGCAGCACTGATGGGCACTGATAAGCGGCACTGATGGGCACTGATAGGCGGCACTGATGGACACTGATAGGCGGCACTGATGGGCACTGATAGGCGGCACTGATGGGCACTGATAGGCGGCACTGATGGGCACTGATAGGCGGCACTGATAGGCAGCACTAATGAGGTGTCACGGATAGGTGACACTGATAGGCGGCACTGATGGGCACTGATAGGTGGCACTGAAGGGCACTGATATGCAGCACTGATAGGCAGCACTAATGAGGTGTCACGGATAGGCGGCACTGATATGCAGCACTGATAGTCAGCACTGATAGGCAAAACTTATGATGGGTACTGATAGCACTGATAGGTGGCACTGACTGGCATCACTGCTGGGCACTGACTGGCAGCACTGCTGGGCACTGACTGGCACAACCGCTGGGCACTGACAGGTGGCACTGATTGGCAGCACTGCTGGGCTGCACTGCTGGACACAGGTAGGTGGCACTTCTGGGGGCCACAGGTGTGTGACACTGCTGGGTGGAGCTAGTGGGCGCACTGCTGGGCACCGATCATCAGGGCACTGATGATGGGTACTGATCCCCGCTCTAACAACTGCCGGTTCTCGGCAGTACTTTCCTCACAATCTGACAGCGTGAGGAAAGTGCAGCCGAGAACCGGCAATTGCATTTCCCGGTGATCAGTGTGTCATTGGACACGGCTGATCACGTGGTAAAAGGCCGCTGTGATTGGCCTTTTACCACATCACGTGATCAGCTGCGTCCGTAGGACACAGCGATCACGGAGATCGCCGGGGGCGTGCAGGAGAGCGTGTTGTGGGAGGACGTCATATGACGCCCTCCCAGAACTGGCCTGCCACAGTGCTGCCATCATTCGGCTATCTGCGGTCGGCAAGTAGTTAAAGTGCACTTCATAAAGAGTTTTGAACAGACACAAGACTTCTTTTTACTTTTTTCTGACCTCCGGAAAGGATGAATTGGTTTTCATTGCATTCCTATGGGAAACCGCGGTTTCCGAATTTTTCGCAATACAAAAATTCCCAGAGAACACATTAAATTCGTAAACCGAGGTACGCCTGTATAATATATAAGTGGAATGAATAAAGTCTGATTAAGTCTCTGGGGTCGGCGTGATGGTAGCGGCAGCCGTCCTTTGGAGCAGGGCCAGTTCTTTGTGAAATATTCAGGAGAGAAGAGAGGAACAGGAGGCACCAAGCTAAGTGCAGAATGTAACAGTAAACATTTAATAGGGATGATAAAAACACTCACAAGAGCAATAAATAAATAAAGCTCATCTGTGTTATGGATGTATGACTACTCTGAGTCCATCCTGTAGGATATCGCCAGTGTGGTAGGGGTTAACAGGACGGAAAAGGTAATTTTAATAGAATAGTTTTTTGTGAGCCACCAGGAGTTAACTTACTCTATTATTAATGTTAATAGTGTGCTTAAGTGAATATTTATTAAATATTAGATCGCTAGGCACTAATTACACCCTCTCTAGGTGTATAAATATAAACTATGAATTCTTGTACTGTACCGCGCTCCAATATTATCAACCTTTGTGATTGACCTTTTTTGATTGTGTGAATTACTTAATATACCACCTATAATCCAATCATTACTTACTTCTATGGTGCCTAAATATACAATTAACATAAATTCATTTATAAATGTGAATTAAAAAATTATATGTGATTATAACAAATATTAATAAAAAATTAATGAAAAATTGGAATGTCAATTCTATGTGAATAAAATTAATAAAAAATTAATAAAACATTAATAAAAAATGGGAATGTCAATTATTTTCTTTGAATTTGAGATGGTGTTGTTATTCAGTTTAGTTAATGTGATGAGTCTGTGTTCGCAGCTTGAACCTCTCCCTCCTGTCTCCTCAGCTCAGCCTTCTCAATTGTGCTTTCTTCACTGGCTGCTTTGTTTATTCCTCCATATAAATGTATCCAGATCGTGCTTCAGACAGCCTAGCTGGTGTGTTTGCTTTCAGTAAATATACTCGCCGTTCCTCTGTGGATGCGTGATAACGTCACCGCCCCTCCCCTACGCGTTACGCTACAGGGACTCGTAGCTTCCTCTGGGGGATGTGGATTTTTTAATTCACATTTATAAATGAATTTATGTTAATTGTATATTTAAGCACCATAGAAGTAAGTAATGATTGGATTATAGGTGGTATATTAAGTAATTCACACAATCAAAAAAGGTCAATCACAAAGGTTGATAATATTGCAGGACGGAAAAGGTCTTGCGCAATCTTCCTGGAATGTGTGGGAGAATGGAGCGGATGGGTTGAGTCCATCCCTTGGAGAAGGCTTCTCCAGCACATTCCAGGAGGACTGCACACTGCATTCAAGGCTTTTGGCATCCAACTGTTAACCCCTGCAGAGGATTCACCATGTCCACAACCTCCACTTTTCACTGCTTGCCCTCTCTTAGCTGCTTGCGAGCATCTGCCTCTCCTTGGTCTTTCAGACATGATGGAGATTTTTTTTTTTTTAGGGAATTTATGTAACTTTATTTTTGAGTGGGGGATGGGATTTTGGTGCTTGTGTGTAATACATTTGTGCTTGGTGAAATATAAACTGTTCTATATTTTTTTTTTATATTTTACATTTTTTTTTTTGGGCCACAGCAGTAAAACAAACAAAAAAAAAAAAAGTGAACCACTGCTGATGCAGAAGGAGGAACACCTGCGATGCAGAAGGGGAGGACAGCAATTATGCCTTAAATGGTTTTAGTGCTGCAGCCAAAAAATAAATAAATACAATAAAAAATATATGTGAGAAAAAAAAAAAAGGAAACCACTGCTGACGCAGAAGGAGGAACACCTGCGATGCAGAAGGGGAGAACAGCAATAGTGCTTTAAATGGTTTTAGTGCTGCAGCCAAAAATAAATAAATACAATGAAAAAATATAAATTGAAAAAAAAAAAATGGAAACCACTGCTGACACGGAAGGAGGAACACCTGTGACACAAAAGGGGAACACTAAAAAAAAAGAAAAAATTTAAAATTCCCATAGAATAAAAAAAAAAATATGGGAACCGCAATAATGCAGAAGTCTAACACACCACTAACTATCCTCACCTATCTAACTCCACCAACATACTACACAAGACTGTTGGGTAAGCAGCCTTGTATAGTGTGGGGCGTGGGCCCCTGAGGCATGATTGGTCACAGTCACCAAGACTTTGGCCAATTATGCCTGTTCTTGTGAACTCAGCTGTGATTGGCCAAAGCATTGGCCTGTGGTCAGGTGCAAAGCTTTGGCCAATCACAATGCAAGCATTGCATTGTGGGGTGCATGAGCGAACTTCCCGCCGCATGACCTTACTTTTGATTGTTCGGCAAACACTCGAACAGCTAATGTTCGAGTCGAACTTCCATTCGACTCTAACATGTAGCTCATCCCCAGAAGCTGGTACTAGGCAGTGCAGGAGAGCCATATATCCCTGGGGTCACCTAGCTGGGATGTTGAATGTCTGCTAGAGTTGCCAGATGACAGGTCCTGTCAATGTTCTCCTTGGTGATTGGGCTATTCAACGAGCTCTCCATCACTTGTGTGTGTGAGACACTTCCGTAGTTTTGCATTGCACTCCTATGGAACCAGCTGCATATTTGCCATGAGGCAAACAAAGCGTTTGCCTAGGGTGGCAGTTTTCAAGGGGACAGTGCCACCTCCCCGGAAGGAACATACCTGGCAGGGATGGGGACCCAGTGAGGCTCCGCCATGGAATTCAGGGAGGCTGCTTGCTGCTGGAGGGTGTACTGTTCCCGCAAAAGGAAGGCAGAGACTGGGCTTGGCTCTGGGGATGGCTTTCTGGAGAGGCTAAGGTTAGTGTTTCACTAACTCTCTGCGGGCAGGACAGGGGGAATGGGGGGTGGTTGGCAGAGAGTGGCAGTGGAGGTGGCCGGGGGGGGTTGGTTGGTGGTTAGTGGCAGGAGTGTTGCCTGGGGGGGAGGGGTTGGTGGAGAGTGGCATCAGAGGGGCCCAGGGGGGTTAGCAGAGAGTGGGGGGGTGCTGGTGGTGATGGGGGCACCCAATTTCAGTGTTGCATAGGGCGCACAAGAGCTACTGTAAATACACCACTGTATGGAACACTTAGCAGAAGCCCAAGAGCTAACAGCCTGTACTGTCACATCCAGCCAGCGGGAGGGGGTTAAATAGATTTCTGTAGGGTTCAAAAAAGTTCTATAATTATATTGGCCCATATTTAGAGCAAGACCATTCAAATGTTCCTTGTTCTCCCTTGTTTCTCGCCTGACGTTTACAGTGCCCTCAGTCTTCTGGGATACCTTTGTTGTGGATACCAGGAGGCCGTTGGTACTCCAAGGCATATGCACAGCATCCCCAGGGGGTGCTGGCTGTCTCTTCATGGTTTTTGCAACCTCCTGAATGTTTGGCACATGTGCATCATCATAGGGCCAATGCACATCCCCTGATGATGCCAGAAGAACATGGTGGTGAGGGAGATCCCCAGAGAACACTGCTGGATCGCCAGGCATGGGAGTGTGTCTATTGTAAAAGACGAGGGGTGAAAAACCTTGCCCAGCACTGGCCAGCTTTGCAATAATAAAATTCCAGCCAGGACCTCTTGTTGGCTACTGTACGGGCATACTACAAGGCCTTAGTCATTCCAATGGATAAGCTGACCAACCTCCAGCTGTCCAGTATAGCTCATTTGAGAAGAGGTCCTGGTGGAGGGGCAATGGTTTCCAGCGCAGCGACGATCATTGGAATGGGGAGGTAGGTATTCTACCAAGTGGGCAGCACACAGGGGGTTGGGGGTGATTAAGGACAACTTTAGTGAAAGTGAAGTTTTCCATAAAACTGCAATGTGAAATCATTCAGTGTAATCATCAAAAAATTAATCGGATTGCCATTTATAAAGGCAAGACAAGGGGTTAAAAGAAACCTAGCAGATTATGAAAGTTTTACTATGACATTCAAATAATTTTAGTTTCTACCAATTGTAGGAAAAAAAGAAATAAACTTACCATTAGCCAAACAAAACACATAAAGATCCAAAATGCAAAAATGAGCCCACTAAAAGTTATTGTATAAAATACTGTTCGGTCTTCTGAAATTAGAATAGAAATACAAGAATAGATTTTAAGATTAATATTCTAAGGAAAATACACACATAAATACATTAAATACATCTTAAATACTTTTCCAGCTAACTACAATTTTTTAATTTAACTACAGTATTTCTGGCAGCAGGTTCAAGTTCTGTTTTGATGTCCTCACCATTTTTTCACTTGTAGCATAAATACTGTTTAAAAAAAAAAGGAAGCTACAACTGGGGTTTATTCTATGATAAAGGATTCCCAGAGCACTATGTGGTAGCTAAAGAGACAACTGCCTGCTATCAGTCATGATTTGTCTTACTGAAACCTCTGACACAGCAGTTCATCAGAAGTGACTACCCTAACTCTTATATTTATGTGTATAAATGCCTTCTTGAGCTGTTGAGCACTGTAAACAATAGAGACACCAGCTGCTGGCTAAAAATAAGAATAAAACATATACAGTATTACCCAGAAGTGAGTCCCCCCCCCCTCACATTATTGTAAATATTTGATTCTATCTTTTCCTGTGACAACACTGAAGAAATGACACTTTGCTACAATGTGACATAGTCAGTGTACAGCTTGTATAACATGTAAATTTGCTGTCCCCTCAAAATAACTCAACACACCGCCATTAATGTCTAAACCGCTGCCAACAAAAGTGAGTCCACCCCTAAGTGACAAGGTCCAAATTGGGCCCAAAGTGTCAATATTTTGTGTGGCCGCCATTATTTTCCAGCACTGCCTTAACCCTCTTGGGCATGGAGGTCACCAGAGCTTCACAGGTTGCCACTGGAGTCCTCTTCCACTCCTCCATGACGTCATCACGGGTCTGGTGGATGTTAGAGACCTTGTGCTCCTCCACCTTCCATCTTCCACTCCTCCATGACGTCATCACGGGGCTGGTGGATGTTAGAGACCTTGTGCTCTTCCACCTTCCACTCCTCCATGACGTCATCACTGAGCTGGTGGATGTTAGAGACCTTGCGCTCCTCCGCCTTCCATCTTCCACAACGTCATCACGGGGCTGGTGGATGTTAGAGACCTTGCGCTCCTCCACCTTCCGTCTTCCACTCCTCCATGACGTCATCACGGGGCTGGTGGATGTTAGAGACCTTGCGCTCCTCCACCTTCCGTTTGAGGATGCCCCACAGATGCTCAATAGGTTTTAGGTCTGGAGACATGCTTGGCCAGTCCATCACCTTTACCTTCAGCCTCTTTAGCAAGGCAATGGTCATGTTAGAGGTTTGTTTAGGGTCATTATCATGTTGGAATACTGCCCTGCGGCCCAGTCTCCGTAGGGAGGGGATCATGCTCTGCTTCAGTATGTCACAGTACATGTTGGCCTTCATGGTTCCCTCAATGAACTGTAGCCCCCCCAGTGCCGGCAGCACTCATGCAGCCCCAGACCATGACACTCCCACCACCATGCTTGACTGTAGGCAAGACACACTTGTCTTTGTACTCCTCATCTGGTTGCCGCCACACACGCCTGACACCATCTGAACCCAAATCAGCTGATCTTGGTGTCATCAGACCACAGGACATGGTTCCAGTAATCCATGTCCTTAGTCTGCTTGTCTTCAGCAAACTGTTTGTGGCTTTCTTGTCCATCATCTTTAGAAGAGGCTTCCTTCTGGGACGACAGCCATGCAGACCAATTTGATGCAGTGTGCGGCGTATGGTCTGAGCACTGACAGGCTGACCCCCCCACCCCTTCACCCTCTGCAGCAATGCTGGCAGCACTCATACGTCTATTTCGTTTTGAATACAACTGTATGTAGTTCATGGGACTTGTCACCATCGGGTCTTTTGTATGATATTCATGACCCATTGTGTTCATATTATTTATGTAACTTATACAGCATCTATTTCACATACCCCTGATTTAGGGGTCACTGTTTTGTGATTTCACGTTCATTTATTTTTTCACAAATCTCACTTGAATATGTAAGTTTCAGCAGATTTCAGTAATAGATGTGTGTTGCAGAAATTACTTTGCAGTTTATTTTATTTTTCCACACCAGTTTCTACTGTTTATTCATTTATTTATTTTATTTTATTTTTTCACTTCCACCTATCCTTTATTATGTTCACTGTGAACAGTTACATTTTGGGAGCATTTCCTATAGCAACTAATCAGTTAATTCTCTCTTTTCATGTGACAACATTGAAGAAATGACACTTTGCTACAATGTGACGTAGTCAGTGTACAGCTTGTATAATATGTAAATTTGCTGTCCCCTCAAAATAACTCAACACACCTCCATTAATGTCTAAACCGCTGGCAACAAAAGTGACTCCACCCCTAAGTGACAAGGTCCAAATTGGGCCCAATTAGCCATTTTCCCTCCCCGAGGTCATGTGACTCGTTGGTGTTACAAGGTCTCAGCTGTGAATGGGGAGCAGGTGGGTTACATTTGGTGTTATCGCTCTCACTCTCTCATACTGGTCACTGGAAGTTCAACATGGCACCTCATGGCAAAGAACTCTCTGAGGATCTAAAAAAATAGGAATTGTTGCTCTACATAAAGATGGCTCCTTTGTAATAATTGGAGCAGTTTGCTAACAAAAAAAAAAAGCCGGGTCAGCAACAAGGGGATCACACAGGAACACAGCAGGACACAGGAGAACAGCTGAAGACCAGTCAGCACTAAGCACAGGCAGAGGCAGCCTTTAAATAGTCTGTCTGGCGCCAAGATTCGCTATGCGCATATTTCTGCGCGCATGCGCACGTCTGGTCACTATTCTGCGGATATTTCTCTGTGCATGCGCATTTCTATTAGCCAGCCATTTCACTGGAATTCCCTTACAATGGGGTTTGCTGACTATGTATGATTTGATATCCATCTGAGGTTATTTTTATTTTTGAGGACCTGTTAAACTTCTTTTGAAGATGATTTTGTAATACAATTCTAATTTTTTGGTGTTTTTTTCATGGGGGTAAACACTATAGCACCTTTAAAGTCCCTTCTACTCTTTTTCTTTTTTTCTTTTCATGTTGTAGTTGGGATTTGGTGCTTAAGAGGATCAGATATACCAATTAGTTACAATCATTGGATCAGTTGTTGATTTCTTTTGGCTGTTCTGGATTTCATAGGCTGCAGGTTTGATTGCTCCCCCCTGCCTTCTCAGAAGTTCTGGAATATACAGTAAGAGTGGAGTAAGGCAAATGGGCAGCATGGATATTTATTGTGATGCAGCCAATCTCTGGAGAGGTGATTCCAGAAGGTGCAGGAGGAGCACATGAATAGTCTGAGCTTTAGAACAGCAGTGTATTCTTGTTTAGGTGGGAGGTGGCCATTCTGCTGTTTCAAGTTGCTATCCATTGATGTCCTGGTTGTGCAGAGCAGGGGGCCTACAGTTGAAAGTTTCTCTGACACCCGAAGACATCACTGAAGGATCAAGTCTGCAAACTCCCTGAAAGGCGTCTGGAGGAAGCTGAAAGGGCACAACTGTTCCTTTGGCCGCATGAGTATGGCTCTACTTCAAGATCCTAGTGGCTGTGCACTATTGGGGCAGCTAGGTCAAGTAGATCCTCTTTCGAGGAGTCCATACCTCTGGTTATTTCCTAGCCTCTTGTGAGCAAGTTATACTTTGAACTAGGGCCACGTATATCCTCTTTCGAGGAGTTCATACTTCTGGTTATTACCTAGCCTCTTGTGGGCAAGTTATACTTTGAACTAGGGCCAAGAAGTTCCTCTCCTGAGGGGTTCATACCTCTGGTATTTCCTAGCCTCTTGTGGGCAAGTTATACTTTGAACTAGGGCCAAGAAATTCCTCTCCTGAGGGGTTCATACCTCTGGTATTTTCTAGTCTCTTGTGGGCAAGTTATACTTTGAACTAGGGCCAAGAAGTTCCACTCCTGAGGGGTTCATACCTCTGGCCATCCCTAGAGTCTCATGGGAGAACTGTCCTCTGAACTGGGGCTATGTAGTTCCCCTTCTGAAGGCTTCATAGTTCTGGCCTTCCCTAAACTCTAGAAAGGAAAAAAAGTAACCTCCTGCGCTCAGAAGACCAGACCAGGCAAATATGGACACATTTTCATCAACATTATTGATCCATCAAATATGGACAATGCTATGCAGCCCCCTTTGAAGGCTGGGGAAGCCCAGAACGGTACTATAAAACAAAAACAAAAAGGGGCACACAAGCCTTGCCCATTACCTCAGCAACACATTTATTAAAGTAATAAAACAGATACATACTCACAAATGCCAAAAAAATCTCAAGCATATCACATCCAATGTGGGCCCATATGGCTCAGAGTACTGTGCGAGTCCCAGATGAAGGAAGACACTAGGAGGATGGCTGACGCATTTCGAGGTGAGATCCCTTCTTCCTCAGAGTTAATTTGCCATGATATTAAGTTCTTCATATATACCAACATTAGGTTTATAGGTTCCTCCCCCATAGAAATGTTCCCCTGGGACTTTGTATGGCAAAAACCCCCATGAGTATATAAGAGGTATAAAACAATGATGTTTATTCACCCCCCCCCCCCCCCAGAGCGGAAACCAGGAAAAAATGTTTTTTTAGGGCTAGACCGTATCCACCTGAACCCGCGAGGGGGGAGGAACTTTAATAAGACCCTCCTACAACGAGAACTAAAGTGGATTTATCAACGCAGTGCCACCAGTCCACTTGGCCTCAACGAGGCCTTTAATTTTAAACCATTTTTGCCTGATTTCCGCTCTGGGGGGTGTGAAAGGGATTTGTAATGCTTTTGTCTATTTCATTCATTGTGCCATGCATGTATTGTATCTTGCATATTGTTTATGTTCTTTCCTTGATGTTTCTCTTCTCTGCATTCTAAGCAATACTGTGTGCACACTATTTGTGCCTTGTTGTTATTAATATCTTTCACATTGAAGGGTGATGCTCCCACTGACAGTCCTGGGGTGGTCTGGTTGGGGGCTGCCGTCCGCCACCGGGTGTGCCCGGGCACCCGCCGGGGTTTCTGCCTTGGAACTTGAAGGGGCTTTATGTTTTCTGGCTTTATGTTTGTATTTCCTGTATGTGATATATGAGGCACTGTATTACAATTGACTATATTGAATCTGCTGATTCGTTTAATCATGTTAATCTTTCGTGATAAACATCACTGTTTTATATACCTCTTGTATACTCGTGGTTTTTGCCATACAAAGTCTCAGGGGAACATTTCTATTTTTTTCCTAATCATGAACCTGATGATCTTATCTAGTGTGCACAGTATATTTTACACTAGTGTATGGATCTCCAGATCATCGTTCAAACCGTTAGGGGCCAAGCAATCCAGCATGAAGGTCCAATAGCTCTCTCTCATACAAAGCCTTTGGTATCTTCTTCCACTATCCAAATCATTTGAGATGGCTTCGATTCCGAAGACTTTGAGCCCAGAATGATCTCCACAGTAACCTGATGATCTCATCTAGTGTGCACAGTATATTTTACACTAGTGTAGGGATCTCGAGATCATAATCGTTCAAACCATTAGGGGCCAAGCAATCCAGCATGAAGATCCAATAGCTCTCTCTCATACAAAGCCTTTGGTATCTTCTTCCACTATCCAGATCATTTGAGATGGCTTCATTTCTGAAGACCTTGATCCCAGAATGATCTCCACAGTAACCTGATGATCTCATCTAGTATGCACAGTATATTTTACACTAGTGTATGGATCTCGAGATCATAATCGTTCAAACCGTTAGGGGCCAAGCAATCCAGCATGAAGATCCAATAGCTCTCTCTCATACAAAGCCTTTGGTATCTTCTTCCACTATCCAAATCATTTGAGATGGCTTCGTTTCCGAAGACCTTGATCCCAGAATGATCTCCACAGTAACCTGATGATCTCATCTAGTGTGCACAATATATTTTACACTAGTGTATGGATCTCGAGATCATAATCGTTCAAAAAGTTAGGGGCCAAGCAATCCAGCATGAAGATCCAATAGCTCTCTCTCATACAAAGCCTTTGGTATCTTCTTCCACTATCCAAATCATTTGAGATGGCTTTGATTCTGAAAACCTTGATCCCAGAATGATCTCCACAGTACTATGGGCCATATTGGCCAGCATTGGATGTGATATGCTTGTGATTTTTTTTTGGTGTTTGTAAGTATACATCTGGTTTATTACTTTAATAAAGATGTGTCGATGAGGTTCTTGTTTTGCACTTCCCTAAACTCTCATGGGAGGATTGTAGTCTGAACTGGGCAGAAGATCTGAAGTTCTAAAGCTTGCAACTTAGAGATATGTGTCCTCCTGTTTCTGTTAGTGGTTCTGTAGTATCCCATACTACTCTACACCCCATCCAAGTTATTCAAATAATACAGTTACAAAAAAATACCCTAAACTGCTCTTTGTGTCAACGTGCCTGAACTGTGCTCTGAATGTCTGGCAGCCCCTGAACTAGCAAAGGGAGAACAATGGTCATCATCATGAGATTTACTCTTGGGAAGTGTAAAGTGATTGTGCCTTTATCATCAACCAGCAGACCCTTTGGGGATACTGCTACGTAATGCATTAAAAAAATCACTATACATTCACTTAAAGCAGACCTGTTCTCTAATACGAATTATCAAGCATTTACTTGTCCTAATGAACTCTTTCCTGTGGACACCCCTCAGTGGCAGGTCATGAGACCACTGCCTTGACCGTAGACCATTTGGTCCATGTCAAAGTGAAAGATTGGTGTTCAAGTAGATCAACCAGGTCTCTACCTTTCTCCGAAGACATTTAAGGATAGTGATTGGTTCTGTTTACACAGTTAGCCAAGGGGAAAAAGAAAATGTTGTGCACTCCCACTATCCTAAAATGAGGAACAAACCCCTTATTTTTTCAATTAGCGAATGAATTAAGGCCTGAAGATACTTTTTTGGTTTCAAGAAAGACTGACTGTGCTTTGCACTGGTTTTGTGAAGACCTTTTTTTTTTTTTTTTTTTTTTAGTTTTTCTCACGAAGATCTTACTTTTCTGTTGGCTGCCAAGTCCTACTTTGTTACTTCCATGGTTTCTATACACTTCACTGATGATGCATAATAAACCTGAAACAGTTGCATGCACACTGAAATAAATTGTGCTATAATATACAAGGCGGTAGCAAATTTCGAGACTTAGTTTTGTAACACGCCAACAGATGACAGCACAAGGCTGCACGTACAGTCACAGGAAGCACCAGCCTTCATAAGTCAGTGTGCCAAAAGACATCGTCCTCTGTACATTGGGAGCTGTGCAGCCGCTGCTATTCTGACCATTCTATTTCATCGTGGACAGCAAGTTAGAACAAAAAGCAAACATGAAACAGTGCGTGAAACTGGGCAAATCTCTGGATCTCCGCACTGTTGTCAAAATGGTGACCTTTGAGCTGAATTTTCATCTTTGGGAAGAGGGCATTATCGGGGGCTGAGCTCATTGAAGGTCTTCCTGATCCCTAACCATCTTCCAGTGATGTTCTTCCGTGTGCCACTAAAAACACCTCGATCGACTCGTTGCAGCATCGCCATAAACTTGCCGAACCATATCAAGTGTATCCGTGGCAAATTTTTTATTATTAACGAGAGGGTTTGAGGTTTTTACCTTTTCATGCTAGCTGCTCCTTTTTATATGTTTATCCAGCGCTCGTTTTATTTGATTGGATTTACTAAAAACACCTCGATCGACTCATTGCAGCATCGCCATAAACTTGCCGAACCATGTCAAGTGTATCTGTGGCAAATTTGCCCAGTTTCACGCAGAATTACTTGTTTGCTCTTTGTTCAGTGTCAGTGAGTCCCTCAGGCATCACAGTATCAGCAAGATCCTGCATTTAATGAAATTTCCATGCCAAACATTAATCTTATTTATATTCTGGGAATGACCAGAAAAGGTGATAATAAAGTAAGAACATGTAACAAAATTATTTTTGAACTGTCACTACACATACCATAAATGGAGACTTGGTACTGCTGCACCAGCACCGATCCATTATGTGAAAACATATGAGCTCTGTAGGTTCCTTCATCGTTCTTTATTAGTCTTTTTATGGTTATGGAACCATCACTTAGGCTGGACAGTCGGTCAGAATATTTCTGGTTGAAAATGTAAATCTCTCCGCCTAGCTTAGTTACAGCAAATCGAATCCACCTTTGTGTGAGCCAGTTAATCGATGTGGTTTCTTTTATATCATTTTTCAAAGTCAGGTCTCCCCCTTCCGTACCACTAATGTTCCTTGTACCTTTAAAAGACAATCAATAAGGCAAGTTTTTGCTAATTTGCTTATTGTATCATGCCATCTAATAGGATTTCTTTTAAAGGGAAACTATAGCATATTATCAGCATGCTCAATTATTACAAAATCGAAAATATTTATTTCTGTGAAATTTCAGCAAATGTAAAATTTTGCCGTTTTGTCAAAATGTATTGGAGACAATGAAGAAGGTAAAATTAAGGTGTTTTTTAGGATATAATGAGTTTCAAAAATGGCTCCTGAGGATTACAGAAGCGCTTTCAACTATCCTGTACCTGTAGTCTCATTATTTTATATTCGCTGCATACACACCAGGAAGATTCACCGGGTGCGAAAGTTTGGTGAGTGTCACATTCCCATCCTATAAATAAGCCCCTAAGGTTTACACATTGAGTCCTGTTTGTAACATTTGCTTTTTATGTGTTTTTATAATATTATTCATTTACATTTTTTAAATCCTTCATATACAGTGGGGAAAATAATTATTTGATCCTCTGCAAATTTTGTAAGTTTGCCCACTTACAGAGATATGAAAGGTCTATAATTTTTTTTATCATAGGTGTATTTTAAACAACAAATGCAGAATATCAACCAAAAATCCAGAAAAAAACCCCCACACGATACAAATGTTATAAATTGAGTTGCAGTTCAGTGAGTAAAATAAGTATATGATCCCCTACCAGCCAACAATAATTCTGGCTCCCACACACTGGCTATGTGCTCATGTGGTACACAGACTAGTCCTGGCAATTTATGAAGGTGCTCCTAACAACAACTCATTATGTGCATAAAAGACACCTGGCTACAGAATCTCTTTCTCGGGCACCACCATAAGCCAGACCAAAGAGCTGTCAGAGGACATCAGGGAGAAGGTTGTAGACCTGCACAAGGCTGGGATGGGCTACAAGACCATCAGCAAGAAGCTTAATGAGAAGGAGACAACTGTTGGAGGGATTATTCGCAAATGGAAGAAGTACAAATGAACCATCAAATCGCCCTTAGTCTGGAACTCCATACACAATTTCGCCTCATGGGGTAAGGATGATTTTGAGAAAAGTGAGGGATCAGCCCAGAACTACAAGGGAGGAGCTTGTGAATGATCTCAAGGCACCCCTGACTACCTCACCAACCTGATCCCCAAGTAGCGCCCTACCCATACCCTTCGCTCCTCACTGGACATCCTTCTATCCTGCTCCCTGGTCTCCTCCTCCCATGCACGATTGCAAGACTTCTCCAGGACCTCCCCCATCCTCTGGAACTCACTGCCCCAATCCATCAGACTGTCGCCTTCCCTCCTCACATTCAGGCGCTCCCTCAAAACCCATCTCTTCAGGGAAGCCTACCCCACCCTCACCTAACGGCCATTCTCCCTCTTTCCTCCCACCCCTCATTACCCACAGCCACTTCCTACTGTACCACTACCCCCTCCCTCCTAGATTGTAAGCTCGAAAGAGTAGGGCCCTCTTACCCCTCGTACGTTGTTTGTTATTGTTGTACTGTGCCATGTATTGTCCCCCCTGTATTGTACAGCGCTGAGCAAACCCTTTGGCGCTATATAAACTCGATGTAATAATAATAATAATAATAAAGGCAGTTGGAACCACAGTCACCATACAAACCATTGGTTCACAATATGCCACCATGGATTGAAATCCTGCAGCGTCTGAATGGTACCCCACCTCAAGAAGGCACATGTACAGGCCCATCTGAAGTTTGCCAAGGAAAATCTAAATGATTCAGAGAAGGATTGGGAGACAGTGCGGTGGACAGATGAGACCAAAACTGAGCTCTTTGGCATTAACTCTACTCACCGTGTTTTGAGGAAGAAAAATGCTGACTATGACCCCAAGAACACCATCCCTATGGTCAAGCACGGAGGTAGAAACATTATGCTTTGGTTTCTCTGCTAAAAGTACAAGCTGACTTTGCCGCTTTGAGGGACCAATGGACATGGCCATGTATTTTAAAATCTTGGATGAGAACCTTCTTCCCTCAGTCAGAACACTGAAGATGGGTAGTGGATGGGTCTTCCAGCATGACAATGACCCAAAACATATGGCCATGGCAACAAAGGAGTGGCTCAAGAAGAAGCACATTAAGGTCATGGAGTGGCCTATCCAGTCTCTAGACCTTAATCCTATAGAAAATTTATGGAGGGGCTGAAATTTCGAGTTGTCAAGCGACGGCCAAGAAACCTTAAGGATTTAGAGAAGATCTGTAAAGAAGAGTGAACCAAAATCCCTGAGATGTGTGCAAACCTGGTAACCAACCACAAGAAACGTCTTACTTCTATACGTGCCATCAAGGGTTTTTCCACCAAGCACTAAGTCATGTTTTGCTTGGGGATCAAATACTTATTTTACTCACTGAACTGCAACTCAATTTATAACATTTGTATCGTGTTTTTTCTAGATTTGATGGTTGATATTCTGTCTCTGTCATTTAAAATACACCTATGATAAAAATTATAGACCCTTCATATCTCTGTAAGTGGGCAAACTTGCAAAATCTGCAGGGGATCAAATAATTATTTTCCCCACTGCAATAATAGCTTGCTATTCCATTTTTGAATTAGCGCAATCACTTCATAAAGAGTCTATGTGCCTTCACTTTTCAAACCAGACACATAAGTCTCAATTTACAAAGCTTTAACACCTGGATAAGGATCTTTATTTTAGCCCACCCAGAGTCTAAGGGGTCTATTTATTTAAAAAAGAAAATTGTTGAAGGAATACCTCAGCATTCATACAGCTGATGCAAATAAAACCTGTAATATGTATCCCAGCCACGGCACCACCTGCCTGGAGTTTGCATGTTCTCCCTGTGCCTGCGTGGGTTTCCTCTGGGTACTCCGCTTTCCTCCCACACTCCAAAGACTTGCTGGTAGGTTGATTTGCTCTTGTCTAAATTGTCCCTAGTAATGTATGTATGAATGTGAGTTAAGGACCTTAGATTGTACGCCCCTTGAGGATTAGGGACCTTAGATTGTACGCCCCTTGAGGATTAGGAACCTTAGATTGTACGCCCCTTGAGAGTTAGGGACCTTAGATTGTATGCCCCTTGAGGGTTAGGGACCTTAGATTGTACGCCCCTTGAGGGTTAGGGACCTTAGATTGTACGCCCCTTGAGGGTTAGGGACCTTAGATTGTACGCTCCTTGAGGGTCAGGGACCTTAGATTGTACGCCCCTTGAGGGTCAGGGACCTTAGATTGTACGCCCCTTGAGGGTCAGGGACCTTAGATTGTACGCCCCTTGAGGGTCGGGGACCTTAGATTGTACTCCCCTTGAGGGTCGGGGACCTTAGATTGTACACCCCTTGAGGGTTAGGGACCTTAGATTGTACGCCCCTTGAGGGTTAGGGACCTTAGATTGTACTCCCCTTGAGGATTAGGGACCTTAGATTGTACGCCCCTTGAGGGTTAGGGACCTTAGATTGTACGCCCCTTGAGGGTTAGGGACCTTAGATTGTACGTCCCTTGAGGGTTAGGGACCTTAGATTGTACGCCCCTTGAGGGTTAGGGACCTTAGATTGTACGTCCCTTGAGGGTTAGGGACCTTAGATTGTACGCCCCTTGAGGGTTAGGGACCTTAGATTGTACCCCCTTGAGGATTAGGGACCTTAGATTGTACCCCCTTGAGGGTTAGGGACCTTAGATTGTACCCCCTTGAGGGTTGGGGACCTTAGATTGTACCCCCTTGAGGGTTAGGGACCTTAGATTGTACCCCCTTGAGGATTAGGGACTTTAGATTGTACGCCCCTTGAGGGTTAGGGACTGATGTGAATGTATAATATATATGTAAAGCGCTGCATAAATGGACGGCGCTATATAAGTACCTGAAATAAATAAATATGTCTGACATATGTATTGTCTATGAGTGCCAGCTCCATCTACTGGCTATAATGCAGTATTTTCATGAAATACTGCAATCAGGTAAATACTGTATTATGGCCACTAGGTGAAGCTGACAATCATACACAAATTAGACACATTATGGAGATGATTCATGACAGTTGTGTGAATGCTGAGGCATTTGCACAAACATTTTTTATTTAATAAATAGACCCCTAATGGTGAATACAATACCTATTTTTCTTATTTAAAAAAAAACAAACTTAAAAGGCACTTCAATACAGTAAACACTTACTAAGTAAAATGTAGTTAGATTTTCCTGCAGAGAAAAAAGAAAAAAAGTTCATCAGTTTCTTAACAAATCATATCAAATCAAAGAGAAATTTCTCTAAAAAATAAAAATAAATAAATAAAAAAAATTTAAAAAAAGAGAAATTTGTCCTTACAACAGCAGCCTACAAGATGTAGAGGATACTTTGAATAAGTATTCCAATGTATGTGAAATGCTGCATATAACTAAAGCACGATCAAGATTCTTTATAGTGAACTACCAGACACTTCAAATCTCAATTGAGTTGGCAAAGTAAAGGCAATGTGATTTTTTTTTACATATTTTATGTATTTATGATTACAACAAAGATCACAGTCCATGATATTTTCTTATTTGCACCTACAAATAAATTTTCAGGACAAGCTTTTGGTGTGTACCCAGTCTTTCTTAGGTCCAAGGACCTTAGAAGAAGTAGGTACACCCTAAACATTTGTCCAGAAAATGTAACTGTTGGTGCAAAAAAAACCAAAAAACTAAAGTATCATAGACAGAAGTCAACTTTTTAAATATTGGATTTTCATATTGACCTCATTTGGCCATCAGATAGAGAGAAAACAGGTGGGGCACACACCTAGTGCATTATCCAAGGTTTATTGTAGGAGTGAAAGAATAATAAAAACATACTCACAGACGAAGCATGTATCTAAAAAGCATAGAAAAATGACAATGGCCACAACGGCAGGCAAGGTGTTCTCACTGTCAGTGCGGTCAAATGGCTGACGTGTTTCGGGGACGAATCCCTTTCCTCAGAGCTGATGACCAACCTCTGATGCATGATGAATGGAAAGTAAGAGCCTTGCTGTTGATGTCTGGCATCAACAGCAAGGCTCTTACTTTCCATTCATCATACATCAGCATCAGAGGTTGGTCATCAGCCCTGAGGAAAGGGATTCGTCCCCGAAACGCGTCAGCCATTTGGCCGCACTGACAGTGAGAACACCTTGCCTGCCGTTGTCATTTTTCTATGCTTTTTAGATACATGCTTTGTTTGTGAGTATGTTTTTATTATTCTTTCACTCCTACAATAAACCTTGGATAATGCACTAGGTGTGTGCGCCACCTGTTTTCTCTCTATCCAGTGGCTGATTTCCCCGTCTGAGGAGGGCTGCACCCCTGAAGCATTTCCTTTGGTTGTCGCTGTCCTGGTACCCTTGGCTTCCATTTTGGCTGTGTATATCCTGAGGCGCTGGAGAGTACATACGATATCATTTTCCCCGTCTGAGGAGGGCTGCACCCCTGAAGCACTTCCTTTGGTTGTCGCTGTCCTGGTACCCTTGGCTTCCATTTTGGCTGTGTATATCCTGAGGCGTTGGAGAGTACATACGATATCATTTTCCCCGTCTGAGGAGGGCTGCACCCCTGAAGCACTTCCTTTGGTTGTCGCTGTCCTGGTACCCTTGGCTTCCATTTTGGCTGTGCATATCCTGAGGCGCTGGAGAGTACATACGATATCATTTGGCCATCAGGTAGAGGGGTGGGCAGGAATTCAGAATCAGTGATAAAGGATGGGTGTTCCTAGGAGGACTTCATTGGCATGAAGTATGCCATGGGTAATGCTCATGTGTGATGAAGGGCTGCTGTAACTGATGTTGCAACTGTTCAGTTACCTAAAAGGGGTGTTCAGATGGAGAGAAAGGAGCACCCGGTGTCCACAGTAATACCTCATTTGATTGAAAGGTTACAATCTTTTATTAACAATAACGGATATAGAAGTTGAGTCAGCGCATTTCAGGACAATTGACTCCCCCTTCTGCAGGGCTTTAGGTATGTGTTAATGGAGGTGGGTAGACTCCACAGACTTACCTGAGTTTCTTGTGAGAACAGATGTTGGTATTGACCGGTGCGGTGACCCCTAAAAGGGTTGTGTCCCTGACAGCAAGTTTGGGGAGAAAGTAGTTGGATAACGCTGGTCATCATTCATCCAGGAAGCGATAGAGTTGCCATTGGGGAAAAGGCTACTTCCATTGGTCTAACTAAGGTCTGGTAACATGACCTAACAATTATGCTGGCACAAGCTAGGGCAGGAAAATACAAGCCAGGTGGCAAACCAAGGACTGACCTATGCAGTCTTTATAAAGGTGTCACTTGTGCAATCACGTCATGAATTTTCATGCTGCATTTATCACCAAATTCAGCAACAGCAACAGAATCTTCAGGATTTGTCAGATCGTTAAGTCCAGAACACTATACCTTACCAGCCTTCAAAAGCCCCAGTGAAGGAAGACTTGAGAATCAAAATGTGTTGGCTTCTATGAACTAACGACTCCTAATAAAATCATCTGGATGGCATTTTTTTCCCTACACTCTACTTTCAGCTATGGTGTCATGCATTCTCATGTTGGATTCATCATTGAATTCTGCGAATGTCCAAACAGAGGTACTGTATGTTGCCTCTGCTTGGCCAAAAGACAATACTTGTAAATCTCCGGAAGCAACAAACCCAAGAGTTTTTATCTAGTAACAGGCAAACTCCTTGTCTACAGATAACATATTTTTTTTCCTCTTTTCAGAATTACAAACATTATTTACTTACTGTAAATGCTGAGATGATATATTTCTGTATAAAGTTTTTTATTGAGCAGATGTATATCGGCTGAGTATTTTCCTCTGTCTTCTATGCATAGATTGAAGATAATCAGTGAGCCATTACTACGGCTCTGCAATCTCCCTTGATACCTGGATTCTAGGACGTGCACAGATCCATTTGAAAATGTTGTAGCGATATGCTTAGCATTGTCCTTCATCCAGAAAACGTCTTTCACTTGGACAAGTAGATGTTCAGGCAGTGGTAGAGTCACCTCCTGCTCCTCAGAGGATGAAACATGGACTGGCTTCATATTTGCTGTTTCAGGAATCACACCTAGTTAACAATGGAAACCATCTTTATGTATGGGTAGGTGGGTATAGGTGAAACATAAATTTTCAGCTTATTAGAGGAAGAGGAACAGTCTGTAAGATATGAGATCTGACCAGCATCATATAGATCTAGGGTGAGTAGAAGTTCATGGCAGAGGACATGCCCTGCTGAGGAAACTAACACTAGTGATGGGGTCCTTCAAGCCCTTTCTTTGTTGACTTACACTACTGGGGACAACATTTAAAGTTGTGACATTGGTGAGTTCCCAGTCTGGCTGACAACTGATGAGGTTAACAATTAATAACTATTCCATTTAGCATAGTTAGCATAGAGTATTACAGTGCAAGATTCCTCACCACCTCTTTGGGTTGCAAGATTCCTCACCACCTTATTGGGTTGCAAGATTCTTCACCACCTTATTGGGTTGCAAGATTCTTCACCACCTTATTGGGTTGCAAGATTCCTCACCACCTTATTGGGTTGCTAATGAAGCAATGAATGGCAGAAGAATGAGAATTCTTAACCAATCTGGCCCATGCCACTATAACTGGAAGCCTAAAGTCCCTTTGACTTTCTTTCTTAACTTCTTCATTAAAAACATATCTGCTGTTAACCCATAGGGCAAAGAGGACCCACTAACGATTTGCTAACTACTAAAACCAATGGCTACTACTCCATAGTTTTACTACTATACCTCTTTGCAGCCTTTGATACTGTTGACCACCCACTCCTTTTCAATAAACTCCATTGCCTTGGTCTCGGAGAGTCAGCTCTTTCTTTGTTCTCCTCCTACCTATCACAGCACTCCTTCAGTGTTACCTATAACTCTGTCTCCTGCTCCCTGTTCTTGGACCCCTTTTCTTCTTTATCTACACCTCCTCTCTTGGTCATCTGATAACCTACCACAGCTTCCAATACCATCTCTACGCGGATGACACCAAAATCTATTTCCCTACTTCTCACCTCACTCCTTCGGTCTTCTCTAACATTACTTACTTACTAACTGACAAATCAGCATGGATCTCGCACCACCACTTCCTTAAACCCCCCGCCAACCCCCCCCCCCCCCCCCCGCTCGTGCCCACTTCCATGACTTTTCTATCAATAATGCAATTGTCAGTGCCTCCTCTCAAGCCAGGGTACTAGGAGTAATCCTGAACTCTGATCTGTCCTTTCGGCCCCAAATCCTAACCTCCGTAACATCTCTAAAATTTGCCCCTTTTTAACTAATGAAACCACCAAGCTACTCATTCACTCCCTTGTTTTCTCTCACCATGACTGTTGCAACTCCTTCTCATAGGCCTACCTCTCTGTAGGTTATCCCCCCTTCAGTCTAGCATGAATGCTGCTACCAAACTCATCTACCTTACCAACCACTCAGTGTCCGCCACCCCTCTCTGCCAATCCCTCCACTGGCTTCCTATTGCCCAGCAAATTAAATTCAAAATGCTAACAACAGCATACAAAGCCATCCACAACTCTGCCCCCAACTACATCAGCAATCTTGTCTCCAAATATTGCCCAAACAGTTCTTTCTGCTCCTCTTATGATCTCCTGCTCTCAAGCTCCCTGGTAGCCTCCTCCAATGCTTGTGTCCAGGACTTCGTTAGAGCCTCTCCCATCCTCTGGAACTCTCTACCTCAATCTGTCCAGCTATCCCCTACTCTGGCTGCCTTTAAGCGATCACTGAAAACTCCTCTCTTCAGGGAAGCCTATTGCCTTCTGAATAGACATTTATCACTTCCATCAGCTCATCCCTCACAGTTATAACCTTTTGTACCACTTGCCCCTCCCTATTAGATTGTATGCTCTTATGAGCAGGGCCCTCTTAGGCCTCTTGTTTTTTATTTTATTGTAACTGTATTTTCTCCCTTTATATTGTAAAGTGTTGAGCAAACTGTTGGCGCCATATACATCCTGTATAATAATAATAATAATATATAATAATAATGTTCATATTAATGGTCCCTTCCCCAGCAGCACATTCTACATTTTCCATTGGCCATTTTCCATTGGTTCAGTCACCTGATACATCCAGGTATGGAAGAGCATCTGACTCACTCCCCCATTGGTGCTTGGCCCTGCACTGTCACATGGGGGGGGGTATTCCTCCGCCCTATGGAAGCTCCAATTGAAATGCTTACAGAATACTTTCTTTATAGTATAAGCTGTTTGTTTGTCTTCCATGGGCAGAAATATTACCCTTACACATCCCTTACTCAACATGAAAACTATATCTGATGCTGGGTCCTTTTAAAAGCTAGTCATTGTTATTGTTCTGTCCCACCTATATGTATTTTTCTCTGTTGTATTGAACTGTATCAGGTTTCTATTTATTTGATGTATAATCACATCTAATAGTGGTTTAGGGCCACTACAATGTGTTTTGGTATTGTCACCTCCTGTTAGTGCTAGTTAGTTCAGCCCAAGAGAGACCCTTTCTTTTATATTCTCTCAGTCAATGTTGAACAGGGCTTAGCAAAGTTAATGGGGGGGGGGGGATTTACTAAAACTGGAGCACTCAGAATCTGGATAACCTGTGCATGGTGGCTTCAAACTTCAGTTAGGCTTTGACAATAAAACCTGGAAGCAGTTCAGTGATTGGTTTCTACTCAGAGCTACACCAGATATTGCACTTTCTGGGTTTAGTAAATCAACCCTCAATGCCTTCTTACACCTTAACCCCCCTGGAGGCATTCCTGAGTGTATCAAAACCCCATATCACTTAGTACATATTTGTGTCAAAAAACTCATTAAAAGTCCCTTGTGGTGCAAAATAAAGACCTCCAAATCAAATTCTTAGCCTTCCACCTTTCACCCGTGCACACCAACATCAAATGCACTCACCAGATTAAGGTGAATGTAGAGCCTTTGGGATTTTAATAGGGAATCCCACGCCCTCTTTCCATCCACTCAAAATTAGCCTCCCAAAGATAAGATCCTCTTTCAGGTCCTCACCGTGATCTCCTCGCTTCCTCCACCGTGTTCTCAGAGAAAAAAACTTACATAGTGTAATATTGCCAAGATCATTCTGATCCTATATTGAACAAACTCCAGGCCACTCACATTTCAATGAATAATAAAAGCACATTTATTGGGCCCAAGACAGCCAGATGATCACAGCCAGCAAATCCTCCAGGGTTCCCACATCAATGCAGCCAGATGAGGCAGAGACTTCACCAATATTCAACCTGAATCCCACAAAATGGCCGCTGGAACGCACCGCTCGGCGTGCGCTCCACTCACCGGAAGTGACGTCAGACGTACAGCAAATGGACCGGAAATGCGTCAACGCATTTCGCCCCTCCCATCGGGCGTTCTCAAGACGTCCATTTCCTGCATCACAAGCCTTAAATACCTCACAGATGACCCGCCCCTCCACTCTAATTTGCTCAGCTCTCCTCTCAAGGATTACTAAACACCGCCCATCCTCCCATTGGCGTTGACGCATTTCCGGTCCATTTGCTGTACGTCTGACGTCACTTCCGGTGAGTGGAGCGCACGCCGAGCGGTGCGTTCCAGCGGCCATTTTGTGGGATTCAGGTTGAATATTGGTGAAGTCTCTGCCTCATCTGGCTGCATTGATGTGGGAACCCTGGAGGATTTGCTGGCTGTGATCATCTGGCTGTCTTGGGCCCAATAAATGTGCTTTTATTATTCATTGAAATGTGAGTGGCCTGGAGTTTGTTCAATATAGGATCAGAATGATCTTGGCAATATTACACTATGTAAGTTTTTTTCTCTGAGAACACGGTGGAGGAAGCGAGGAGATCACGGTGAGGACCTGAAAGAGGATCTTATCTTTGGGAGGCTAATTTTGAGTGGATGGAAAGAGGGCGTGGGATTCCCTATTAAAATCCCAAAGGCTCTACATTCACCTTAATCTGGTGAGTGCATTTGATGTTGGTGTGCACGGGTGAAAGGTGGAAGGCTAAGAATTTGATTTGGAGGTCTTTATTTTGCACCACAAGGGACTTTTAATGAGTTTTTTGACACAAATATGTACTAAGTGATATGGGGTTTTGATATTTTGTTATTTAATAATATCTATTTTGCGCTGTTTATTTTTCACATTTCACTTGTTTGTGTATTCACAATTTTTGCACAGCAGCAATTTAGAAGAGTGATTTATTTGATCTTGATTGGCGCAGGAATATATTTTTTCTTTTAATTTTATTCCCGAGTGTAGCTCGGGGTAAAGTTTCAGTACCACAAGCGGTAACTCCAAGCTACACTCGGGCTTACCATGCGGCGTTGCTCCGCGATCCCTCGATCACTTACCTTGTCCTGCGCTCCCGCGATGTCCCAACCGCAGGGCCCCTGTAATGTCCTCCGGCAGATGCCGGCATCTGTCATCTGGGTTCCGTCCCCTGCGAGCGTCGGGACGTACGGGGGACGGAACTGGCGGTAAATTTGAAAATGATAAAAAGCGACATTCACTACATACACTAAAATCACATAGTATAACATTCCTGTGTCAAACCATTTCACATACATTTTGTCCCGAGTGCTTTGTCCTGCGCCCTGCCTGCATTTTTACCGCCCTTTCTGCCTGGAGACTGAGAAACGTCCATGGCGTCCAAAAAGCGTCCCTTTAGGTCAAAAGCGGTTTTAGACCGGCTAGAGAACAGCGATAGTAAATCAGAACCACTTGCAGAATTGAGTGATAATGATTGGTGGGGGAAATTCCTCATCAGACACTGAAAACGATTTTGCGACTGAGCTCAGTGATGTGCGAACTTGGCGCTATATTTCACATTTCAGTGTTTTTGGTTTGATTATATTATTGAATTAAATTTATTATTATTATATTATTATTTTTTTATTAAAATATAATTTATGATTTCGTGTTTCAAATTTTATTATCCCCGGGATGTTTACTAGACTCTTGTTCGGACAGATTTCAGTGATTTATTCCTAAAAATTACAGGCCTACAATTAAAAAAAAAACATATTTCCATGCAAAAAAAGGTACCGCTTTGAGCACAGAAATATGGACATAATCAGACCGCTAGGCAGGTTAAAAGGCAGAACAATATCGTCTGTACTGCACTTCTGAGATGTAAAATTGCATTGGATTCAACGTGTGTGTCTTATTGAAGAGCTAAGCTGCCTGTGGATAGTGCCACGTCAGCAGGTGGCCACATTGGCTGGACAGAATGGGTCTAAGGAGCATAAAACCCATTTGAAACAAATAAAAGAATGAAGCTAGTGAAGTTTGTATAAGATCTGGAAGATCCAGTAGGAGTAGGCTTATTACTTTTTTTCCCCTGATTTATAAATGCAAAAATTGTGAAAAGCTGACAACTTTTTATTTCCTCTCTTTTATTTTTGCTTTTTACTTCCTCCATCAGCCCATCCCCCACAGTTATTGCCTTTTGTATCACTCAACCCTTCCTCTTAGATTGTAAGCTCTAATGAGCCGGTCCGCCTGATTCCTTTTGTACCAAATGGTATTGTAACTGCAATGTCTGCCTTCATTTTGTAAACCGCTGCGCAAAGTGTTGGCGCCAGGGGAAGACTGACCATTTGGAAACCCAGGCGCTGCCCGAGGGCCCGGGGTCAGTAGGGGGCCCCTTGAGATACTCCTGGTACCTTTTTCATAGGCTTTTTCAGTTTGGGCAAGGACACAGGGGCCCCATGATCCCCTATTGCCCGGGGGCCCCATGAGTTGTCAGTCCGCCCCTGGATGGCGCTCTATAAATGCTGTATAATAATAATAACTTACCAGAAATGGTGACATTATATTTCTGTGAGCAACTTTTTCCATTGTACATATGTACATTTGCTATGTAGGTTCCTTGGTCTTTCATAGTTAATTCCTTTATGGTTAAAGAACCGTCTGCACGAGATTTCAGTCTCTTTTTATAATCCTTTTGAGGTTGGATGTAACTGCCTGGCTTTGTTTTGGCAAGGAGATCCCTTCTGGGTGAGAACCAGTACGAGATTTTGAATTGTACTCCATCCGTGCCAAGCGATAATGTGATCTCTTCCTCCTCTTTTCCAGCAACATCTTTTATGTTTCCGCAGGGTGATTCTTCTAACAAACACAGTTAAAAATGGTTTAGCCACATAAACCTAAGTCCATTTTGCAAGCAGTTTAGTGTCATTATCACTTTTTTCCTTCCCACTATATGAAAGGGTATTAGGAGTGCCAAGCAACAGTGGGATCTCCATTCCAAGCACTTGGTAGACTGAATTCCAATCACAAAAAATTCAATTTTTCAAATGTCAACCCCAACAATGAACGCCACCTATTTGGTCCCTATTGGTTACCATTGAAAGAATTTGCTAAATCGCTCTAATAAGTCACCTGTTGCTCCTTCAAGAAGTCTTATTACTTGATAACATCCTGCGCTCTACATCTACTGCACTCTTATCAGTTACTTTGTTTCCAACTATTTCTGAGGACTACAGAACATATTCCCCTCTTCTCTTTTCTATAGCATAAGAGGATATGTTCTGTAGTCCTATCTTATTATTATTATACAGTATTTATAAAGCGCCGATAGTTCGCTCAGCGCTGTACATTACAAAGGGGGACAGAACATGTGACAGAACAATACCAATACAATGCAAAACATGAGGGGATCGAGGGCCCTGCTCTTTTGAGCTTACAATCTAGGAGGGAGGGGATGGTGGTACAGGAGGAGATAGCTGTGGGAGATGGGGTGGGAGGAAGAGTGGAGGAGGTCGGTTGGTTAGCAGGGGGTGGGGTAGGCTTCCCTGAAGAGATGGGTTTTCAGGGTGCACCTAAAGGAGAGGAGAGTAGGTGATAATCTGATGGGTTGGGGCAGGGAGTTCCAGAGGATGGGTGACACCCTGGAGAAGTCCTGGAGGCGGGCATGGGAGGAGGAGACCAGGGAACTAGAGAGTCTTTTCTTAAGGTAACAAAGCTGTTTCTTCATAGATATAGTTATAACGGCCCCAGACAACCACAACTGGGTATCTCCGTCAAGAAGCTCCTTCTCAGGTTCTGGAACACGAGACCAGTGAATCTGGATATTGTGACCCCAAGATCCAGAAGACACCAGATTTGAAGTAAACCAGAGGTAGACTACTTTATGTGAACACAGATACAAGATATATACACTTAGGGGACAATCCCCCCTCCCTGCATAATGACACAGGGCGGGGAAATCTACAATCAGTAACAAGAGACACACAGGTATTCAAACTTCACACCAGCAGACAGTCCCATCAGGAGGGAGGGCTGCTGGAGACACCCCCCCCCCCCCACACTAAGCTAATACATATACTGTACATCCCATAATAGTTTGCTCCCAAGCAAGACAAACAATAGACCAATGGGATGCAGCCACACAAAACCAAACAATCAAGAACCCCCACCCCACCTATCTCCTAGATATGTCTACACAATATTAGGACAGATCACCCTGTAACCCTAAAAGGCACAGGGTGACTTACACATAAAAGGGATATGGGGAGCTGAGACAGGGGTCTCCCCACCTCTCCAAAGTGAGCAGCGTTCCATGGGCCCCTCCACCCAAAGTGACTCCCATCACAATAGTACATTATGTTGACCGGATTTTCAAAAGAGAATTTGGGGACACTTTACCGACCACACTCACTAATATTGGGTGGTGACAGTTGGTGGAGCACAGGGCAAAGCAGCATGTGAAGCATGCCACACTAAATGTCCGGTGTGGCCAAATTGTGCTGACAGTGGGAGGGGCTTAAAGGGGTATGGTTTAATAACAGCCTACTTTGCTCTAGGTCAAGAGTGAAGGCTCAGGTGCTCACTTCAGGTCAAGATCACAAACAAGGGCAAATAATTAATTCCAACAAAGCTTGCACAAGCCCAGAGGGGAGGGACTGAGAAGACCATGTAATATTGGCATGTGACATCATCGATAGCCCTAAACACAGCTGGAATCAGACACACCCCTCCCTCCTCCAGGCCAACCACAGAACTATTGCTAAAATGGATTACACTTCTGCAACCTAGGCAGGGGATGCAATAATTAAAGCCAGAAAGAAATTCGGGCCATTTTTTCTCAGGGACAGCCCCCTAAAAATCGAGGACTGTCCCCAGAAACTGGGAACATCTGTTCATACTATAGTACACTGAGTGAGTGTGGTCACCCTAATGTAGGAATGGAGTTACTAGTAAGATCAGGTAAAAGTAAAGGGAAAAAAAATCTCTGAAACAAATATATCCACCACATGTAAGGACTGGTAAGTTGCAATATATAACATTTTTGATTTTGGGTTTTGGCATTGGTACCACCTAGACAGGATCTTATACTTACATGCTTGTGGCCTGAAGGGGACATATAATGTGTGTGTAAGTCAGTATTTTGTTGCAGTCCAGGTCTTCTGGGGCAGACTGACAACTCATGGGGCCCCCGGGCAATAGGGGATCTTGGGGCCCCTGTGTCTTTGCACAAACTCAAAAAAGCCTATGAAAAAAGGTACCAGGGGCATTTCATGGGGCCCCCTACTGACCCCGGGTGACCTAAGTAGATGACTAGGGCCATTTCTTATATTACTGAAATATATGAACTGGATTGGCATAGGTAAAAGTGGCTTGAAGAGGAGATTACCAACCAGCCTAGGACCTTGGAGGAAAGGCTTTCATGTGAAGACAGTTATGAGTTGGGCCAGCACCTAGTAGTGTGTTAGCAGGAGTAGATCACTGGACCGACCTGGAACAGTGCTTACTGTTTCTATTGTACTTTTTCTATTCAGCCTAGGACCTTGTTTGATCATAACTTAGCTCTCTCTCTAGCAGGGGATCGTGAGATGTCTCCTCAACTGCCACTACGGATGGTGGGATCAAACACAAAGTGACCTAAGTAGATGACTAGGGCCAAAGTAGGTGGTTGAGGGCCAGGTGAAATAGATCAATACCAGGGGCGGACTGACAACTCATGGGGCCCCCGGGCAATAGGGGATCATGGGGCCCCTGTGTCCTTGCCCAAACTCAAAAAAGCCTATGAAAAAGGTACCAGGGGAATATCATGGGGCCCCCTACTGACCCCGGGCCCTCAATAGGAGATTATGGGGCCCCTGTGTCCTTGCCCAAACTCAAAAAAGCCTATGAAAAAGGTACCAGGGACATCTCATGGGGCCCCCTACTGACCCCGGGCCCTCGGGCAGTGCCCGAGTTTCCAAATGGTCAGTCCGCCCCTGGTCCAGGTCTTCTGGGGCAACATCAAGCTCTATTTTCTGTTTAGCCTTAAAAATTAGGGGCATGAGGAGGGGGTTTGCAGAACAGAAGTTGATAAATGGTTGAAACATTGTGTTTGAGTTCGCCATAATGTTCTTGGGTTGAAATCCATTTTAACAACTGCCGTGTCTATAAATTGTCTTGCAATGTAAAATGTTACTGGCAGGCATGGCTGCACATAAAAAAAAGTCTGCATTTGAACTTTGTGCCATGAGAATACACAAGACCAAAAGAAGGCTTCTAGGCAATCAGTTCCACAGGACAAATTTTTTATAAGGTACTCTTATAGCCTATATAGCAAGAAAACGCTGGCACAACAGTGATGATGCAGCAAAAAGACATAGAATCCTGACTTCTTTATGGGATTTATGGGGATGCCGACTTCATTTTCCACCTGCCCACACTGCCAAAAGCACCAAAACCTGGTCCAATGACCGTGGGATTACTGTGCTTGATTGGCCAGCAAACTCGCCTGACCTGAACCCCATAGAGAATCTATGGGGCATTGCCAAGAGAAAGAGAGACATGAGACCGAACAATGCAGAAGAGCTGAAGGCCGCTATTGAAGCATCCTGGTCTTCCATAACACCCCAGCAGTGCCACAGGCTGATAGCTTCCATGCCACGCCGCATTGAGGCAGTAATTGCTGCAAAAGGGGCCCAAACCAAGTACTGAGTACATATGCAGCTTCTACTTTTCAGAGGTCCGATATTGTTCTATGTACAATCCGTGTTTTATTGATTGCATGGAATATTCTCATTTTCTGAGATTGTGGATTTGGGGTTTTCATGAGCTGTAAGCCATAATCATCACAATGATGACAAATCACGGCTTGAACTATCTTGCTTTGCATGTAATGAGTCTCATATATTAGTTTCACCTTTTAAGTTGCTGCACTGAAATAAATGAACTTTTGCACCATATTCTCATTTTTCGAGTTTCACCTGTATGTCACATTTACCAGCCCCTTCTTTCCTGAGTGAACACAATGAGTAATCGGTACCGATCACTCACTGTGTTCATTCATAACTGAAACATAGTAAACTGCGTTTTTGATTTTTATTTTTTTTTGGTGGGGGGGCCCTCTCAGGTTGGCTGTATGGGGCATGCAAATAAAAATGGCCACCCGCCCAAGTCTACAACTGGCTTATGAAGCAAGGACACATAAACAGGCATCACATAGTGAATAAGGGGAAGAGAACAATGTTCTTGGACAACTTGCCAGCCAGCTTGCTAACAACCGAATTAACCTGTCTAACAGTATGCGTTTATAACAGGGATTTAGTTAGCACACATTTGCAAATACATACGTAAGCCACAGAGCCACGACACGGCACCCTGATAATCTGTGGTCCTAACTCTACAATTTGTGAGTCCCCATAGTAGAGGCACATGCATTTAATGGATAGATCAAGGGCAGGTGAACCTGAGGGAGCCCACCCCTTTTAAAGGCAAAGGAGTGCACTGGACCCCAGCATGTAGCCCAATGGCAACCAGGGTCCTAGTGCACCCACCTACCAAAACTCCAACATGCAAATAAAAATGGCCACCCGCCCAAGTCTACAACTGGCTTATGAAGCATACTGTTAGACAGGTTAATTCGGTTGTTAGCAAGTTGTCCAAGAACATTGTTCTCTCCCCTTTATTCACTGGCTGTATGGGGCCCCCGTAGTTTCTGCTCACCATACTAAATTGCTCTTTATAGTACAGTATACCAACCCTAAGAAGCAGTGACCAGATCAGGATGCCCCACAAAAGTTTTACACGTGAGTTGTGCCAATGGCGTACTCTAAAATAGCCATTTCTAAATGTACTTACCAGACATATTAACATGAAACGTATGTTTGCAGTCTGATTTATTCAGTTGCTTTATGACCACAATGTAGGTTCCTTCATCTTCCACATTGAAATTATTTATAGTTAAGGAAGCATTGGAAGAGATGTTGAATTTCCCCCCATTTCCGTTATATTGTATATCGGCACTTCCATTCAGATATCGTATTGTTGCAATTTCAGTAACATCATCTCTGATCCAAAGAATGACCGATAGCTCTTCTGTTTCGCCTACCAGTGGATAAAGTACCACAGGTTTTCCCTCTGTTGCAGACAGGTACATCTTCTCCCCACAGAAAGCATTGGCTTATATATAAAAAAAATATAAAGATGTCATTATAAATACATTATAATAATATAGATTATAATAGAGAGATTCTCCATCCTGCGACAGCATGTACACGAAGGACCGGGATGCTGGTGGCATCATTCACCAAATATGGCCACATGAATTCTGAGAGCTTTTGAACACGCACATTCGAGAGACCCTTTGTCAGGGATGCGGGTGTGACCAGAGATGTGTGGACTGACACAGGGAAACGCAGGCTTCAGATATGGTATAAATAAGACAATTTATTAAAGACTAACAATACAAATATAAACGCAGTGCACCAAACCCTAAGCTAACACAAATACCGTATTTTTCGCCGTATAAGACGCACTTTTTCTTCCCCAAAACTGGGGGGGAAAAGTTGGTGCGTCTTATACGACGAATAGAGAGAGAATCCGTGAGGCGCGGCCACAGCCGTAGGAAAGGCCGCAGCTTTGGCCTATCTCTGGAGCGGTCGGCCATCTTAGTACACCCGGCGGTGCGCGCTGACGTCATCACCCCCTCTGCTCGTGGATCAGCCCTGAAGACCGGAACGGCGCGGGAACACGGCGAGAGGAACGCGCAGAGCAAAGGTAAGTGAATTGACACAATATGGGGGATGAATTACTATATGGGGGATGAATTACTATATGGGGGATGAATTACTATGGGGGATGAATTACTATATGGGGGATGAATTACTATATGGGGGATGAATTACTATATGGGGGATGAATTACTATGGGGGATGAATTACTATATGGGGGATGAATTACTATATGGGGGATGAATTACTATGGGGGATGAATTACTATAGGGGGGATGAATTACTATATGGGGGATGAATTACTATGGGGGATGAATTACTATAGGGGGGATGAATTACTATATGGGGGATGAATTACTATGGGGGATGAATTACTATATGGGGGATGAATTACTATATGGGGGATGAATTACTATATGGGGGATTAATTACTATAGGGGGGATGAATTACTATATGGGGGATTAATTACTATGGGGGATGAATTACTATATGGGGGATGAATTACTATGGGGGATGAATTACTATATGGGGGATGAATTACTATATGGGGGATGAATTACTATGGGGGATGAATTACTATATGGGGGATGAATTACTATGGGGGATGAATTACTATGGGGGATGAATTACTATATGGGGGATGAATTACTATTGGGGGATTAATTACTATGGGGGATGAATTACTATGGGGGATGAATTACTATATGGGGGATGAATTACTATATGGAGGATGAATTACTATATGTATTGGGTTCAGAATCTTTTTTTTCTAGATTTTCCTCCTTTAAAATTGGGTGCGTCTTATATTCCGGCGCGTCTTATATGGCGAAAAATACGGTACATACAACAAGGTGAAACAAACCCAAACCTAAACTGATACAGATACACAGGTACATACACATGTAGAGCACAACGTAGTCAGGCAGGCCGGGTCGATAACTATCGGGCTGGTAGGTACAGGAGGAGCAGGCGGAGAGAATGGTCAGGGTCACAAGCCAGGGATCAAACAGGAGAAGTCAGCAGAGGTCAGGATCAGGCAGGGTCGGCAACAAGTCAGGCAGAAACAGGAACAGGAATGCAGGTTACAAGATACAGGGGCCCATGGAAAAACACACACCAAGGCACAGACTGCAGGTCTGGCCATCCCTTAAATACACCACCTGCAATCAGCCCCAGGTGATGGCTAATTGCCGAAGTGAACCTCTGGTTGTTGAGAGCACCCGCTGGCCATCCCTGGTACTGCAGCCCACAAGGCAAGTGAGTCCCACCACTATTGGCAAGTCCATTCCTGACACCCTTGAGTGTTGTTGAGCGCTCATCCAAAACAAATGGCCTGCCTCAAAGTGATACTAAAGACACACACTGTTTAATTTACGTTCTCCCTTCTCTTTCTGTATATGGATGATGTCTCTGTAATTACTTTAATTAAAAAAATTGATTATAATTGATGTATAACTGTCACATGACCAGGGGCGAACTGACAATGACTCATGGGGCCCTCGGGCAATAGGGGATCATGGGGCCCCTGTTTCCTTGCCCAATCTCAAAAAAGCCTATGAAAAAGGTACCATGGGCATATCATGGGGGCCCCCTACTGACCCCCCAGGCAATAGGGGATCACGGGGCCCCTGTGTCCTTGCCTAAACTCAAAAAAGCCTATGAAAAAGGTACCAAGGGCATCTCATGGGGGCCCCCTACTGACCCCCCGGGCAATAGGGGATCATGGGGCCCCTGTGTCCTTGCCTAAACTCAAAAAAGCCTATGAAAAAGGTACCAGGGGCATCTCATGGGGCCCTCTACTGACCCCGGGCCCTCGGGCAGTGCCCGAGTTTCCAAATGGTCAGTCCGCCCCTGCACATGACCCAGCTCCTTCCCAGCCTGTCCGCATGAAAATAGTGTCAGGAGGAGCTTCTAGTCCTCTGCTGCTGGTCACGTTAAAAAAAAAAAACAAAAAAAACACGGCGAGTAAAAATAAATAAATAAATAATCACGATAAACTGTTTTAAATTGGCATACAAGTATATATTTGAAATAAAATCTTTATTATTTTGTGGAAATAACATGGTGTGAGCGGATTCCTGCCAATATAGCAGGGAGGTGAAGCCTCCATCAGTCCACATGTAATATCCCACCCCCCATTGTGTTTAGCTGGTTAGTGGGCATGGAGGAGGAGGAAGGGAGTGGTCTGTCATTTGCCACTGTGTATACACCCACATGTTTGACTCTATACAGTGGCGTCTCTAGGCAGGTGGGCGCCGCCCACACCGGGTGACACCCGGAGCGCGGCCCACACCGGGTGACACCCACCGCATGGGGTGATGCCGGACCTGTTCCACAAAAAGGTAAGTTGTAAAGCAAGCCGACGAACCCCGCAGGATGGATCCGATCGTCGGCTTTCTTTACAACTTACCTTTTCATAGAGTGGGTCCGGTGTCACCCCGTATAGGTTGCATGCTGATGATCCCCGCAGGATGGATGGGATCTCCAGACTGGGGAGCATAATGAATCGGACTCTGATCCATTATGCTCAATCCGCAGATCCGATTCATCCTGCGGGGATCGTTGGCTTGCTTTACAACTTACCTTTTCGTGCAGCGGGTCTGGAGTCACCCCGTATAAGTTGCATGCCGATGATCCCCGAAGGATGGATCGGATCTGCGGATTGAGCATAATGGATCGGAGTCCGATTCATTATGCTCCCCAATCCGGAGATTCCATCCATCCTGCGGGGATCGTCGGCTTTCTTTACAACTTACCTTTTCGTGGAGCGGGTCCGGTGTCACCCCGTATAGGTTGCATGCCGATGATCCCCGCAGGATGGATCGGATCTCCGGATTGGGGAGCATAATGGATCGGACTCCGATCCTCTATGCTCAATCCGCAGATCCGAATCATCCTGCGGGGATCGTCAGCATGCAACCTATACGGGGTGACACCGGACCCGCTCCACGAAAAGGTAAGTTGTAAAGAAAGCCGACGATCCCCGCAGGATGATTCGGATCTGCGGATTGAGCATAGAGGATCGGAGTCCGATCCATTATGCTCCCCAGTCCGCAGATCCCATCCATCCTACGGGGATCGTCAGCTATCTTTACAACTTACCTTTTCGTGGAGCGGGTCCGGTGTCACCCCGTATAGGTTGCATGCCGACAACCCCCGCAGGATGGATGGGATCTGCGGATTGGGGAGCATAATGGATCGGACTCCGATCCTTTATGCTCAATCCGCAGATCCGATCCATTCGTCGATGATTGTCAGAGGGGGTGTCACCAAGTGTTACCGCACTGGGTGACACCAACCCTAGGGACGCCTCTGACTCTATAGTCACATGGGCTGCTCAGATATGATAGGGAAGAAATGCTCAGCCTAGAAACTCACTGAAAACTGAGCATGTGCAGAGTTGCCACCACAGCTGCAAAACCCCTAGCTGAATTTGGGGACATGAACAGAATTGGGAAAATGAGAGCAACAAGATCAACCAGGTTTTTTTGCAGAATACAGAATACGAATCTCATAGTGACTGAGTGAACATGAACAGCCTGTAATACAGCATTTAGGGATAGTTTTTGATGATGTGGGTTTAGTGGCACTTTAATGTAAAGCTCCTCAACACACAAAAAACAGGTGCATAAAGGCACTCAAAATTGTGAAAAAGGACATTATACAAATTCACTCAACAAGTAAATCAACCAGTCAGCTTTTACTCCATTGACAAAGGAATTTCTCCATTATAGACTTACCTTTTGTAATTAGCAGGAAGACAAAGCATGTTAAAGTTGAACAATCTGTTTTTTGGGTGGATCTGGGAAACAGGAAGGGAAACAAAAAGTACAAAAGTGCATTAAGTTCATGTTATTCTCCTAACAGAATCATGTTGAAGTAGAGAATGGTAGGAAATACACTATATTGTCAAATGTATTTGGCCGCCTGCCTTCCCGCGCACATGAACTTTAACCGTTTCAATACCGGGCAATTTTACCCCCTCCTGCCCAGGCCATTTTTCAGGTTTCAGCGCTCTCACACTTTGAATGACAATTGCGCGGTCATACAACACTGTACCCAAACTAAAATTTTATCATTTTCTTCACACAACTTGAGCTTTCTTTTGGTGGTATTTAATCACCGCTGGGGTTTTTATTTTTTGCTAAATTAACAAAAAAAGACCAAAAATTTTGAAAAAAAAAACACATTTTTCTTTGTTTCTGTTATAAAAGTTTACAAATAAATAATTGTTCTTCATAAATTTAGGCCGAGATGTATTCTGCTACATGTCTTTGGTGAAAATAACCCAAATTAGGATGTATTTTTTAGTTTGTAGGAAAGTTATAGAGTTCACAAACTATGGTATAGATCTGAATATTGATCAATCCTGAAGTACTGACAGCCAATCTAATTTCTTGAGGTCCAAGAATGTCAGAATAGTACAGATATCCCCCAAATGTCAGGACAGGACAGATATCCCCCAAATGTCAGAACAGTACAGATATCCCCCAAATGTCAGGACAGTACAGATATCCCCAAATGTCAGAATAGTACAGATATCCCCCAAATGTCAGGACAGTACAGATATCCCCCAAATGTCAGGACAGGACAGATATCCCCCAAATGTCAGAACGGTACAGATATCCCCCAAATGTCAGGACAGGACAGATATCCCCCAAATGTCAGAACGGTACAGATATCCCCCAAATGTCAGGACAGGACAGATATCCCCCAAATGTCAGAACGGTACAGATATCCCCCAAATGTCAGGACAGTACAGATATCCCCCAAATGTCAGGACGGTACAGATATCCCCAAATGTCAGAACAGTACAGATATCCCCCAAATGTCAGGACAGTACAGATATCCCCCAAATGTCAGGACAGTACAGATATCCCCCAAATGACCCCTTTTTGCAGAGTAGACAGTCCGACGTACTTCATAAGAGGCATGGCAAGTTTTTTGAAGTTGTATTTTTATGTCATAATTTTTCGGAAAATTAAAAAATTAAAAAAATTATTTTCACTATTTTTTTTTTACATACTGTCACCAGTGCAGTACAGCGTCATCATATAACTGGCATGGCGGTTAACAGGGACACTGACTGGTGACAGTATGAAAAAAATATATATATATTTTTTTTTTTAATTTTTTTTTATTTTTTATTATATTTAATTTTTTATCACATTTTTTTTTTTTTTTTTAAGATTTTTTTTCATATTTTACTATGACCAAAGTAGTACAATGTTACCATAGTAACACTGTACTACTTTGGGGAAGTGATCAGTATTTTTTTTTTTTTTTTACACAATTTGCTTATAGCAAAGAATTACTTTGCTATAAGCAAGCATTTACCTGAATGAAATCGATTCATTCAGCTTTTTTTTTTTTTTTTTTTTTTGTGCTTAGCTGTGATTTGGTCACAGCTAATCACATGACATGTGCATGTGACCTGCTGTGACCATTCACAGCTAGGCACTAGTATACAATGGATGGCATCATGAATGAAGCCATCCATTGTATACAACTGTCATGTGACCTGCTGTGATTGGTCACAGCAGGTCACATGGTACCAGCAGCGGGAGCCGGTACTCAGATCTGTCATCGGCCGTGTCCGAGGTGCACGGCCCGTGACAGATCCCGCTGCTGCGCCGCTCTGCATTACCGCAAACGGCGCATGTGCGGGAGCACGCCAAATGGCGTGCACCCGGAATGAAGAGGCACATCTGAAGCCGCCAAACGCCCATTGGCCGGGTGGCTAATGGTTAATGGCCCCCCAGTCTTAGTCCGTAGGGTTCAGTATTGGGTTGGCCCCGCCCGTTGCAGCTATAACAGCTTCAACTCTTCTGGGAAGGCCGTCCACAAGGTTTAGGAGGGTGTCTATGGGAAGGTTGGACCAGGGGCGGACTGACAACTCATGGGGCCCCCGGGCAATAGGGGATCATGGGGCCCCTGTGTCCTCACCCACACTCAAACCACACCCAAAAAAGCCTATGAAAGGTACCAGGGGCATCTCATGGGGCCCCCTACTGACTCCGGGCCCTCAATAGGGGATCATGGGGCCCCTGTGTCCTTGCCCAAACTCAAAAAAGCCTATGAAAAAGGTACCAGGGGCATCTCAAGGGGCCGTGCCCGAGTTCCCAAATGGTCAGTCCGCCCCTGGGTTGGACCGTTCTTCCAGAAGCACATTTGTCAGGTCAGGCACTGATGTCGGGGGAGGAGGCCTGGCTCGCAGTCTCCACTCTAATTCATCCCAAAGGTGTTCTATGGGGTTGAGGTCAGGACTCTGTGCAGGCCAGTCAAGTTCCTCCACCCCAAACTGGCTCCTCCATGTCTTTATGGACTTTGCTTGTTTGTCATGTTGGAACAGGAAGGGGCCATCCCCAAACTTTTCCCACAATGTTTGGAGTGTGAAATTGTCCAAAATGTCTTGGTATGCTGATGCCTTAAAAATTCCCTTCACTGGAACTAGGGGGCCAAGTCCAACCCCTGAAAAACAACACCACACCATAATCCCCCTCCACCAAACTTTACACTTGGCACAATGCCGTCAGCAAAGTACTGTTCTCCTGGCAACTGCCAAACCCAGACACATCCATCGGATTTCCAGACAGAGAAGCGTGATTGGTCACTCCACAGAGCACATCTCCACTGCTCTAAAGTCCAGTGGCGGTGTGCTTTACACCACGCTTTGCATTGCACTTGGTGATGGAAGGCTTGGAAGCAGCTGCTCGGCCATGGAAACCCATTCCATGAAGCTCTCTACGCACTGTTGTTGGGCTCATCTGAAGGCCACACCAAGTTTGGAGGTCTTTAGCTATTGACTCTGCAGGCAGTTGGTGACTTCTGCGCACTGTGCGCTTCAGCATGCGCTGACCCCGCCCTGTCATGTGACGTGGCCTACCACTTGGTGGCTGAGTTGCTGTTGTTCCCAGTTGCTTCCACTTTGTTATAATCCCACTAACAGTTGAGCGTGGAATATTTAGTAGCCAGGAAATGTCACGGATGGACTTATTGCACAGGTGACCACCTATCACGGGACCACGCTTGGAGTCACTGAGCTCCTGAGAGCGACCCATTCTTTCACCAATGATACTATAACATAGAAGCGCTGCCTAATTATGCATGATAATCCTCACATGTATAGATCACTATCCAAAACCAATTAAAATATAATAGCTGAGTTGCCGTTGTTCCCATTTGCTTCCACTTTGTTATAATGCTACTAACAGCTGAGCCAGGGCCGTAGATATTTTTTTTCCTGGGGGTGTTCAGCCTTGGGCACTTAACCACTTCCCGCCCGGCCCATGTACCGTATTTTTCGCTCCATAAGACGCACCCAGGTTTTAGAGGAGAAAAACAAGAAAAAAAATATTCTGAACCAATGGACTTCAGACACAGTACAGGGGATGACCAGAGACTGCAGACACGGTACAGGAGATGACCAGAGACTGCGGACAGTACAGGAGATGACCAGAGACTGCGGACACGGTACAGGAGATGACCAGAGACTGCGGACACAGTACAGGGATGACCAGAGACTGCGGACATAGTACAGGAGATGACCAGAGACTGCAGACACAGTACAGGAGATGACCAGAGACTACAGACACGGTACAGGAGATGACCAGAGACTGCGGACAGTACAGGAGATGACCAGAGACTGCAGACACGGTACAGGAGATGACCAGAGACTGCGGACACAGTACAGGAGATGACCAGAGACTACGGACACAGTACAGGAGATGACCAGAGACTACAGACACGGTACAGGAGATGACCAGAGACTGCGGACACAGTACAGGAGATGACCAGAGACTGCGGACAAAGTACAGGAGATGACCAGAGACTGCGGACACAGTACAGGAGATGACCAGAGACTGCGGACACAGTACAGGGGATGACCAGAGACTGAGGACACAGTACAGGGGATGACCAGAGACTGCGGACACAATAGAGGGGATGACCAGAGACTGCGGACACAGTACAGGAGATGACCAGAGACTGAGGACACAGTACAGGGGATGACCAGAGACTGCGGACACAGTACAGGAGATGACCAGAGACTGCGGACACAGTACAGGAGATGACCAGAGACTGCGGATACAGTACAGGGGATGACCAGAGACTGCGGACACAGTACAGGGGATGACCAGAGACTGCGGACACAATACAGGGGATGACCAGAGACTGCGGACACAGTACAGGAGATGACCAGAGACTGCGGACACAATACAGGAGATGACCAGAGACTGCGGACACAATACAGGAGATGACCAGAGACTGCGGACACAGTGCAGGAGATGACCAGAGACTGCGGACAGTACAGGAGATGACCAGAGACTGCGGACACAGTACAGGAGATGACCAGAGACTGCAGACATAGTACAGGAGATGACCAGAGACTGCGGACACAGTACAGGAGATGACCAGAGACTGCGGACACAGTACAGGAGATGACCAGAGACTGCGGACACAGTACAGGAGATGACCAGAGACTGCGGACACAGTACAGGAGATGACCAGAGACTGCAGACACAGTACAGGGGATGACCAGAGACTGCGGACATGGAATACCGGCCGCTATACATTCGCTCCATAAGACGCACTGACATTTCCCCCCCTTTTTTTGGGGGAAAAAAGTGCGTCTTATGGAGCGAAAAATACGGTATATAAACGGACGGACAGGAGCAGTGCAGGGGTGGGTTGCCATTCATGAACGGCACCCGCCATTTTAGCCTGTGCGCGCTCCATGGGAGCGTGCGGCACCGCGATCCAGTGCCCGCTGTGTCCTCCAGACAAAGCGGAACACTGGTCGCTGTACGGGACCTCTGTGTGTGGTCCCGATCATGTGATCACTGATTGGCCAATCAGTGATCACATGAAGAGTAGTAAGCAAGATGTCACTTCTGACATCATTGCTTACTACGTGTGAAATCTGTGAATGATCACAGAGGTCACATGGTACAGGGCTATTCACAACAGCCTTGTACCATGTGACAAGCTGTGACCAATCACAGCTCTCACAGTATTTCTCAATGGCTGCAAGAATGCCCTGCCTATTCCCTGTGTACACAGTAACATTGTTAGGAATGGACTCGCCAATAGTGGTGGGACTCACCTGCTTTGTGGGCTGCAGTACCAGGGCTGGCCAGCGGGTGCTCTCAACAACCAGAGGCTCACTCCGGCAATTAGCCACCACCTGGGGCTGATTGCAGGTGGTGTATTTAAGGGATGGCCAGACCTGCAGTCAGTGCCTTGTTGTACTGTTTGCTTGGCCCTGGTTTGCTGATCCTGTTACTTCTGTCCTGACTCTGCCTATACTGACCTCGGCTAGTCCTGACCACTCTCCCACCTGCTCCTGGTACTCCATTTGCCCGTTTGCTACCGACCCGACCTGCCTGACTACTCTTGTATTATCTGTTTGGTGGTTTGGTTCAGTTTGTTTGCACTGTGTTTATGTTTAGTTTTGCACTGCGTTTGTATTGTTAGTCTCAATAAATTATATTATTTACTATATCTGAAGCCTGCGTTTCCCTGTGTCAGTCCACACACCTCTGGTCACACCCGCATCCCTGACAAACATATACTCAATAAATGTGCTTTAATCGCTGCACTACAAGTGAGACTCTAACAGACATAAAAAAAAACGTCAGCACCTTGATCTGTAAAATATGAAGCATTCCTGCAGGCAGTCTACTATGCAGAAGAACTGGATTACCAGTGACTGCTGAGCAACCAGAATCTGTCGTACAACACAGCATACATAATGCAGGGGTCAGGAGTATGCCATATACTGCCTAACATATGCAATCGCCTTTAGGAAGAACTCTACCGGTGGCAGCGAACAAATATGAAACTGGATAGCTGAAGACCTCTCATCATCACACCGATTCACAGGAACCTTTGTCTTTTATCAACACATACAAAATTGGGGGGACAGATAGTGAGGTTATCCGCCCACCTCAGTCAGTTAGAGGAAGATAAAATAAAATACAAGGCTTCCTGTGAATGGATGAATTTTGCGCTGGGAATGGGGTGGAAAGTCCCCATCCTGCTGCCAGAACACATGATGCTCCATACAGTTTACACAGTGCTCCCAGCAGGACTCTCTGTTAGAGATGCAAATAGTAAACATGGAGTTAGGCTTCAATGTCTGAATTTTAAAAAGGTCAGGTTCTTTACATAGGGGCTGAGCCCCAATTTTGCTGCCCCCCTGGCTACCCACCTAAAGTCTA